>NC_092522.1:92942785-93559972 GCF_037038585.1 Patagioenas fasciata | reverse complement strand
GTGATGCCAATAAACGACAGGAATTGGGAGGTAAGATGTTGTCAGAAAAAAGAAGGAAGAGAAGCAAAGGGAGAAATCTCTTGAGGGATTCATATTAAAGGGATAAGTACACTTTAACAGAGCAGAAGGGTAAGAAATAAAGTAACTAGAGATGATCTTATCACTGGCCAGCAAAACAACAGAAAAAAGGAAAACCCTGTATATAAACTGAAAATGAGGTCAGATTACAAAGGCTGAGTTTAAAGGACAGTAGTATGGGTAAGAAGGAACAAAACTGGGAAGGTCAAACCATGAACAGGAAAGAACGTGAAGGTTAAGAAGGCAGGATTTTTAAATACCGTGTTGATAGCAGGAAGACTAGCGAAGGATGTGACTTGCTGCACACTCTGGTGAGATGGGCATTGGTCAGTGATGCTGAGAGGCAGTAAGTGATCAGTCTTCACTGAGAGGATCAACTAACTGCCATGGAAAACGTTTAAGCATTTAGGCAGCAAAAGGGGAAGAACAGGTTAAAGTGTGATTTGTTAAAGTAGATGTTTAATGCTAATAAATTTGTCTGTAGAATATTTAGGGAATTGATTGAAATAATTTTAGAACTGCTAGTGAAGTTTTGAGGGTTTGAGTGAAGAGAGAGGCACTGGAAGATCAGAAACCTGCCAATAAAATGTGTTCCACCGTGGACTGGCAGGTGTTTTAAGTGGAGAAGAAGCAGGATATTGTTACGTCTTGACTGTAGTAAGGGTTTTGATAGTCTGAAGTGGCACTCTGACAAGCCAGCTGGGGAAGTGGGGACAGTGTGAAACTAAATATGTTTGTGGCTGGATGGAAAATAATATTCATGAAGTGGGTCCAAGTCTTTCACTATCAAACTAGAAATGGGTCACCTTGGAACTGTATTTTGTCAGTATGACTGACATGGATGAAAAAAGGCAGAACATTTATTGGGTTAGTGAAGAGGTGCCAAGGATGCTGGGAGGAAGGGTTAGATTTTGAACTCAATTTGGCAATATATTAAATGATTAGGGGAAAAACTGGAGCAACTGCATAGTTCTGCTCTCCATGAGGAATAAAAGAGCATGTGTTTACTGGAGGAGGAACAAGGTGAGAAAAATGGGGGGGTTGTGTGTGTGTGGGTGAGTGATGGTTTAAAGGTACCAAAAAGTGAAAGCTTCTAAGTAGCGCTGTGGTGCTCAAAAAAAGAAGGCAAATGCTGAACTCAAATATATACACAGAAATATTTTCTGTAAGCTGTGAGAAAATATTCCAGTAATCTTCACAGTTCTAATTAGGCAGCCTGGGGAATGCTGAGCCTGATTCAGGGCACTCCTCTTGGAGGCTGTGAACCAACTGGAGAAATTCCAGGGAGAGCAGAGGGAAAGATTGAATGTCTCTCAGGAAACAAGTTCAAACCAGATAGAAGAAGGTGAGCCTTCATGAGGTAGAAATAAATTGTGGAACTCCATGTCCCAGGTGCTGTGGATGGAAAATGTGACTACACAAATCTATGAGACAAAAGTCCGTCAAGGACTGGTCCAGTATAAATACACTAATTTGGCTTTTCAAGCCCCAAGCCTCAGGCTGCGTAGTCTGAGAAGAGTACCCAAGGAAGGGTCACTGTGTACTTGTTCTTTTTTTCATGCTGTTGAGATGTCTACCCTTGACCCTTGCTGGAGACAGAACCTTGGGCTGAACAGACTTTCAGTTTGACCCTGGGAGCTGCTTCATTCTGGAAAGCATTTGGTTATTACCCTCCAAGTACATAAAAAGTATCTTTAAAGAGAGAGAGGTGGGAGCTTACAGTGAATCTCCAGATGGGTTAAGGAATGATGTCCTTAGTAGTGTCTAAATAGAAAGAGGTCCAAGCTGAAGTGTTTAGGGTTATGGAAGTATCTGTAGAGGCAGGAAGCAGTTGGGAAATTCATGGTTCTCCAGTCATATACAGATGACTTCTCTTTTTATGAGATGCTAATGAAGATCTGTACTGGCAATGTTGCTGGTTCCCATGCTTTGCTGTTCATGACTACACGTTTGTGAAAACGGAGTTGAGATCCTATCTTCCGAGGCTGAACAGCACATGGCAAGAGATGACGCTGGTTCATCTAGATTCACTGCAGTCCAAATAAATATGTGCATAGAAAACATGGCCAGAGTGACAAACCCCTTCTTCCCCACTTCTCCAACTTTCTGGAGGTACAGCTGTGAGGTCCAGGTGCTTATTTTGTAGGGTTAAGGGATTATATTGCCTTTATTTGCCAATGAAGCAAACCTCTGGTAATATTTTTATATATCAAAATAGTTTTGTGGTCTCAGAAAAGTGATGTGGCTTTGTCATCATAGACACTGAATGCATTCCAGAAAATGGCAGAAAACCAATATGAAAACAAACCTTCTTCTTTCAGTCCCTCTAGGAGGAAACTTAAATAGTTCCTGAATGTTTTATTTGCAGTGAATGAGTTTGAAAGGTGACTTGACTTTGGGATTTTGCTCCAATTGCAGCAATTCGTGTGATGAGGGTAGTATTAATACCGCCAAATCTCTGGCATAGGCAGACTTAGCCACATTTTATGGCTGTATGATTTTCCTATGTTTTAAGTTGAAATAAAAAGTGCAGCTGCTTTAAATTGCAGTAATGGTGGCTTTGTCTGTGTTTATTTCATGGATATAAGAGTGGATTATAATGATGGTCAATAGTGCCTTGAAAGCAGGATGTGCAGATGCCTGTGAGTTTGTGTATTTGTGTGTAGTCACCAAGGAAAAACTAAGTGAATGAAATTAATTTCCCATTTAGTTGTGTAAAAGGCTTAAGTCTGAGATTATTCTGAATTGTCCACATAGTTTCATAGACTGGATCTGATGTCAAGAAAGTTTTTTCTGTAGTATTCAAAACTTGTCTTGCTAACAGATGTACATTTATAATTCATGGGAATATAGTTGTTTGGGTGTGGTAAGCAGCGATAATGTCATGGACATGACAATAACACATGGCTTTTAGAGGCTGGTCTCAGGAAAAAGTTGAAAAGAGTTTGTGATGAAGCATCTGGGATGGTAGCTGCTGGTTAGCCGTCAGAAGGTCTCTGTTAAAGACATGATTTAGTTTTAGAAATATGAAGCTGTTAAGTTTTCCTACCCAGCATGCAGTGTTTCAGATAAACCACAGAGCATTTTCAGTCTTGTGTTCTTGCAACTGACTGCTCTCTGACCGCTCAGCCGAAAGTGGTAATAATAGTATAATCCATACAGCTGGTCATTTTACTTTAGAAGACTGAGTGGAGAAATAAACATCTGAATTATGACCTAAGTCTAAAAAGAAATAGAAGGGCCAGCCTTCAGGAAACTTAGTGTTTGCTTGTGGAAGGGATCTTGGATGTGACAGGGCAAGGGAAGGGTCATCCAGCATCATCTGTGTCTGTCTGTTTGTCTGAGGGCATGGAAGATGGTGGTTTTCCTCAGGGATGGATCTGGGATTGTTGGTGAGAGAAGAAGAGCTGAACTGTTAAGAGGGAAAAGCAGGGACGTACCGCGACTCCTTTGCTGTGTGAAGTAGGAGAACACAGGGAATGCCATGGCGAAGGGGCAGAGGAGGGGAAGGACAGCACTCCTCTTCATACCTTCCAGTAAATCTGTGTCTATTCTTTTCTGGCCATGAGCATTTCTGGTTGTGCTTTCCACCACTCTTCTGATTGTGGAGTAAAAGCAGATTGGGCAAAACCCTTTGAATTTAGCTGGAGAAGGGTTTTTTTTGTCATGAATCATCCTAGTTGTCAGGAAAATATACCTACACTTTGCATGTAGACTGAAGCTACAACTTACTAACAACTGAAGCTAGGACTTACTAGTGACTGCAGAGTTTGGTAAAACATGGCTTTAGTCACAAAAACATCTCTGCATCTTGCTTTTCTCTTGCCCTTAAGAACTGTGGTGCCCTGTCTCTTCATTGGACCCTGAGGTGACGAATACTAGTCCTGTTCAGATTATTCCTTCTGTTCCATTAGGCTGCCTTTCTCCACAGGCAGCACTCCTACCCTGCCTCTTTCTTTCCATTTTTAATTTCTGAGTGCTTTTAGCTTCCAAAATTGCAAAGAGGACTGAAAAGGATAAGGGGTGGTGGAAACAAGGAGTAGAGGGAAGAGAGAGCAGCTGTTGAGGGAAGGGTACGTAGGCAAGAGGGGATTAGGAGGCTTTGTGGTGTGCGTATGTAGCCCTTTCCTACAAACCTGTTGGCTCCTTTTGGCTTTGGATATCAGCTTGTATACTGGTGTCCTTTAGCAATCCCTGTTGCATGGATTTGGGTGCTGTATTGCCTCTCTTTCTATTGTCTGGCCCAAATTTAGCCATAACCTAACAGCCGTGGCTCACACTATGTATTTTGGGTTACTTGCGTAAACTAACAAGTACTTACGTGGGTGCTAATTTTAGGATAATAGATGAGGAGTGTTACACATTTAAAGAAAACTGTGAACTCAACAGATTTATGGGACTTTTCTGAAGGAAAAAATGTATTTCATTCCCTGGACAGTTTAGGCCTTAGTATTTAGGTGTCTTTTATTTTTCTCTCTCCTTAAAAAACACAAAAATAGTCTATATTTTGGATAGAAAGAAAAATCTGGAAGGAAACTGAAGAACAATATGTTTTATTTTTCCAATGTTAAAAAGAGTTTTTGAAATAGACTCCGCAGTAGAAAAAAAATCCATTTACCACTGCAAAGAAAATGCTTTTCTGTAAACATTTCCTAAGCATGGATATATTAACACAGCTGCCAGAAGAAAGAAGTGGCATCATTTCAGTAAATCAATCTGAAAGTGATTCTAGTTGTATTTTTCCAATCTTACACAGGAATAAGAAGGAATGAGAACATAGGTAGAAAATGTTAAGTGAGAAAGTTAGTTTGTAGCAATACCTGTCATAGGTAGAATATAGAATCAAGTTCTGAGTTTGTGTAAAGTAGTTAGAGACTGGAGCACTGCTGTGCTGATTTTTATTGGCACAAGCTCTAGTTCACGATGCCAAGCCATGCAGTCATTTTTCTCGAGCCTCTGTCCTTTTTGGGGAGTGGAAGCTGAAACATATATGTCTAGTTCTAGTGCTGGTGGTGGCAGCTTAAGAAGGGGTAACATAAGTTTCTGGGTTTGGGTCAGGCCCATGCAATGGGAAGAATGTAAGATGCCATCATTTGTGCATTTGTAAGTCTAAAAAAAAATGCACGTATTTGGCTCTGTAGAATTTTTTCCTATTTACTTTGCTGATAACAAAACTATTGGACCTCCAAGAAGTAGCATGGTGGCAAGGTACGTTTAAAAGATTGCTTCATTTCCTTCTGCTGTCTATACTGGTGACATGTCTCTGCCACCCTGCCTTTGGTTCCTCTTCTGCTGGACTGTCCTAAATGGTAAGGAATTTGAGGAAAAGGAGGCAGGACAGTGTGGTGTTTCCACAGTATTTCCATCCATTTCCTCAATGCAGTATTTATTGAATGAATACAGTACAGGCTTCAGGAATTCTGTGATAGAAATGATTTTGTGAGTGATGAGGAAGGATATTCTTTCTTGAAGGATCATGTGACTTCTGTGGGGATTTTTTTTGGTGATTTGTTTTTCAGCTTCCTCAAGATTAGTCTGGAATGGTCCTCTGAATGTTCCCTGCAGCCAGGGCATGGCTCCCAGCTGGGAGTTTTCTTTAACTAATCCCTTGTGGTGGCTGGGACCGGGACTCTCGCCTGGTCTTTCCCTTCCATAGCCCATTGCAACCCTGCTGATTAAAATGCTGCTGCTGGGAGCAGATGGGATGAGTCAGGAGGAAAAGTTTTGTGGTCTGCAATGCTCGGTGCTGCTGGCGTAGGTGTTCTGGGCTCCTTTCTACGTCTGTTACCACCTGGAGTTAGTTACTTGCGATAGATGGGAACCATATTTAATAACTGAAGGGTCCCCTTGCAGGGATGTGGTGAAGGAAGGTGACAACTGTTGCCATTTCTGAGGCAGTGGACTCCACTGATGTCATGTGTAAATGATGTGGAAGTATTACACGCCGCACGTGGGTACAAGTGTCCAGCTGCATGATAGCAGAGCTTCCAGCAGAGCAGTGCCATGTGCTAGCTGTTGGACCGTGGTTAACCCCTTATAAACCCGAGATTGCTGTATGATTGAATATATCTTTAATTCATCGAGTGGACAGAAAAATGTGGTGAATTTCAGCAATTCAGTATTGGCATAAAGGAAATATTTTGCCTATAGCTCTGGCTTGAGCACATCCAAAGCCACCCCTGGGAGCAGCTGAGCAGAGCTCCAAGGGATTGATTGCAGCTCAGTAGTCTCTGAGAACATGGGAAAATCCTGCATGACAGAGAAATTCACTGCAACGTCAAAGAGTTTCGGATCTGCCCAGGCTGCTCGGTTCCTAACAAAATAATTACATAGTGACATGAATTGGATGATTACCTTATGCCCCAGAGCCTCTTTTATGATTTTCACTGGCTGGGAATGAGACGGTGCTCTGGGCTTTATCAAGGCAGCCAAGGAGGCTGTAGCTCTTCAGAAGGTAAATGCTTTCTGAGTTGCATAAAGAAGTGACTGTGATTTAAATCTCCCTCTTCCCCAACTGTTTCCCCTTCTGCATCATGACTGTATCTGGCTCAGAGCTGATGTTAGGTCTCCCAGGCCTGGGAACATGGAAGAAACCCAGTATTTCTACATTAAGATTTCTGTCTTTTGCATTCTAGTTGTTCTCCGAATAGGTGCAGGCAAGCAGGCACTGCCCTGATGAGAGAGCTGGCAAGTACCTGCTCTGTTAAGTGTAAGATTGCTTAGGTGCTGTGCAGGGTGATGTGTAGCATTCCTCTTTGGTGCTCTGCCCTTGCAATGCATGCGTACTAATGTATTTGTCTTGCTGTGGGTAGAGACAGAAACAGAAACCCCACAGTGTGGGCTATGGCCTGAATATCAGATCTGTGCTTGGTGTCTTGCCAAAGTCATGGCTATAGCTGGTGCTATAATTAACTGTGTTTGATAGATTCAAGCTCGTGTAGCAATACTTACCATGTGCATATCAACTCAAATGCGTGTAGTAAATGAAACTAAGTTTCTGTTTCTTGTTAATAACAATTATCAGCAGTTGCAAAGGGTTTTATTTTTCTGGCGACAGTGTCATGGGTTGTGGTTATACAAACCCTAGCTTTAGGGCAGCCTCATTCCACAGAGGAACAGGAGCTAGGTTAGGCTTTTAGTGTACAACTGAGAGAAATTTCAGGAGGTAGCTTTATACCATCTCTGTTGTTGCTAGTTACCTTATATACAGCCTCCTTTACTGGTGAAATATCATAATTCCTTGAAAAAAAATCTTCCTAGTTAACAGCAACCCTGTCTTTCCTGAGTTAGGAAGACATAGGTTTCCTTTAGCTGAAATTATGTCTCTTTTATGTTTGGGCATGGAGTTGTTTGGGCAGATGTTGGAAATAAACATATCAGAACATGGACAGGGGTTGACAATACCCATGAATTGGATACTCTGCAGGACTGTGTAATTCCTCTCCTGGAGCTGCTGGTCGTCCTGCAGCCTTGTGAGCCAAGCAAGCTTGGCCGAGTGTGGGGCTCCCTGCCACCGTGCAGTGGGGCAGGGTGCTGTCTCCGCTGACTGCTGGGAAAAGAAGTGTGTATTTTGCCTGAGACTCCTGGCTGGAAAACCTCGAAGGCTGGTGGGGTTGTTCAGAGTCAGCAAGTGCATGCGTTGCTTCTCGAGTGAAGAGGAGAGAGGGATGATAGGAAAAAAACTGTGGCTTTAACGGTAGCATAAACATGTTGTGGAAGGAACTGTGTTGCTTAGGGCCCGATGCCACCCATCCCCGTTAAACTTTTGAATACCAGAATGAAGTACTGGGATGTGCTGCCCACAGATCTCATTTGTGGGATGTGAGTCATTTGGTTTAACCCAGGTTATAATTTGAATAGATGGTTCATGCTGGATGGGATTTTTCCTTTAGTACTCTGGTAGCAGCCAGGACAACCTGTGTTCAGTCCATTGAGACTACCTTCTGTTTGCCACCATCAAAGGAAATAATTCATTGACTTTTCAAATTAATGTTTACTGGCGTTTGAAGGTCAAGTGATTGCTTCATCTTCGAATGCTTTTATGTCCAAGATCGAGAAGGACATAAATAACTTTTTTTTTCCTTACTCCACAAAACAAATGAGTAAAAGATAAGTATAAACCCATTGCTTTTTGGGAGATATAAAAAAGTCTAACTAAATGGAATCAACAAAAGAAAATATGAGTCAATATGAGTCAGCAGTGTGTGCCCTGGCAACCAAGAGGGCAAACCACATCCTGAAGTGCATCAAACACAGCATCACCAGCTGGTCAAAAGAGGTGACTATCCTGCTGTATTCAGCAATGATGCGGCCTCACCTGGAGTGCTGTGTGCCGTTCTGGGCCCCACAATTTAAGAAGGACGTGAAGGTCCTTGTATACATCCAGAGGAGGGCAACAAAGCTGGTGAAAGGGCTGAAAGGAATGTCCTATGAGGAGCAGCTGAATACTTCGGGCTTGTCTAGTTTGGAGAGAAGGAGGCTGAGAGGCAACCTCATTGCGCTCTACAGCTTCTTGAGGAGGGGAAGTGGAGAGGGAGGTGCTGAGCTCTTCTCCCTGGTATCCAGTCAAAGGATGCATGGAAATGGTTTAAAGCCAGGGGAGGTTTAGACTGGACATGAGGAAATATTTAAGTTATATTAGAAAGTATAATAAGTTATATTAACCCACATACATTAATGTGTTGGTTGCTTGCTCCCATGGTGATATAGTGCAGTGAGTATGATTAATTCTGGGTGCTCCTTTGCTTAAGGGTGGTAAATCCTGTGCAGGGTTTTGAAAATTTTAGCCTTTATCTGAGCTGCAGAGTCAACGGACAATAATAACTTGGGTGGAGTAGAGCGTTGAATAGATTGTAAAGGTGTTTCAGTCTGTGAATGTAAAGGAAGCTGTTCAAGAGGAGAACATGGGCATCAGCCTCACCAAACAGAGAAGTTAGGTTGCTGTAGACTGGAGTTCATACTTCTGCAGCCCTGCAAAAGGTATTGCCCATCTTCCATCCGCCATGTAAGGGAGGAAGGGGTGGAGTGGGTTGATCTGGTGAAGAGGAGGCTGAGAGCCTGTGTGCAGTGAAGACGCAACTTTAGGTTGTCATAGAGGTAGTAGCTCAGCAAAGGCATACTTCCACGGTGCTGGCTTTGTTTTGTAGCAGTGAAACCACCACACAGGAGGTTATCACTAGAGGAAATTGCCAGGATTAAGACAGGTTTTTGCCGTTGTGCCTTTATCTAATGACATATAGTTCAAAGTATTTTCCTTTTTAATTCCTTCTAGCAAAGTTGTTAATCTTGGTAAAAATGGCTACAAAAAGTGGTCACCTGCTAAACTGCAGAAGATATGAATGCAAAATATCCTGAATTTCTCTTACATGTGAAAGAGTTGCAGAATCAACTTCTTTGCAGAAGCAGAGGGGTGCTTTGGTCTTAGTGGTACCCAAGAGGGGAGTTGTTCTCAAGGACAGCACTGCCAAACCATACCCTCCTTGTTCAGGTAGCTCCCAGATGGGACACCTTGTGCACCCTCAGACCATTAATTAAGTGGAGCACTCCATTTCAGTTTTTCTGGCCTGTTCTTCTCTGGCTTATTTGGGATGGTAGTGATTATTAGGGAGCTGCTGAATCTGGTAGCCTGATGGTGGTGGGATTGTGTCTCTGACTGGGGTATTGGGGTTCCCCCTCCTGGTGTGCCTCTGGGTTTGTGGTGATGGGTGGGTGATGGGCTGAGTGCTCCCCTGGAATGAGGCTGGGTGTTATTTGGGTTCCCCCACCTGCTGTCCTTCCTTCATGCTAATTCGTGTGTCTGTGGAGATGAACTGTGGAGATCAACCATGGATATGAGTTGTTTATCCTCTAACCTAATGGTGGCTGACAGTGGCCTTGACAGGACTTGGGAGGAATAAATGCGGAGAATGAGACACTGAATGAAGTATAAACACAATATTTCAATACTGACTAATGCAGCAGTTGCTCCAGGCTGTATATTTTTCAGATTCCTGTTCAGACAGTGCTTGGCAGCAGTCAGCTGGCCGATAAGCATGTGCATGCTGGCAGGCTGGTCACAGCCATTGCATGTTTGTTGGCTGGATGGTCCATGTGTCCTGAGTTCCAAAGTAGCTACATCAAGGCAATTCGGTTATCTGATGGGTATTATTGGCAGTGTGGGAATGAGGGAGCAGCACAGGTTTTCTAATTAACCTGATAATGTTGATGTTTTATTAAGTTTTTATAAGGTTTCTGACAGTGTCACATTTCTTCTTTTCTATTCAGATTCCTTTGGGACTCTTGTTCTTCCAGCAGTAAGTATTTCTTTCCTCCTTCCTCAGAAAATGTTGACTCGCTGTATCTTTTCATCAATTGGTATTGATGAAATGATGTATTTTGTATGCGATCCTAGCTATTTTCACATTCTCAGATGCGTGTATTTATTGACCAATACGCCAAGGATCAAGTGGTCTATAACTTGTTAAAAGTAATTACAGGATTCAGGAGCTGACTTTCAGCATCAGCACAAGCTATCATAAAAATCTCTACGTCTTTATTTCAGGCACACCATGAGGGCTAATTAGAGCTGAAAGAATTGTGCAAAGCAATAACTGAGAAATATGAAAACAAAAACATATACAGTCTTCTTAAGCTTTTGGAAATGCACGTTCAATAAGCTAATAAGCTAACTAGTCAACAAAAATGTATAATCACAGAATCACAGAATTGGCTGAATTGTGTGTTGAGTATGAATCCTGAATTTATAATCCTGGATGTTTATCTTGAAAACCCAATCTACAGAATTATGAATTTGTGTCAGGAAAAAGGTTTTGCCAAAGTCTATATTTTTTTAAACATCTGTAAGTCTGAGTATCTCTAAATCCGATGGGTTTAAATTAGGATCTCAAGTAAACTATATATCTGATGAAATAATCCGGAGATGTTTGATAGATGGATAATCAATGACAATGAGCAGCTCAACGTTATGAAGACTACTAGGTTGAGATGTATGTGTTTGAACTGTAAATTAGCTAACGTAGAAAATTCAATTCTTTTTTTAAAAATAAAAAAATTATGAAGTTCCTTAATATAATCTGGCCAGGTTTTAAAGTGTTCAATCAGCTGAAACTAGGTGAGGTGAATTCCTTCCTCTCCCACCACTACCTGAAGTGATGAAAACTGACTCACTTTTTAATAGTAAGATGTTTTTTTCAATGTGTAGCCATGGTAGACTTACGTTTCACCCAAAGTGTATTTGGCTGGTAGGAGAAGGTGGGTAATGACTTTCTGGTTTCAGCTGTCATCTTTTCCAGAGGGAACAGTGGCTTCTTTGTCTAAGGTGCTCGTGACAGTGGCTGGTGTGGTCAGGAGAAGTACATGAGATGGCCTTTTTCTTTCTTGCATCAGGAGTGCCAAAATGGAGACAGTGATACCATTCCCTTAGGGGATGTATTGACTAAGATAAAATATTTTCACAGCAAGTTCCTATTACCTACTGTTAAAAGCTACCTTACTCATATTTGGGTTGAGAAAGAACCCTTTAGGGAAGGAGTTGTTAGGGCTGAGGTAAATAGTTACAATTATTGTAGGAGTGATCTTCTGAAAGTGCTATATTAGTGCAGTTTCTGTAGGCATAGATGTGTCAATGAGGAGGTGGGTTACCTTGCACCTCAGTTTTCCTAATATACTGCCATGGCAATGCAAACTTCATTGCCTCGGCCTTTTACACATAGAAAGGTAAAACAGGTAGTTTTGTCACTATGTTGCAGGAAGGTAAGGTTTTTTGAAACGTAAGAAGTGTAAAAATCAAGGGCACAACCCATGCTGTCTGACTTTATTTGTGATAAGAAAAAGGTACAGAAAATAGATGAGGTCTCTAAAAGGCATTTACAGACTTTTAAAGAAGAAATCAAAGACAATCCTTGCAAGTATGTTAAAATAATGCTGTAAGATCACAATTCACTGCTATGTTGAGACAAAACAAGCTTATTTTCTCCTCATTTTGATTTTGAATGTGTATAATGTTTCCTGGACTTCTTGCAGGGAATCCTATCTGCTTTTTAGGGACTACACCTTCTTTACTAAATGGTAGTATTCATAAATGAATTGAATTTAAGGTAGTATTTGTCAGATGCAATAACTAAGGCTGTTCTTCCTATTTAATGTATTCCAGAATACTTGGCATGGAAGTTGGAGGGTGTTGAAATATGTGAATCATATGTTCTTGGCTATGTGTATACAAAAACCTGCAGCTGAAGAAAATGCAGTATCTATTACAGTGTGGTGTTTTCCACCTAAAATTTACTTATATAAGTTCAGATTTTAAAGGAGGAATCTCTTTTTCCTGTGTCATCATACACCCGCTTGTGAGTGAAAAGAGACCCTGTTTATTTTTCCCCTACCTGATTTTTTTTTTTTTTATTATCCTGACTTGTTTTTAAAAATGGAAAGTCAACAGAGAGGGATGAAATGGTAGTTGATTCTTCTTCATAGGTAAACACACAGAGAAGGAAATATATTTGATACAGACATTTACATCTCCCTCATTTGTCACCCTGTGACATTTTTCCCTGTTTGGGAATTTCCGTTACCTCACTGTGTGCTCTTAAAATGAGTTTTGACAGCACAACAGCCTTTCATTATAGAGCTTGGTAGGATACTTTTGAAGTTCTGTGCCTGGTGAGTTAACAGCTGAAATTTTCGTTACCAGTGCAGGAACAGTACTTCATTTCCATGTGTTGTGCTGAAAAGTGCAAGTCTGTCTGTGTTAGTTGTCTTGACTTCAGAGATTTTACTCCAGATTTACTGTTATAACTGCAAATGGAAGCATGTGACTCTTTAAGCTTTTTAGCAGGACTAGTTGTTGGAACCAGCTGTGTGTTGTGTTAAAACCCTTTTCCTTCTTCAAAGAGACGCTCCTAAGCAGACAGTGGTACAGAAGCCGGCATCTGGGCTGGGATGTCCCTGGGGTCATTTGACATCTGCGTAGGCTCTGCTCGAGGTGACGTTGCCATGTGCTGCAGCAGCTCTGCTTCAAGCCTTTCAGCCCCCATGGATCAGATTCCTCCCACCTAACTTCAGGAAATGAACTGATGCATCTGAATTATGAACTCTAGATTTCCTGTGTCCACTGGAGAGACAAGGAGAGAGACCTGTGCATGGTTATTCTGACCTTACGTGGTCTGAATTTCCTTGCCAGTGATGTCTGTCTATGTTTACTGCCAGCGCTGAAGGAGCCTTCAATGTCTATCCTGAATAAGTTAACCATGTAAAATGTCTCTTCCTTTATTCCTTAGTATTTTGGGAAGAATAATTATTTTGCTTTCTATCTGAATCACAATATATGCTGTAATTACAAATCATTAAACTGAAACAAGACAAAATCAGTGAGGTTTCTACTGAAAAGCTGTGCCTCACCTCTTGAGATCTTCATTCTGAATTTGATTTTGCTACCCCATAGGACATGAACCTAAAGCTTGTAAAAAGAAGTACAAGGTTTCCTTACTCATCTTGCCTGCATAAAGCTTCCTCAGCTCTTATATTTTTGGAAAATTCATTACCAAAAATTGATGAAGTCAGAAAAAAATTAGCCCCCAAAATCAAACCAAATAAATTTCTAAATAACTGTGAAAGAGAAAGCACAATGTATGTGTGTGTGAGTCTATGGTGTATTAATACATAGATACTTACATTGTTGAAAACCTGATTGCTACTGAAAGTTAGATGCAAATATGTTGAAAAGGTGCTTCTGCAAACACATTTTTTGGTAATTGTTGAAATAACAGTTTAAAACCCTAAAGTCCTCTTTCTCTTTTTCAGAATTTACGTAAGTAGACAAGTTCAGGAATATGTCAGATCTTTTTGTCAAATGTTTTTGGAATACCTTCAAGAATATTTTTGGGTAGTTAACAGAATCACTATTCTGTTTTCAGCTGCCTTTGAACAGTGCTTCTGGGAATTATGAATTACTGGTAGAAGGTCATGCTGATGGCCGGCGCATCTTCTCCAACCGTACCAGCTTGTTGTACATGTCAAAGAGCATCTCCGTATTCATTCAGACTGATAAATCTATGTATAAACCAGGACAAGATGTGATGTTTAGGGTTGTCACCGTCTATCCTGATCTCAGACCTTACAAAGCATCTCTGAATATATATATCCGAGTAAGTATCCACAGGAACCTAACTACACAGTGCAATTTGTTGTATGTTCCAGCTTTATGTGACAAAGAAAGATTTTATGTGTTGCTGCCTAAGTCTTGCTATTTAACACTGCATTTAACATGCAACCTGACTTTTCTCCTAGGACCCTCGGAAGAAATTGATTCAACAGTGGTTGATGGAGGAGGGTGATTTGGGCGTAGTTTCCAAAAAGTTTCAGTTATCAATGAACCCTCCACTAGGAGACTGGTCCATAGAGGTGGAAGTGAATGTGAGTATTAATGTTGCAAAATCATAGACATATTTCATTTCTCCTGATAGATGTGAATACAGTTGTGTTTACTTTGGTGAAGGAAACCCAGAAATAAGCATGGACCATGAGAAGAGGAAATCGTTCCCTTTTGGCAAACCCAAGATATTATGCAAACCACACAAGATTTTCAGTAGTATATGGTTTTGTAAGGAAAGATATATATAAAAAAAATATGTATTTTATCCAAAGGTCTATGTTTTGATTCTAAAATACAAATATTATTTAAAAAGTGAGAGTTTTAAAATATTTATATCAAAGAATGATTTTATGGGGTACTATTTTTTTTAAGTGAAATGCTTCTATGTTTATTTTTTAAGTGAATATACAGAAATTTGTTGTTGTCTGTCACTGTCTCAAGGGATGTGGAATCAAAGACTGTCACTTACAAATCTCTGCCTGATTTTAGGGGTGTTTCAGCAATTCAGCAAAATAGAAAGGATGAATAGCAAAGCAGAACTATTGCAAAACAAAACTGGTATGATCTAGTTTACACGTTGCTATTGGTAATAGTTTTATCAGTCCAATCCTCTAAGCTGTACACTCCTCATACACCATGGAATATGTTGCAAAAATAGCTGGAGGTTTAGCTGTTGAAAACTTTGTGTGTCAGGTTTATTCAGCCTGCTTTAAGTGTCTGTAATTTGGGAACTGCATTTCCGACTTGGCTTGCCATGGCTGTTCAGAGACATTTAGCAAGTACAAACAGGACCGCTTAATGTTTCCTAATAAAGGAGATGGTGGGGTAGAAAGCAGAAAATCTCATGTGAGCATGTATTACTCAGGACTAATATTTACCAGTCCTGGTTACAGGCTTGATGGATTTCTATAGGCTAGGGTAGGTGAGGGTGGCTCTCCAGTGAGTGTCAGGACTGGATTTTCTGAACACGTTCTTATGTGGGTGTGGAGTCGTTACAGTTGTCTTTGATGGGAAAAATGTTTTAAGTTGTTCCTGCCCTTGTTCCTGTGCTCGGCCACTCCTTCCCATCCCTGCACTGCTCTTCAAAAGCTTCCCAGTCATGTTGAGGCAGCTGTAGTAAGGCTGAGATCTAAAGCACACCGGGGAAGTGACCCAAATTGAAAAACATCTCTCATCTCTGTGTTTTTCTTTGCCTAATCCACTCCAGCTCACTGAGCTGGTTAACGGCACAGCCCCACTCACAGCTGCATAGGCACTTTTCAGAATGTGAGAAGTGTGGCTCGGACATGGGAACAAAGGCTGGTGACAGTGGGGGCTCCTTCAATAGCTCTCTTGCCAGTGGAAAAAGTATTTGTGAAATTTTGCTTGGGCTTTCTGTGGAGTGTGGAATAATCCTTGCATCAGGAGGACACTGCTGAAGGAACTGCAGCAGCTGTTTTCAGGATCTGAATATGAGTGCCCATCCCTCCTGAAATAAAACCAAACAGAAAAGGAAAAAGATAGTTGTAAAATTTAAAAAAATGCATTAGATTCATCTGGGCTAATGAAACAGCTGTGAGAAAACAGACAAGTTGTCGAGGGTTAAGATTGCGAGGATGACAACAAAAACCCTGGCAGATGTATTGTTAACTTCCTCTCACCGCCCCACTTCCTCGTTTTGTCCCTCCCTCTCCCCCCTTCCCGCTAAGGACAGGCGATCGGGAGGAAAAGAAGGACAGAGAGAAAAGAGTTTGAAAAATTAAAAATGTTTTACTAATGCTACTAATAAGAATAGAGAAAATAATACAAAATATACAAAACCAATCTTGAAAGTCTCAGCAACTGCAGAGCCAGCACCCAAAGTCCTGAATTAGACTCTGCAGCCAACCGGAGCTGGATTCAGTCTCTCACTAGGCCTCAGTTCACAGGGACAACCAGCAAGGTCCTCTCCTAATGTCAGCCATGAGGAAAAAAGGGAAAAAGGGGTGAGATCCTCGTGATCTCCCACTTTTATATGAAGTATTCATGTGAATGGAATGTTATACACCATTGGTCAGTCTCTTGGTCACCGGTTTCTCGTTGCCCCTCTTGCGAGATGTCCATCCGTGCTTATCAATAAGTTTGCATTCCATTGCTAGGTTTACCAAAACATGTGTCTGGTTCTCCAGGAAAATGCAGCTAATATGAAGGCTTTAGCTGACAGGCAAAATTCACTAAAAGAGAAACTTTGTTTTTTAACAAAACCAGGACACAAGTGAAGTGAAATGTTAGTGAACCATAGATGATGGTATTCTGAGTTTTAACTCTCTAGTATGGACTACAGAAGGTTAATGAGAATGGGAAACATATGACAGGGTGGGAATGTCTCTCAAGTCATGAGTAACAGGGAGAAGAAAAATAAGGAACATTTAATTCACTGTCTCTTCCTATGCGTAGGTAGAGGGCACTTTGTGAAGGAGGTAAAGAGCAATTCCAAAACAATTAGAACAGCACAGCTGAACTGTAGAGCACAGCACTGGTGGGAGTTGTGAATATAGAAAACTCAGGTGGGATCAAAAAAGTCTGAACAAATTCACAGAAATGCAGCCCATTAAGAACTGTGAAATGGAAACCACGAGGCTCAGGCTGGCACGGTGCCACTGCTGGCTGCCCTGGACTATGCAGGTCTCCAGGTGTTGAACCTTGGCTGCTGTGAGAGGCTGGACATTGGTCTCTGTATTACATCTACCAGGGTGCACTTTCCTAGGTTGTCTTTATCCTGTTTTATTAAGAACATCTAATTTTCTTTACCATTACATATTTTAATGCTTAGGGTTTTAGCATTGAGTGTGACATTGAGTGCAGGGTTTGAGATTCTTCACAGAGCTCTAAATGCTTCAGTGGCATGAATATCCAGTGGTGGGAAAAGTCCCATCACACTTGGGGATCTTTCTCTATTCACCATTGTTAAAGGAGACAGTTCAAGGTGGAAAGTACTGCAAAATGCTTTTGGTACATTTAACAAAATGCTCTCTTAGCAAAAGGTAAACTTGGACAGAACAGAAATGAGATAACAATTTCCTCTGTCAGTGAAAAAAAATAAAGCAACACTGCATTTAATAAGTGGAAAAAAGGAGAATTGGGAGATAGATATCAATATAAATGAAAGTCTAAACTCTTGTATATTTGTAGGAAATCTAAAGCGCCCAAGGAAAACTTAATTGTTAATAAAAGTATGAAAGAGTTTTTTAAAGTTTGCTAGGAACAAAAGAAAACCCAGCAGCGGCAGCGCCCAGTAACATGAGGAAACTTAACTATGTGGCAGAGATGGAAGCATTTAATATGGGTGATGGTTCTGTCTGGTTAGGTGAATCTCAGTGTGGGGAGACCAGCAGAATATAATGTCCTTAACAGAAAAGAGTAAGTGAGGTGACATGGGAAACTCCAGACCTGTCATCTGGCATGAGAAAAAAAATGACAAAGTTGATTTGCGATCCCACTGATAAAGAATTAATAAGGTAGATTTGCTGTTTTAACAGATTTTTATAAAGGCTTTTCATTGTGCAAAATCCTAATGAAAAACAGCAATGTGAAGTCTGTCAAAGAAGAGTGGATTGATTTTTGGGCAATCAGCACTTGCCCAGGGTGTTTATAGTATAATGACAGAGCCTGAGGGTGGAGCTGGGGAAGAAAGCTCCGTGATGGGAGACTGCAGAAGTCCTGTCTGTTGACTGTATATCAAAGGATCAAATGAATCCATGGATTTATTGATTACAGTCTATGACTGCTGTTACAGGTTTTAACAGGCTTTTTGTCTATGGAGAAAGGCATAGTATGAATCAAGTAATAGAAATTGAAGCCAAATAAATTCTCTTTAGCATATATATGTGTCTTTCGTCAACGAGAATCTTAACCACTGGAACAAAAAAAAAAAAGTGAGGGCTTCTCTGTTAGTGTTCTAGCACCAGGAATGGTTGCCTTTTTGAAAGATACATTAAAATAATGCAGGTTGCTGGAGTAGCTTAATACTTGAGTGACCAAACCTGGGATAAAAACAGATCAGGCTAGATGATTGCCTCTGTCATTGAACTCCTTGAATTGAAAATTAAAATAGAGGAGAAAAAGAAGAGTATATTATATATATATACATGTACAGATATATATAACAGTTGTAGGCATTGGAGTCCAGAAAAAAAAATGGCTATTCTTTCCATTCTTATCTTGTGGGAATAAAGCAGCAACCCCAAGCCCCACATATAGAAGATTTTGTTGTTTACTTTCAGACTCCTTTTCCTTCATCATTCATACCTGCTCTGCTTTAATTTTCGAATTCTACACTAAAAGAAATATGCATTATAAATGTTGCATGTGCCTGCAAAGCGTCTTACACTGGATAAGGCTATCATGTGCAGAATATATTAAATAACTATTGCAGTATACAGATTATTATACTAGGTCTATCTATTGGGTTGTCTCACAGTCAGTTATTTTTGATGGCATATCATACTATTGGATTAATGAAACCTGCAAGAAACATTGCAGAATGAAGGAAAAGAACTTTCCTGATGGGAACTCTCTTTGATTCTCATGGTTACAAGTGAGCTTACGCCCTGAAGTACAGGTCATTTGGGATGGGATTCAGTTCAAGGTTTAAGTTATGTGGGTGTCTCTATGTAGGTGATGTGGTAGAGATTTAGTTGGTGTTCAGTAAAAGCTAATGAGTGACTCACATGACCCTGAGTGGATATTCCAAGCTATTGTATGGATATTCCTCACTGTTCTGCAGTCCAAGGCAAGTACAGTTTTTTTCTGTGGTATATATAAAGTTGCAAAGATTCACCAGTCCCTTTCTTATAATAGAGGTCGCTGAGAACTTGGATTTATTACTAAGAAATACTTAGTTTAATGTCTGGCATTTTTAACAGATATGCCCACCATCTTCAGTTGGCAAACCCAGGCTGATCTACATGTGACTTAGGTATCCTGATGTCACGACCTGAGCTTTCTAGTTAAATAGTCTCAGTCTTTCTGTCTCAGGTTTCCCTCTTGTCCTAAAAGAGTGTTGTTAAGTCAGTAAATAACATTTCCCATCTAGTTGTTACAGATCAGTCCCCAGGTGCACTGAGTTTGGACTCCTGGAAGTACTGCCTCTGAATCATGTTTTAAATCAGCTCCTGGCTGCTTGCTGCTGTTAAACATCCTGTAGTACTTTTTAATAAGAGTTCAGGTGTTGGTACAGCTGTTCCAAGAAAACTCAAGACAGAGTAATTACAGTCTGGTTCCCAAGTCTCCACCTTGTATTTTAGTTGGATATCTTATATTTCCTGTTGTGGATCCTGCTGCTGAAATACTTTTGGTTGCTGAGTTAGTAACAGTCATCTCTGACCAGAAGTTGTTCCTAGTTATAAGGCATTTTGTGATCTAATTTATGGAAGTTGTTGTTTGGAAATTTATAATCAAATGTTGAAGAGTAGTAACATTTCACATGCAGAAAGGGCTTTCTAAACTATTTTTGAAGAGTATTATATTTTTTTAACAGCTTCAGCTATAAAGCAACTTTCAAAATCAACTGGGGTTGATTATATACTTTGTAATTTGAATTTTTTAACTGGATGTTACAGTGTATCCACAGTTATTTCTGTGATTTTGTGCTGCTAGGTCAGCTACATACGGACTTCACATTTGATCCCTTGAGTTTGAGGTTACATAATTACTTAAAAAAAAATTGCCCTCCTCCAAAATCTACATAAAACCTGTGGGAATGGCTGTGTGTTCAGTGGTCTGCAAATGAGCACTGACATTTAATCAGGATCTGATAGTGTTAATACTGGTGACATTGGTGGGATTCTGCTTAGTTTCTGGAGACTGTGCTGGTGGATTTCAACAGTTTCGGAAGTCATACAGAATTTTATTTTGGAGTTTATTTCCTGCATGTGAAAATAAAACATGAAAGTGATCATGAAATGCTTCTGTCAATTCTGTCTAGATAGAAATCTATTTAATTTACGTGCAAAGCAGAAGTGGAGGAGTGTTTCTGACGGGGGCTGTGTGATGGTGCCGTAGCCACAGTAGTACAGCTGGTGCCAGCACTGTGCTTTTCAGGGCAGAGCCCTGAGACCACACCCGGAGTCTTTCCCGATGCTATAACTGGTAATGCACGTAAATGTCAGAAACAAATAAGAAAATAGATCTAGACCAGATTAATTTCAGGGAATTTCAGTTGTCAAAGAAGACAAAAAAATTTTGGGAGAACAATTCTTGCGATCTCAGCTGTTGGATTAGACCCAAATGACTTCCAACAGGACTGGTTCCTCACAGCAGAGCAAAATCTGGACTGTAGTTTTTAGTGATTCTTAGACGTCAGTGTCCACAGCACCTAAGGCTCAGCTGCAGAATACAATCTCAGAATGCTTATATGGATCTCTTTTTGGCACTGTTTTCTTAATAATCTGGGCAATGTGCACAGAATGTAATAGGTGTTTTGCAGTTTAAGAAATACTGATTTAGAGCAAAAGGCTAACAGTCTGGAATTGTGAGTTTGTTTAAGAAGCAGGAGAAGGTATGAAAGATAAAAACGGTACTAGAATAAAGCAGCGCTTGAAACAAATGGAATAGGTATGGTGTTGTTTTCCTGTCTTAAAAAACAACCCAAAACTCCCTTGGGTTGTATATGTAACTAACTCCTTGTCTCAAAAGCCACCACTCCTGGAAACTGGTTAAACAACTTCCATTCCAAAATATTGTAACAATATTTGCCAGAGAGACAGCCCTGCCCTGAGGAACTTAAATGATATGGAGTGGTTGAAGTGCTGTTACTTGTCCTATTTCAAACCAGTTTGGCTGAAAAGTGTGTGTTAGTGGGAAATCTGGCTTGGTGTTCAAATCATCAGTATGACCTAGTAGGGTCTGTTTCTTTCCCTACACTGTGAAGTACAGCTTGGTTTCTGTCATAAAGTTTGTCTTTTTAGCAAAGGTGCCAGAGCCAAGAGTGCTAGTCTCACTTCAATCTCTGTTTTCTACTTCTTATAGTTAGTTCTCTTAGCCATCCCCACCGCCCCTTTTTTTTTTTTTTTCGACTTCTAAGGTGTTGTGAAACAAAATCTCATTTTCAAGGGAGATGCTTTTTCATCCTGCCAGCTACAGTAACATTCTGTTCATGGTTTGCTTAATGATAAGGGTGACTTATATATGCTTGACATTGGAAATTAAAGATGTACAGAGAACCAGACATGAGATAAATTCCCTATAGGTCATTTTCCTAGATACCTGTTCCTAAGATTACCTGATAGTAATCTGCTCGTGGACTGCATGTCAGTGCTGTAACATTTTGTTGTAAGGATTATGATCTGCATAAATGTTGTGAAAATAGCAGATTCTGTATGTCTTTTCAAACCTAGGAATGTATTTTGGTGATCAGTGACTTAATAATGAAATTGCTAGTAATCTCATTTTTACTTTGATAGAATTATTCTGCTAGTAGAGAAGTGTGAATATAGAAGTATAAGGGGATTAGTCTGAGATGCCTTGTTTGCAAAGTTGTTGATCAGGTAAGAGAGATCAGTTATAATTGTTCCCAGCTTGGATCTGGGTCCTAGGGTTTTTGCACAGTAGTTCTCAGTTTTTCATCTCTTGCCACAATGCTTATTCCCATCTGACATATCCTGATGCTGCCTGACAATTGGTTATTCACATTCAGTCTCCTTTGCCCCACATTTCAAACCACGTTCACTGAGATACTGCAGCACTTTGATAACTTCAGTGATGCCACTGTTCTCAGGAATAATCAAAGTAATCAGACTGCTGAGATCCACATCAACATAACCTCATCATGCAACCTCAGCAGCAGCTGGTGATACTAACCTTTCAAAATAGCCACCTCCTAGTGACAGACTGTTGGTTTTCTTGATCTTTCCCCTGTTTCCCAGAAGACTTGAGAGAAGAGGCAAAATAAGCTTTCAAATGGAGCCTCTCCCTTCCTGCTTTTTGGAAAGTGGAGACTCCTTTGGTTTCTCAGCCCATTCTTCCAGTTCAGCTGAGCTCAGATTTTCCTCTTGGAAAATCATTGCTCCCATGTAATCCCTGTGTCAAGCAGATTAACTAAGATTCAGAGCTCTGGTTTAGGCACTGCTGGTAAATCACCTCATGCCATTTCTCTGCTGATGTATAATGCTGTAAAAAACCACATGAAAAAAGGGTTATAAGTCTGCAGAGAAATGACATACGTGCTTGGTCAGAATCATAGAGTCATTTAGGTTGGAAAAGACCTTTGAGATCATCAACTTCAACCATAAACCTAACGCTGCCAAGTCCACCACTAAACCATGTCCCTAAGCACCACATCTACAAGTCTTTTAAATACCTTCAGGGATGGTGACTCAACCACTTCCCTGGGCAGCCTCTTACAGTGCCTTTCAGTGAAGAAATTTTTTGTAATATCACACTTTAGCAAAAAGAACAATCAAGTACGACAACAAAAAGCAAAATTTACGTGGCAGACTACCATGACTTTTTTGGTCTATTGTCATTGTACTGAAGAACAAAAATAGCTGCTGCAGTTTTAATATTTAAAGAGTGAAGAAAAACTTCAAAATTCATTTCCTGATGATGTGCCATGTATGGCCTGATGTACCACATCTCAAAGATATGCTAGAATATGCTTTCAGATACTCTCCTGATGAAATCAGTAAGTGAAAAAATTAGAAAATTAAGAAAATAGAAGAGAACACAAGTAACAGTATATTGTATAGTTGTTTATTTCTTCTGTTGATTTTTAACTAACAAATAAGCAAGACAGGAAGATATAACCCGAGAGTATCTCTGCTGAAGTAAGTATGCACTTGAATATGAGTGAGATTTGACCTGGAAGGAATATTAAACTTGCTCATCTAGCCACAATTCTATGTATTTTCTCATATGTTTTTTTTTTTTTTTCAATAGGGTCAAGTTCATTATCAAAGATTTAAAGTGATGGAATACGGTAAGTGTTACTTAAGGGCATTTAGTAGTGACCAAAATTAGTAGTTGATTCTCCATCAGTTTAGACTAACTTCCCTTGGCTAGCACGAACCTTTTGAATAGTCACAGAAAGAGAGTCTGAGACTGACTCTTTGTCCTGGGAAAAACATCGTCTTATCAGCTACCCTGTTTATCTTTGGTAGTTTTAATGCCCTGTTACTGTAGTGTCTGGATATCATGCAATCTTTAAAGTACTTATTCTAAGCCTGCGAGATGCAGTTATTGTCTCTGTTTTTCCAGGACCACACAGATAATGTGTTTATCTCAAAATATCTGTATAAGGTCTGATCATGAAGCTTGTTTATGATTCTGTAAAGGCTGAATAAGTTAAACATTTTATATTTCAGCCTTACAAGCTTGTGTGCAGGCTGCTCTTATGATGCTTGTTGTTCTTTCAAGAAAAAGTCTTACTCTGGGGCAGGCATAAGGTTGGATTAAAATGTATCTTACCCTATATTCCTTAGGAAACTGTAGTAGTCTTTATCATATTACATGTACTACCCTTATTACTTAAAAAAAAGAAAATAATATTCTTTCTTGTATGAATTTAATGCTTTCTGTATTTTTTTAGTTTTACCAAAATTTGATGTTACGATAACAACACCATTATACTACTCTTTGAGAGAGGAAGAAGTAACTGGTGTTGTCACTGCAAAGTAAGTAAATCATTGATACCATTGTCACCCTCACTCATAAGAAAATTACTGTGCGTCTCTAAGTGTCAAAGTGAAAATATATTTAGAATGCTAAAAAAGTGACTTCTAGTCAAAATTACTTGGTTAGCATCCATTTCTAGTTACTGAATTTTGTTGTAACCATGTTAAGTAGACCTTCAGACTTCTAGTTAGATTTTTGGTGTGGTAAAGGTATTTCTAGACTATAGCCAAGACATTTTTAGCTACCATTTAGCTACTATCATTTCCTGAGTCTTTTGCTTAAAATGTTTCTTGTTCTTATGGCTCTATTATGGTGCTTTCCAACTTATCACATCAAGGTCTGTATAAAGTGTAGCTATATTTTATTAGGCTATCTTATAGCGGAAAATTTTGCAACCTTCTATGTGCATCCTTCTTGATCCAATTTATCCACATTGTGGATGTGAAGTCTAGGTTACTCTTGCCTATCAACATATATAAGCCTGTAAATGTGTTAAGAATTAAAAACTCTTGAGAAATTCAGAAGAGACTTCACTGTAAACTATTGTATAAATAATATTTTATTTTCCAGCTGAACAAATATCTAGACAAAAAAATTCAGTATGCATTAGTCTTGAATTGAAATTAGTTTTATTTTGGAAGATGGGAGCCAGATAGAGCTATGTAATAGATCCATTTGAGAAGACCTGAAATAAAAGGTTTTTTGTGGGTTATCTAATGCCATAAAATATGTACCTTCTAAACAAGAACTCTATTTATAGATAAAATGCAGAAATGATTGTTTAACAAGCTATTTAAATGAAATGTTTGGACTTTTGAGAAAAAACTTACTTTCTTAGAGGCAATGCAACCTGACATTATAAACCATGTATGTTTCTCATAAGAGGCAACTTTTAAAAAAAGTTTTCCTGATTTTTTTTCCCCATTCCGCTTTTGGAATCTGTTATATGCCAATGTGAATTTGGTTTCCTGAGTTGTTTTGGTCTTCCACAGGGTACTTGTCTCCTTCATTAGATGTACTCATAAGGTATTTGGAAGTGTACCTGTCTGCTGCAATAAATCCAGACTTGGACACCGGTGAATTGTCTGAGATTGAATCCCAGCATAGTTTTACTGCCATAGTTTTACTGATACATCATAATTATTTATAGAAGATTACTTCATTCCTGGTGATTGTTTTTACAGGCATAAACCCTCTGTATATGAAGAGTTTATATGTCTCTTACACTTGTAGATATAAAACCCTTCTCATTTTCATCTCTGGAGTATTATTAGGTTAAGTTGAGGGATGCTACCAATGGCAGCATTATTTCAAGGTTAATAGGTGCTTATTACTGTAATTAGGTCTGCTTGGAAAGGCTGAGTTCAAATGCAAGACAGTGTTGTCAGACTTCTTCCTGTAACTAATGCTATTTGATTATTCTTTCTCTCTGCTTTTCAGCTTTGATATTTCTTAAATGGCTGCCAATCAAAACCACAATGATTTAAAGTACTTAAAGCAATGACATCTGAATGTATTAGTACTGATGGACTAGAATGATTTTGGGTTTGTGCCACCCATGCCCCTGCCTTTCTCTGTCCGATTTGGATAATGTCATGGTTTCTTTTATATTTTCTTCTATATATATAACTCAGAAACATCTATATATTTATTTTTTTTTCTTCTTTTTGTTTTTAATTACTGCTCACTGATTGCAGGTTGCTAATATCATTCTAAGAAGTGAATTGTGTTACAGTTCTCAGATTTGCCACAGCTGCAAATTATGTTTGCCATGTAATAATGCCATGATTTATTTAAACTGTGATTATTAAATAATTTGGATACAAATAGATTGAGATTTCTGATTTTGCATTAGCAGCATTTAGGAAGCAAAACACTTGCACTTCCCGCATTCCATTTTAACTCTACTGCGTATTAGTTATGATGCTACATTGGTGTTCTATTGAATAACTGACTTACTTCTAGCTTAGCTTAATATAATTCTCCTACATTGTACAGCCCATAGTAATAGGTTTATAGAGCTCGTGTGCAGGAAAGAGCAGCATTGAATATCTTCTCCAGGTTTTGGGCTTCTGACTTCAGTATCGATAAACTGGTCTCAGTATTGAAAGTTCTGTGTTTCAAAGTACAAATGTGTTCTAACCATGTTTGAGGCCATGGAAAAATATTTTAGTAGAAGCTTTTGCTTCGAGAGCTCTTCAGGAGCCCAAGCCCTGGAGGTGGTGTGTGGTTTGACTTCGACTGATGTCTTTCAGGTACATGTATGGAAAACCAGTGAAGGGAACTGTAACAGTCACTTGCCTTTCTGTCTCTTACTGGACAAACAAGAAAAATATAACAACAACAATGGAGGTGAGTCTTCTGTTAGCAGTTTGTAGTGGTGTAGACTGTGTCTTCTTTTGTAGATTCAATATGCCTGGGACTGTTCCCAAGTGCTGAGTTCAGCTGGCATGGCCTACGGAGTGACTTGCATGAATAGTGTTAAAATGTCTTTAATTTCCAGAACGAAGTGTCTACGTTCAGGCTGCTTGTTTGGAATGATACTTGGCCACTGTGGTCCCTTGAACTGTGCCTGGAAGTTATTTTGGAGAGTGCTAGTTGGCCCAGGTAGAAAAACTTCCCAGGAGCTGCTGTAGCAGTGTAGGTGATGGAGGACCCATGGCCAGAAGTGCTCCCCAGCCCCATGTGTGCCCTGCACACTCAGCCCTGCGTTACAAGGCTGGAGAAGACCATGGCAATTGTCTAGGTGGAGGTCTAGCATGGTAGAGACCAAAGCGTCTTGCCTACTGTAATTACATTGCAGTTACTCTACTAAGTGTAACCTGGAGTGTGAAATTTAAAAATGCATGCAGTTGTGATCTGAAGACTGAAAAGTGGTGACAGATTCGTGGCATCCTTTTGCAAAATCAAACATTTTACTTCCGAGCTGTGGACTATGTTTTAAACAGGTTCAGGTTCTGCTAAATGATGTGCATGTTGTTTTCTGTTGGCTGACTTGAGCAGTTGGCTGATTTCAGTGCCTTCAGCAGCACTTGGCCTACAGAAATGCTGAGCTCAGGGATGCTGGGTAGGGTGTACCCCCCTCCTTAGGCAGGGACCTGCTCATTGTCCTTTTCTGTAAAGTACCACTGCTCTGGCCATGTAGAAGTGGATGATTCTAGATATTAGAAAAAAAACCAAACAACCAAAAATAACTTTTTCCATAAGGCATTGTTGACTCTAAAAAGTAATGAACTTCTACTGGGTTTAATAAAAATAGTTACTGAAAGCAAAAAAAAAAGTTCAGTGTTCATAATTTTCTGGTGTTGACACTCCAGAATTTGTATGTGGAGAGAGCTGGAGTACTTAACCACAAATAAGCCATTGTAGATGTAACAGTGTCCTTGGCTTTACCGGCTCAACATTTTTTTTTTCTGCATTGCAGATAAATGGATCTGTGAATGTAACCTGTAACAAGCTTATGTTGCAAAACTTGAACGCTGATCAGTTGTGGCATCAAGGTGACAGTGATTACACAGAGCCAATAGAAATTATCGCAGTTGTAACCGAGTCGCTTACAGGTATGTGGATGTGTGATGTCTTTGGAGAGAAATCCAAAGAGTAGGTGGTGCTGGAAGAGCTTACTGCTATGTGGAAGGGCTTGGAGCACTAGAAAATTATTATGTGCCGATGGCAGTGCAAACCATCTACATGCAAATATATTATCTGAAAAAATATATTATCTGAACTATTGCATGCGTAGGTATTAAGTGGTTTAACCAACTGTTAACTCAGTTGAATACAGTTCTGCGCTAAATGATTTATTAAATACCCAAGAAATATGTTCAGGTGGGGACCTGAAGTCAATAACTGATCACTTTTGATGGAAAGAGCAGGCATAAAGATTTGCTAGCATTAGCTTGGGTCTTACAATCTTCAGTTTAATGATAAACTTACCCTGTTTGTTTTTAAACCACAAAGGAGTTCTCTGGCCCCTTGTTGTCCACTCTCTACCCTCTTCTAGATTGGCTGATTTTCAAACTGAACCTTCTTGTGAGTTTGTGTTCTACTGCACCTTGCATATTTAGAAAAAATTTATTTGTACAAAATTTCTGCCTGTCCCAGAAACTAGGTTGCATTACAGAATTTTTTGTAGAAACCTTGTCAAGATGAAGTTGGCTGATTTGGGATTCATAAGTTCCTTCCTTGTGTCATTCTGACATAGTCTGTGTGGAGTACAGCACTATGTGTTATGGCTTATTTTGTGTTGTGGAAGACAGTACCAGTACGTACAGCACCTTTGTACTAATCCTTATCTGGAAGGATGTAGAGTGATAGAAGTGGAAATGGTGAAAAACATGACAGAATGATTTAAAAATCATGAACAGTAAATAGTATTGCTGCTAAAGGAATAAAAAATGTGTGTTAAAAGCATGTTGTCTAAACGCATACAATTATTCAACAGGAGTCTCCCAAAATTCAAGTACCATCATATTTCCAAAGCAAAGTGACTATTTTATTGAATTTTTGGACTATTCTAGAGTTATAAAGCCTTCTATGAACTTCATAGCTACTGTAAGTTCCTTCATTTTATTATGATCTGTGCATAAACACATGTGATTTCTTCTGCTGTATTTTTGCTTGGATGCCAAAGTTTGCCTAAATTTTTAAGTATAATTTACAGATTTGTTTTCAAATTACCTTTTTTTCGTGATACGTATTGGCAAATACTAAACCTAGAGGCGTTTGCTGTAGAAAATGATAAAAGTGGCAGGGAATGCTGTCATGTTGGCAGGATACATTTAAATATAGTTTGTCAGCATTCTTATGGAAGAGGAATCTTTTCAGTTTCTAGCTGATTGTTTTTCATTAGGTCACATCCCTCCTAATAATGTTTATGTATGGAAGTGTGTGTATATATATATATATATATATATATATGCACAAATATATACTTGAATGCATATATATATATATATATTTGAGCAACTGTTACAAAATTCAGTAAAACTTACCAAACTGTATTGATCTTAAGTGAAAGTGTCTTTTCTGCCTTCTGTCCTGTGTTTCTTATTACCAGCTGCAGTCCTCTCATAGAAGTATTTCATGTTCCTCATGCTGTCCATAGTCTTTCTTCAGTATTTCTACATTTAGCAGAGGTTGCATATTTCATTACTGCATTTTGCTTGGAAAGAGGAATTGACTTTACAATTCTTGAGCCTGTACTGTTTAGAAATCAAACCTAAATATATTGTTACACGTTATGTGTTGTGCATAGTAGGTTTACCCTGTTTGATGGGTATTTTCTTTCTTTTTGTTTTTAGCTAAAGGTGTCACGTTCTGATAGCAACCAGCTGACAGCTGAAGAAAGGCACAATCTTGTCACAGTCACTGCACAACAATCAGACCTGCTTTTTCACCACTCTTCACTTTCTCACCTTGAGAATGAGGCAACAGAGGAGAGAAATCTGACAGTCCATGTCCTGAATTACACGGTCCCAGAAAATGGAATAATTGATATTGAGTTTCCAATCTTGTCTGATACAAAAACTCTGAGAGTTCAGGTATTGCTGATATGGAGTAGTAACACACGAAATTGAGTGGGCTGTGATCAATAATATGCTGTTCCTGCCATCTGCAACAGCTGATATGTCACCTACTGTTATTTTCCTTACCTCATGATAGAGCTGAAAAGAGGATGACGGATCCTGTCTAAACATGACCTAATAATTGCATCAAGATAGCAAAGGAAAAAAAAAAAAACAACCAGATACCAAAAGCAAGCATTAAAGTGGTCCTGTACTTCTGTTAAGGCTACCATGCTCTTGTACACAGTACCATATATGGGAACATCACACAGATTTTGCTGTTTTGTTAAGAGCTTTGTTTTGCATTGTCTCTCAGGCAGAGTTCCTCAGCAGTAGGACCGACATAGGTGTTTATGATGTGTTCAGCTCCCCCAGCCAGACTTATCTCCAGGTTAAAACAAAGAGCCAGGATATAAAGGTACAATCTAAGACAAAACTTGCCAAGATAAGAACCGTTCAAGTAACTCATCACGTTTCCGTACTCATCCATATGAATGATATGCTTTTCCTAGGCTGGGAAGCCTTTTGAGCTGAGCATTGCAAGCAACAAGCCAGTGAGAGAGTTCCACTATCTGGTAAGTGACTGATTTTACATAAGGGGACAATCCAAGATGACTTTTACCAACTTGAGAAAATATGCCAGTGAGTGGAATGTGATTGAATGTTAGAGAGAATCAGCATTTTTTTTTATTGTGCTTTGTGAAAGAGGTAGCCCAGAAACTTTGTAGGAGGCATTTAAAAAGTAATGGTTTGTTTTAATGGCTCAGCTGTTGTACTGAATCTTACTGGACTGAAGTGTTTTTTATATACACCATCATCATCTCCCATTCTTGCCTTGCGACATGCCTGTCTTGTGTACAGTCCATGCCGTAATGATAATGAAAATTATAATTATTTTTATTTCAGAGACTCTAATAGTAAACTGAATGAGGAAAACCTTTAGATGATTTAAGTGTGGGCATTCACATATATTTTCTAAAATAGAAATACTCTCCAGAAGATTAAAAAAAAAAAAACAGGTCCATGCAGTCAAAGGCAGGCAACTGCCTTTCATGGGCCTGTCTTCATTAGTAAGTGATATGGTCCAATAGGAACTGATTTAGAGTGAAAAAAATTGATACTGTGGGCCTGAACTCCAGGTATTTTGAGGTACCTTCAGACTAGCTCTAATCTGATCTGGTAAAATGAATGCCCATTTTTAACTGGACCATATTAATAGGCCCCATGTGACACTCTTCATGGTACAAACTCAAGTATGGTAAGTAGGGGTATTTGGGAGATTTGCTTTTAAAATTGTAGTCCTGACCCAGCCGTATTACTGTTGTATTTTTTTGTTCTCATAGCGTATGTTATGCTGTGCATTCATTGGTGTAGTTCTTTACTTGTCCGTAGTGATACAAGACTTCAAGCAGAGAAAAAAATCTGTTTCTACAGGGTGTTTCAAAAAGATGGACCCAATTTCAAGCAGTTGCAGGGTTGCCATCTTGGGAATGACTGAGGCAGGGGCCTGTTTGAGTGCTGGGAGAGGCATCTAGCAGTAATCATGTGAAACTCTGTCATGCCCTTTCAAGTGGTAAGAATTTAAGTCATGGGCTGTTCATGGTTGCAGAAATGTTTTCAAATTGGTTCCATCTTTTTGAAACATCCTGTAGTATTTAAATTTTACACTACCCACCTGTTCCTTACTCAGTCTTGTAGAACTGGTCAAACACTTAGTAAAAAAACCACCCAAACCCACAGTTATGTCTCTTCATTTAACAGCTGTTTGTAGAAGAAATTGCAGAGCTTATGGCATATTTAGCTACTAACAGATCAAGTGTTTCATTTTTCCCTTTCAGGTGTTATCTAAGGAACAAATTATGGCTTTTGGCACAAAGGCTGCAAAAACATTCACTTTAACAGCAGAAAATTCCTGGGCTCCTGTGGCATGTATACTTGTATTCTACATTGATGAGCTTGGAGTGGTCGTAAATGACGCTCTCACTGTCCCCATTCAGCCTGTTTTGGATGACAAGGTAACTATATTGAACTTGGGTCCGAGAGCATGTTTTTGTCCATTTGTTGTGTGGTAAACAGTGTTTTAGATCATAGGATCGTAAATATAAAAGTAAAACTTCCTCACTGAGGATCTAACCTGAGGTTTGTGTCAGTCCATGGAAAGGCTTTTAATAATACCAGTGCAGTTAGGATCCAGCTATTGCGTATCTGGAATAAATTTCTACTAGCCTTGTGTTTTCCACATAAACAGATGAACAGCATCTCCATGTATTTTTAATAGCTTGGTCAATTACTGAGCTGAAGATTGCTCTGACCAATATAGAGGAAAGATACTGATAAGTGCTCTAAGTGTGGAACTGTAAATGTTTATCAAGACCTTGTGCTTGATGCCATCAGTGAATCTGACCAGTGTGTGTGTTTCATGTGACTGTGCACACTTTAACTCAAAAAAGCTTGAATAAGAGTGGGAATAATTGATTTTTCCAGCTTGCTCACCAGGATGAAATTCGGTCCTCTGTGCAAGTAAAAGCCTCACTGTGATGTTTTACAGGTGGGACCACCCAAAGGCTCTCAATGGGTTCAAATTCTTCCTCCTCTATGGAAACTTGAACACTTACAACCAGACATCAGTAGGGAGGCTGTTTGTCTTACTCCTGCATGAAAAATTTCTCTATTTGTTTCATGATTTATGCAAACTCAGGAAATGAGGGTTTTTATCACAGGATAAGGAAGTGGAGAGGCAGGATGGTGACAGAGCTGCAGACAACTGTTTGTTGATAATGGTTATTATCTACCGCTGTCTGAAGAATCTAAATACATAGAAATCAAATAAGATAATTTAGTTGAAACTTAAGAGTTTTAAGGTAGATACAGGAAGATATTTCTAATGAGGAAGGCATAACAGTTTTAGTTCAACCTTCTGGAAAACAATTGAAGTTTTCCCACTGATCGCAGTGTCCACAAATAAGATTTCATTATATTTTGTAGCGGTGAGGTAAAGCCTGATCTTGAAAGTACCAGTTTTATCAAATGGAGTTTATGGATGAAAACCATGATCCTAGTGTATATACAGAGAGGATGAAAAATTGAGACAATAAATTATCATAATTTAATATCAGCCTTACTGTATTTGCTATATTTTACTAGGTAGTGAGAAAATGCAAGATAAGGAAAGAACTGATCTCAAAGGCTTCCAGATGTCAGTCTAGTTCCATTTTACCATTTCAATGGTAGCCACTGACATTAATTCAGTACTGTGGAAAGCTACTTTCTCTGTAATTTGTAGTCTTGCCAAGCACTTGATTTCTGTAAATGAGTTGGTAAAATCAAATATACAGAGCTGCAGTGACACAGTGTACTCAGAAACAAACTATTTTTCTGCATGAATCAGTCTGGTGCCCATTTACAGTGTAGCACATGGTGCTAATCCCATTTATGTTGGCAACATGAGTTTGTTGTTGCTCTGTGATTTTCATACTGAATGTGCTTGAAAGATACCATTACGCATGTTTATGAGAGGAAGGGCATGATGGGGCTGTAGATTCAGACATCTAAATACATGTATTTACATACAGGGTCAGGATTCAGTTGCTGAAGCACAGACATCTGGTGTCCTCCAAGAGGTTACAGGGTATACAGGCATCATAGGATGGGTGGGTGTTTCAAAGGTCCTGTTGGAGACCTGTCCCTTTCTGGAATGGGAGCTGAGTGTCAGACAGAATGCTGTGGGACCTCTCAAGTGGTTCCAGGTGCCTTCAGGTGACTGAGTCTCATCTCTCTGTGTGAGTTATGTGTCTAAACTCGGTTTACATAGAATCACTTGCCCTAAAAGGGTGTAGTCTTAAGTTATTCTTCCTGGACTCCGGGGTCTGCTCCAGAAGGGTAAGTTATGTCCTGTCTGGCAGCACCACTGGGCATATCTTGGATACCTTTGAACATCTCAAATGACACGAAGTGCTGGTGTTTATGTAACTGAATTCCACCTGCAGCCAGTACAGTCAGTGGAGCCTGTAGGACTGTTTTCTTCACCACCCCTTGGATTTATGCTTCATGGTGAGCCAAACTGCCATCTAGTCCCTGTTATTTTTTCTGGCTCTGTGTGTGATGGGAGCTTAAGCACTGAATTGAAACGTGGACAGCTAAATGTAAATAACTTAAGTGTGGAGGTGAATTCCACCTCAAGGCTTTGTGGTAGTGGTGTTTTGATGAGGGAAAAGAGTAAAACTGTCCATTTTAAACAGAAATTCTGCATTGCTTTTGATACAGTGAAGATGCAATGTGCCAGAAATACCTTACAGCAGATGACCCTTCCTGTCTTTGGTGCCCCAGGGAAAGCATACTGATCCTGTATGAGCCTATTGGTTTCCTTTTTCCTTTGCCCATGCACCTATTACATATATCCCTTTTCTGTATTGATCTCACTGTGGAACATTTAGTTGTAATCTCTGAGGGCTGATTTTTTTCCCAAAATAATCTTTCCTTAAATATGTTACACGCTGTGTATGCGTTTCTTTTATTGCCCTCAGCTGTAGAAACTGCTGTATCCTTGTGACTCAAGAGATTGCTGCTTGTATCCTAAGAGCTGGTTGAAACATCAGTGGGTCCTGATCCTGACTTCCCACCATCCCAAGGAACTGATAAGCTAGAAGAACAGGAGAGCAAAATGAATGCCGTAGTATTTTCCCAAAAAGCCTAGGAAAAGCGAATCCAGAGTCTTAATTATAACCAATTAAGCTAAGAAAATTTTTCCTCAGAGTTGTTAGTGGCTCTAAATGTCACTGTATAATTTAACCAGTGCTGTTTTGTACTGTTTTCTAGATTAAAATCTCTTGGAGCAAAGATAAGGTCAAGCCATCTGAGGAAGTCTCACTTAAAATCAGTACAACAGAACCAGGATCAGTAATTGGACTTGCAGTTGTTGATAAAAGTACAAAGCTTCTAGGAGAAAGTAGTGACATAACAGAAGAATCTGTAAGTAAATGGGAAAAAAGATTTTCATTATTGTGTTTCTGAAAGATGTATGTTGATGGAAATGTTACAGTTGGTATACTGAATGACGAATGTTCTTTGGGCAGCATTTTTAGTCCTTAAATATGAAATAGTTTTTATTTCTGCAAGTAGTTTATCAACGTAGGTGAAAAAGACTGTAAGGCTTACAAGGGAATAGGCCCAGCATTTCTAATTCCAATTAATACTTTATTATTCTTCCATTTGATAAACTGCTCAGTTAACACTTGGCAGTTTCTTATTTTGGGAAAGGCAAAAAAGTCAGAAAAACTCCCTAATGATTTGTGCTTTGTACTCTTTGAAATTGGTAATATAAAATAAAGAAATATATTTTTTTTTAAGAGCAGAATGAATTGTTCATTTTTTTGAATTCTCTTTGCTCACAGAAGCTTTAGTGCATCAACAATGTGAAAGCGTGGACAATATGCATCATTCCTAGAGTGCTCAAATGACATAGCCTAAGTGCCATAGAGTATCAGTGGGCTGTAGGCTCCTGTTTTAGGTTTATATGTTCTTTGTCACTCTTCCATTAATTCCAATAATTGTGAAACCATTGCAGCCTAATCACCTTCATCATGTAATGGAGTCTTGTCTTTTTGTCATGAGAGCTAGCTCCTGCTTGAGGTGCAGTTCTGTGAATCAACATCTAAAAGAGTGAAAGTTCTGAAAAATACAAGTTTGTGTTCACTCTGAATGATTTTGTTTTTCTTGTCTCAGGTCACCCATGAACTCAATTTATACAGCACAGGGCAGTATTTCCCCCTGGTCAGAGGTTCTTTTGGTGTCTTTCAGGTACTTTTTTTTTTTTTTTTAAATCTAAGCTGAGATTTTTACTGCTTAGTGATTTGCACATCACTTGCTAAGAGAAAATGCTTGTTGAAGCTGGGACTATAGACAACATACTGTTTTCATGGCCTGTATGAGTTTTGAATTGTGAAATTTATCAATATGTAAATACTCTGGATGCAAAGAAATATGTTTATACTTTCATAAATGTGGATTGCTTTATGTTTGATATTGTTTTCCCTTTGAAAAGTCCTCAGTCATTAAGGCAATGTTCAAATTCAGATGATCTCAGTTTTGTTGATTCCTGTATATTACTTGCTTTAGTTCTATGGTTGCTTTATTATGATGACTTTATTTTCTTAAAAAGAGAGAAAAGAAAAATAAAATAGATAAGTAATGTTGATGTCCTGAATGTCCTGTATTGAGATATACTGTATAAATTTTATCCAGAAATGCAGCCTTTGGGTATCAACTGATGCAATTCTTGAGGAGGATAAGGAACATTTTCTTTGTAAGTAATAAAAATAAATTAGCCAAATCTAACTTACTGAGTGGGGAAGGAGATCTATGGGTTAGATTCCCTATTACGTCTTACTGTACTGCGCACAGGCTGCACCCAGCCTTGCAAACCCTTACCATTTCCAAGGTTTAAGACATACAAGATGCGTATGACTAGTATTTAAAAAACTTCCTTTTTACCACTGTCCTGAGTGATGCTATCCCTTAAAGGTCTGACGCTGAATGGAGTTTTTATTTGCAATTCCAGTTGATGTACATTGCAGTGGTTTGTCATGTAGCCATATTACACTAGTTCCATAAGCACTGCAGAGAAGCCTTGTAGAAATTTTAAGTTTATGAGAACTTTTTATTATTATTAAAAAAAAAACAAGCCAGAAAAAAAATAGCTCCTAGTGTCACAGAGCATTGTTACCACATATAACAAAACTATAGATTATACTCCAGAGACTGTATTAATTTGACTTTTCCTAATTGTATTAATTAGATTTTTCTTAAACCTAGATATTTGTAGGTAGGACAATATTTTTATTTTGTAGATGGTGGAATGATACCCATAGAGGATGGCTTTGGTGATGATATGCCGGTGTCTAAAAATGGACCTCCTGATTTCAGCAATCTCTATGTGAGGACACATTTTCCAGAGACTTGGCTTTGGATCGACACTAAAACTAGGTATAAAATTAGAAGCAAATGGAAACTTGATTTACACTTGCCATTGTTGTTCTGTAGCTTTTAGTAGCGTTCTGCACTCGTGCTGAAGAACACTCCTTAAAAATGTACTATTATTTGTATTTTACTACCACCTAGAGGCCACAAGTGAGATTGGAGACTCACCAAATGAGGCAACTGCACAAAATAGGACAATGCCTGATTGAAGGCGTTATAGTTTCAACAGAAACTAGATGAAAACCCTAGAGACAAAAGAGACTCTCGTCCTTTTACAGATGGGGAGATAACAGATAGGGAGACCCAGTCTTTTTCTCTACAGCACATGAGAAGATGGTGATTAGCCCAGAAAGGGAAATCTGTTCCTATCTGCTGTTCGAACTGCCAAATGATGATGAAATCTGACCTGTGACGTGAAGCACTAATCTTGTGTTCTTTCACAGCTCAGGAGTTTGGGAAACAAATGTCATTTGGGATTGTTTTAAAGGATCTGTAAAAGTTGATTACATGTAATATGATTCAATTCATGTAATTTAAAATATTTTTAAAAATCATTTTGATCCCATCACAAATATTTCTAAGTGATTAGTAGAAGAAAAACAGATAAACAGCAGTTTTTCTTGCCAAGAGTTTGAACTTAATTTTTATTGCAATTTTAAGCGGTTGTGTCCACTTACTCATGTCTGTAAATGGATGCTTTTGAAAGTCTGCTCTCCCCTTCTGCCATCAGATCTGACACAGACACCACAATGGAAGTCATTGTACCTGATACCATCACATCTTGGGTAGCCAGTGCTTTTGTGATGTCTGAAAACCACGGGCTTGGAGTGACGACTGTTCCAGTGGAGGTACCACAGCACTAGACAGTTCTCCTTTAAATGCTGGTAACACTGTAGGTTATCACTGGAAGTTGTATTTTAGTTCTAATAGCATCTGTCTTATATCGGTAAAGTGATTGAAAGGCCCTGTGTATTCAAACTGTAAAGAAAACATCATCACTCGAATCATGTGTGATACCGTATCTGCCTCCCCTTCCTGCTCATATAAATATCTCAGATATTACACAGATACTTGGGTAATTATTTCTGTTGGAGCAGTTGTTTTGTTAGAGCACTTTCAGGATGTGTCTGCTGCATAATCTTCCTATGTAGAAAGGGGGAATGATAGCCTGAGGATGGTGTGTTTCCCTGTTTCCCTAGCTCTGCCAAGAGGTCTTTCCTTGAGTTTCTAGTGCATGCAGGGAGGTTTGCACAGACTTGCTGGGAAGAGGTGCCCAGGATGGGAGAAGCATGATGTCTGCTGGAAAGATCATACCACTGCGCTGCTCCACTGATGTCCCAGGAGGGAGGACAGGAGAATTGCTTAAAGATTAAGTTTTGGTCTCGCTTTCATTTATCTGTTAAAACCAGTCTTAGACTAAACATAGGTACTTTTTGGGTGACTTATCTTGAGGAGCAGAGTGGACACTGAGAGCCAGTGGTGGGATGAGATGCTACTTCCTACCAAGTTCCTGTCTCCTGAAGCTCTTTTTGTGCTTCTAAGCATTCAAGGAGTTTAGCAATTTAAGGTAAATTCAGTACTCGTCAGGTTAGATCTCTAACCCAAGATTCCTAATGTATAAGTGTAGTTGTCCTAGGTTCACTCTATGTTCATGGAAAGAGCTACCTAGAGAGAGTTACTTAGCCTGTTGAATATAGGAGTTACTTTTTGAAGTCTCATTTATCTAGTATTTTATATATATTGAATAATCCTCTGAAGGTAGTTATCTCTTTTGGTTCATTATGTGAAGATTCTAGAGAAACTGTGTTCCTGAGACAACTCCACTTAAGTGCTTAAGGTTAGAAGGGTTAAGCCTGTGCAGTGCTGGGTCATAGATTTCCAACTTGATGCCAGGACTAGTGCAAGCATAGCTTGAAGACAGCCATTTACCCATTTAAATTCTCATGCCCTTACATTCTTGGGGAGAGGCAACTTGTGGGATCCAAACAGAGATCTAGGTCCAGATTTCATAGTTGGCTGCTACACCAGACATAGAATCATAGAATCACTTTGGTTGGAAGAGACTCTCAGGATCTCTGAGTCCAACCATAACCTAACTCTAGCACTAAATCATGTCCCTAAGAACCTTGTCTAAACACCTTTTAAACACTTCTAGGGTTAGTGACTCCATCACTTCCCTGGGCAGCCTCTTCCAGTGCTGGATAACCCTTTCTGTTAAGAATTTTTTCCCAATATCCAACCTAAACCTCCCCTGGGGCAACTTGAGGCCATTTCCTCATGTCTTATCACTTGGTACTTGGGAGAAGAGACCAAGACCCTCCATGCTACAACCTCCTTTCAGGCAGTTGTAGACATCGATAAGGTCTCCCCTCAGCCTCCTTTTCTCCAGGCTAAACAGCCCCAGCTCCCTCGACTGCTCCTCATAAGATTTGTGCTCCAGGACCTTCACCAGCTTCATCGCCCTTCTCTGCACTCTCTCTAGTACTTCAATGTCCTTCTTATGATGAGGGACCTAAAACTGGACACAGTATTCAAGGTCGGGCCTCACCAGTGCTGAATACAGTGGCACAATCACTTCTCTAGTCCTGCTGGCCACATGATTCCTGATACAAACCAGGATTCTCTTGGCCTTTTTGGCCACAGGGGCACACTGCTGGCTCATATTCAGCTGGCTGTCAATCAATATCCCCAGTTCCCTCTCTGCCAGGCAGCTTTCCAGCCACTCTTCCCCAAGCCTGTAGCGCTGCCTGGGGTTGTTATGACGCAAGTGCAGGACCTGGCACTTCTCGTTGTTAAACCTCATACAACTGGCCTCAGCCTAATGATCCAGCTGGTCCAGATCATTCTGTATGACCATCCTACCCTCCAGCACCCTCTGCCTCCTACCCAATTTGGTGTCATCTGCAAACTTACTAAGGGTGCACTCATCCAGGTCATTGATAAAGAGATTAAACAGAACTGGCCTCAATACTGAGCCTTGGGGAACACCACTCATGACCGGCTGCCAACTGGATTTGGCTCCGTTCCCCACAACTCTTTGAGCCCGGCCATCCAGCCAGTTCTTTATCCATTGCAGAGTACACCCATCCAGGCCATGAGCTGCCAGCCTCTCCAGGAGAATGCTGTGGTATATGGTGTCAAAATGTGCTTTGAACATCCTGATCATAACTCCACCACAGAATTTGGAGCCTGATCTGGATTTTACGGCAAAGGCTTCTTTGAAACTGGAATCATGATTCTCATTTCTTTCATTTGGCTTGGCAGGGATGGGACAGAAAGAGGAATAGTTTTCTGATTCAGACTGTATGAAAACATATACTTGGCCTCTCATTCTCAAATTTGAGAAGGCTATAAGTAGAACAGATGTTGAGATTATTATTTAACTATAATCACTCACATGCACTGTTCAGTACTTCACCCTTGCTGGGATGTTTAGATTGCACTTTGAGATGCATATGGCTGAAACATGTTAATCAATACCATACAGAGAGGCAAATAAAAGAAATGCACAAAAACTGTCATGGCGAAATAAATAAGTGGCATCTGCATGCTTAATGTCATTCACTGCTTTGCATCTTGATTTTATTTGACTTCTACTACACAGAGTGTCAATATTTTTACCCTATTGTATTTTATTGTAATATACCAGAATATTCCCAAGAGCAAAACTTGAGTATTGCAACAGTTTTAGAGAAAAGCAAAACAAAAAAGAAAAAGGAAATAGGTGCATAGGGAAAACCTTAACTTAGACCTAACCAAAAATTCTCCATTAGAATTTCTCTAATGTCTAATATCTAAAGATTTTGACAGTGAAAGCTTTAGCAAGCAACTTTTCAAAAGTTTGAAAAGAAAACGTTGGAATATTTACTAGCTAGAAATAAAGCTTAGGGGGTTTTGGATCTGAAACTCAAAAGACTTGGAATATTTTTTTTTAAAATGAAAACCAAACCAGAACAATTTTTAGTTGATATTTCAATAATGAAGGATATAATGCTTCAGCATTCTTATTGTACAGATGTTCATAAACAGTGAAATTTTGATCCCATTCAGCTTGATGAGAGATTACCACTGACTTCTTAGAGCCAAGACTTCATCCAACAACCTCTCTTCACAGATAAAAGTAACTGTTTGCTGTTAGATTTCTGAAGTTTTAATTAAGAAAATATGTATTTTTAGAAATATAACTAAAGAACTTATGCCAAGATCAATCTTGCCAAATAACACATCATTCTAAGGTGTTAGTGAATTACAGAAATTGGGAGAGTTAGTTATTTTGTATTCCAACATGCGTTTCTGTGTTGATATGGTGATAGGAGAACTGACAGATTCTTAATTATCTGTTACTTGTGCACTCAAAACATTTTGCAGTTGCCTTAATGAGATCTCAGGACAGATCACAGCTTCCAAATTTGCCAGATGATAGACTCTTAGTCCCATGGCAGGTATCTGTGTTGGAACTTGCCATGTCAAAGCTGTCAGACCCCTTGTCTAAATGGTGCTGCTGAGTTCCCACAAAGGTGCTAATACCAGAAGCATCTTTGGCTTCTGCTTCAGCCCTGCATGAATACATTTTGTTAACTGTAGAGTACAGGTAAACATAGCCCATCATGTGAATTTAAAAGTGATCACAAGACAAGCTGTATAGTAATTTTCTTGCTATTAATAGTATATAATTTTAGGGGTTCACTGCTGATTTTGTTTTGCAGCTAGAAGCTTTTCAACCTTTCTTCATTTTCCTGAACCTTCCATACTCAGTCATCAGAGGAGAGCAGTTCATTTTGGAAGTGAATATCTTTAATTATTTGAAAGAAGAAGCTGAGGTAAAATAACAGTCTCTTTGTACTTGAATGTTACCAGGCACTGCAGGATTTCCATTACTGTTGTAGACCACATCTTTCTTTTGTGAGCACGTCAGTATTTTCTTCAGTGAACAGACCAGAAAGCTATTTCTCCATACACAAAAAAGATGGCGTCTTATGAAAGCAGCTTTTCAAAATTAACACTTTGTATTGCAAATGTTACTGTATTACAGGTTACTGTGATCCTGGATATGAATGATGCTTTTGAAATGATTCTAACATCCAATGAAGTAAATGCTACAGAAAATCAGCAGTCTGTATCTGTACCAAGTGAAGATGGGAAAACTGTTCAATTCTCAATCAAGCCAAAACAGCTGGGAGAGATTCCCATCAAAGTGACTGCAATATCATCTGCTGCTTCTGATGCTGTCATCCAGAAAGTTTTAGTAAAGGTAAACACCCTGTAGCTTGTCTTGTTCCTGAAATAAATCAGTCCCTAAAATAGGTGACAGAGTACAGCAAAAATGCAAACCAATTTACTTGTCTGCCTGTTGCCCTGTAAAGTTTGTTCTGCGTCAGGTGGCTTTAAGTAGAAAACACTTATTTTAAAAAAATTTCTCCTTTAAAATTATTTAGATCCCCTTCCAGGAATGAACACATAGATTTGTTCTGCAATAGGTAGTGAGTCAAATGCTTCTGAAAAGAGGAGGCAACCTATTTGTGTATCAGGGAACCCCTGGTGCTACAGCTAGCTTAATAATCTGTGGAGAGTGGACCAACTAACTGTGTTATGGATAAGTGCAATCAATTTTGCTATATCCTGGCTTTAATTCATAGCCTATTTTATATGAACATTTCTGTATTTTACTAGTAGTGGAAGTTTAGCCCCTAGACTTTCTGATAAACCAGAAACTGATAAGACTTGCCTAATTTTTTGACATTTAAATCTGATTCATGTTAGTCTCCATTTCAGTGGAAGATGGTAGACTTCTGTACATCTCATCCTAAAATAAATGCATAAGATTATAGAATCAGAGAATGGCTGAGGTTGGAAGGGAGTAGCGCAACCTTCCTGCTCAGGACAGGACTAACTACAGCAGGATGCTGAAAACCATGTGCAGTCAGGTTTTTATTATCCCCAAGGACAGGGCCTTTGCAGCCTCCCTGGGCAACTTTTTCCAGTGTTTGAACACACTCACAGTTATAGAAAAGTATTTTTTATGTTTAAAAGGAAATCCCTTTATTTGAATTCATGCATGTTGGCTCCTATTCTGCTATTTGGCACCACTGAGCAGAGCCTGGCTCCATCATCTTTGCACCCTGCCTTCAGGTATTTATATACATTGATGAGATCCACCCTGAGCCTTCTCCAGGCCGGACAGCCACAGCTCTCTCAGCCTTTCCTTAAAATGCTTAAAACCACTGTTCTGTAGTGTCATGGGCTGTTTTCAGGTGGTGCCACTTGCTGTTGAAGTTTGGTTGTTGTGCAGAAGAGAATAAAAGCCTGTTAGACTAAGGTGTAGACTGAGGAAAGAAACCCGTTTATTTTCTCTGTTTCGGAGACAGTTTTTCTCAAGTGATTTTGCGTACATGAGGAAATGAAACCTTTATGGTCATGTACCTAACTTCAGTTTAAATCCTCCTTGTATGTTGTGCTGTAGGATTGCAGACAGCATGAAAGGTACCACCTCCAGTCTTGGCATGTGCTTGCTGATGGAGCTCTGTGCTTGGTATGGAGCTCACTGGAATCATAGAATAGTTTGGGTTGGAAGGTACCTTCAAAGGTCACCCAGTCCAACCCCGCTGCAATGAGCAGGGACATCTTCAACTAGATCAGATTGCTCAGAGCCCTGTCCAGCCTGGCCTTGAAAGTTTCCAGGGATGGGGCATCTACCACCTCTCAGCAACCTGTGTCAGGATTTTATCACCCTCAGAGATGCTCTCCCTGACTTTGAGTGTATTTCTGTAACTGACACGTGGTCTTGGCAAGCAAATAGTGCAGGTAGGTCTTCATAAGGAAAATATTTCTGTGTCAATTTGGATGGGCCAGTAGCTCAGGTTCTTGATGTGTTAGCAAGCAGTGCAAAATACCTGACAGTGTTTTAGATCACTCTACAGTAAACACACAACTCCTGTCCTAAAAGCAACAAACTATTGGAGATTACAATAATTCTGTCTTTATTTTGGTAGGCTGAAGGATTGGAGCAGACATATTCTCAGACAGTCCTTTTAGATTTGACTGGGAATAAACCACAAGAAGTGTCAAAAACCTTGGATTTCACTTTTCCTCCTGATGTTGTAAGTGGCAGTGAGAGAGTGCAGGTCACTGCTGTTGGTAAGGATTATTTTATTCTGTTTCCATCTCTATTATTTACTGGTCAGCTCTATATTTATAATTTTTGTAAAATATTTTCTTGCCTGCTGGGCTTTTGTTGAACTCGATATCTAAGATATATGCGTCCATAACTGAGCTGCTGGCGTCTTCTGCACTGCAGGCATAGCTGGTTTTTAAATAGAGCAGTTGCCAGCAGTCACTAGAAGTAGTAAATTTTGTCAAGTAGCACAGAGAGGTTGGTGTGTAGTAACCTGAGATACCCTGGCAGGGTTTGCCAGAGCTTCTCTCAGAGCCCCTGCTGAAGGACCATAACAAGATTTTGCCTCATAAGGCTGTGGTTTTATAGGTTTTTAACTGCTTTAATTTGTATTTAATTGCTATATTAATAGCAATCATTAATTAAAAACAATTTACCATTATGCATTAGACTAACCATAGGAGTACCTTATGGTGAAGGGTGTTATTCCTTTAATTTATTTAATTTACAATATTATTATTCTGCCTGCATTTTCAGAGTTAGAGAGGGAGTCAGATTTTAATAAGGAAGGTCCTCAAAGTTTTTTAGTGTCCTGTTTTAATTCTGCTTGTCTGCATAAACCCTGACTGATTGTTGTTTCTTGTGAAACCTAGGCTTTGATAACTGTGAGTGAAAGAAGGAATTCAGGGAATTACAAATATGTATTATAAAATTACTGGACCATTTTTCTGGATCAAATATATTTTTATATATATATCTATATCTATATATATATATTTTCTTTTTAATTGGTGGCTGTTTGAAATTACTCTGTAGTTGGAAAGGTCTGTGGGGAGATGAGTCAGTGGGCAGGAAGCTGGTCAGAAGATGAAGTATCTTTTCTGCCTGGCTAGTGGTGTTTAGTACAAATGTTCCTAATGTATCATATTTTCTCCCAGTTTAGATTATACCACCCTTCATGTGTGAGGTATGCATTTACTTGCAATAAGCTTTAATTTATTTTCATCACATTTTATCTTTCAGGTGATTTACTTGGGCCTTCTATCAATGGTTTGTCGTCATTGATTAAGATGCCTTATGGCTGTGGTGAACAGAATATGATCAATTTTGCTCCAAACGTTTATGTTTTGCAATACCTGACTAAAACCAGACAGCTGAGAGAGGACATTAAATCAAAAGCTCTATCATTTATGAGAAAAGGTCTGTATGCTTAACATAAAGATGTTAGGTTTTTAAGAACTCTTGCTAGAAAAAAGATATCTGTGACTCTGCATTTGGTATTTGAAGTACTGCTCTGTTGGTATCATGAGAACTGGAGGAAAAGCCCATCTTCTCTTTCACAGTATCACAGTGTGTTTGGGATTGGAAGGGACCTCAAAAGATCATCTAGTCCAATCCCCCTGCTGGAGCAGGAACGCCTAGGTGAGGTCGCACAGGAACATGTCCAGGCGGGTTTTGAATGTCTCCAGGGAAGGAGACATTCTTTCTTTTCCTCTTTCTTCTAACCTGACAGAATTAAAGAGCAAATTATTTTGTTTACAAGGGCAAGTTTGCTCCGAAAAAAACAAGTTTTTATATAGACACCTTTTTTGTTTTTTTTCCTTTTCAGATGAAAGATTAACTTTACAACATAATTTGTATGGATTTCCTAGGTGGTTGTTATTTCTCTTTTGATAAAACCATGTCTGAGCAAACATTTCTGACCTCTGCTCGAGACACAGAGGTTGAAAATTAGTCAGTGGGCAGAGTGAACCGTATTCATCGCACATGTGTGTCTGTCTTCAGTGACACCATCACCATCCTGCTGTGTCCCTGTAAAGCTCGAGGAGTGGCACTTACTCTAGTGGCTGACTTTTGCCCACCCGGGTTTTAGGCTTGGTCAGAAGTGAACTCTGTACTGGAAATCCAAAGCTGGAAAATTTTAGTTGGAAATTGTTGTATATTTTAATCAGGAAATACTCCAGGGCATCACAAGGGGTGGAGAACATAGTTGTACTATGCTTCTCTGTGCCTTTTGGGTCAGATGGTGCCTAACTGCAATGTAGCACACTGGCCATGTGTCAGCCTGCATGCTGAGAGCCTGGGTCACAGAGAGGACTGAAGTAGTGTGAGCTACACCCCCTACTAAGGCACTGTGATGACATTTTAAAATTTTCTTTACTCTTTGTAAGTCTCTGATTTTCTTTTTTTTTTTTTTTTTGTGTTTGATATTTTTTAAATTTGTTGACATTTCCCTTGGAAAAGGCAGAGCTCAGAATAAATTTTCTTTTCATCAAGATCCCAATTTTCTGTCAAAAGCACTTACGTGTTTTTTGTTTTTTTATTTTAAACCCTTCCTGCTACATGTTTTACTGAAAAATAAGGGCAGGGGAAGAGATGAGTTATGTAAACAGCTACTCTGAAGTTTGTAAGCAGTCTACCACTCTTTGAAGGCTGAATTGTGCTACGATAATTTTCTGAAGTTTTCCAGTAACAGATTTATCCAAGTTATTTCAAAGCAAGTGAAAATTATAGGATTAAATGTCACTGTATACAAAGCATTGTGTTGCTTAACTTGTTCCTGGGGTTTTGAATTTAGGTACATGTTTTTGACACTGTAGTAGCCAAAATAATAAGTACGCTGAAATATTTGTAACTTTAAGATAAAAAAGAACCACAATCTGAAAAACATTTTTTGCTTTATTTTAACAATTGATTTCTGCTGTTGCACTGGCTTTTTTTTTTTAAATGTAAGTTGAAATTTGTCTTTAGTTTGAGATGTAACTTTTATAAGTTTCATTTTTAAAAGGATTCTCAGGAAGTTTAGTTTAAAACAGACTGCGAGAAGGGATTTATGTAGCCAGCAGAGTCTGCTGTATGATCTCTCTTTTGGCAGTTTTTGTTTACATGGAACAAAGGCAAAACAAAAGTTGCCTTCAAAAAAATTCCTTTGTTGGTGGGAATGACAGATCTCATCTTTAAATCACTGCTTTAGAAATTAAAAAAAAATCCTGGTTGATCTGAAAACTTTGGTGCTAGACCCAAAGGAAGCAATGAGTTTGAGCAGTTTTTCCAAGCTGTTTGAAACCTGAGACCCTCTAGTCTTTCCCGTATTTCTGAAGTCTTTCCCATCCCGATGCGCTCCTCTTTCAGGCTCACTCAGCCGACACCTTGTGGGTTCCAGCCAGTCCTCTGGGAGTATTCGGGTACATCTTCATAATAGGATCCTTCTTTTCCTTGCCTTTCCACTTGAATGTGTTGACATTTGAAGGATTGTTTTTCATGTCTGATTGAGTGTCTGTTGGAACGAATGTGGTGGTTCACAGCGCCCAGGTCTCCTGTTCCAGCATTTCTGCAGGCTTTCCTGGGTTAGATACGCTCGTGTTTGGAGACTTTTGCGTGACTACAACAGGGTTGGTGTCAAGAAGAAAGCACACAGGCTATAGGAAATAGCTGAGTGATCGCTCCATCCTCCCTCTGGTTCTGATCATCTTTCTTATCCCTCCCAGTCTTAACAAATTCTGAGATAAATTTATCACTGTGTAAGGATGGCTGTTTGTTAAGCAGGCTCTTGGTCTTGGTTTTCTGTGTTTGCTCTACCAGTGGAGTGGTGATTATAATACTTATTGCTACTTATTTGCTGTTCTGCAAAGAAGCAGAAGACTTCACTTCTCAGGTCTTGTAGTCAGACACTTTGGAAGAGGAAGCAATCTATTCAATCTATTTGTACATATGCATATATTTGTGTTCCTCATAGCATGTTATTTTGAGACCTAAACTTTTACAGTCACTTTTGCTTTCCTTGATGAGAAATACCATTTATTCCTTCTTTTTTCCTCCTACTCAAGAGTGCTTGGCTTCTCAAGTTTGTTAACTGAGATGACAGATTTGTCCGTATGGGAAAGATTCACTAGTTTTGACCATGTAATTAACCACTGTTGTTGTGCTAAATACATGTTTAAGTGGAAATTCTATGTTTAAGTGGAAATTACAATTTCAAACTCTTCTGAAGAGACAAAAACAAAACCTCTTGCTGCTGGGATAAGACTTTATATGGGAAGTTGCACTGGGATAATGTAGCAGTTCAGATTCACGTCTTTGTATCAATATCTCTTCTGTTATAGGGAGACCCTGACTAGAATTTCATCTTGCACTGTAACTTAGATAGCAGGACCAGACCGTTTGTTCCTCAGTAATCAAGGCTGTGGTTCACTCACTATGTAGCTATATTCAGGATGATATGCAAGCAAGTGATTAATCCTTTATTGGTGAAAGCAAGGAACATTTTTCAGGGGAGCAGTTGTAGTTGGGTGGACCTTCTTCAGTGTATTTGTGAATTCTTTCATTTGTGTAGGACTTAATAGTTGCCCAAGTGTTTTTCTGTTACCTGGATGGTTCAGTATTGCGTCTGTATCTGTCAGGCATTAGACTAATGAATATACTTCCTTAATTATAATAGCCAAAATAGTAAAGCCAAGGAAAAGAGAAGGTGGGGGAAAGAAGAAAAGGTGTCTTGTGAAATTCTGCACATAGATATTTTTATTGTTCTGGATGCACAAATGGAAAGAAAAATGTACGGGAAGGAAGGCTTCAGGTATTGGAAACCACAGTGAGTAGCATATCATAGGAGGCTCTTCATTTCTAACATTAATGAACATTGGTTCTGCACCGAAGTCAGCTATTGAGTAAGGATGCTACTGGTGGTCGTGAGCAACTACTGAGCCCTTAGGGCCCTTTTATTGTAGATGTTCAGCGGTCAGAAGAAAACTGCTCTTGTTCTGGATACTGAAAAGTCTTCAGATACATTTTAAATGGATCCTTCATAGGATTTCAAGATCTTCAGGTCTTTTAGAATTTTTCACTTGTTTCAAAACAGCCTCTTCCAGCATGCTTTTTTCTGATACTTAGTCCTTTTGATTTGGCAAAAAAAAATCACTGAAAGTGTCTGCTTTTCAGCACTGTTTGTAGCTTTGCTGTACCTGTGCCTCTCCAGTTGGAAAATACTTCATTTTAGGTGTCCTTCCATCTGCTGAAAAGACAGAGCATTTCTATAGGTGCATAACCACAGCTCCCCAAAGTGCCAAAGCACTGAACTGTGGCTGCTGCTCTGCCCTGTGCTTGCTGTTGCACTCCTGAAACCACAGAGTTCTGTGGGAGCGAGTTTGCACAGGACTGGTGTGCTGGGGTGGCACATGGGTGGGAGCAGGAGCTTCTGGTTCTGCTTTTGTAGATGGATTCTTCATGTTACTGCTGCCTACTTCCTCATCATCTTCTGTGCAGTTTTATGTGTTCCCACATATTTGAGAAATTTTTTATGAAACATGAGCTCAAGTTCTGCCCTTCTCAGCCTTAGAAAGTGCCTCGCTTCACATCGGCAGAAAGTTTGTGGCGGAACCCACGTTAGAGGAAAGTGTTCAATACCTGTTTCTGCTTTTCCACTTCAGGCTACCAGAGAGAGCTGCTTTTCCAGAGGGATGATGGCTCTTTTAGTGCCTTTGGAAATGAAGATCCCTCTGGGAGCACATGGTAAGTATTTCTGCCAGATTCACTGTGGAATTTGAGTATTTTAGATATTTTCCCTGCAACTAAAAAATTTTTGTGAAGCTGGTAAAAATTTCCAGCTGTATTAGCCTTCTGCCTGGTTTTCATTAGGTGTTTAGGCCAACTCTAAGGTCATTCTGCTGGATAACATGCTGTCAAAGCCATTATTAGGGCAAGGCTTTTTAATTTTGTAAAAGATGAGTGATGAATTATTTTAACCAAGGGAATATCTTGGGCTGAAAATTTGTCTGTTGCTTTCCACAAAGGAATGAAGAATAATAATTAAATGACTTATTCTTGCAGTTGACTTAAACCATCTAGGGCTATGTGATCATCATTGCTTCAAACAGATTTTCAGTTCTCTCCGTACAAGAGGCTGAAGACTGACTGAGGCATTTCTTAGGGAGTGAACAGTTACTGGTGATAAGAATTTGTCCTGCTTACCTCTCTCACACCTCCTTTTTTGAGACTGTAAATGCAGCTGGAAAAGCCTATTCAGTGCTGAATTTCACTCTGAGAAGCATAGTGAGCATAGTAGTGGAAGTTAGACAGATAACAGAGACAAATTTCAAGACATTTTTCAGTTAACCTCTGTTCAGTTTGTTTAAATATACTTACATATTTCAGTATATGCTGCTGACTTTAAATAGAACCGTCTCTGTTATTGTGCTACTGACTGAGTCACTCCTGGAGTCAGTGAGCATCTTTCATTGACATCAGCAAGATTTGCCTTATACTCAGTATTGATGAATTGGAAAATGAAGATAATTTATCTTTTCTGGCAACTCTGGTACTTAAATAGTGTGTTGACAGGTTACATGAATGCACAGTTAGCAAAAAAGGAAGTCAAAGCCAAACTTGGGATTATTAATAATAAAACAACAAAGGTTATTTTAATTATATAATGACATGAATAATTGTGATAAATAACATCACACTCATAACTGCATTACTTTGTAAACTATTATTTTGGCCACTTTAGCCCAGCAGCAGAAGGCAGGAAAGCAACATTTGAAAAAGATACACATGTGCTGGCAGACTTGGGGTCTATACTCTTTATTTTTGCAACATAACAGCTGCAAAAGAGGTGATATTTAGCAACAAGGATATAGCTTCTTTTTTGGTGGATTAAGCTTAGTCTACTTGCTTGTCTGGGTGAGGCATGTGTTTTCCTCTGTGCTTGGGAGGTGTGTGTAGAACACCTTATGCATCACAGTATTCTCACATCACCTTAAACAGAAGAAGCTGTAATACATTCCTAATTTTGTCGTATTTGATTAACCTTTTCCCCAAGGTTATCAGCTTTTGTATTAAGATGTTTCCTTCAAGCTCGTCCATTCATAGACATTGACCAAGATGTACTCGTGGATACAGCTAAATGGATTGTCCGTCATCAGAAATTAAATGGAGAATTTCGTGAGCCTGGCAAAGTATTACACAGTGATCTTCAAGGAGGCACCAATAATCCAGTCACTCTCACAGCTTACGTCATGTCATCTCTCCTAGGGTTCCCAGATAAACAGGTACTGGAATTCATAAACAGAATTCGTAGTTACTGGAACACTTTGTAAATTGTCATAGTAGCTGGCAAACACTTGGTAGTTTAAGGAAATAAGGGGACATCTGAACAGAGACAAAATTTAACCTGATTTTGTTAAACTTCCTTATCTACCTTAGATAATACAAAGTTGTGCTGTTAGGCCCTTCAGTTTTATGTGCCTTTGCAAAATCTAAAGGTAGTTGCTTTTCACAAGAATATTGTCATGGCTTTAGTCCAAGAACTTGCAAAGAAATTTATGGCGGGAGGTCTCCTTAGAGATGTTAAGTCATGACAATTGATTTCATTGAGATTACTCATGTTCATAAAAGACAGTGCTAGATCAAAGGACTTGCCTTTCAGGTTCGTGCCTGTGACTCTGAAAGAGATCTTTAGTATTTCTTGGCTGTTGTTTGGTAGATAGTGATGTTTCTGCACAAATTTATCTTTAAAATATTTCAATACATATGTTATTTACTGTACATACTTCAATATAATCTTCATTTCCAGCATGCTTATGTCATCAAGAGTGCTACAAACTTTCTAGAAGATAAATTAGAAGAAGGCATTTCAGATAATTACACTTTGGCAGTTGTGACATGTGCATTGTCCTGGGCAAAAAGTACAAAGGCAAAGGAAGCACTGAATATGCTGAACCAGAGAGCAGAACACCAAGGTATAGCACAACTATCTTCTACAGTTGCATAGATGGATTATTGTCAAATTTAGAAATACCTATCATATATCTACAGCTGCATATAAAATTAGAGATGAAGAGAATCCTTCTTCTGAATTTAAGTCTGTTTTGAGTATGACATAGAGAATAAGTTAAGGACTTTCGAGACAGCCTTAATGAAAAGTGTCCATGAATGAATGACAATTCACAACAAAGCTAGGCCTTTCAGTCTCATTTACCTTATTCCTGTTTGGAGTACCACAGGGCTGTTGAAGAACATGACTTGTTCTTCAAATGTTACGTGACACACACCTAAACATCAACAGAATTTTAAGAACCTTGACAGATCCCATATGTAAGCATTAATCAAGAGGTTTCCTGTAAGTCTTTCCCAGAAGCCCAAACACTTCAGTTTGTGGATGTGATTTTATTACTGGTTCCTTTTGCAGGAGAATTTCGTTTCTGGATAACACCTGCTTCTGAAATTTCGGATTCCTGGCAGCCACGGTCCATTGACATTGAACTTGCAGCATATGCTCTGCTCTCGCACTTTCATCAAGACAGATTAGCAGAGGGGATCCCTATTATGAAGTGGTTAAGTCAGCAAAGAAATCACCTTGGAGGATTTTCATCTACTCAGGTAATATCTTGTCTCAAGGGACTTTGTTATACTTTCTAAATGAGTACTGCATATTTAAAGAAAAAAAAAAGGGAACATTTGTGGGTTTTTTTTAAATAATAATTGTTGTCTTAAACCTGAACTACCAGTTTTAGTGTTTTGGCAAGTGTAGTAAAAACAGAATTAGAGGGTCACCTTGATTATATAAAATACTAATAACAAAATAAATTAAACAGTAGAAGTGATGCCCATGGAAAAATAATTGATCAGATTTTCTAAGCAAGTATGATAAGTATCTGTGCTTACTTTTTTTCCAAGGAGAGAAACCTCTTTCTATTCTTTCCATATGTGGGTCTTCAAACTCCTGAAAGGCTATTAGCTAAGAAAGGGGAGCAGGTTTTAGAGAAACAGCCTAACCTAGTCCCTCTCTTGGCGATTGGTCTTAATAATGTACTTTGTCCTCATTATTGCATAGGTTTTTGATGGGCCATGAAATTTGAAAGATATTCATTATCTCCAGGTTTCCATGTTATTGAAACCACATCTTGTAAGCTGTGCTGGTATCCAGAAAATTTATATAGTACTTTGGATTGCATTAGTTTAAACTAGCTTTTAAATTAACTGCAAATGCTGATAGCAGTAAAATGTCCTATTTCATCATACTGCTTGGTATCAAGCTGTACAGGATATCCTTCATTATTTTCAAACATTTGTAGGTATTACTCTGAGAGAAATTAGTTCTATTAAATAAACTGCAATTTAAGAACCAGCCTGGTTCTCCTGAGGTTCTAGTATTTTCCTAATATGTTAATTCTTGCTTGCTATTTGAAGAGGGTGATTGAAGCACTAAATGAATTGAAAAAGCTTCTCTCTGTTCTCCAGAAACCATTTTTACTTGAAAGTTTGAAAATCCAACAGTGTATCATTTACCCCTGAGGGTCAAGTTAAGAAATTAATTTAATCCTTTTGTTCTTCCATAGTCTAAATTGTTTTGCTTTCAAAATTACTCCAATGTCTCTCTAGATGCCTTTTTTAATTTGTGGAAATGACCCCGTAGTTTTTGTTAACTTCTAAGATTGCTTTAAAAAGAATGTTTGGAGTGTTTCCATCCATGAGTTTATTACATTAGAAACTTAATATATTGTCAAACAATAAGGAGTAAAGTAATTAGTTGCACGTGTGATGTTTTGTAAGTCAGGGTGTAGTAACTCACTGCAATTTGTTTATGTGTATACACTTACTATGAATTTACTTTATAGTGCTTTGAATGTTTGGGCATAAAATGTATATGTTTCATATGTACAGGAATACAATTCATACAAAAATAACATATCTATGAATGTAGATTTAAAAGGTAGGGAAGAGTGGCAAATTCTTCAAAACCTGTGTTGCTGGGCAAGGCAGACATGTGAGTTTGGCTTGAGATCCTATTCCCTAACTTTTCAGGTTGTGTATTGAAGGCAGCCCTGTCACACTGAGCTGTACACCTCATGTTTCAGCTGTGAATGTTTCCTGATAAGAAGCCTTCTGTGGACAGAGAACTGCTTGAGAGAGTCCAGTGCAGAGCCACCAAGATGATTAAGGGAGTGGAGCATCTCCCTTATGAGGAAAGGCTGAGGGAGCTGGACCTCTAGCTTGGAGGAGACTGAGGGGTGACCTCATTAATGTTTATAAATATGTAAAGGGTGAGTGTCATGAGGATGGAGCCAGGCTCTTCTTGGTGACAGCCAATGATAGGACAAGGGGCAATGGGTACAAGCTGGAACACAAAAGGTTCCACTTAAATATGAGAAGAAACTTCTTCTCAGTAAGGGTAACAGAACACTGGAACAGGCTGCCCAGGGAGGTTGTGGAGTCTCCTTCTCTGGAGACATTCAAAACCTGCCTGGACGCCTTCCTGTGTAACCTCATCTAGGTGTTCCTGCTCCGGCAGGGGGATTGGACTAGATGATCTTTCGAGGTCCCTTCCAATCCCTAACATTCTGTGATTCTGTGATTCTGTGTTAGAACATGCTTAGGGGAATGTTTATCTTCTCTGTAGGTGGTTCTTTGCCCTCTTTTCACCTGTGTTTCTGAGAGTCATTTGAGACTAGGATTTGGAAGAATTCTGAAGTCAGATAGCATTTCTAGACATCTTGAACTCTCTCTGAATTTAGGGCGAGAAATAAAATTGTAAGGACTTGTAAAATGTGCTTCAAGGTGTTCCTTGGTTTCTACAACTTAGGTAAAGGCAGGCATATTTCTGCTTTCATATTCTTAAAATAAAATTCTCCAGCAAGATTTTATAGCTCCTTAGGTCTATAAGATTTATCAGATATATACATGTGATAGGTCACTGTAGTTTCATTCACTTCAATGTGAAAGAAGTTTTGTAAGTTTGGGCTTCTAAGCTGTAGATCTTCATCAGAAATGAACATGTGAGTAGTCTGAGTAGGGGCAGAATCATTCAGGTGCTTTGTCACGGTCTTCTGCAAAGGAGTAATCGAAGACGTTCTTTCAGGCTAACTATTGGCCTCCTACTGGAAGAGTCTGCCACCTACTCCGGACTATTAAATCTTCTCGTAGCCCATTAACTGCATCTCTTCTGTCACCCCATGTTAAGCACTGGATGTGTGGTCCCAGCTGTAGTGGTTCAACATACCAGCAACTTTGGCATTGTTGTTAAGCAGCTAATCTTTCTGGGTTTTAAGAAATCAGTGAAGCAGGTCATCTCAGAGAAGGATGAGACATGGGAAGGAGAGTGGTTTCTAATAATTTAGAGTGAATAGGTGGTATGTGCTGGTACCATGAGGTGGGGCACAGTCACCATGTTAATGAGCTTCTGTTACATTAGAATTTTGTTAGCAGAAGTGACCTGAGAAGCAATAAAACACCTCTGTATGCTGAGGCTGCAAGGCTGATTCTTTCACTGTCAAAATATGTGCAAACTACACGAACAGCAAAAATTCCTGAGAAGCATTAGAGAGAAATAACTGATGACTGCATTTTTTTCCAGAAAATAATGGATGTTAAAATTTTCATTCACTAAACTGTACTGGACCAAATGTTCAGAAACTGCCTCTTGTGTTCAAAATCTGGAAAGCTAAGCCTGAAAGGCTGCCCAGGGAGGTTGTGGTGTCTCCTACTCTGAAGGCATTCAAACCTACCTGGACGCCTTCCTGTGTAACCTCATCTAGGCGTTCCTGCTCCAGCAGGGGGATTGGACTAGATGATCTTTTGATGTCCCTTCCAATCCCTAACATTCTGTGATTCTGTGCTTCTGTGATTCTGTGAATTCATACACAGAGATAAACAAAAGACAGTTTTAGGTACATATATGATAATGTGCTTGTAAGCATATTCTGCAGTGATTAAACAATTACACAAAACCTTTTCACCAAATATAGAGTATAAAAACTGGGTTGAATCCCTTTGAAATTGTTGCCGGGGGTCTGACAAAAACTCATTTCCATATTTTTTTTAATAAATGTTAATAATTTTTCAGACTTCTGCTTTGGTGATCAAGGTACCTTGAATAACTCCTGTGAAGTACTGGATATTTAATGCATATCAGTAAATAAATCTAGAAAGTAGCAGTATCATTACTCTCCTCATTGGCTTTCTCTTCACTGTCTGTGTGGTGGTTATTCTGACTGTTGTGTCTACCAGTGTGTCAGGTCTTCCACATACCTGGCAGAAGAGGAAGATTCCTTAGCTGGCTCCCATCTCAGTCTCCATTGAATATCATAGCATAATAGCTGACTTGTTGTCCTGTGTTGCCATTCCTCTCCTGTGCTGGGATCCTTCATGCCACTGGAATCCCCACGGAGATGTGGAAGTGGCTGCATGAAGACTCCAGTATAATCAACAAATGAGACAATGCAGGGACAGTGAGCTCCCCAAGGCATGGCAAATACACAGGCAGTTCACTGCACAGGCTGCTTCTGTTTAATACAGAAGGATTTGTTTCTCTCAACAGGACACGGTGGTGGCTCTGCAAGCCTTGAGTCTATTTGCAACTCTCACTACTGCAGGCAAAACAGAAATGGATGTAACAGTGACGGCACCTTATTTGGAAACACCAGAAACATTTTCAATTGATACTCAAAACCGTTTTCTGCTTCAGACCAAGGAGGTACTGTAGAAAGTGAGGAATACTTTTGTAAAGTACTGGAAGTATTGAAAGTACTTTGAAATACAGTTTTGCTCATCTTTCTTTCAGATTGCCCCTGCACAACCAATGACAATTACAGTAGCAGCCAAGGGGACAGGATTTGCTGTCTTTCAGGTATGCAATGGAGATATTCTTGCTAAAGATATGCTCTCTATAATGACTAGACTGCTAGTCTCCTTCCAGTCATATTTGGAAAAACTGAACTTAGGCTGCCTTTAGTTGGCTTGAAGTTTTATGCCAAATCAGATTCCATCTCAAGTTCCTTCCAGCCTGACCTTCACTTCAGTGTTCTTATGCATCTGGGAAACAAAAAAGTATGGTGATGGTTGGTAAATATGCTTTTGGATAAAAGACTTTTACAAAGAAACCTGTCCAGCTGTCTATCAGCAGTGAACAGCAGCTAGAGATATACCTCATTAATTTGGCACCAGTCTGCAAAACCCACAGTGTCACAAATCATTACCCGTGTCTATTAATTCCCAGAAGCGCAAGTTAAGTTTACAGCAAAGTTCAAAAGTTTCAGAGGATAATTTAGATTCAAACCCTCAGGCCAAGATAGGAATGAACATCTCAGCAGGACTGCATTCACACTTCTGTGATTTCAGTGGGTGTGTGTACATGGAATGCAACAAAGTGGGACTCCAGAACAGTTAAGACTACTTAACCTTAATCATTGTTGAGAAATACTCCCTGATATTAAGTCAACTAATTTGTCAGGCGAGCTGATCAGAAACTTTTCAGCAAATTGTTTCTTGCTGGAAGACACTGGTTTGTTGAAATGAATGGCTTTTCTGGAAGCACATTGGTTTCAATTACATTTTCGCCAGCAGGAAAATTTCGCATCCAAGCCAGCATGTCTGGTGAAGACTGAGCAGAAGTCTTCCACCCAGAATAGCCAGTAGTTGACTCCATGGTTAAAGGGCTCCTTGGGGGCGTATAGCACCATGATTTAAGTTCCTGGTTTGTTGTACAAACATGCAAATGTGCTCCCAAATAACTGGTGTTCAGTACCAACACCAGATGATCTTCATTTAGATCACTGTGATGTTGCCTTTTTTCCTGCAGCTTTGAGTCATAGATGCTGTGACTTGATTCAAAATATTGTACTTAATACACTGGAGTAACATCTCCAAACCCTTTTCTTTGCTGGGATCAGTTATTTCCTTTTGCTTCCTTTGGCAGCTCTGGTGTTTTAAAGGAAGAGCACTGATGCCATTTGAATGAGATTTCTCTTTTTCCCAGACACAAACTAGATCTGGGTTGCATTTAATAAATCAGATAGCATATGACATTGCGATCACATTTCTTCAGCTGGGTTTCATTGTCTTAGACCCGCCAAAGTACAGTGGTGAGATTCACTGTTCTGGGATTTGTCTTTCCAGCCAAATGTAGCATGTCAAAACAGTAATTCATTTAAATATCCCAAAACACAAGATTTGGTCCATTAATGGAATAGGTTGCTTTCCCAGCAGAACGGATTCTTAGAAAAAAAAACTTTTCTTTTTTTGTGAAATCTCACTGTCTGTGTGTATGACTTGGCAGTGCACTCGATCTTGACCCTGCAGGATCTTATAAAATGTATTTATTTTGGAAAGTGTAATTGCAAAAGCAGACGTTTACTTGTAGTTTTGTGGTCCTGCTGTCAACAAAGTCTCCTAGCTCATCCCGTTATGTGGGCATATACTATGGATGACCTAAGACACTGACTCTGCAAGAGAGAAGAGAGGATGGTTGTAGGGCTAGGGTGTGTGAAAGGCAATCTCTAGAGACAGGAGCCAAAGCTGCGATCTTCCCTAGGTGGCCTGCTGAAACACTTGAAAGAAACACCTCTCTGCTGTCTGGAACCACTGTAAACTGGGCTTGGCAAATGCCTCAATAATTTAGCATGGTCGATGCCTTCTGGAAGGGAAGACAATGTCACTGAAATCAAGGACTAGCAATGAGGAGCGAGTGGGCAGGCTCAAAGAGGATGAGTATGAGCAGTATGGATAGGTGAATAAGATCTCCTTGATTTCCTGATCATGTATAGAGAAGGACCAAGGAAAAACCAGAGAATTACCTGTTACTTGTTACTGAAAAGCACTGACCATTTTTTTCTCTTGATGTATTTTTACTAGACTTAGGCAAGAGACCAAATGTTGTTCAGTATGATGGTACTGAAAAAGGTCCACTGTGAAATGCACCCATATTAATATTTCTCCATTCTGGTTTGAGTGGATACTAAGCAGTCAAAAATAGAAAAATACTGCAGATAATTTCATTGAATTTGTGCCCTCAATCAAGCACATTTGTGCTGCTAGTTGAAAACCAAAAAGGGTATGGAAAGAGACATTGATTAGGACATTATAAATGAATCAAGTTTTCTGAAATGTAGTGCAGTTGATTGAGCCAGAAACTAGTACAAGCATCGCTCTCATGCAGAAAATTAGCTTTTAGTTTTCTCTTCTTGGGCCTTTCACAAGGGCTAGTTGCAGTATGGTAAGACTGGACCAGTTCTGCCTTTAGCTTTGGCAGCTGCTTCTTAAAAGGGTTAAGAAGAAATGCAGTTCCTCATTTTGTTGATTTAATACTAGTTTTTATATAATAGCCTTCTGTCCCCAAAGTAAGAGTGTATAAAGGAGAAGGCTTTAACTAAACTGTGTTGTGAAAAATTTTTCCTTCGTTGTCACGAGAAATCAGGAAAGTCAGACCATAACAGCAATAACTTATTCCATGAAAATACATGATTGAAACAGCAATAACTTATTCCATGAAAATACATGATTGACCTGTTCTGTATGTGGTTTCAGACATCCTGCACTGGCAGTAAATTCCCATTCATTAGCTTTTTCTGGCAAAAGTTAAAACAGCTTTGTTTCTGTGATGACAGATCATTGAGGCACTGCCAGGTTGTCTTTACCAAACATTCTGCATGCCTTTAACTGGCAGGCTTTCTAGATTGGCTTCATCCTTGGTACTGCCTTCTCCTGCGGAGCAGTTGTACAACATAAATCTTCACTCTTGCACCACGGTTGTCCTGAGCGCCTGTAAAGATTTGGCTCTGTACTCATACAGCCTGCTAAATTCAGCAATGCAGAGCAGGACAATGGGAATTGTGTGCGTAGACTGAAAGAAAGAGCTTGACTTCCTATCAAGGAGTGAGAGATGTAGCAGCAAAAAGCAAAAATCAGAAATTCAAGACTCCTCTGCTTGCACAGACTTGCTAGCCTATAACTGACTTGCTAGCGAATAACTTGGACAATCTCCTGTCATACCTTTAAACTTGGACTGACAGATTTCCGTTTGCTGCCAGAAACTGTTGTAAAGGGGCTATGGTTTTCCAGAAGCACTCTTCATTCCCTTTTCCTTAGCTGAACAAAGTGCATGTTTGGGTCTTGCAAGGGCAGCTCTTTGAGCCACTTTCTCATTATTTTTCTACCAAAATCAAAGAAGATTCCCCTCCAGCCCTGCCATTTATTTTATCTTGATGACTAAGGAAATGGAAAATGATTATTAGTTTGTATATGAAAACTGTATGCAAACTTGCTGTTATTTTGTCAGTGAAAATCACTGTTTATAGTAAATTTTTTCTTAGTTTCTTGTATTTGGTTTTTGTCATCCTAGGGTTTTGAAAGCTGATCTTTCTGATTCATTTCACTGAGGTGCTGAGTCAGCAACCCAGTCTCTTGTCCTGTCTCAGAGGTGGTGTTGCGTTTGTGCTACAGCAAACTGGTGCTGTAGTTACCATCAACATCACGTTGGGTGTTAATCAGTCTGAAGCACCTTAGAATATTTTCTCAAAGTTAATTTTATTTTGTTGTCTTTTATTTGGTATAAGTACATGAGTATGCTAGAGCAGATGTGCCAGGCCAACTTGTATTGTTCACTATCCCATATCCCATAGTGGCCAGTAGAGAGATGATGAGCAATGAAGGCTACTCAGTCAGGGCAAGTATCTGCCTTTCACCAATTTACAACACAGGACCTTCCCAACCTACAGGTCATCTCTGTGTGCTTGGTAGATATTTTCTTGATTTTTTTTTCTTCCATAAATATGTGTATTTTAAAATATTTCTAAACTTTTAACAACCACAGCTTCTTGCAGCAAGTAGTTCTGCAGCTAATGGTGTGTTGCATGAAGAAGCACTATGTCTTTCTCCTCTTGAATCTGTTCCCATAGTTCTTGTATTTGGAGAGAAGGCATAAGAGGAACTGTGTTGGGTCAGATCAAAGTTCAGTCTAGCCCAGTGTTCTGTTTTCCACAACAGCCAAAGGTGGATGCTCAGGAGAGAGTATATGAAGGTAAATACATGTAATATATTACCTGTCTTCCACCTTTTACCATGTATTCAAGATCTTCAGCTGGAGATAGTTTCTGTGGGCTTAGAAAATTTTTTGTTCTATGAAGTTGTGTATTTTGCCCCTGAATGCTTGTACCGTTTAGTATCTGCAGCATCTTGTGGGAAAGAATGCCACAATTTAATCTTGTATTGCATGAAAAACTGTTTCCTATTCATCTTTCCCTTGCAAGTCATTATTCTGTAGACTTTTACTGTGTCCTTCTTCCAACTTGCATGTTTATGTCTGAATTTTCATCTATTTTACAATTTCTTAAAGGATAGGCCTGGTAGTAATCAGTTCATAAATATTCTTTCATTCTGCAATGCTTTGCAGTAATCCAAGTCTTTGTTACCTCAAATAAATTAGTATAATCAGCAAATATTATCGTATCAGGATTAACTCTGCTTCCTACATCACGTATGGATATGTCTAATAGTGGTGATCCAGCACAAATTCCTTTAGGACTCCAGTCCTTTTGTGTCTAAACATTCATTCCCACCATCTCTTCCTGTCTTTTAACAGACCTTTGTCCCTTTGCAGCTTATTTTGTTCCAATACCTTTGGCTAGTTATCTTCCTAACCAGCTACATGCCAATGTAACATCCAGGTAACTTATACTAGGCAGAGCTCCGTTGTCCATGTTTTTTCATTTGATTCAGGTAGCTGGTGTTCTTATAGCAACAGGCTGTTCTCCAACATGTCATATTTACTAATTTGTCCACTAATTTGACTCTTTATTATTATAGTTTTGACTGTGTTTTCCGGTACAGATACCAAGTTTACTTGATATCCACAGTTTTCTAGACCACCAGTACTCTTCTTAAAATTGCTGTCACAAATGTCATCCTTCAGTCTGGTACCAAGGCAGTTTTAAAGAAACAGTGCAGGTAATGATCTAGCTGTTTATTTACATCATCAAATTCAATTTTGCAGGTAGTACACCCTGATTTTTTTACTGTCTAATTTTTTGTTGTGGCTGATATTGTGAGAGTACTCATTGGATGTTCAATTCCAGCTCCAGTATTTCTGCTTTGGCTGTTGGCATTGGTAATTTTATGGGATATTGAGATGATCAGGCTATCTTCTAATTATTCAGACCTCTTTTAAGGGATTCTGGTTTTACCACTCTCCTACCACTATTTCAAGCATCTTAGACAGGTTTACACTAGAAGAATTGGAAACTCTTCTGTCTGTGCCTAACGGATAATCTTATTAATGTTAATGTCCTGCACTGGCTACCGTCACGTTTCCTTGCTTGGTTCTCTCAGCAGAGCTGGGCAGTTGTTGAGCAGAAAGGGCAAGAGCTCTGTCCTTCAGGCAAACTGAAGACTGTAGGTTTGTCTTTGCACAGATGAACCAGATGATGAAACTGCTTACTTGACTGCAAGAGAACTGTGTTGTCCTGAGCTTGGAGTAACATGTTATTCCTCATCTGGTTTCAGTGTATGAATGCTGTGACATGAAGACTGAAGATAAATTCTGTACATACGCTATGTATTTGCTTGTGCTCTGCTTTTATATTCAGCCTGTTTTAACTGAGCGGGTGTCAGTCTCTGAAGTTTGCCCTTGTTCATCCCATTTCACGCTGTCAGGAAGTAGCTGCACACATGATAAACTAGCAGGGAGAAAACAACCAGGGAGAAAATTGCTGGTTGTCCTAGAGCTTCCTTGTGTTTGCCTCCGTTGTGTCCTGCTAATTGCATTGGTTCTGCAGCATTTCAGACTGTTCAGAAAGGATATTTCTTTCAGAGAATTCCGATGAATCTCATGTGTGCAACTGTCAGATACAAGACCGTGTCTCATGTGAGCACTCCTCTGGTGTTATACTTTTAGAAACTTAGTGTTTTAACCACACAGATTTGCTTTACATATGTCATCTAATGTCTCTACTTGCAATCCACAGCTCAATGTTATTTACAACACAAAACACACTGATCGGAGGCTCAGATCTGTCCGAAAACAAGAAGCCTTTGACTTGAATGTTGATGTAAAGGATGACAAAGATGATAAAAACCATTTGACTTTGAATGTGTGCACAAGGTAGGTAATTCAATTGGAATATCTCATAGACATCTTTGTCTGTGCAGCTTTTAAATTATTTAAAATGAGCCAAGCTATCCATTTGTTTGGGTTGATTTACTAATGTGTGGCATATAAATGTATAACTGTGACTGGAGATTGGTCCTCTAGGTGACACCATCATACAAATAATCAGCTATAGTGAATATGATTTCAGTACACAAAGAATTGATTGAATTTGGGAAATAGCCAGCAAGCACAAAGCCACAGCCCTGTTTTTATGTGTTTCTGGTAACCAATTCAGTGATACAGATGGTGAGCAGGGACACTAGAATACATGTGAGCTCTTGAAATAGAATGGGCTTGCTCTCTCTTAAAGTTTTCTATGAAGTGTCAACAGCTTTCTAAAGTCTAGCACAAACTCCTGACATATAAAGGGCTTACATGATGAGTCTGGGATAGGTCTTGGCTGAGCATTCTGATTTTCCAACTAAGACCTTTGGCTCAGGAATACAGACATGAAGGGTTCCATCTCTCTGGGAAAGCTCTAGGGTGATGATGTTTTACTTGCAAAGTGCTCACAGGATAGAGGAAAATCTAGTGGCATTATAAAACTGCCACAGTATTTGGAACATTAAGATACATCGACTCTTGTCATGGAAAGTGAACTGGTATAAGTTCTTGTAAGTCTGTGTTTCTATTGTTTAGGCTGAGACTTCATCTCTGCTTGCTTGGCTTAATAGACTAGTCATCCTATTCATTTATCCCCTATGTATTTTATACAATATATGTGTTATCTATATTCAATTCCTGAATTAGTTTAAAGTTGATCTACTTATAATCTTTACAACAGGATGTGGCTTTCTGGTACAGAAAGCAAAGTAGGCAAATACAGAAGGACTGCTGAAATCTCAAGCAGTTTAGCTAGCTGTGAGTATGAATAGCCAGGTAACAGAGGCTGAAGATTTGCATTTTTTTTCTTATCTAATGTTCAGAATATTCTTCCTTCTTTCAATCAGCTTGATAGTGATTTGCCATGGTCATCTCAACTGGGTATCATTTATGATGCTGGAACAGATGATGTCTCATTCAAATTGAACCAATTCTTGGTTAGAGGAGCCAAGTCACTGTCTGGGAGACAAATATCCAGGGGTGCCAGTTTCTTCTCTCATCAGTCTTGTGGCCTGCAAACCATTTTTAGGCATGGGAAACTGATTGCTGATGATTCTACTAACCTCCTTGTTTATACTTTCTGCCTACCCTAGCTTGGTGTTGTTTTCTCCTCCTTGCATCATCTATGAGAGGGTCTCACATAGATCTCATACTGCTGAAGAGCTGAAAACATAAAATTCAGCTCAAAACATTCTCAGTTCTCTTTGGGTACAGGTTGCATCTCTCTCTTTCCTTCTTTCTTCTCTTTCCTTCTTTCTTCTCTTTCCTTCTTTCTTCTCTTTCCTTCTTTCTTCTCTTTCCTTCTTTCTTCTCTTTCTTTCTTTTTTCTCTTTCTTTCTCTCTCTCTCTTTTTCTCTGTTGGTTAACTGTTGGTGTTTTGGTAGCACCCTAGGCTGGCTAGACATCTTGGCTATTTTCTTCCCCTCTTATTGGTAATTATGCAGAAATAATTACATCCAGTTCCAATTCAGTTATTTGTTTTCAATAGCAGCTACTTTGGCACAGCAAATCATTCAACAGATGGTTTCATTTTTTTCTAATCTCATGAGCCAACTGAAGTCAGCATTTGTGGTATATTTCTTTCAAAGTCATATCTGTGTTCAATCAGCCATGCTGCCTGGCTTCACAGTGTTGCTTTGAGAGCAAGTCTTCCCTTTTTTTAAACCATCCAGCTCTACAAATAAATAGTTTTATTCAATTACTTTCAACTACTGTCAGGCATTCAAAATGAGGACTGGGGAGACTTCTAGTACAACAATAATCATTTACCCTCTATGCCAAGATGGGGGGAAACCTCTTCTGCCACCTACTTTATTTAAAGCAAAACAATCTTTTGCAGGTCATTTAAGAATCACTTGTAGCACAGAACACCATAAATGTATTTTGATAGTTCTGTTGTGCACCATAGCATGTAAAGCTTGCTCAACAGAGCAAAGCTTTCTAGTCAAGCATCTGATTCACATATTGGAAGAAGATGTAATAATAAGCATTATTTAGGAAAAAAAACAAGGAACTCAACTTATTAAATCTTTTTCCAAAACTGGATGAATAACATGGCTATGCATTTTAAAACTGGAGCTTTGAGAAATAATATAATGATTATTTTCTTAATGGAACTATCGATTTATGTGAAGGAAGTGTGAAAAGATTTGGGAGACTTTTTTGTGTATACCTTTATCTTGCCCCCCAAAAATGAATAAAAGCAAAAAAATGCATCTATTGGAGGAAATCTGTATATTTTAGTTCAAGAGTTCCTACAGTGCTTTCTTAATTGTTTTGAAACGTGTTTAATTGCAATATTTCCTACATATTTGTGAGGTACACCTGCACTTATAGAAGCCAATGGAAAGCTCCTACTGGTGTCAACGTAGTCTCTTGTATGAATTATGTACTGTAGGTTTCTGAGGGCTGAACCTGCTTTTGCATATGTGATTGAAATTATCATGCAGAATAATAGAGAAATCAATTATCTCTTTACTATTATAAATTTTCTTATCAGCATTTTTTTCCATTTGTTTCTTAAGTATTCCAAAGCATTATTGTTTCCATAGTTGGGATTTAATGATCAAACAGTTTCTTTGGAGGGTGGACTACTGTATGTCTAGTAAAAGTTTTTTTGTCTCTGTGTTTTGAAAAGGTACTTGGGTTCTGGCACAGCTCCCAGTAGTGGTATGGTCCTCATGGAGGTTGGCTTACTCAGTGGTTTCTCAGTGTCGCCAGATTTCATTCCATTAGACAATACAGTTAAGAAGATGGAAAGGGACAATGGAAAAGTCAACCTATACTTAGACTCTGTAAGTTGAAAATAACAAAGAAATGTGTTTGTAGTGATGTTAATCTTGACTCTGACATTGTTTGGTTTAAATTAGGAAAGACATTATGATTGTATTATTTGGGGAAATCAACATCTTTGAATTAATAGCTCCACTGTTTTTTAGTGAGACTTGTTGGATAGGTACAACTCAGTCATATTTGTAATGAGTTTCCAGATTAAGTCTCTCAAAAATCATATATAAGAAGGCAGAGATTTCAATAAGTCTGTAATTTGGCCAAAATGTCTATAAATGTGATAATCATCTTTATATGCATCCTGAGTCTAAGTCTTTAGAACTGAAGACGACTACCACTGAGCTAGAAGCCCTTAGTTCTTCCATGAAACCATCTTCACCTGGGTTCTCAGGATGTTTCTCTTCTGTTCTTCTAGCTAAATGAAACACAGGTTTGCGTGGATATTCCGGCTGTGAGAGACTTTAAAGTGGCAAATATCCAAGATGCTTCAGTGACTATATTGGATTACTATGAACCTAGTAAGTGTCAGTCATTCCAAATAGATTTTAGAGATTCTGAAGTACAAAAAGAAGTTTATTTTCATGGAAATAGGACAAATTTCAGTGACAAAAAACCCACATTGCACTGAAATTAATTTTTTTTCATTGAACTACAGCATTTTTGACATTGACATGCCATATTTTCTAACCAATGGTAGTATTTTTCCATATACATTTACTGTCCTAATGGGTTGGTTCCACAGCTGGTGTGAATTGTCATAATTTAATTGTCAGCTGGTATAAATTGGCTTCGATCTGGACCAATGTGTTCCCAGAGCTATCAAAATGAAGCAGCAACTTCACTGTGGTTCATTTACCAAGTTAATGAATATGTTTCAAGTAGATTTTCCATCTGTTTATTTTTTAAAACTATTGAGTCCTTTACAGGAGAAAATGCTAGTGTTTTTTATTTCTATAGTTATGTAAAAATGATGTAGATGGGAAAAACAGCTTCAAAGTTGCTTTTTATCATTATTATTTTTTATTCATATAGAGTGTGTTTTGGAGAAAGGCAGCAATGTACAAAGCTTTTGGGCAAAATGAAAAGCAAAGAAAGATTACAAGCTGCTGGAGAAGATACTAGACAGATTTTGTTACACCAGCCAGCTGAAATATTATTTAAGATTTGGGCTTGTTTTGAGATAAGGTATAACAAAGTTGTATAGGCAATTTTCTTCATGTTGGTTTGTTTTAGCACAAGAGAGAAGACAATCAAATATGCTATGAGGTGTACTTAAGCTACATGAAGATCACATTTTTTCTATGTAGGCTGAAATGTTTGTTCAATTGCAGTTTAAGCTAAAATAGAAAATTAGCAGATTTAACTAAAGTGTCTATTAAACTCAAGCATGTTTTAAGTCCTAGTGGCTTAACGAATTAATTTTTATTTGAGACAAACATACAACACTTAAAATCTATTGCCAAAATGAATTTACATGTGCTTCAATGACTACAAGAAGAGCTCAGGACCTATTTTTTTGTAAGAATGCTGTTAGATAGGCTAACAAATATGTGTATTAAAAAGTCACATATAAATGCACGTGTAAATACTTTTTTTAAACAAATTTAAAAGGCTTTAACTTTGAGAAAAAAGATTGCTTCAAATATTATTTTACAAGACACCATTCCTATTACCATGTAGCACAGGTATATTATTGGTCAACATATACACATATGTCATGATTCTGAGTTCTTCTGAGAAAACTCCTTCCCAATACAGGAACATGCTTTTATTTTAATCTATTATTTTCCATCACTCTCAAGCTGCAGATGTATATTTTATGTGATGGTGACAGTCAGAATCCTGTCATATTCAGAGCTGGATATCTTAGGAATCATCATGCTCTGGCATTTACCAAAAAAGCTATGTCTCTGTGGCAGATACTACAACTGGCGTAGGTGTAAGAGCTGGCTTGGATGCCAATACAGCAGTGCCAGCAAGGAGATCTGCCAGGGTTAATATTAATATATGCAGCTCCTCAACATATCCAAATGACTGCTGCTTCTCTTACCTAACTTAGTTCAGAGGTAGTTGGGTGTCGCTGTTGGGTAAGCATTTTGGCCAGTAAAGATGTATCTTTTATTTTATTTTTTAAAATATCTTGAGACTGAATATCATTTCAGTTAAAAAATACTACTGATAAAAAAAGAAATTGCAGTGTCCCTAGTTGTAGTGAAAACCTTCAAACCAAAAAACCCTCTATAGACGGCTTTGCAAAAGCTTGTTCTGTAATTACCATGCATTGATGTTTTTGAAATGAATATAATTTTCCAGATTTCTAGTCCATTTGGCTGTGTAGCAACCCTTAAGGGGATGGGGAAGCAAAATACAGGAGCAGGAGCTAAGTGAGGTGGGCAGTCCCAGATTCAGAAACCTGAAGCTCCCAGACATAATATTAAGAGAGAAAGCATCAGTTATGAGAGACCCAGCTCTTAAATGTCATAGCCAGTAACCTGCCAGGTAAAGATCCCAATTCCTTTGTCATGGGGGTTGGTCTGTAGGTAGGGGCAAAATTCCTTTTAAAGCATTTGATGAAGGTTTGTGAACAGATTGAGTCCAACAGCTGAGATCAAATTCTTGAAAGTGTGCCTCTCACCAAGCATTTTCCTGAATGTGCTGAAAACATTTTGATGTTTTGAGAGAAGAACAAAAATTAATGCTCAGGCTTAAACACCCACTCTAGGAATTATTTTGCAGTATGTGAGCTTAGTGTGTCCTTTAAAAATGCTTTTTTGTGAAGCTAATTTGTCGGTCGCTTCTCAGAAATTCATTAGCTAATGTGAACTAACCTTTCTGAACAGGGAGAAGAGCAGTGAGAAGCTACAATTCAGAAGTAATGCAAAGTATAACCCCTTGTGACTTCTGTGAAAGCGATTGCAGTCTTTGCCATCGAGATGGTTCTCCAGCCTTGCTCCAGCACTCTTCGTTGGTCTCCTTGTTCTGTGTGCTGTTTGTCCTTCACGTAAAATTGCTGTGTGGTTGGATGCTGTAAAAGGAAACAGATTATGGTTCCCATCTAAGGTTTCCATAAGTTATCCAAAGAAAATTTTATGTTCAGATACCAGCCTGTCTTTAGTGATTACAGTGACCAAACTCCTGCTGTGTTCAGGGAGAGCTGGGCTGGCCCATATGGTACATTTCTGGCTGTGCCAGAAAACTTCTTTAAGTGTCTGCTGGAAAAACTTTCCAAGTGTTCGTTTCATACTGAAGTTACTTTCTGAAGAAACACAGACTTACTGAGAAAGCAGTCTGAGAAAATAGAAACCTAGCTCCACATTCCCACTGCCTTTCTACCCCAGCTTTCAATTGTTCTTGGTTTTTAGGGATGAATGTTAGTTTACCTTGCTTTTCTGAAACACTCTCTGCTTCTCCATAGGGGTGTTGGTAAGCAGAGCACTGGGAGCTTGGTATCAGGGCTCACTTTTTTCTGTTCTGCAGTCATGACACTTAACATTAATATTGAATTTCACTGTATACTCTCATGGGGAACAACATGAAAAATAAAAGAAGCTGGCTTCAGAGCAGATCCAAGAGCCAAAAAGTGCTGTATTCACGAACTGCTGAACACTCCAGAAAATTGTCAGTCTTTTTTTATCATTACAGAGAAGCTACGTGGATTTTTTGCCAATTCATAAGCTAATCATGTTTGAAAATGAGGCCTCAGGATATTCTCATGCATTTTACTCTGAAAGGCTTTTACTGTAAATGTATCAAAGATGGAATCAGTGTTTAAGACTTCGTTTTTACAGGGTTATTCAGAAACAAACCTAATTCTCTTTCCATGTGAGAATGCTGATGTCCACAGGCATATTTGTGGCCAGCAGGATGAAGGTTGCATTGATCCTTTTCTGGTGTTTGGAAGTCTTCTAGAAATGTCACTCTGGGGCATCATTTATATCTTGCATTTCCAGTGTTACCTCATCAATGATTTAAGTGGCATAACCCTAAAGAGCTGTTTCCCATTCTCTGTGCTGTGTCAGCTGCTTGGCCCTGGATGCCATCTCTGCACGAAACTCCTGCTGTTGGTTGATGGGAGAGGTTTTTAGGAGATGTAGGCTGCACATACGTTCAGTCCAGCAAAAAAATGGACATGCTTGCTGAACTTTAAGCAAATCTGTGTGCGCTTAAGTGCTTTGCTGAAGTGGGATGGAGGAGTGAGACGGTGAAAAGCAGCAGGCACTTTTACACCCAAACCTGCTCTTTGCACATGGGGAGAATTACAGGTCTCTATGAATGCAGAAATGTGTGAGCTTGGGAGCTCTTCCTTCCGGAGTGTATAAACATCTTCCCTGTCTGGCAGATGATTTATTCTTCTTGAACACTGCCTGTGATATCTAATGCTTACTTCTTTTTGATAAGGAAGCCAAGCTGATAACATTCCTAGTTACTAAAATGAAGTTAATAGCTGTCATGCTGACTAACAGAGGTGGAAATTTTAAGGCTATTGATTCCCTTTCTTTCATACCTTTTTGAGACGGAGTGTGTACATGTGCACATTTAATAATATGGCAGTCACTTTCCTTGAGCAATTCCAAACTTTTTTTCAAATTTTGCTACTGCTTAAAATGTATATTTTGTATTTTATGCTCATCTATACTTTTGTTCACAAAGGAAATTAATGCATGGTAGCATGGAAAGAGGCCTGAACTTCCTGAACTGGGTGCCTTTTAACACCGAGGTATATGTTTAGGTGGGGTTATTTGTTTTACTTTAGCTATATTTAGAATTTACGATGTTTTTCACAAACTTGGGGTTCTGTTCAGTCTCTCTGGCAGAGCTTAGGCCTGATTCTTTGTAGTCAGTCCATTATTTTCACTTCTCTTTGGCGCACTTTGGATCCAGCCCTTTGAATAGTTGGTTAGTGCCTTACCATGAGTGCCTGTGCTCCTCTGGCCCACATGAAGCAATACTGTATTTATTGAAATCCAAAGCACTGCTTAGTCAATAGGATGCAGGATCTGACCCTCTGTAAGTCATGCCCTTGGTTACACAGGTCCGAAGCTCATATAATAGAAACCAAGATACAAACTGAAAAGTGTCTTTGTGTCTCAAATCCTTTACTCCTATATGGAAGCACAAATTGAATTGTGTCAGATCTGGAAAACATTTGCACTCTAAACTGGGATGTGTTTTGTGTGTGTTTGATTTCTTGGTGAACTATGAAAGCAGGTCATCTTTTGTGCTTGGGGCCAGCAGCCTTGATATGTGATTTGCCACCATTCAATAATTTCAAGAATCCAAAACTCACATACTTTCCGTTTTTACTACATGCAGAACTTCTAAGAGAGGCATTGATATCTGATTAATGTTAGGATAAAGAGGCTTATTTTCTAGACAAGATGTACTGGAGATGATAAACTACTCCTTTGCGGTAGATAGTAGGAATAAGCTAATTTTAAATTGCAGGCAGTCCCAGCTTCCTGAATATCCTCCAGAAAAATGGATTTAAACTGCTCAGCCTATTTTCAGACAGTGCAGCTTTTATTAGTATTCCCTTACATTTGTTTTTGAGACAAACAACACATGTTTTTAAATGACTCTTGGCTGCCTTGCACACCCTACTAAGAAGTATCAGTTATAATGTACCATGTCATGGAAATTATCAGAGTCAGTGAAAAAATATCCTCTTTTATTTTGCTTTTTAACTATACAACAGGCAAATCATTACAGACATCCAAATCTGCCTCTGTACTAAGCTATTTGAAAGGAACAATGTACATTGTATGACTTTGAACAAATATTTACACCAGGTAGCCTTTAACATTCCTACACTGATGCCTTCAGTCACTTTGCAGTTGCAAGTAGTGCTTTGGAGGAGCTGCAGGGGATAGATTTTGTATTGTATGTTGGCTGGGAATAGAACAAAGGAAAGGGAATATTATGTGATATAGTGACTCTTTTTTTTTTGTTTTCTTCATCGCTATATAGGAACCTTTACACAAACTCTCAGCATAGGTATTTTTCCCACTGCTCTGTAAAGTCAGATTTTGATGTTAGAGGGACCATGTTCCCACTGAAGTTATTAGAAAGTCTTTTAGCAAAAGTTTTTGGGAACCCTTTAGGAGCAAAGTCTTTAAGGAGCTTTAGGGAGTGGTGCTAAAAGCAGTTCGGAAAAGGTATTTCGTGATGAAATCTTCACGTTGCATTGCCTGAACATTTCCATGTGGTTGCTGTTGCTATGAAATCTGAGCATTCGATGGTACTTTTGGTGCCCTTTTCAGCCACATGTCAACGGACACGGTCTGTGCAGTGCCATCAATACACTATTAAAGCAGTAAGGAAGTAGCTGTTTATTTAGGACTGAGCTTAAAACAAAAACATAACACCTTTTAAAGGATCTCTTCCTCCAAATTCTACATTTGCTGTCATCCATGATCTTAGCCAAGGTTTTCTCTACAGGTTTCTCTGTGGGTGACATCTAGAAATCTGTATCAAAACCCGATGTGCAGAACGGGGAACGCTTGTCATGTGCTGAGTGCTGCTGAATGGGTTTGCAGCACCTCCCAGTCTGGCTGTGGGGTCCGCTCGATGGCTGGTTTGGCTCCCCATGTGGCAGGAGCTTGTGGCTTGTGCACATCAATGGCATGTGATAAAAGGGGGAATTAGCCAGGCTGGTGCAGGAGAAACAGAAGAGCCAAGGTCCAACATTACATGCTTCTCTCTTGGCTTGAAAGTCACTATTGAAAATCAGACCTACAATTCAAAAATTGGTTTTATTCAGTTTTCAAAATATGATCCTAGCAATATTTCTCCAAATGAGTTGTTCATGTTGGTATGAATATTGACAATATTTGGTTTAAGCAGATTCCTGTAGAAGGCATATATATGTACATAGCCATTATATAAGCTCCAGTGTACTACAGTGTGCAACATATGTGCAATTAAAAACATACAAGATCTTCACAGAATGCCCAAACGTACAACACTGTGTGATGTTCTATTTTGCAAAATATAGTTAGGTTTTTAGGAAAGGTTTTTAGGTTTTTAGGAATGCAACTGGTGCCTAGTGACATCATTTTTCTATCGCAAACACCAAGCAAAGAGTACAAAATCACCCACATTATTAAATGTTAATTGTAATGGCCACTATTTTTCTATTATAGCTGTTTTTCTACCACAAGTCTTCACGTAGTGAAACATCTTTGTGCTTAGTCCTTTAAATACGGATGAGTATTATGAAATTAATTTTTTTCACTAGTAATTTATATGTAAAAATTTAACAACAGTTATGTGGTCAGGTCTTCTGAGTTATTATTAGATTTTCCTTTTCCCCATGTAAAAATATTTTACTTCAGTGTTGTTTGTCAGTTTATTCTATTTTTGTGTGCCACTTGGAAATATCATTGCACTAATGCTATTCTATGCAACAAAGTCCGACAGTGAGGTGTATTAGATCAATCCAGTGATATTCATAATGTATAGCTCTTTCTTTTCAGAAGTGTAGGAGCATTAATTGCTCATGTGCTACACCAGAACTCCAATGTTAAGATTTCTCTTTAATTTCAAATCATACGTTTTATTTCTGTATTTCTTAGTGGCTTCCCAAAAGCTCAATCAGCCTTGCTCAGATCTTATGATATTATATTATGAATTGATTTTTTTTGTTGTGGTTTTCAGGATTGTTAGGGTGGGAAGGATACTAATATGGGGAAGAAAATGTAAAAATGCTGGCTCAAAGGAGCTATCATATAAGCAGGTGTAATGTACCATGCATTAACTGTCCTCCTGGCTATTGCATCTCTTATTTTTATCTTCTTTTATGAGGTCTTAAGCAATTTGAACTAAAATTTTGACTGCCTTGACACGTAGTCAGGTTCCCACTTTGATCTAGTTTAGAATCATGATGTTTTCCACTTTTGATCAAATCAGAAATGATAGAAAAAGAATGCTTTTATGAGCTATTTTGAGCAAACAGAGGTGAACTAACATGCCAGCTTTACAACTTGCTTCTGCCTTTTTGAATAATAAATGTTAAGGAACTAGACTGTTTTGCAGGATTTTGGAAGATTATAATTGATTTATTTTTCTTCAAATAAAGTTTGCAATTGCTATTTTTGAATTCTATTCAAGATGACTTTTAATAATGTATGTCTAATGTTTGCTTGTTTAATAATGGATCTATAGTAGATCACGGTTTCAGTACTGTGTTGACTACTGCCTCTGTGACACAACCTTTCCCTAATTCTTCTCACAAGTCTCCTCTTGCCATTCCTCCTGCCTGCCCATGCAAGAACTTACTGGCCTGTTTCAGCTTCAAGGTCAGGTTCTGCACAGCCTTGCCCACCTCTTCTACCCTGACCTCTCAGTGGTCTTGCCCATGAGCTCAGCAACCATCCTCTAGCTGATGTCTCACAGATCTACCCTTTCCTTCAGAGCTGAAATCCTTTTTGTTATGAAACGGAAATCACGTTTAGCTGAGCTGATCGAATGCTTGCTATGATGAGAGATCTGGCTGGATGGATGAGGGGAAACAATGGATGTTTATCTGGACTTCAGTAAGGCTTTCTCTTATAACATCCTTGTGGCTAAGCTGATGAAGTATGGGCTAAATGGGTTGGCACCGATGTGGACCAAAAACTGTCTGAACAGCTAGACTCAAAAGAGTTGTGATCAGCAACACAAAGCCCAGCTGCAGAGCAGTCGGTAGTGCTGTACCCTAGGGGTCCATGCACGTATGATGCTTTGCATGCTCTTATGTGCACTTATAAAGCAAGTAATGCAAAGGCAGTCACCAACCAGCTCCTACCAGCAGACCAATGCCCAGTCATTCTGTGAGCAACAGCTATTTCAGAAAGTACCTCTGGTTTTATTGCTGAGCATGACATTATATGGTATGGAACATCCCTTGGGTCAGTTGGGGTCAGCTGTCCTGGCAGTGTCCCATCCAGCCCCTTGCCCACCCCCAACCCACTTGCTAGGAGAGCAGCATGAGAAATGAGAAGGCCTTGATGCAGCTAAAACATCGTTGTGTTATCAATACTGTTGTGGTTACAGTGACAGATCTGCAACACAGCATCATATGGGCTGCTGTGAAGAAAATTAACGCTAACCAGCCAGATGAGTTCACCTGCAAACTCCTCCAGCAGGTCTGCTGGAAGTATCTTAAGAGCCATCAAGTTAAATAAGTTCAGGGGAGAGATGAGGTATGCCTGTAAGGGGAAGAAAGTGTTAGTTATGAATGACCAGCGCACCCTTTAGCTTCTCTAGGGAGTGACCAAAGTCCTTGGCATGATATGGACAGTGCTGGGACTCCATCGGATGCAGAGCAGCCCCTGTGCGAGACATGCCCCGTGAGCCATGGAGCTGCTTCGTACAGGAACCACCTTTGTGGTAAGATATTTTCCCTGTGAAAAAAGTGTAATCTAACACAGCCATAACTTACCTCCGAGTGTACTGAGACTAAGTACAGCTGTACTTACCTGGGCAAAGGAGAAGTTAAAACCTCATGCATCAGAGTTTAAGCTAGACTTGAACTGTGAGAGGTTAAGAGTGAATTTGTTGTAATAAAGAGTATTGTGCAGCTAGCTTTTCATACCTTTTTTCGGAATCATTCTGCATTGGGTTTGCGTGGTCATGTTTTGGAAGGGGTGGGGCTACAGGGGCAGTTTCTGTAAGAAGCTGCTAGAAGCTTCCCCTGTGTCTGACAGAGTCAGTTCCAGCTGGCTTCAAGACAGATCATCTGCTGGGCATGGCTGAGCCCATCAGTGGTGATGGTAGCACCTCTAGGGTAACATAGTTAAGAAGGGGAAAAAAAACCCCAAACACAACTACGCAACAGCAGCTGCAGCCAGTGAGAGGAGTGAGGATACGTGAGAGCAACAACTCTGCAGGCACCAAGGTCACTGCAGAAGGAGGGGCAGGAGCTGCTCCAGGCACTGGAGCAGAGATTCACCTGCAGCCAGTGGTGAGGCCGGTTGTCCCCCTGCAGCCCATGGAGGTCCATGGTGGAGCAGAGGTCAACCCACAGCCCATGGACGACCTCACACTGGCTCTGGTGAATACATGAAGGAGGCTGTGACCCTGTGGGAAGCAGGATCAGGCTCCTGGCAGGACCTGTGACCCCACAGGGGATGCACGCTGGAGCAGTTCATGAAGAACTGCAGCTTGTGGGAAGGAGTCACATTGGAGAAGTCCATGGAGGACTGTTTCCTGTGGGAGAGGCCCCACGCTGGAGCAGTGAAGAGTGTGAGGAGTCCTGCCCCAAGGAGGAAGGAACGGCAGAGACAATGTGTGATGAAGTGATCGCAACCCCCATTCCCCATCCCTCTGCTCTGCTGAGGAGGAGGGAGGTAGGGAAACTGGGAGTGAAGTTAAGCCCATGAAGAAGGGAGGGGTGGGCAAAAGCTGTTTTAAGATTTAGTTTTTATTTCTCATTATCCTACTCTGATTTGATTGGCAATAAATTAAATTAATTTTTCCCCAAGTCTGTTTTGCCCATTACAGTAATTGGTGAATGATCTCTCTCTGTCTTTATCTCAACTGACAAACCTTTTGTTATATTTTCTCTTCTCTGTCCAGCTGAGGAGGATAGTTATAGAGCAGCTTTGGTGGGCACCTGGTGTCCAACCATGGTCAACCCACCACACATCCTCTTCTGATTTCACTACTGGACATGTTTCTGCTGTTATTCTCTATAAAGCAATCCCGAAGCACTTCTAGTGTGAGGATCTCTGGATGGAACTGCCACTTGCTTATCATCCTCTTCTGGGCTTTGAAAACCTTAACACAACTGGCAGTTGCAGTGGAGAAAGGATTGTGCAGGTTTGGCAGATCTTTTGAAGCCCCAGAAGGGGAAGTTACATTGAGTCAAGTTTCACAAGGATGTGTTGGGGTCCTATTTGGAAAGCTAGAAAGGAGCCTTACTAAATTTGCAGGCAGCAAGATATTGACTGGGGGAACTTCCAGCACTGCAGAGACCAGAATTCAAACTGGCTTTGACAAAATGCAAAAATGCTCTAAAAGCCTCAACTCCACTTTTAACTGAGATAACATCAAAGCTCCATGCTCATGAAAGACAGTGCTCAGCTGCACAGATGCAAACTGGGGAATGATAAACAAGGTAAGAATTCTGCAAAAGAAAAGCTAGGATGCAAATGGATCATTTACTGGATGCTGGCCAAGATATTGTATCTGACAACGTTTGTCAAGCTATTGCAAAATGATCAAATATGCTCTGTTGTGTAAATAGGAGTGTTGCCCGAAAAGCAATGCTTTCCCCAGCCAACAGGGCTGCAGCCTCAGCTGGAGCAGCTGCTCCGATGTGGGCACAGCACTCCAGGGGCAAGGGGCTGTGAATGGAAATGGCAGCTGAATAGATCAAGGATGTTGCAGATGAGACGTATGAGGAAGGGGTTAAAGAAAGCAGTGGTTTGACCAACAGAACAGATGGCAGAGGCTAACATGATAACAGATTATCATAGGAGTTATTATAACAGTAGTAAAAGTAGCAAAGAGATTTAAATAGAAGCAATGAGCATTTAGTGTAGATATTACTGAAAAGAGTCAAAGCACCTTGAATACTTAGATTTCTGAAAATAGCTTGTAGGTTAATTAATATAACGGAAGCCTCAGTTATGAAATCCAACTGGAATGAAGGATTGAAGCTGAGGGACTGCAAAGCCTGACAATGGGGCTTTTAGGCAGTTTGGTACAGAAGAGCTGGGAACGCCTGTACTGAACTGGCAGACTGAGAACAGCCGATGTAAGATGTTATGGGAATTCATGGAGGAGCTGTTGGAGATCTGCCTGGGACATGGACGTGGTTTCTCTGTATCCCTGACATTCTCATTCATCCGGGTCCAGAATCCGATCATTGGCTTTAGTTCCGTAAGGCCATAGCAAGTACTTGAATAAACAGTCGCATAGCAGCATAGACTTATTTAGATGCAAAACTTGCTTTGTGTTTATATTCCTACTGGCAATTTACATTTAGTTTTTGTGTTGTGTTTTAGGTACTGTTTGTTGCATTTGGTATCCTGTTTTATTTTCTTCATTTGCCTTCAGTTTAAGTCTTATGAAATCCATACTGCTGATTCCTTCCAAACTGACTACAAGGATTACTTTGTAGTTTTACCTTATATTTTGTGCAGTTTTATGAACTATTGTCTGCCATAAACTCCCAGCTGATACATGATCAGATTAATAAACCTAGAAGTGTGTCTTCTAGGCCAACACTTTTATTACGGTAACTGAGAATGCAATAAAACTGATTCACTCTTCATGAAAGCCTGTAAGAAACGGGAAACCCACTGATTTTATTGCAATGCCGTTCAATATATTTCATTGTTAGAAGAAATTAATAAACAGTTCAATTTTCATTTTAAAATTTGTAGGGTGGTAGATAATAGGAAGTTAATTTTGCAATCTGGTGGGAGGTACTTGGTATTGTGATCTCCAGACTGAGTCACTTATATGGAAATTTGAATTTCAGTTTTGTCAATAGTTGTTTAATATGAAAATATCTTTGTATTAAAGATGAACATAAGGAGAGATTGTATAAACATAACATGAAACAGTGTCTTAAATCAACTTTGGCTGTCAAGTAAAGCATTATATTTAAAATTTTTAGTTTCAGTATTGATATTGCCCCCAAATAAAGCAAACTGGGAAGATCAGACCTGTAGACTACAGACCAGTTCCTAGAAAGGTGATTTTGGTGCAGGCTACAAGATGAAATGTAGAAGCATCCAGAGCTGAAGTGCAGGTATTGGTGTAAACAAACCATCTTTACCTACACGAGCAGTCCTGGAAGTGTCAGGCAGGTGCATGTTTCAGCGGTAAAGAAGTGTTGATGTCTTTCTTTTTCTCTGGTCCATGGACACCTTTAAAAGACCTGTGACCACCTGCGGAGGAAGCGCAAGTTGGTGGTGCTGGCTTTCACACCTCAATGTCCCCTGCCCTGTGCTGGGACAGCACACGTCTGTCTGGCTCTCGCAGCGCATTCATGTCTTGAAACCAGCTGGGACCTCAGGCACAGCTACTTAGGCAAGAGAGGATTTTCATATGTCTGGAACAAAGAATGAGAAATTGCATCCCTAATAAAGAGGAATAAAATGATATAAAAAAAGAGCCTCTTGATCTGATTCATAACAGGCGCCTACCAGGGAGACTCTGGATTTCCCTGTGGATTCTTCTGGCTTGTGTTGATGGAAAGGGAGGACCGGGCTGAGGGATACTTTAGGTAAGTGGATAGACTTTTTTTTTTTTTAAGAGATGAACGCTTATTAAAATGCTGGATCAAGGGGCAGGAATAGTAATGTAAGCACATGTGGAAATAATGTACTGAGAAAACTCTGTGGTTTCATATGGAGAAAAAGAGAGCAGCCAACTCTAGATCACTGCACAACTAATTAAGCCAGAGATCTCACTGTACATTGTATTCTAAGTTCAGTACAAGAGCATGTATCAGCAAGGTTCCATATGATTTTTGCTTTATAGGTTACAGTTTGATTTCAGGAATGACCTATGCATCATCACCATGGTGACCATTTGAAGATGAATAGCTTGGCTGAATGTTAGATGAGAGTCAATATGATTCATTTGTCTCGTTCCTGTGCATGATCAGTTGTTCACATGCTGCTCAGGTCTGTTGCTTCTCCCTTCTTGGTTTAAATTTGATCTAGTTAGAATAACAAAAATATGAACACTTTTAATGTTTAACAACACTAAATAATACTGAGACAGTTGTAAGAAGTGAGTTTGCCCTTGTTCCATGTTATGCTTGCTCCAGTTAAAATGGATGCTACAGTTTTCATTATTCCTTCCCTGAATCCATGTTTCCAATTCACAGAGACCAACCACAGTCTAGAAGACTTTTATTACAGGATATGGAATAAGCAAAGCCAAAGAAAAAAGGTGTGAATTCTTTGTCAGGAAGCACAGCGTGTGGTCTCAAAATGGTACCTCTCACCAAAGGAGTGTGAGACATTTAACAGTGCATTATACAGAAAACAAAGACTAGTGTGACCTACTGGGCTATGCCTCAGCTACTTCTCTGGCTTCATTCTTTTTCCACTTACTCATAATACCTTTATTCTTCTACACTTGCAATAAGTAGGACTGCGGTAATGCTGCACAGGGTCAAAGCAGGAAAACTCTCAAACACAAACTGAATCTGCAAGCCCCTCTAGATTAGCACATTTCACCTGACAACCGGTGGGGCAGGTCTGGTTTGCAGGAGGTTCGTACCTGGCCCCTTTTTCCTGAAGGTGATCAAAAAGAAGTTGTGTGAACTGCAGGCAAAACCACGTGCTGCCTTGTGTTCCCCATGCCCGGGTAGCTGCAGGCACAGGGTGACAAGGAGAGGGACAGTGAGCAAAGGTGGCTCCTTGGAGCAAGAGGAGCCTGGCAGGCAGCACTTGCTGTCTGCACTGTCCTGCCCCAATGCCCAGGCATGAGTGTGGCCATATCCCACCTGTGGCAGTGGCCAAATTCTCTGCCAAAAAATGCCTTTGACAATGGGATGTGAGTCTGTCTGAGAGACGTAGGGAAAGATGGCTGTGTGGAAGAAGGAAAAGGAGAAGGAGCAAAACTTCGCTCAGCTGGATGCTGGACTGTTGGTGCTTGATCAATGTCTTTACTCTGTGATAGTGGCAGCAAAAGTAATTCCTCAGGCTGACATTACATGACCTGTTTTGCAGGTCTCAAAACACAGTCCTATGTATTTTGGCCTGAACATGAGTCTCTTGGTCTGCATCATGTGCAGCGTACGTGTAATGTAGAACACTCTGTGAAGGAAGTCAAGGAGCAGGACATGTTAACATAAACAAGCCCGGCAAGAGTCAACAACATCAAGCTGCAGTGGAAAAGGGCAAACACCAGACTCTGATGCGTAAACAAGAGTACATCTTGGGAGACGCGTGACGCCCTTCCACTCCGCAGCTGCTGGGAATGCCACGGCCGTGTTTTGTTGAGGTCTGTGACAGGAAACCAGTGGTCTGGCTGTGGAGCTCCCAGGGCAGACAACAAGGGTTGTCTAGAAAGCACAGCCACCGTGGGAAGGTTAAATTAATTAGGGTTGCTTGAAGCCCCTGGAGGTAGTGGTGTGGAATAAAATGTTTCTCTGTCAGCTGTGTCTAGTTATATCAAAAGCTCTTTAAATGTTGAGGAGAATAATTTGTCTGCTGTGACCATGAGAGGTAAGATTAGAAGCAGGTGATTAAATTGCAGAAAGGAAGTTTCAGTTTAAACATCAAGGAGAACCTTCTTCATAGGACAAACAAACTGTGAGACAGGCTGTTGGGGATGACAGCCTGCTTCTTCAGCAAGGCTGTCTTTAAGACTAATTTAGAAAAACATCTGCTAATGATGACCTGGGTCTGTATGAGTCTATCTAGGTGGTGGAGATGGAATAAGTAATCTCATGGTGACCTTTCCAGTGCTGTTTTATTATGAACTGATATCTGCAAGCTCTGCCACAATGACACAGCATTAGATGGCTTTTGTAAGATGTGCAAGGCATAGTTTTCTGCTGATGCCAATATAAGTGCTGAAAAACTGCTTTGAATTCACCGGAGTTACAGTAGAGTTACATGCTGTAAATGAGAATCCAGCCTGTAATTCCCTCCATAAAGTCAATGCTGATTCTTAAAAGAATAGTGGGATTCACAATATTTGCAGAATGTTACAATCACTCTTGAAAATGCCTCATTGGAAAGTATAGTATCAGACATCCTTTAAGAAGGGATATCAGATACAGAGATCTGAATTTCGGAGTCTTTCAGGAGTTGTCTATAACTAATAAATGTGAGGAGGCAACCAAACTACAGATCTGAGTTACATAACCATACACCAGGTGCCTTGTTCCCAAGACGAGGCTGAATCATATAATAGGTTTTACAGACTTTAAAGCCAAGCTTCTCATTATTATAAAGATGTTTAAATAATATCTTTGTGACTGTGCTGATTACAGCTGTGTTGTTAGATTACAGTGTGCAGATTCAACTTTACAGAGTACAAGCAAGCTATCCAGAGGGTGTTTTCATTAGTGGCTACGATTCTGTGCCAAGCTTTGTCCTCCATATCATATTTCTGATGAACGTTCCTACTTCACCATTTTCTTCCCTGAGGATAAAATAAAAATGCTAGAGGTTACAAAACCAGAAAAATTATACTAAATATGCTGTGGTCATGCAAAAAACCTCACAGAAGGCAAGATTGTGATAACCAAGGTAACAAGAACACTTTTGATTTATAATTACACTTTTCCATGAAACCAGAGCTCATGTTTGCTTGTCCAAACAGAAATTAAACAAATGAACTATTTATGACTGAATTAAGTGCATGCTGAAGGCAGGCTGTTAGGCAGAAGTGCAACTCTACACCTAGTACCTTTAAAATACATCTATAGGTGAGGTTGGCATGGTCCCAGTGCTTCTTATTATCCTATTTCTTGCTGTATGTACAGTTTTGCCATGTTCTAACTGCTGTGGCTGCCTGTGCAAGGGCCTTTGAAGTCCAGGACCCGAATAGTCAGGGCCCTTCTAGGTGGACTTTTGCTTAGGGAACCTCACAAACTTTCTCAATGAGTAGCCCTGCTCTTGCTGTTCCCTGGCACCAAGGTGATGGGAGGAGAAGGCCCCTTATTAAGTGAATACATATCTATCGCATGTAATACATCTACTGAAGTGCTGAAGCACAGTATAGTAAGTAGTTGTTCTATATTTATCAACAAACTACTTCTCCAGGGAAGGTTGTGTTGAGGATTAAACCTTGAAGGGGTCAACCATGGAACAGACTATTTTAGTGCATCCAACCCTAAAGCGTCCAAAAGTGGTGAGGTGACCGCTTACTCTATAATCTAGGTAGGAGACACTCACTGCCAGATGTGGCTGTTAGCTATGGCAGCTGACAACCTTTGGCCTAATTATATAAAACAGAAATGTCTGCTGTTCCTTGGGAGGCCAACACAATTGCAAGATGAAGGTTGATGACATGGATTATAAAACAAATGGGGAATTTCTGTTTTCCTGGTGAGAATGCTCACTACCTCCATAAAGTCAACTTGGAGAGAGAACAAACAAAGATATAAAGATGTCCTAACATCTTTAAACTTTTAGCTCTTGAAAAATTCTTTGGCACTGCTCTGCATCTTTTCAAATATTCCATTAACCTTTACAGAAGGAAGTCTATCCTGGTTGTTCAGCAGCACTGCTTGCTAGAGCTGCTAATCCCCATTACAAGTGACTGAGAGAATAACTGAGGGCGTAGCTGGTAGCACACACTTGTCAAGCAGAAATCAACCAAACCCAACCTGCAGGATTACATGGGAGCAGAGATAGCTGTAGGGAGAGATTTTTTTACCTCTACCAGTTAGTAATTTTGCTTATCCACTTGTGTATGGCTTAACTAGAAGCACAGCAGTTTGCTATTTTCTGTTCTACAGCTTGCAGCTGCAGATATAAACACTTTAAATTTGAAATCCTCCCAAATCCATGAAATCCCCAATGATGTAGGTCTTATACCCTGGCAGTAGTTCAACTCAACATCTCCAAGTGAGCATTGATGAGGTATGCACACTCATCAAATACTTTCTGTATTTCCATTCTTCTGGGCTGCAGATGCCCATGAAAGAAGCCACAATGCTGGGCCAGAGCAAATACCAGAATTGCTGCCCTTGAGCCATTGTATCTTTACCATCTGGGAAAAAATTATTTTGTCCATTTTAAAAACCAACTGCTGTGCTATTAACTTTAAAAAAATATTATTTAATGGTGAGAGCAGTAAAGTAAATATTAACACAAATTGGTGCATGCCTTGCAACACTTAGAGCACAGACAGAGCCAGGCGTGGAATTTTCTTTGGAGGCCATCAAAAAGTCTCAGCTGAGGCAGCTTCTCAAAGTGTGGATGTAATGCTCAGCCACCAGCTGCACATATTTTGATTTTTTAGGCCATCATCTTCAAATACTTATGTTGAATATTTCAGAAATGGTGATGAATTTCAGTTCTTGCTTTCTGAAAATCGCAGAGTCCCAAGGAGCTGTAAGTGATCTGCTCCTTTGAAAGTGAGCTCACTGCTGTCTGGTGACCTAACTATAGTTATAAAAGCTGTTAGGTTTACATTGGAAAAAAACACTGCCAATAGTCTAAATGAAAAAAATTCTGCACATACAGTATCTGTGTACCTTGGGTAATGCCTAGTGAGTGAGCCTGGGAAGGTCTGAGAACCAGGTGACAACGGTTTTTTAATCATCTGTCTCCTGATGCACAAACAGCCCAGTGTAACTCTAGTTCTACTCCTCAACATGCTGTATTGGATTTTATCTGGTTTTATTAGAGTAGTCAGTTTTTGTGCAAGTCTTTCCATATGTGAAGTTAAGCAGAGAAAATAAAGGAGGTAGAAAGATCAAATGACTATGGTGTTAGATTTTTTTTCCTTTTATTACTTACAGCAGAGTATAGAAAGTTTATGTACCATCACATTTTATGAAAGAGGCTGATGCTCAAACAGAAGAGGTTCGCCTGTGATTGAAAATCCCACTTTTTTAGCTTACTTGGGAAATGCCACTAGTTTAGAGAAAATGCACATTCAGCCACAGTCCATTTTCACTATGGTTGGTTCCTATGACCCAACAATCCTATTACAAAGTCCCAAAGCCACAGGAACTTGCTGAGTTTCCTTTCAAGTTTCTGGATGATCTACAACTATTTCAGTAAGTCTTGTGTAGACTCCTGATGCAAAATTAGATCCCTTAATTAAAGAAAGAATGTGCAGTGAAGTACCCGAAGTTTTTTTAAACAAGAATTTTTAAAAAATATAATTATAGAAAGAATGTATAGCTGTTTTTATAAAAGTATATCAGGTAAACTATTTCAGACACATTCACTAAAAGGCTTTGCAAGAAGATTTTCAAAAGCTGAAGAAGCAGTTCAGGCCCCAGATGCTATGAGCAGCAAATTCCCATTTTGAAAAACCTCCTGTAACTGATTGTAAATGATGCACTGATTTCCTAAACAGATTTTCTGAAACCAGATTCTACTTCAGGTCAACCTTCTGGACAGTCTTTTAGGTGTTAAACCAATGGAATATGGTGTCCAGCCTCCGCTGAGTGTAACCTAACTGAAAAATCTGTCAATCAAAAATGTTCTAGTCAGATCATTAACAGCTGCTCCATATACTTTTTCCTGGGCTGTGTGAAACTCCAGGCATGCACATACAATATCCAGTTTTAAAAGGTGCAGTGGAAGAGTGGTTGTCACTCCAGCATGCTCAGGTAGCTCAGTACTTGGTGCACATGCAGTTGTCACTGACTGTATCGTTGCTGTTAGGTGGGACAGTCCTTCTCAGAGGCCATGACCAACCTGTCCCAGGCATTGTACAGTCATGGAGCAAAGCATGGTCCCTACTCCAGAAGACTCTCTATTAACACGTGAGACAGGAAGGATGTAGAAGGATGCGGACAAATGAAGGAACATGAGGAAATAGTGAGGCAACTAGAAAGCAGCGGGTAGATCAGTCTTGATTCATACCGTGTGTCTAATAGAGCTCAGGTGTAGGCCACACTCTGGGCCAGATTGTCTCATCTTCTCTTTGAATCTCATTAAAGCTACAAAGCGTTGACAACTATAATCTTATTTTAACTGTTTAATCAAATGGGGCTTATGCTGCTTTACATGCCTGGTACTTTAAGGGCATGTTAAGGTCATTAAGATTGCTTGAGTAGGAGCCTTAGTGGTGTCATGGTCAGTTTTAAGGTCAGAAGAGGAACCATGATGGAATTTGAATTCAGCTATAAACTTTTGAAGTGATCACAAATTTGGAGGTGACCGATTGCCTCCTGGTTTAAATATTTGAAAAAAAATGCCTTCCTTTGTTTTTATTATTCCCTCATGTAACTAAATAGTTATTCTGGAAATATCATTAAAATGGATTAAAAAGGAACGTTACCCATAAGAGAAGTTTCATCATTGCATTCAGTTTTCTTCATGGAAAACAGTAGATTTTTAATGTAATTGAATGTCAAAGCACTGCAGATCTAATTGTTGTACTTTTTAAGAGAAAAAGTTAATTAAATAGAAGTGACACTCCCCTGATTAACTTCTCTCCTTTTTGGATGACTGCTATTCTACCTCTGTGTGCAGAACTGGTGAGTGGAAAAATCACATAAGAAACTGAGAAATTAAGTAAATTAAATGTACCCTAAAATTTCTGGCACCATCTCTTGTTCAGCAAATACTTTTTTCATAAATAGAAAGGATGACCACAGTATTCTGGGACTGCCTTGCCATGCAGAAGGTGATTGAGAAATGGAAGAGGTCCAGAAGAACAATGGGGGTGTTGTGGAGAGAAGGAGAGTTCCAGATTTAATAACATTGGAAAATTTGAATCAAACCTGAACTTCATTAAAGTTTCCGAGTTTCTGTCCTGAAATTTGGAAATATCAGAACTGTGCAATTTCTCCAGTGGTTTAATACTTGACTTTTTGCAGCTTCGGGAGGGATGATAAAGCAGCTCGATTCAGAGTTAGCTCCAGAGAGCTCCTGCATCTTAGGCACACATGCTGCCGAGTACTGTAATAAAGCCAAATTTTTTATGCCTCCAAGAGACTGACCTCATTGCAAGAGCTTAGGAAGCAAAGTATTTTAGGACTGGGAAAATCTTCATCAGCCAACTATACTGGGAAATGTTTGGGTCTGACTAAAGTGTAACATACATTCTTGAATAGGTAAAAAAGATATGTGCTTATGTGGCTGCACTTCAGAATGCTGTATGTACTGCTCTGTATGTGATATGTGATGTGTATGAACATGTGGAACTAGCAGATAGTATTTGTGATAAATGATGCTATAATCATTTTGTGCTTTTTCACAAGCCTGGAGGTCTATTATCAGGTGTTACGAAAGCTGAGCCTTTGTTTGTAAGGTTTGAATTTTGAAACAACAGGAAAATAAACAAGAAGCAGATGCAGATCCCCAGACAGAAGGCAGGTTTTACCTGCTAAACTCAGGTGCAAGCACAAGGGCTTCCTGAGTGCCCCGTTTTGAGAGTTCAAGGTGGCTCAGATGGTTGTTTTGGCCTGAGGTTTATTATTGCCAGAGCACTGTGATAAAAGAAGAAATACTGACCATGCTGATATAATTCCAGGAGATACCTGCAGAAATTTCTCAGAATTTCCTGTGACTTTTCAAATCAAGACATTATTGAAAGATTTCTATTTTGAAATAGAAATTGTGTTTCATGAAGATTGCATTACATATCTTTGCAATATCATCATTCAGCGCTTTATGGCAATGATTTCATTCTGTAAAAGTTGCAATTCACCATAAAGTTAGGGAAAAGACCATAAAACGTTGCTGGCATTGTAGAAAAATTGTGAAGTCTAACTCACCTAGCAGAAGCTTGGAAATTTCAGTCATCTGAGGTTCAGATTTGATTCAGATATTCCAGATTCACTGGGTTGTGATAGTTTTCCTTAAATAAGCTTCCTGACCTCATTTAATAAAAATTCCTCAAATTCAAGACTGATTTAGTCTTTGATATTCCAGAAGTCTGTCAGGGAAAGGAAACATATCTGCACTTCCCTGAACCCTGTTGATAATGTTGAAAAAGATACGTTTTTTCTCACATTGTTGCCTAGAAGAGTCCAGTTATGGTAGTGCCTATTGCTGTTCTTGTTATGGATTAGACAACGGCTGATACGGTGGAACCCTGAACACACCTGTTATGTAAAAGGCTGAGTTGTAAGACCTACATCACATGAAACCTCCATCTCCAAATAAATACCTACACGTTCAGCTGTTGTTGTCCTCTCATGGACTAATTTTCTTTGGATCAGAAATTCCAATTGAGGATTGCAGAAACTCTTCCCCAAAAAAGTTCTTGAATTTCTGAGCTCTTGGTAAAAAACTATGAAGCCAAAAGTCAAACTTTATGGCAATACATTTTTTTTTTTTCCTCCCTAAAAACTTCGAAGAAATCAAGATAGTACCAAAGTTGTAAGCAGACTGGAAGAAGTGGCATTCAAATTAAAACTTAACTTTCGATTCTGAGGCAATATTGAGATAATTGCTTCAGAAGAAACAGCTACTGAAAAACAAAACTCCAAGCCCAAAACCCCCCAGGGAGAAAGAGTTGATTTTGGCCTAGTATGTGTTTATCAGTTCTTAAAATTCCAGGTTCATGGCTCCAAACTCACAAAACAATGAAGAATATCTTTAATATTAGCATGGCTATCAATAGGCAGCTCCAGTCAAAGTCCATTAGAAATTGGTTTCTATTCTCTTGTTATATCAACATCACGTAATGTCATGATCTGAATTCTTAAGAGTGTGAATGAGGTAGTGTTAAACTAAAGTTTCTAATCCAAGTTGTTCTCTGCACAAAAAGGTTTCCATTGGTGCTAGGAGTCACGTGGATCACATTTCAGGACTGACCCTATGGATTAAGCTAAAGCAATGGAGCTTCAAAATGCATTTCCTTGCAGAAAGAAGATTTTCTCACCAATCTCCACAATATGAATATACTTAAAATGTGCTGGAAATGAACTTGGCACTATGCATGTTCTCTGCTAAAACAGTCCCTCCCTTCTACTGTCTGTGGCCTGAAAATCAGTCTTAGAGCAGGCTGACTATTGAGAAGGCAGACAGCAAAAGAAACTTGAACACATTAGAAAAACTTATGTGCAAGTCTCGCGATGAATGACAGCTACTTTGTTCCAGGAGTCTCTGTGTCTGTTGATCGTAGTAATGACTAATTACTTACTTCTAATTAGAATTGATAAACTGAATTTATAGACTAACATTACAGGATTTCTTTCTTCCTTCCTGAACTCATATGAAGTGTCATCACTTACTTTGAAAAACAGTGTCTTTACCTCATAGCATATCAAATGACTGAGTCTATTATTTTTTTCCAATTTTAAAGAATGCCTAGCAATAAAACTTGTTTAACATATTAAGCGGTCCCAGTGAGCCAAGTATCAGCCTTTGCCATTCGGTGAGAAGAGCGGTGTGTTCTCCAGATGACAATGGGTCAAATCGTCATGGTACTTAAAGATTCATCCAGAGGTGCTGGGCAGCCTTAACTCTCCTGCATGCCAGAGGGGCTTTGGAGCTCTCAGAAACTTGTAACTTTGGAGGCTTCTAGATGAGGTGCTGGCATACTGCTTATTCAGATTCATGAGTTGCCTTCACAGGCTCATTTCCTTTCAGGGATGGATAAGCTCACAAACCATGCTTTCGTATGTCTCCTCGGCAACGTGCTGCCGCTTACAATTTCAGAGCAATGAAACAAATACTCAGGTTCCAGCACAACTTGAGACTGCCTGAAGAAAATGCTGGCTTGTGAGTCTGGTATGGAACGAAAGCAAGTGAATCTTTTGTCTCCATAACAGCCCTTAGTTCATTAAGTGTTGCTAGAGATACCCTGAAAATTGTTCAAAACTGAAAATTCACAAATTCTGTACTGTGAGCCACAGGGCAGCTGGCAACATTTTGTCCTGCCTTCAATCCCATGAAAATCTCATGTAGTTCAAATGAAGCAAACTTAAAAGATAACGTACCAGCCTTCTCTTCATGTCACTGTAACAAGGACACAACTGACACCTAACCTGAGATGTTCTCCAGGAATCATACACCTGTTTTCTACTACCTTTCCTAGTATATGTTTTCCCACCCAGATTTTTACCTACTCAACAGCTGCTTTCTGCCAGGCTTTTCTGTATCTCTTCCCTTCCAGTAGCAGCTCGTCCTCGGGGTTTCCCCAAGGACTCTGTGCAGATTTCCTCCTCATCTTCCTCTGACTACCTTCTGTTGACTTCATTGTTGGGGCTTCTGCTTCCCTTGAGAGAGTTTATGAGCATCCAGAAATTACCTCTGCTAGGAAATTATTCTTTTCCTTAAAAGAATGTGTTCTTAAAAATAACACTAACCTTTCAGGGTAGACTCAAGGGATGACTAATATTTTGGCATACTCTCAGCAGTTCATATTTTCTCCTCTCTGTTTCAGTTCCATTGTGTGGATTTTCTAACTCTCTTTAGAACATAATTGGAAAGCAAATCTTTGTTTATCTCTTTCACTGCACATTTTTTTTTTCGTCTGCAACTCATCTTGCTACTCTGGAAATATGAGGGACTCTGAACAAGTAACAATGGGTAAACAGTGCTTTGGTGACCATTGTCCTTATTTTTTCTAGGTTCTTTCAGATATAGTTTTTGTCATCCGTATTTTTTGCCATCTCTGGTGAAGACAACGCAAGCTTATTATTTTGCAGCAGATGTCTGTAGTAATGCCTCACTTCCCTTCTTTTATCTACAGCATGTGAGCTCAGTTTATCCTCTTCAGATTTAAAGGTTTTGGGAAGTATAGACAGTTTAAATCTCTGTTCCTTTTCCCTTGTCCAGCAGAAATGTGTTGTTGTTGTTATGAAGAGGACCAGATGACTACTGTGCTGTCACCAGTGTCCTTTGCTAAATTAAGCTGCATAACTGTAAATTTGAAAATCCTCCTGCATGCTTCACTTTCCCAGCACATGCTGTTCTACTGTTACCATCATTTATTCTAATACTTGCCAGTTATGCAGTGCTTTTTATTTTTTCGTATTAATCAGTCTTAAGACCCTATGAGGATAAGTGTCAGTCCCTTTTCAAGGAAGACATAATCAGAACAATTAATTTCTGAAGGAGAAAAGGGTGAAAGCCATTGCACCTGCTGGCTTCCAGAGCAGTTAAAGTCACAGAGGTGACTTCAAGGCCAGGTTTCCAGAAGTGCTGAACTTTTGACAGTGCCATTCCCTCCTGTGGTCCAAGGTCAGTGAGGACAGACCTTCAGGGCACACTGCAGTGTGTCCTGTAACTGGCAGAAGAGACCTGTAACATGCTGCCTTGTTTGTTCTTCACCTGTTGTACATGCCTTTTTGTTTGGCTCATTTTCCTTTTCCTTGGTCTGATGTCATTTTTAGAGATGAGGCATAAATGGAAAGATTCGAACAGACCTGTAGTAGCTTTTTCCATTGACATAATGCTTTATGCTTTTAAAACTGTTTCAAATAAATATGATAACTGATAAAGACAGTCAACAAATTAGGAACATAAGACATTTTTGGAGGATGAGCAAAGACCACCCAGTATATCACATATTTTCCTTACACACGTATCTTCCCTGCCCTAATCCAGCCAATTGCTACACAAACAGCTCTGATATTACAATCCTAACTGTTTGATTGGTTATGTCTAGATTTGCCACAGTCATAGTTAAAAATTGTGCTATATACTTGGCCAAAGAATCACATAGCATCCCAGAAATTATAGAAAATAGGGTTGCTAGGAACTTTAGATGATCGTATTTCCATTGCTTCCATGACCACTTGTCATGCCTGACAGATATTTGTCTAACCTGTTAACAGCTTCATGTCAGCCATCCTCCTTTGTTCTCACTGCTAAACAAACCTTGCGCTTCAATAACCACCCTTTCTGCTCCCTAACAACAGGAGTTCTCACTCCCCAAAATTCCCACCTTGTGCCCCTAATGAAATTGGTGTTGCAATGACAGTTCAAACTGGTGATATGTTTTGCTGTTCCTGGGTAAAAATGTCTCCCTAAAGTTCCATTCCATAAAGCCCACTGTCACAAATTAGAACTGCAATTTCTCACCTGGGCATTCAGAAACAGGTTGCTTTTGCCAATTGCAGTAGTAACATGCCATTGATAAAAAAACATTGATAAGTTGCTTCTCCTTTCTTCTAATGTATGATTTTTATTTATATAGATACTTGTAAAAGAAAGTGCTCCCAATGCTATGGCACCTTTGGCATACTTTGAAGAGCAGTAAAATGGTTACTTTGCATTTCCTTGATTGTAGCCCCAAATCAGAAGGAAGGAAATGAGTTCACCCCTCTGCCATCTGCAGAGTTTTATGTCCCACCTCCTCATGGGCCAGGAACATGATTCTCTCTCAGAGACTCATGGCTGTATGTGGCTCAAGGAGGGAAATAATTTCCAAGACATTGAGCTCTAATAGAGAATTTCCTGCTGTGCTCCTACTCCTACAACAGTGGGGCTCAGCAATAGCACATTGCTAAGGCGGCTCTGACCAGCCACCATGGGGAAAACACGACATCTCCTAGGAAAGGTCTGACTCACTGAGACATTTTAAAAATCCAGTCTGGCCGATAGCCTGTTGCCAGTGCAAATCTGTGGAGATGCCATGCTTGTTATGTTCATGAAGAAAAATGCAGAGCACAGCACCATCATCTCCAGCTGACACAGGCTCAAAAGGCAGTTACAAGGTTCACATCCAAAAATTAAAAAAAAAAAAAAAAAAAGGTGCAATCCTTTAGCCATCTGGTAAGTGGAAAAAATGCAAACTTTGCTATAGTGAATGCTACTTTTTGTCTGGCAGCTGGGACACTGACCAGACACCTCAATTGCAAAACCAAAGAGCAGAAGGCAGACACACACCTGTCAGGAAATGAGCAGAAAGTGCGGCAGAAGAAGCCAGTATCACCTACCCAGAGCCAACCCCATCATGTCCCAAAATGCTATGTAATGCAACTGATAGCTTTGGTCAGTGGAGAAGTGGAGACAGCGATTTTAAAGCAGACCATCACTGCTTATTGCCCTTGCCACATCCCATGGTTGTTCATTGATGCAGTCAAGAAGCCTTCAGAGTTACACATGCTCCACATATCTGAGAATAATGTTGGCAAGGTGACACCTTAGTCCTTCTTTTATGAGCATCTGATCCTCAGTGAGAGGACAATATGGTGGGAGGAGAGCAGAGGTGCCAACTGGGTTTCATTTCTGGCACCTCTGCAGAGGGGTAGGAATAAGGAGCAGAGGTAAAGGGAGTGAGTGAATGACCTATTTCTCCTTTTTTAAAAATAAGTATTTAGACTGCTGTCTTCACTGATCTGGGTTATGACTCCTGAATGAATGGGGCAAAATCCTCAAAATCAAGGTGTAGCACCAGAAGCAACAGGGCAAGAACAGAAAGCCCTGACCTGAAAGCGCTGGTGAGACCTGTTAGTTTGCCACTTGATGCTGTTTTGTTTTGTTTTGTTTTGTTTTTTAAGATCCTGAGGTACCTAGCTCACCTCGTGCATTGTGTGATGAACTGAAGCCAAACTCCTAAAACTTAGATCTTGCGAGACTCAGAGCACCCAAGACCTCCTCTGAACTAGATCCCACTGTGTATCAAATCCACATCTGATGAAGGGTGGATAGACTGGCCTATCTGAGAGCCAATGACATCTGCAGTCCATGCAGTTGATAAGAAAGCGATACTAGGCTGTTTCACACAGAATCACAGAATGCTAGGGATTGGAAAGGACCTCGAAAGATCATCTAGTCCAATTCCCCTGCCGGAGCAGGAACACCTAGATAAGGTTACACAGGAAGGTGTCCAGGTGGGTTTTGAATGTCTCCAGAGAAGGAGACTCCACAACCTCCCTGGGCAGCCTGTTCCAGTGCTCTGGCACCCTCACTGAGAAGTTTCTTCTCATATTTAAGTGGAATCTCCTATGTTCCAGTTTGTACCCACTGCCCCTTTTCCTACCATTGGTTGTCACTGAGAAGAACCTGGCTCCATCCTTGTGACACTCACCCTTTACATGTTTGTAAACATTAATGAGGTCACCCCTCATTCTCCTCTACTCCAAGATAAAGAGACCCAGCTCCCTCAGCGTTTCCTCATGTTTTCTGTCAATGATAACATCAGCTTGGCCATTTCAAAGTCCTCTGAATGACATGTCTTCCTTTTTAGCAGAGTTGGCAGGTGGGAGCTTCTGGTTCCCTTTGCCTTTCTTTGCAACTCAAGGTAGAATAGAATATAGAATAGAATAGAATAGAATAGAATAGAATAGAATAGAATAGAATAGAATAGAATAGAATAGAATAGAATAGAATAGAATAGAATAGAATAGGTCTGGGTTGGAAGGGACCTTCAAAGGTCCTCTAGTCCAAGACCCTGCAATGAGCAGGGACATAACAGAGCTCTGCCAAGCCCCCCAAGGCTGGGTATGGGGGCTGCCACTGCTTCTGGATGAGGTAGGGCTGGAGCTGGCTGTCCCAGAACTGCAATGGGGGCTGGTGCTGCCCTTTGCTGGGGACTCCAGAGCTGCATCCTGCTGGAAGCGCGGCCCAGGGAAATACTGTGGAGCAAATGAGACTCATCTGTGTAGCCTGGATATTTAATCAGGAGGGAATAATTTTCTGCAGAGGGCTGTGTGTCCACAGGCAAAGGAGGTGTCAGACTAGGTTGCCAGAAATAGGTGCCTGATCAAAGCCCAGCTTGGATGGGGATGATTTTTAAAATCAGTAGTTAAATGCATTGAAGGCAAAAAAAAAAAGTAAATTTTGTTTATAGTTTTTCACTTTATTGAATAAAAGTATTATTTTCCTGCATTTTGCTTCTTACATACCTCTTTAAATGGGGATACTATTTGTAGCATTTTACAAATATGGAGGATGGAGTAACAGGGCAAAAACTGGCATTATGTTCCCCTGATTTCCCATCCTATTCCCATGGTGATCTAGGGAGGAACTGCACCAGACACAGTATTTGTCAGGGCTTTGGTCGTTATTTTTTTCTTAGCCCAGAAAGCTCTGTTTCTGTTTGATCCTGATGAGACTGGTGCTGAGGAATTTGCCACCAGTGCAAGGGCCACTGAATTTTCACAGACATGAGACCTTAAACATTCACTGCTACTCCTGGATGAGGAAGGAGAATGGTGTGTGCAGTAGCCTTATTTAACCTATGCGCTGCCCCTCAGACAGTCTGACATCAGGCCTGCCGCGATGGCAAAATAGCGCTGCTCTGAGTCTGCAAAAATAATCAGGATATTCTGCTGCTGCAGGGACTGGGGCCAAGCAGCAAAGTCAATCTGCAATCAAACACAAGTTTCTGCTCTGAAGACTGGGGTGGGAAATGCCAGGAGGACAATTTGCATGCCAGCAGGACACCTGTCCCTGGGGCAGGGCTGTGTGCCAGCCTGTGCTGAGCTGCTTGGTTGCCACCACCTGCCTCCGTCCAAAAAGATGACGTGACATTTTAAGAAGGCTTGTCAAAGACTTCTGATTTTATGGTATTTAAAAGATGATACCCAAAATGTTACCGTGGCTACTAGGGCTAACAACAATAATCGTAGCAAACTCTAATGAATATAATGGTTAACCTTGAATTACCAGGACCAAAGAGTACTGGGAAAATGGCAAGGTTCCAGTATGATCATATTTGTTTATGGTTTAAAATACAATTAGGACAGGTTCTGTTTCTTTTTTCAGGGTGAAGAAAAGAAGGTTTACAAATACTGTGGCTGAGCACCTGTTAGATCTCTTGCCGGTCTCTGTTCAAGCTTGGATCCAATTGCTTTTCATCATCAAGGTAAAATTCTCAGCTGCAGCAGTGCTGGAAATTTGCTTCTCATTCATTTTCCCTCTAGTTCCAGAAATGAAATAAGGGTATAAAAAATGCATCAAAACAAGCCTGGAAAAAATATTTGCTGTAGTACAGAAAGCAGGAGACAAGAAGAGCTGCAAACCACAGCAATTTCTGTGTGTATATACTCAGATCAAATTTGACTGGCAATGTATACATTATTTCTTGTAGACTCATTTTTCTGCAACAGTTGAACTACCACATCATTTGGTATAACGCCTGCATGCTTTTTTTTCTAATACAAGTCTTGTTTGTACTCTTCCTTAAAGCAGGGAACAGTAACTCTTACACATGATGTGATTTATTGTCCCAGCTTCTCTTAAACAACACAGACTTACAGTCAAATCAGTTTGCCGAATAAAATTATTAGTAAATAAATCCGTGGAGTGAAATGTCTCCTATCTGAGTAAAGCTCTTATGTTAGACTTTGTGAACAGCTGAGTCCATAGAGTATGTATTTTACAACCTCAACATTGAGTGTATTATTTATTTCAAGCAGAGATCTTGACAAAGTAAAGGCAATTGAATATTTGATTGCTAGTGTCTGCAGTAGGAAAAGAGCAAGGCAGCCGGTCAGAGCCATCCATGACTTTGTTTCCTGGCGAGCAGTGCAGTCCTCGCTGTGGCCATGCGCAGGGCTCGCTGCCTGGGCCTCTGCTGCCAGGGGTGGCAGCAGCTCCAGTCCCACCAGCCTGCCTCCAGTTCTACACCCAGGCAGTCAGGTCTTTTGCTTCATGGCCTGTACGGTTAGAAATGGGGTTGCTGAGCTACCACCACAGCTGAATGTTATTACTGCTTTCATTTCCCTGGTATAGAGAAGGACTTGCTGCCTTTTCAGTCATTCAGGGATGACCATTACTAGTCTGTTCTTGTGTCAGGTACAAAGATATCCCACCAGCTCAGCAAATCAAGCCAACAGACAGCAGGTGGCCAGTTATAGCCCCCATCTGGAGCTGAGCATGTAGATGGGGAGGGCTTTCCTCCCATGATTAGTTGCAGACGTCCCAGCCTCTTACCTTTCAGCCCTGTTGACTCCTCTCTCTTTCCCTTGTCTGGTCTTTCTCATGGTTCAACACTGCAAAATACTCATTGGAAAACTAGATACTCCAAACCATTCTTGTTCATAGATATCAGGGAAGCTAGGCTTTACCGTGTTGGGCTCCTATCCAGAGGTACCTGTGGGGGCGGTCCAGCCCTGTTGCAGCAAGGCAGCTGTGGAGCTCAGCCAAGCCACTGCTGTGCCACAGGAGAGGACTTTGAGATGCAAAACCCTTTATAAAGCAAAGGGATTAATGACACCTGGAGAAGGGAATGGCAGATCAGAAGTGCAGATCAGATGGCTTTGATTATAAGAGAATTCATAAAGTCATTACTTGGAGAGAAACCCGGCACATGGGGAAGGGACATGTTACTGGGAGGGGGGGGGGCAACAAAGGCTTTAATTTTCATGTGTTTTTCTTGGGTCACAGAGCAGATATTACACAGGGGATGCTGCACCTCCACACTGCTCCACCACACACCAGCTGCTAATAAATAAGCTTTGTAGTCCTGCTCTGCCCATGCACATCTCCCTGGGGAATAAATCCTCATCCTTTTCATGGGTGCTCAGGCTGAGAATTGTGTCCTTGGTCCAAACTGAAAAGTTATTAACCAAGATTGCTTCGGGGAATAAGCAAAGGCAAATGATCAGTTGTATGACCGTGACTCTTCTGTGCAGGGCAGACATGACCTTTGCTCTGTTTCCCTGAACCACCAAAGTAATGAAGAGGATTTACATGGTAGAGCAGCAGTGGATGTCTCACAGAGACAGAGATCAGGGACATAGCTGCTTGGAAAATTTTGATGAGAAACTGAAAAAATTAAAATTTAGTCATAAAAAAGAAGACAGGTTAGGTTTCAGCCAAAAATGTTGAATGTTGGGAGAAATGCTTTAAAATGGCGAATGATGAAAAAATTGTGGTTTCCTATGAAAAAGCAAGAGAAAGCTTTTGTCTAGAAAAAAATATACTTTTCCACTATAAAAAAAAAGAAAAAAAAAAAAAATGTAGATCAGACAATTTCTCCACAGTCCTGGTTAGGCCCAGCATTCCTGAGAGGACTGTATCCACTAGATGTCAGTCTATTGCCATGCAATAAAAACAAATGAACCAGAAATGTCATCAGGAGTTTTTCAGGATGAGGATATTTCCACTGAGCTGTCGTCTGTCAAAAATGTTGCCAATAACTCCTTAATTTCTATAAAATTCCTCAGCTTTGGATTTCCAGAGTTTTTAAAAGTGATTGCAACACATTCCATGAACGATGCCAGCCAGATATTTTTCCACTACCACATCTAACCCCTAGCTGACCTTTGATTCACCAGATCTTTAAAAACTTTCAAGCAACATCTGAATAGCATATAAAAAGACTTTAATTCCCACTAACTCCTCCACCCCTCACAAATCCCCCTTCAGTTCATGGTGCTACTGATTTTCTACAGACAGAAAAATGAGCACCTTATTTAGCTGAGGTATGTGTACTCAGCAAAAATTTTCTTCCTGTAGTATTTTAAACTGCTGAAGTAAATGCCTGATACCAACATACCAAGTAAACTCCCTGATACCAACATGTGAAGAAAAATGGGGTGTATTCCATGAAATATGGCCTTTAAAAAAATTTCTGTGATTGTCCTGCTCACAGCAATCATTCGTTTTGGGTTGCAGGTGTTCCAAGCAAAGGCCAAAAAAAGCCATTGGAGAGAATGATTACAGAAAAAGATATTCTTCCCGCCACATTTGACAAACACTGTGATACTGTAAATTTCGTGACTTTCATTCCTGAATTGACTTATGTGGAATTTGTGGCAGTTGTATCATGAGAAAATGTGGCCATCAGTTTTTAAAAGTTGTGGTCTGGGTGGTGGGCTGTTTCAGTATATTCTGCCGCTTGTATTTTCATCAGTATTGTTTGCACCTTCTTCTATATTGTTTCTGTTCCAAGAAAAATATATAAGATTTACCTCTGCCACAGAATGCAATAAAAATTATTTAGATCCCAGATCAGATAGCACTTTCTTTCCTAGCTGCAAAACCATAGTTTTAGGAGACCTGTTCACATACTTCCCTTGCTGAATTAGAACCTAAATTTTCAGAAGACTGGGGTTCCCTTTCACACACACATATGACTATAATAACAAGGGTGGTTCAGATTTGGGGAGATTTGTATATGACAAGCCAGCTTTTCTAAATAGCACACAGAGACACCCGGGCAATATTTTAATTACAAAATCTGCTAGGGCATCTGGGTTGAAGCCTTTTCTTTATGATCGGTTGTGATTCCTTCATGCTCAGAAGAAACTGTGTCTTAAGAAAAGTTTTGTTTTGTTTTGTTTTTTTTTCCTGAAGAATTTTTTTTTTGCTTCAATAAATTTGCACCCATTACTTGCTGATGAATTTCATGGGCTTGTCTAGATCCTACACTTTTTAATACAGGATAATCTGTTGGCAAAGGAAAAAAATCTGTGTGTCGGATTTGTGTTTGGAAGGTCAGACAAAATAGGTAGGAAAAAAAGAGCCCTCTCAGTCATAAACCTTCAAAGCCTCATTGATTACAAATAATGAAACCTCATCTTCTCCCAGGAAGCTGGTGTGACTGAGCTGTACAAATTAAACTATTTTTTTTTTTTCTAAGAGATGTGTCTGGCTTAACAGAGAGCTGCAAACAGGTAGTTAATAAGTTGAGCCTCTTGGAGTTGACTGGCGGTTAGTGCCAAGAAAATTGTCAATAATGAGACCCAAGAAGTCATATACATCTAGCTTGATCGAAAGGAGCCTAAAGAAATCAGCAGCAAAAGTTTGGGAGAAAACACTAGCTGAATACATGTTCTGACTTACAAGCACTACTTCCAGCCACATTTGGCTTTCATTTACAAGTCTTGCTTTGCAGATGGGGTCTGTCTCACAGGTGTAGTGTGTTCCAGACAGCAGAGATCAAATAAATCGTATAAATCTGCCTATTGAGACTTAACACATGATGTATGCTGGAAGATATGATACAGCACCTTTGGTCCTCTGTAGTTATTCGTAAGTTGGAACATACTCTTACTTAAAGAGGTTCACTGGAAAACTGTTTAATTTGTTCTAGCCTAACACTTACCTTCAAACCATCAGTGGGATTTTCCCTGTAACTGCAATATTTTACATGAATTGTGACCTTTCAGGTGGATCTTCTTAGTTTTTCAGCTGGTCTAGGACCCTTACACTGTCTGCTGGTGAAAATTATTTCTCCCAGGTCTTTGGGAACACACAGTAATCAAGCAGTTAAAACAACAAGGGAGACAACCCAACCCTGCTTTATCCCTGTGCAGTTTCATTGTTGCGTGAGCCCGAGCTTAGAGGGTCACCAGAAAGCTTTAGATCTTGTCACGTAATAGGCTAGGTCCCTCTAGCAGATGCGAAATCATAGTGATTTTGGCTTCAAAGTTTGTTGTTTATTGCCACCTTGCCTTAAACCTTGACATGTTTGAACCTGAGGGAATGTCAGGAAGATGTGCCAGGGGAGGTTTAGGCTGGACATTAGGAAAAGGTTCTTCCCCCAGAGGGTGGTGGAGCACTGAAACAGGCTCCCCAGGGAGGTGTCACAGCCCCAAGCCTGACAGTGTTCAAGAAGAGACTGGACAAGCCCTCAGACACATGGTGTGAACTGTGGGGTTGTCATATGCAGGGACAGGAGTTGGATTCAGTGATCCTTGTGGGTCCTCTCCTACTCAGGACATTCTATGATTCTATGAAACCGTAAAGTACTCTGGACTCTTCCTTTGACCAAAAATGTATTGCTTCCTTTTGCATTATTTTATTTTAGATTTGGCTCTGGGGCTAGGAAATACAAAAAAGTTTTCATTGCAGAATACTGAAAACACTGCTTAATGACAACAACAGAAAAAAATTCAAGGCTTTAAAAAAACTTTTGGCCACTCACATGGAAAGAATCTGTTAGAAAATGTGTTGCTAATGATCTCTCTGCATAAGCTATCTTTAGGATTTATTCTGATATCCCTTTCCCTGAAGAGTATCCTTGGAATAATGGGAAGGCTTATATGTTCCCACAGTCCTAGAAACTATGTATTGTGTTTTTTTCCTCATGCTATAAGGCCACCTCAACTTAGCTGAAAGAATAAGGATCAGAGGAAGATCCTTCTTTGAAGGACATAGGGGTCCTTCACACTTTGAATAGAAAGATGAACCACCTCTTCTTGATGCTATCTTTTTGATACCAGCAAAGCCTGAGTCAGAGCTATCCCTGAAGCACACACAGATGACTGAGTCCTATCCTGAACCAGGACAAATAATCTTCATTTTGCTGCATTACGTATTTTTGGGGAACTGTGAAACATGTTTTGGCACTTTAGAAGATCCTGCTACAGTGTCCAGATCCCACCTCAAGGCTGTCATTGTGGTGGGTTGTCTGGGGGCAGTAGCTGAAAAGGCCAGACTTCTAAGGACTGGATTGATGTTGTTATACTGCCACACTAAATGTTGCCAGTCCCCAGATGATCAAATCTAGAATCTGAATTAGCAAAGTCGTGCATAGCTGTGTGACAGAGGAAAGCAGCCACAACAAGCAACAGCTCCCCAGACCAACTCCAGAAAGAATAATGGAATAGTTTGGATTGGAAGGGACATATAAAGGTCCTCTAGTCCAACCCTCCTGCCATGAGCAGGAACATCTCCAACCAGATTAGGTTGCTCAGAGCCCCGTCCAGTCCGGCCTTGAATGTTTCCAGGGATGGGGCATCTACCACTTCTCTGGGCAACCTGTTCCTCTATTTTACTACCCTCTGTGTAAAACATTTCTTCCTTAGCCTGAATCTCCCTTCCTTTAGTTTAAAACCATTACCCCTTGTCCTCTCATAACAAGACTTGCTAAAAAAGTCTGTTTCCATCTTTCTTATAGGCCCCTTTTACGTACTGAAAGACCACAATAAGGTCTCACAGGAGCCTTCTCTTCTCCAGGCTGACCAAGCCTAACTCTCCCAACCTGTCCTCATAGGAGAGGTATTCCAGCCTTCAGATCATTTTTGTGGCCTCCTCTGGCCCCCCTCCAACAGGTCCATGTCTGTCTTGTACTGAAGGCCCCAGAGCTGGACACAGTACTCCAGGTGGGGTCTCACCAGAGTAGAGGGGCAGAATCACTTCCTCAACTTGCTGGGCATGCTCCTTCTGGTGCAGCCCAAGATATGATTTGCCTTCTAGGCTGCAAGCACACATTGATGGCTCATGTCCAGCTTTTGATCCACCAACACCCTCAAGTCCTTCTTGGCAGGGCTGATATAAATCCTTTCATCCTCCAGCTTGTATCGATACCAGGGGTTGCCCTGACTCAGGTGCAGGACCTCGCACTTGTCCTTGTTGAACCTCATGAGGTTTGCATAGGCCTACTTCTTGAGCTTGTCGAGGTTCCTCTGGATGGCATCCCATCCCTCAGGCATGTCAACTGCACCACTCAGCTTGGTGTCGTCTGCGAACTTTCTGAGGGTGTGCTTGATGCCACTGTCTATGTAATTGATGAAGATATTAAACAATACTGTTTCTAGTATAGACTCCCAAGGGACACCACTTGTCACTGATGTCCAGCCAGATATTGTGCCATTGACCACTACTCTCTAGGTGTGACCACCCAGTTAGTTCCTCATCCACTGAACAGTCCACCCGTCAAATCCACACCTCTCCAATTTAGAGAGAAGGATGTTGTGGAGGACCATGTCAAAGGTTTTACAGAAGACTAGATGGACAAAATCTGTAGTCCTTTATTTGTCCACTAGTGAAAAAAAAAATAGCAGTAAGAAGTTTGCATAAAACAAAGGACATAGCAAAAAGATGAGAGATGGGTGGAAACACAGGGGTGGTATCACTGGAGAGCTGGATCGGCTGCTGAAAGAGACGATAGTAAAGCACTTGATCAGCTCAAGTAGGTCCAAAGTGCCGTGTTTGCACTGCTGGGCTCATTCATGGTAACAGGAGGAGAGTGTAGAAAGTAGGGAAGACAGGGAGTGTGATGGTAGAGTACTCTCCAGAAGTGCTGCTCAGACTCATACTACAGATTGCTGCTGCCCAAGGTTTGGGAAATGCCACGTACCTGCAGGCAGACACAGTGAAACCGCAGACTGTGGAGACAGAAAGGAGAGGCGGGGGAGTGGAATGGAACATTTTATGCAAAAGCTGCAATACACTGCTAAGATATTAACTACAAAACCCCTTTGAATAAATTTACTGAGAAAATGAGGTAGAAATGTCTGGATAGATGTTTAAGAATGAACCAAGTTGCTCCGCCAGGACAATCTGCCTTTAAAGAGCTGGAAAGAAACATGAAAGGGGCTGATGAGCAGTAACCTTCTGCTAAAGTCAGGCTGAGAGGGAAAGCTGTTGTGTCTGGACATCAAAGATGCCTAAGAGATGTAAGACAATGTTGACAGGTTTTTTCAAACATTGTTCTTGCCTTAAGCAATATTTGGCAGACTAAATATGAATCTTCTTCAAGGTATGACTTTAAGTTAGCATTCAGATCCAAGATACCGCCTCAAATGGGATGTGTTGTATCATTTTACTCTTTCTCCATATATTATCATTTAATAGTAGTAGTCTGGGGCAATAAAGAGTTCAAGGATGAATTTTCCACTACCAGGGCAATGTTTTGCAAGGTTATCTTTCACAAACAGTACTCCAGGAATCAGCTGCTCTTTCTGAGGTTTTTCGGAATGAGAGACTGTGACACAATCTCTAAGAAGGTCACAAAAATAAATGAATGGGATTGTTTTGCCCATAATAAAATAACAGGGGAACACTAAAATTCATCATTATTGGCAGCCTCAGGGCACACTGCTGCAAGTCAGTGTTGCTGGGACAGTGTAGATAGGCTTGGACAATGCCTGCTTGCCCTTTGCCGAGTTCTCATGGTTGCTTATTCATTTTTCAGTTTCCAACATACTAAAGCCAACATTTTTCATATTTGAATGGCAAAGTCCAGCTGAGTTAATTAAATCAGAAGTAAGCAGGATAAGAAGTGATTTCATAGAGTTTGTCAGTTGTGTTTTTTGTGCAGGGGATTTTCCCAGTACACTCTGTTTGCAACATGGAAGAAAAATCAAAATATTGTTTTTCCCCCTGTTTTTGGTGTGTATTGAGTAATGTCCTTCTGACTGTGCCATCTTTGTCAGGAGAGGTGTGGCAGCTTCTCACAAGCTCTGTGCCTGACTAGATAAGTCACAAAAGAGCAGCCTTAGGGTTCAGACAACCAACCGAATTGATCAAGTTTGACAAGTTACTACAAGAAAGCTGAGCCACTGTGATTCTATGGATGTGCTTTAAGTGTGTGGCAAATCTAGGTTACTATAGTAAAGCTTTAACCTCTTTAATTGCAGACTAAGAGATCTGCAGCATCCAAATTCGGAGTTGTCTTCTGTACTTTGTGGGGAGAGTTACAATACAAAGACAATGGGAATTTTGCATCAGGGATACACATACATTATGGTTGTGCAATAGTTATGAAATATGCCTTCCGCTATTCAAGACTAAATAATAGCTCCAGCTTCGCCATCAACCTTTTGCCCAGAGAGCTGAATAGCCCAGTTTTTACCTCTAAGCAGTCCTCCTTTCTGCTTCCACATGTTGTGACTGCTTTCCTCTTTCACACCTGTGTGTAAGCTTGCTTAGTCAAGACTTCAGATTTGATTATGTGAGGACTGACGGTAGCTGGTAAATAAGTGTGATAAAGTTTTTTGTAGTAAGGACATTACCTCTCCAGGAACTGCAGCAAATATTATGTGTTTCAAAAAGGCTGCTAGCAGAGCCAAGAAAGGATGGGTTTGTTTGCTTTGTACAAGTATAGAAGAATTTGAACCCTACAAACTTAAATTTGCTCTACCTTTCTGTTTGTTTTTGTTAACAGCTTTTTCTTGTCAGGTGCCTACATTTTCAAAGTTACATTATTTAGTGAATCTTGCTATACAAAAAAGAAAAATACTTCAGATTTTTATCTGAGATACACAACTTGGCAAAACTGAGGTTTGTTTTTCCTGCCACTAAAGATATAATGAATTTAGTTTATAGCTTTGTGATCTCATCAGTTTTTGCATGTAGTTGTTCATCGACAAACATATAGTACAAGCTGTTCTTATTAAGAACAGCAATGTTAAAGTTTTAGGTTCTCACAGCACGACTCCATGAGAATCTAGTGAAGTCAAAACATATTAAGCAGCTGACTGATTCCCTCAGGTAGCATTAACAGAGAGGAAACCAAACTGCCTACATGCATAAGACAGCTTTCCACGGATTTTCCATTAACTGTTCTGTCAGTTTGCTGACGTTTTCTTCACTTGTTGAAAGGAGGCAAACTAATGTTACAGAAAAGAAGAATTAGTTAGAGGTGAGAGAATAATTCTCTGGGAGTTCTTTTCAGATTTGGGAGTTTCTCCTTGATTTTCTTTTCCAGCCTTGCAGCCAACCACAAGATAAACTGACACCTACTTCAGTGCTCCATGTAGCACTGTAAAATCTTGCAGTACTGGGAGAAATGTTTTTGTGACAAGCTGAAAACCTGTTCTGGTGGTGCTGTTTGTTTTGGTTGGTTTGTTTGTTTTGTTTGTTTGTTTTTCTTGTCTTAAATCTATATTGTAAATGTTACTGTAAATATTGCTAGAGGAATGAAGTCAGAGTAGGATCAGTTTAGAGAATGGTTGCTATTGGTGTGATTACCAAAGCATCAGAAGGAGAGTGAGAATGGATGGGGATGTTTGAAATTACCCCAAAGGAAATCTTTGAATATAAGCTGCAGTTATGTTTAAAATACACTTCTACTCTGCAGTCACTTGGTGGTGCTCTTGAGTTGTATGTCAGCTTTGGAACACATCATTGGCAGAAAGGACTATATTACTTAATTGTTCTTCCATTTTCACTCCTCTCTCTCAGCTGAATCCTTAATTTAGGATAGGGGCCCATTGTACACTCCTGAGCCCCTTCCTAGGTCTCTCCTGCATAGACTCAATGAACGAGGCTAGACTCTTTGTGACTTCCTCTGTGCCAGAAATGATCAACCTAGGAGGTGGGATTCATCTCACTGTTTCCAGCCGTCTAAAAATATCCACTGCAAATTAGTTGTTCAGACTCTCTGCATTGTTGCTAGAGAGACAGAGGCCCTTCCAGAGGCTGCTTCATCTTAACTCACCATAGTCCAGGCAGCCAGCTCTCCTTTAACCACAGGAGAAAACTACATGAGTATCATATACTGGATTACAAATTTCTGTGTGCCCCTACCTAAGTTCTTTTTTTGCCATGCACTAATCCAGTTCCATGTTGCATTCACAGTGCAGCACAGCTGGCATCTATCTGAGATACAGCAGAGAGCATGTCATGCTATAAAAACCAGCATAAGGCATATGAAAAAATATTCAGAGATTTCTACAGTATCTCAGCTGTAACAGGAATCTAAGGAGTTAAACCATATCTTGAAACAATGCTAAAAGTAGCTGCATCAGTGTTGCCCTGGTATTTCCAAGACTTCTGTTCATGGCAGCCCTTTGTGCATGTATTGAAATGGTAGCTACTGAAGATCTGGTCCTGGGACTATTCTGACGCAGTGCTGCTCATCTGAGACACTTAAACGGGTTATTAGAGAGATAAAATGATCTAGTCAGTTCTGACTTGTATACAAGGACAAAGAATCCAGCCACATTTTATTTTTCATACATGTATCTTTCTGTAGCACCTTTTCTGTCAGGTGGGTATGATATTTAGTATGTTGACTTCTTGGATGAAAAAATTGTGCACTTTGTGTTTTGTGTTTTAACAGTGTGTAACAAAAGAAGCTACCTTTGTGATGCCAGAAAGTATGCCTTAAATAACTGGTGTTTATAAGAAAATAACTGCAAGTTACACAGCTGATGATTTTGTATTTATGGGCACTCAGTGGGAAGTGGGTGACTTAAACCAGACTCAAATATGGAGGTCTTTTTATTGGCAACATCCTGTCTTTGCAAAGCGTATGCTTGAAAGCTGTTAGATGTTATTTGTTTCTTTGGCCTCATGGTCTGACTAATCAGACAGCCTTAGACATTGAATCAGCACGAGTTTTCCTTAAATTCTGGGTACGTTCATGTGCCGTTTGTCTAGACACGATTTTTCAGAGTTTGGTCTTGATCAACAACCATTCGAGCACGATGCAGCAGACTCTGTCTGAACTGAATGTTGCATTTAAGTTGCTTGGAGATGTCAAGTAAATGCTGTTGGAAAGTTTTATTATCTGCTGTAAACAGTGGAAATCCCAACAAGGAAAGTCAATTAATGTCAAAAATTATTTTCATACTGTCCAATACTGACGATTGCTTAAACCTACGCAACTGTATGGGGATGAAATGGAAATAGGCTGCAGTAACAACCACCACCTATATCTGAGGAATTTTGTTCTTGCAGACAAAAGAGCAGTTTGCAAGCCAAATGGCTGTGACTCAGGGGGTGGATGGCTGAGCCTCTCCTACCATTGAGCTGTCAGTGAGTCTGACCTAAACGTGGATTTTTATTTTTTTTTAAATTATTATCACTATTAATTTTTAATTTTTTTTTCAGTCTACAGTGCATTGATCAATGTTGCTGGCAGATTTGCCACTGTGGTATTTTCCAGTCCCAGTGCCCAGAAGCCTCCCTCTACTTGTGTAGAACAGATTGTCCTATGGTTGCAACACAAGAGCCATCGCAGTTTTATCCCTCAGTCTAGGAACAAAAAGCAGAATGAGGAATCTAACTAGAAATGTTACTAAGCTTTCAAAACCACAATGCATATGGGTCAGAGTCCTCGACCTCGGTGCTCTGTCTATGGAAAGAAATAATTAACTGCTAAATCAGTGAGTTCCTCTGCATTAGATTTCTCAGGCACTATAAAAGCATCTGATACATTGAAAGAGACATCTGTGTTGAAGAGTTAAGAAATGCTTATTCCTGTTTTGTTTCAATCTTTTTTTTTTCCTATTTATTTTTCAAGACAAGAAAACATTCTCAGGCTGATGACATCTGTAAAATTTTCTGCTTTTTCTGAATGACCACAGAAAAAAGTCTGAAGTTGTATGTTTAGTGAAAATTATATTAATTATATTAATTATTAATCATACAAAAAATAGTTTTTATAAAACAAGGAAGAACATGTTTCCTATTTGACATAATATACAGTTATCTTACAGAGAGACAGAAAACACTGAATTCCATACAACAGACAAAACAATAATCCAGAATAGTTTTAGAGTATATTGCCACAACCTACGCCAGCCACTGAACATGTTTTCCACTCCTTCCTCCACCTGTTCTTCTTCTTTTTTTTTTTTTCCATACAAACCAACACTTTGCAAGAAAAAGTATTTGATTTGCAGCTGAATGTAAGTGGTGTTTTTCAACTCATGTGTTTGACTATTCAGTATTAACCAGTTTTGACAGAATGGATGCCTTTGAAATTTAGATGGCTATTCTTGCAATACTTCTGCATTTTATTCACAGGATTCTCCATTTCAAATACAGCTTATGCTGCAAATGACATAGTGAAACAAATTGCTTTAGTAACCTCAGAATATAAGAGTATTTGTAGATCTTATGTTATTTCTAGGATAAATTCTATAAACAGGTATCTTTTACTGCATTCTGAATTACATCTGTGTGATGTCTCAACATAATTTAACTAGTGCATCCAGGTAGGATAAGGCTTTTTGAAAGATGGTTGAGTGATAATCCTTAGGTTGGGCTTTCCTAAACTTGAGTCCTTACCAGTGATTACCATGGAAGGTTCTGCGAATTTCTACTGTACAAAACTTGTTTGAGTCAAGTTTGGGATGGGTAGAATGGGAATGAAATGGTAAAAATATTTTACAACTTTTGGCTTATCACTGTGTTCTCCTGGAGAGTCATACACACATAAAATCACTCGTTGGTCCTTAATGATCTGAAGAGTGTGTGAATTGACCATAGATAAACTTATATCTGACTTACAGAGTTCTTTAGTGATCTGGGAATCAAATTGTGTGGATTTCATTCCTGACTTGCTTAGTGAGTCTAGGCATATCCTCGATGTGCAAAAACGGAGGCTCATTGATGCTATGGCTTCACTTTGGAGCTCCAGGTACTTCATAGCTCCCAGCAGCAGGTAGATATCACCGCATGAATACTATCACTCCTTCACCTTGCTTTTCATGGGAATTGGTGGCTTGGTGGGGAGCTGGGGGTGACTGGGGGCCAGGACTGTGAAGCACTGAGGTGTGCTAAATATATTAGGACTGAAGCCCAGACAAAGCAATTCTCTACTCAAATGAATAAAAAACCCCACGTTCTTTGAGCTGTGAGCTGCTATTTAATAATTGCTAATGACAGATCTGCTAAATAGCTTGGAATATAGTGTAGTCACTAAAATGTGTAATTTTGTGGCAAGCCAGGAGCTAACAGTGCCTCTGCCAGCAGCTATTGATGCAGGAGACCAGATACAGTCTGTAGTTGCCTACACTTCAGTTTCCATCTTTTTCTTTCATATGCTATGGTGTCTTGGTCTGGGATTAGGACTCCATCATTTGTGCTATTTGTGAACTGTTAAAATGGTCATGGTTGTGATTTTTGTGCAAGCCAGCTAATACTTTCTCAAACAGTGTTTGAGCATGAGTGAGGTTAAAATGGACCAGAGACCTCTCAGGGCAAGAAACAGGTACCTTAGGTGTGTCACCATGTTATGAAGGGGAAGGAAATTAAAGAAGTTGGACATTGTAAGTTCTGTGACAGAAAGTACGTCTAAGCATGGTTTAGTTCACTTGTAGATTTGTATTGTCTGGATCTAGGTTTTTCATAGTAGTTGCAGTATTTATTAATTCGTACATTATTTATTTCTCAGTTATTTATGAAAATGTGGTGTAAGACATCATGAGAAAGTGTATGAACTTGAAGAGACACAACACTGACTGCATTTCCCTTACCTATAAGACCCAAACTCTTTTTTTGCAGGAGGAACAAGATGGGTTTGTCAGAATTGACTGTGACTGGTCTTTTCTCGATTCGCTAAATATTTTCAAATAACATGAATTTTCATTCTAGTACTGACCTGAGGTTAGGCTGACTGACCTCTAATCCTCTGACTTCTATTTCCCTCATTTTCCAATGGGAGACCCTTGATTTGGCCCTTACCAGCCTTCTAGAGCCTCAGCTATCATCTGTGAACTCTTCAAGGTGATGGCTTTGAAATTAAATCAGAGTAAATTTAATCAAACTGCTCTTCCATCTGCTATTTCCTAGCTCAAACCTGGATCCTTCTTCTCACTCAGAGCAATACTATTATCTACTTCAAACTTCTTCTTGCTGTTGCAAGCTTTTCCACCAAGCAGGGGACCATTCCTTGAAAGGTCTTCAGTAATTACCTTGAAATGAGACACAGTTTTTAATAAATTTGAGTATTCTGTTGAGCTGTAGGAAAGTAAGGCAGTCATGGGTCTGTGATCCCAGAATAAACCCTGCATTTTGTTAGTTGTTAAATACATTTGTGTGAGACATTTCAGAAATGTGGGAATGAGTTGTGTCAAAAGCTTAAATACCTTTTTGTTTGCCCTTCTTTTATCCTTAGCAGTAATTACAGTCTTTAACTTAGGTAGGGAAGGAAGACTTATGCGTGCACACATGGTAAAGCATATAGAAAATTGTTTGTCAAAACTCATGCTGAATAATTTCAGACAGTGTTATGCAGGCTTTTTTTTTTTTTTTTTTGGGAGTGATATGAGTAACTAACTTGGTAATGGAACTGGCAGACACAATGTTGGCTAAGCGCTTGGACCAAGAGCTTTGATGTAATAAAGCTGCACTTTCAAGGCCTTTTCTACAGTGTTTTGGACAGTCAGGAGATCCAGTGATTACTGTTCCATTATATCAGTCCCAGTATATATTGTATGCTGATCCCCACCATGTTGCTTAAGTGCATTAACTTCTGAGAACTTATAATTTAACTAATACTTTTTTATTTTTCTTCTTCATTCTGGATTAGATTTATTAATTCATCTTACATGGATTTAGAAATTCCATGTATTTCATGTTTATTTCTGGTAGGAGTATGAGTGTGCTTCTGAATCTTAATGGAAGTGAAAAAGCCACTTTAATCTCTTCTGTACCAATTTCATTTCGATTGAAACCTTTTTTTTTTTTCACATGGAGTCTGGTTAAGAGCATTCTTAATAGCATGATTACTGGTAGAATCATTACAGAACTCTATCTCTGTCACAAGCACTGTCTGCCCATGGAGACATGATGTATTCATCATCTGTTCTCATATGTAGAACATATTTAATTATAGTCTGACATTTTCTATGTTTTCTGACCTGATATTCTGGAATACCATATTTTGGGTAGAATTAGAATCCTAACGTTAAAAAATAACTATCATATTTTCTAGGAAAATCCAGAAGTTCCTCCTAGACACTGAATATTTAAAATACATTGTTATGATACTGAGGCTTCCACTCTACCAGTAGAATGTTTAGCAGTTTACTGACTTCTGTTATTAACATATGGTAAAAAAGGTAAAAGATTTATCAAAAGGTTGGTCAATGGTATGTAAGAGACTGATCGGCCTCTCAGGGTAGGGTTCATTTGAGACTGAGCCACCTAAATTCAGATCCATAAATATCGGTGCTTGAGAATTCCTTTTATGGAATCAATGGTGCTTGGAGATGAGCCACTAACATCTTAAACTGATTGCCCTAACTTGAGGTGCCTACCACTACTTGAGGTGCCTCAGGATGTATGAGATAGCCACACGTCACATCCACAGGACAACACTCCTATGGAAGACCTGTGTCCTTTTGGAGTAGCAGGTTAAGATGAAACAGAATGCTCTTCTCAGCATTATACAAAAGGCAGTTGGTGTTTAATTTTGGGCAAATGAATCAAGCTCTTGACATTTATTTTGAGACATGATGAACAGCTCTGCAGGCTTCACTGACTGGGCTGACCATAAAGCTGCTGTCTGTGGAAAGCTCACACAGCTGGCTCACATGTGGATGTCTCCATGTAGACATCTGAATTTAAGTATTTGAATCTGGAGCCAAGTTCCACTCTGGTGCAGGAACTGAGAGCTTGCAAACAACTTGGAATATTATGCGTATTAAATCCTTGTAGATGGAACAAAGAGAAACTATTCCATGTTTAGAAAAAATAATTTCTGCGAAGTTCATGGAATAATGTTAGGGAAAGATTTATAAAAAATCATTATCTTTCATCTTCTATACCATTCTTATTTTCTCCAGCAGCTAGAAACATACTCTCTTGTCTATCAGAGCCACTTGCAAACTTTTGTGAATTCATGGTTTGCTGCAGATAGCATTTGGACTTCCATATATCAGTCAAACCCATTGTTAACATAAATAGGTGAAATCAAGTACAAAATGCCATCTTCAATCATTTAGGATGTACTCTTGAGAAGGATTTCATCCTCCTCTTTGCATGGAAAGGTACATATTCTTTAGCCTTAATATGACCAAAATAGCCCTTTTAGAGATGTCTACAAAAAATTCATTGATGTTTCTGTATTCTCAGCTTTCTCTGTCTGTTCATGAAACTACAGAGAAGATCCTGACAAGTAAGGACAGTTACAGAATAACTGTACAATAAGGAAGCTAAAAGCTTCCCATTCCAGTTCTGTAAAAGCTTTCACATGCATTGGAAAACTGATTTAGATTTTTTCAAAAGTGATAACAAAGTTGTCAGGAAGCAATGCTGTTTCATTCCTTGTCATGCAGAAGATATCAAAACGAGCCTGCATGGGCTCATTTTTCCTCACAGGAAAGACTGTAATCATACATTTATGCCAGTCACATGAACTTTAAATGATTTGGGACAAATTCTTGAATCCCTGCAAGACAATTTGTATGAGTGAGCAGCAAAAAGTACATTTTAGGTGCATTAAGGGTGAACACCTCTCCTTACATGGGGGAGATTAGCTGTTAGAAGACTATAGGATGACCCTTTGATCTCCAGCTCCCTTGTTGCTCATGGCAGGAGAAAGTAGTCGTCCTTACTTGTGCTGGAGCATCATCACAGAATGCTGACAGGCACTTCCCTGTTTGCTTTTCCATTTGGGCAGAATTTGGCTGGAATGAACTAAAGACAAAAACATGAAGCCTGAGACAATCCCTTAGTGGTGGGACAGCATCGAATTAAGCCCCTGAATAAAGTCTCGTGTAGAGGCTCTTTACACTGTGATATACACTCATATTAGACATTTTTGTATTGTTGATTCAACATTGCTGTGATCTGTATGCTAAAGTGATTACAAATCCCATCTAGCTTGGCATTAATTTACAGACTAGTAATCCTGTTTGAGGCTTTCAGCTGATGTCATGACACATAGCTGGAATGAAGAAAGTAAAAACTTTTCAGTAGTGCTAGTCTTATTTTCTGACATAGGCTTGGTTTAAACAGCTTTCAAGATCTGCAACATTTTAGTAAAAAGGAAGCTGGTAACTCTTTCAAAAAGCAGAAAGATATTCCATAGCATTAGCCACAAAAAAAATCTGGTGTTGCTAAGAGGAAAAAAAAAAGGGTCAACAGGCATTCTGCTCTTCATTATAAAGCAGATAGTACATGTAAGGCAGCACAGTATATAAGTCAAGGTTTTGCACTAAGGAAACCTCTGCCTGACATACAGTGCAGCAGTGACAGTTTCAGCACCAGCTTTTATTCCTTGATCTGTGGAGAAGTACTATTTGTTCATTCTAACATTGAGCATGCAATTAAATTGATGAGGTTATGAATTGAAGCTGTTTTAGCAATAAGGTGGGATATGGTTGAAACAAAGTTCTCTGCAAAGCAAAGTGGAGAGTTTCCAACAGTGTTGGGAACCTTCAGATGGCATTGGTGGCAGTTGCTTTGGGTTTTTCCTGGAGAAGGACGGTATGCAGGAGCTGTCTATCTCTTGGGCTGCCCCAAGAGTAATGGAGTTCCACTGCAATGTGTAATGAATTCCTGCTAGGATTTTTGTATGGAAAAGTGTGCGTTTTTACTGTCTCAAGTCTAAAGAAATGTCTCATCTTGCACAAGAGCTCATCAGGGTTCAGAGACCAAGCACACAGTTTTCTTGAGCAAGTAACTCTCTGACCAGATGATTGAAATCTGAAATTCTTGCCATGCTGCTAGTACCAACTGCATTTTAGGAACAGAAGTACAAAATTGCAGGATTTTTGTATTGATAAGGAATAAAACGTGAAATATCTATTAAATTACACTTCCCAGTTTTATATGACAGATCGTTCCTTTTGTCCCTTGAGTTGTTCTCCACCTAGTTTCCATGTCTCTACTTGAGTCTTGCAACTTTGCTGTGTAAGTGGTACATTTTTCTATGCCATGATATTCAGTGGCTTGTTTTCCCCAGATATTTCCCCATCTATGTTACATCCTGCTGCCACTTTCAAGCTACCTTTGGTTGCAGTTGTATTACTTGGATTTCCATGTACTTCCACCACAGTACCACAAAAAGCTACGCTACTGAGAGACTAGACTGTGGCACATGGTCATCCACCTCTGAGATCTGGTTGCACAGTGTAGTTTTTAAGGTTCTGTACTGACAGATAACCACCCTGACCCGCTGTGTCACGTCAGTTAGATTTGGCTCAGATTGCTTTAATTTCTTCCTTAAGAGATCCTCCTGTCTTCATTTACACATCAAATCCAGTTGGACTGGCTTCATGTACATCGCCAAGGTCATGCTTAGTATATCCTGGTATAAAATATTTTAAAATGTATAAAATGATTTAAAGATCATTTAATAGAACCATTACTATTTAGGTCTTAAAAGGTTGTTAAATTTGTCCTTGAAAAACAGAGGGATGTAAAAGTTCTCTGTGGATTTAATGGTAAATCCCATACCGTTAAAGTGCACTAAGCTTCATTATTGTGCTTTAAAACTGTTTGCATCAGACTGCTGTGTGTACACGTGTAAGTTCAGAATGTGTGCATGTGATAGCCAGGGCACAATAAGCATGCCTGGGTTAGCTTGGACACTATTTCCATTCCACAGTTATAATCAAATGAAAATGTGTACAAGTTTCATTTGAAAAACACCATTAAATTCTAAAACATAGCAGTGCTAGGGCACAAGCTGTGTAATAAACCACATGGGGAAGTTGTGATTACAATCTTGCAATTCTTCTTGTGGGCTCTGTTGGGTTCATATGACGTGGGCTACCAAAGTATGTCTGTTCTCCTTCCCCTTCCTCAGCGGAACAAAAGTCTTATAATTGCTGCTTTCCTCTGCATTAACCGTGTTTTATTTTGCTCTGTGGATATGCCATCAGTCCTGTCATTTAGTGCTGTTTCAGCACAATGTTTAAGTTCCTGGGGTGTCTCCATCAAGACAAGCAGGACTTCCCTCCACCCGTTGCTGTGTAACACCCTGGCTGGAAAAGGTGACACAGCGAATCTCAATGGGCTCATTATGTGTGATAGCTACAAGCACTTCCCTATGATTTATTTATAGATGATAACTGGTAGAGGCTGGATTACTTGGTTTCTTGTAAACAATACCCTGTTTCTTACAGGAAGGCATTGAAGTAGTAATGGTTGTAACCCCACAAACTGGCACAATTTCAGCAGTTTTGATCAACTCATAAAGTGGACAGCTTCCAGGGGCAGTGTAAGCAGCACCTTCTATTTTTTAGCATTTCCTCCAGCCTGCTACAACTATAAAGAAAGGCTATGAATGGTTTTATTATGAATCACTGAGCTGATGCTAAGTAAAGATAGACTAGAAATCTCCTCCACCAAAGATCTTGTAGGCTTGCTTGGGACCCTGTAATTCTGGCCCCTCACAGACTTGACAACTGTCAAACTGATCTGTCTCACTAGCACTAGTGGTAAAGAGGTGGATTATACAAAATGAGATACTTCGCTGCCCAATTTTCTCATCTGACAAACTGAATTAAGCCCTTTCAGGGGTTATCTGAAGTCTTTATTGGAGTGGCTCAGAGCAGTTCTCCTGGGTGAGCTGCAGGCTGAGTTGAGGTCTAAATCCTGAATGGCACAGAAGGGAGCTGAAGACAGGGAAGCCTTTCAGTGTTGGTGAGAGCTTGAGCATGAGGAACATGCCTCCTCCTAGGCTGTGTTAAAAGAGTCGCTAATGTGTATGTTAGAAAAAAGAGTCCACCACTTGTGTGGCAAAAGATAGGGCTCTGACAGCTTGTTAAAAGGATAGTGGGACACCTTGGACACCTGCCTCACAGAGAGGAGGGCTGCCAGTGTTTCTCTCACTAACAAATACGTGTCCTGGCTCTTTTTGGATCCAACCTGTGATGCCCAGCTCTCTCCTTCACATGGGAGTTGGAGGGGGCTCACTTGCTTGTGGACATCACCTCAGCTACCCTGGAGCCTGGCCCATGAGTCCTTTTTAGGGGAGCTTAAAAAACCACGGTGCATCAAAAGGTATTTTAATGCCAGCCCTGTCTCTGTTGGTAAAGAAATTATTATTCATGGAAAAAACCAAATCTGTGTATGCTGACATAAACCCATGCACTGTAATTTAGATTTCTAAATTACGTGATGTAGCCATCCCATTGATTACACTGTAGTTATACTTGGTAGCTATTAGTTATCTCTCTGTAGGATGTGTTTTGGTATAGTAAAGTCTGCACAAAAAAACCAGATCTGCATTTTCTAATTTTCAAGATTACTAGGCCATTTCATCAGGAGCCTAAAAATCATGAGTGTGTTAAACAGAGAACCCATAACATATGCGATTTTCCAATAGATTTTTCATTTTATAAAATAACCAGAAACTAAGTTGGGCAATAACAGTAGACTTAAAAATGTGTCTGTAATTGAAGGGCTGCATTTCACCCTGTTATATACATGTGAATTCCAAGTAGGTCCAAATCCAGGAACTTCATTTTCAGCATGTATAAATGTAGAGACTAGAGACATTGTTTTTGTCTTACGAATGGAAATATTATTATACTAATTAAAAAATATTTCAGCTTGCTCATAAATAGGATTCCTAACCACAGGAAAATATAATAATTATAACAAGACTCATATGATTTTTCTTTCATGGTTAAGAAAAAGAAAGAAGGGAAAATTACATGTGCATGTGTTCCACAGAGAAAACAAACCTTCTACAGCTTTTAGACAGAGCTCTAGAAACTCATTTTTGTAGCTCTGCATATACCTGTCCTACCTCCAGTTAATTGGTGAGATGAAAATTGATTAATTTTCACATTCTATCACGATTTTAAAACCCCCACAACCTTCTACTGTTTGCTGAATTTAAGCATCATAAATGCCGTAGCTTGGTGTGTTACAAAATTACTATTCAAATAAAGTTCCCAATAAGTTCTTAAAGATATGTGTTATTTCATCACAAGCAAAAGTTAAAACCTTGGAGAAATCACTATTACAATTTATTGAAAAATTATGGTTCTTTCTATTGCTGAACAACCAAGAAAAGAAATCTTTCTAATATATCTTCATTGTAGAAAAGTCACTTCACCTGTGGTCTGCTAATGCTACATCTCCTAGACTTGCTTGGTAGAGAACAGGTGGTTTGAAAGAAAGGAATTAATAATCTGGCTTGTGAAGATATGCCAGACCACAGGCAAGATGTCAGCAGGTCTTTGATTTTGGAATGTATCAGATTATTCTGAAAGAGACTTTTGGCTGTTACTTAATCCATTTGCTTTGCTAACCCCAGGCTCATGGACTTCACCATCATTCTTGATTCAGGTGTTTCACCTGTCCCTGTCTCTTGAGAGGCAGAGATTCCTTGACCATAGGGGTGATCCACTTCAGCACTTCTAAAAAGTTTTTCTCTCCTTTTCTGCTCTTTCAAACGAAGGACTTCTTGTCCTTGTCTCTTCTCTACAGCGGACTTATGTATATGAATACTATTACCGTGTCTCCCCTCTTGACTAAATATCTTCAAGTTCATTAGTTGTGTTTTCTGAAAATAATCCTACTTTTGTGTTTTGTATGCTTTTGCTGACCTTCTCTGGAATCTCGCCATTTGCTTGAAAGAAATGCCCTAAATTGCACTGTTTTGTGACTAGAACAAAATGTATTTAGGTATACTTAATTTTAGCTAGCAACAAAAGTGGGAAAACCCCATTTTTTTCTGTTTTCAGTAAGGGTTTTCCTGAAATATGATTTAATGGGATTCTCTCTGTCACTCTGTTTCATATTACATTCTCCCTTCCAGAAAATAAAAATCAGTTTACATCTTGGAGACTGCAGTTGAGTAATCACAAAATAAAATGCATGATGTCATTATTAAGATAAACAAGCTGAAGGCAATCTGGCAATATGATAAAGAACTGGTTCAACAGTGAGAAATGGCCAAACCGATAACAGGGGTTACCCAAGTAAAAGTAAACACAGATGAAAGCTCTAGTTATGGAGTTAAAAAAAAAAAAATACTAGAATAATCCTTAGCTATGACATAGACATTTTTGATGATATTTTCCAGGAAACATAATAGAAAAATCTTTGTAAATCATTAGCCGATCAAATGGCCACTGTAGCATCATAATTTCCCAGTTACTCCATATGAATTATAACTGAGAATCCAGGTTAAGTCATATAATTAACTTTTTATTGTTACTTATTCCTGAAGAAATCATTAAACTCCACAGAGTCTGGAGACAACTACACATAATAATACATTTTATGCCTTCTGTGTGTGCCTACCCATTTCTAGATAGTTCTTGGGCAAATAGGCTTCTCCTCAACTTTTGTGAATGATAGAGCACTTGCAGAAACCTGAATGAGTAAGGGTGCTCCACAGTCTGGTGGAGCGGTCTTATACCATCCCATTCTTCTTCTCCTGCATTTGGTATCTGCTCCTGTGTATTCATTGGCTAGAGATCACCTTTCCTTGATCAGAGACCCCACTTCTCAACACTGTAAAGAGCTTCAGTGTGTCCCTCTACCTTATCTTACATTAAGGTGGGCAGACCTCTGCTAAGCGCTGACTTGCTGAACTCCAGTGGTACAGGAATTCTCACTTTTCTGAGACCTGATCACGTGCTGCCACAGGTAGCATATCATAGATGGACAGTCCTGGTGGGGTTCACAGGAAATCTGTTCTCCACACGACAAACCACAAGACCAATTAACTGTGTCCTCCAGCTCTGTCAGCACTGGGTAGTTGAAGCCAAAGGTGAGACAAACTACAAAAGCCTCTAAACTCTTCTACCTGGGAGTGTCGGCTCTGGCCACAAGCACATCCAAGCTTATATCAGTGCAGCCTCCCTAAATTCTTGATTTCCACAGAAAGGGAGGCTGAAGGCTGAAAAGGAGCTGTGGAAGACTGTGACTGCTTGTGCTGCCTGGAGGCTTGGAAGATCTAGAGCTCAGAGCACGATCACACTCATTATAAATGTAGCCCGTGCTATAGGATTATACAAAATGGCGTGATTTATTTTGTGAACCCTTCAGTCAGTATGTTTGCTGTAATTCTTAAAAACCTCATCATCTAGGAATCACAAGAAGAATTACTTCATTAAGGGGTTCTGCTGAGATCAGGGATTATGGTAATAGCAGATCTGTAGTTTATTTTGATTTTGCCATTACAGCAGATAAATAACTGCTCTTACTGCTCTGGTGGTTGTTTACTCAGGAAATGAGCATTCCAAATTTATTGTACATCATTATTTATTTGCTTTGTGTTGTTTATAGTGTGACTAAGCTGACCAAGGCTTTATCATGTTTGCATTGAGAATGTTGTGAAGAAAGCTAAACTGATTGGTGTGTGTCCCATGTATACGGAATGTTCCAGTGTGGCAAGCCACTAGCAACTTGATACGTAATACATACTTGTACATAGGAAAAAAAGTGCTACTCAAAACTGATGACCTTGTAAAACCACAATTTTTAAGCTACACTTTTTATTTTCTCAAAATAAACCTTGCAATCACAGCTTCTGTCTGTTTTTTAGAACTTTTTGTCATTGACAGATGAGTTAGTGTATTATGATTGAGCATGCTCCCAGGTCCAGAATGACTCCACCCCTTTCTAATTCAACTCTGCATCTCTCTGTGCCATTACCTTTTTGTCCTCTCTAAACCAGGGTCTTGATCATACAAACCTTCTGAGTTGTATGCAGCAAGTGATGCAGGGTTGAGTTATTTTGCAAGTTCATATCCACATGCAGTGACTTTTCCAGCCTGTTATGGTTTGGGAGAAGGTTCAGTCTGTACCCATCAGTAAGCTAGGTTTTCACTCTTAAAGCCAGCTATAGCAATGAGCAGCACCAAGTTTCACACCAGTCATCTGGAAAAGCAGCTGCATCCCTCCTTCCAGGTCATTATAATCTGAAACAAAGCATGCATTCCAGAATAAATGCTTAGAGATGGCATTTTCAAGGATCAAACAGAATTTTATACCAGTGTTAGTATAGCTGGTTGTTGGATTAATTAGGGACATAGATGTCTCTGTTAGCTTGGAGAACTTTTGTCAAATGACATAGTTTGAGTCTGGGAGTGTCTGTGCTCATTTGACTTTTCACTCATTGAACTCTCACTCTGCTGCAATGATAAACACAGAGCAAATTTGAGCTGATTAGGGAATATGACCTACAAGAGAAAACATACAATAAAATACAGCAATTACTGGAAAATGTCAAAGCATTTTTATGTGGAAATTTTTGATGAATTTGGTGGCCATTTGGAGAGTTGAACAGTGTTGGAGCCAGAGGATAGGAGCAAGTAAGCATCCAGGATTAATAATGAATAAAAACACATGAAGAATTAAAAGTGGATGGGATGTACATACTGTGAAGCTGCATCATTATGGGCCTCATTAGTCTGGGCAACCTGGTTAGCTGAATGCTATCTCACTGCCACCTGTGTGGCTCCTGCTGACCTCATTTTCACAAGAACCGTGTTTTTTAAATTCTCTATGCTTTATTTTTATTTAACATTATGTTTGAATCTGGTATTACTTGTTTGGAAAAATACACTCATCATTGTTCTTATTTCTTTAATTATTTTAAAGAATGTCTGCTGTAGGAGCACATGGCAGGCAACTCTGGCTTATTTTTAAAATAGAACATGCATGTTAAAATTACTGTTCATTCACATTATTGACTCAGTATGTTTTGCATGCAAACTCAGATGGTAGAAATTGCATTTTATTTAGTTTTCCCTCTGTCTCATGGCACTATTTGGAGTTGTGATGTATAAAGAGTGTATTCCTGAAAAAGATGCTATCAGAAAGAAACGTTTGTCTTCATAGTACAAATTGTTCACTGTGCTGGTCTTACTTATGGACTAAACCATGGAATCGCAGACTCATAGAATGATTTAGGTTGGAAAGACCTTTAAGGTCATTGAATCCAACTGTAAAACTAACACTGCCAAGTCCACCACTAAACCGTGTCCCTAAGCACCAGGTCTACATGTCTTTAAACACCTCCAGGGATGGTGACTCAACCACTTCGCTGGGCAGCCTGTTCCAGGCCTTGACAACCCTTTCTGTGAAGAAATTTTTCCTAATATCTAATCTAAACCTCCCGTGGAGCAACTTAAGGCCATTTCCTCCTGTCCTATCACTTGTTACCTGGGAAAGAGACTGACACCCGCCTCGCTACAACCTCCTTTCAGGTAGTTGTAGAGAACAATAAGGTCTCCCCTCATCACCCTTTTCTCCAGGCTAAACAGCCCCAGTTCCCTCAGCTGCAGGACCTGCCTTTCATAAACCCGTATTGACTAGGCCTGATCACCCGATTTTCCTGTACATGCTGCATGATGACACTGAAGACGATTTGCTCCATAACTTTCTCTGTCACTGATGTCAGACTGACATGCCTGTAATTCCCTGAATCCACCTTTTGGCCTTTCTTGTAGGTGGGCATCTCATTTGCTAACCTTCATTCAACTGGGACCTCTCTGGTTAGCCAGGACTGCTGATAAATAATTGAAAGTGGCTTGGTGAGCACCTCCTCTAGCTCCCTCAATACTCTTGAGTGGATCCCATCCGGCTTCATAGACTTGTGTGTGTCTAAGTGGTGTAGCAGATCACTAACCGTTTCCCCTTGGGTTAGTGAGGCTTCATTCTGTTTCCTGTCCCTGTCTTTCAGCTCAGGGGCTGGATACCCTGGGAACAACTGACCTTACTATTAAAGACTGAGACAAAGAAAGTATTAAGTACCTCAGTTTTTTCCTGGTCCTTTGTCACTATGTTTCCCCTCACATCCAATACAGGATGGAGATTCTTCTTAGCCCTCCTTTTATTACTGATGTATTTATAGAAATGTTTTTATTTTATTTTATTTTATTTTTTCTTTTTTAATGGCAATAGCCAGATTCAGCTCTAGCTGGTCTTTGGTTTTTCTAAATTTCTCCCTGCATAACCTCAAAACATACTTGTGGTCCTCCTGAGTTGCCTGTGCCTTCTTCCAAAGGTCATGAACTTTCTTTTTTTCTTTTTTTTCTTTTTTTCCCCTGAATTCCAAGCAAATCTCTCTGTTCAGCAGGACAAGTCTTCTTCCCCACTCCCTCATCTTTCGGCACATGGGGACAGCTTGCTCCTGCACCTCTAAGATTTCCTTCTTGAAGAGCAACCAGCCTTCCTGGACCTTTTTGCCCTTCAGAGCTGCCTCCCAAGGCACTCTGCCAACCAGCCTCCTAAACAAGTCAAAGTCTGTCCTTCACAAGTCCAAGTTCTACTGATCTCCCCCTTACTTTTGCAAGAATTGAAAACTCTCTCACTTCATGATCATTATGCCCAAGATGTCCTCCAACCATCCCATCACCCACAAGTTCTCTGCTCCCAAACAACAGGCCTGGCTGGCACCTTCCCTAGTAGGCTCACTGATCAGCTGTGTCAGGAAGTTGTCTTCCATATGCCTCAGGAATCTCCTCAACTGTTTCCTCTCTGCTGTGTTTTATTTCCACCAGACATCTGGTAAGTTGAAGTCCCACATGAGAAAAAAGGCTAGCAATTGTGAGACTTCTCCTAGCTGCTTATAGAATATTTCATCCATCTCTTCAGCCTGTTTGGGTGGCCTGTAACAGACTTCCACCATATCTGCCTTGTTGGTCTTCCCGCTGATTCTTATCCACAAATACTCAACACTTTCATCACTGTCAAACTTTAGACAGTCAGACCACTCCCCAATATACAGGGCTACACCACCTCCTCTTCTTCCTTGCCTATCTCTTCTGAAGAGTTTATAGCCATCCATTGCAGCACTCTAATTTTGTAAATCATGCCACCATGTTTCTATGATTGCAATTATATCATAGTTTTCCAGCTGCATAATGGCTTACAGCTCCTCCTGTTTGTTGCCCATGCTGCATGCAGCTGGGCTATTGATCCTGCCACCTTTTTTTGCAACAAAGTCCTAATTCCTACATGACTGTTCTTGGGTGCTTCTATGGTTTCTAACACATCAATAGCCCTTGTGTCTTTGCTGTCACATGGCTCACATGTCCCTAGCTCCACTGAGATGGAAGACTGAAGGACATTGCTAGCATATCGTCCCTCAAACACCGGCATGCCACCCCCAGGCTTGTCTCTAGTGAACCCAGACTTATCTCTAGCAAGCCTGGAACAAGGTAACACTATGAGCTATACAGCTAAATTGGTTATGGTAAGAGAATTGTATTCAGTGACAAAACTGTCCCAGCAGAATAATTTTATTGATAAATCAAACCAGAGCAGTCTCTAGAATAGATGTGAATAATTTTGCCATGTAAGGATTGATAGTAATTAAGGTTTTTTTATTTTCCTGTTATTCTGACCATTCTTTTTCTAACATTTTTGGTGGTTTTGGAATTTCAATGACCACATTTCTATCTGCACTGGGTAAGTTATAGAGCAAGATTGATACTTCTTTGTAAAATGTCCTATGTACTACATATATGACAGATATGAAAGAACTTTAATTTTGGAGAGTGTAAAATGAGCAGCACAAGTATGTAGAGATTTTTTTTGTTGAACCTCTTTGTTTAACTTAGAAATATGCTTACAAATTTCTCAACAAATGAAATGCATGCACCACTCTCTGAGACTTGTGGGAACAGATTTCCTAACTTGCATTTGTTGCTGTTAGCATGTTTTTAGTCTGTCTTGTTTACAGAACAATCCCACAACTAATTTGGCCTGTAACTTATTTATCTGTGTTAATGTTAATGAACATATGTGTATAGCTACATATTATTTGTCTGTGGCTATTTCTGGAAGAAAATAATTTCCCCCTGTGCTAAACCCACAAGAATAATGCTTGTATGGCTTTCTGTAGTAAGACTGTTAGTGCTATATTTCACTTTCCTTGCTCTTTTCACTATGGTATGATATTATAATATTTCAAAAATAATCCTGTATATTTTACATTATAATTAATAAATCACACTTCAATTGTTACTCAAACATTTCCTTATAAGGAAACATAATTCTTAGATTAACATCTGTCCAATAATGTTCTGGGCTTGTATCAGCAATACAAAACAGTTACCACAGAAAGTAAATGTCAAATATAATTCCTAGTAAGAAAAGGTGCTCTCTGGTACATACATATAAGACCTTCTATTAATGCAATCCGTGTACTGATTATGAACAGCTTGATATGCTCAGTATTATGACACTGTTTCTTAAAGAGGTCTCTGTTTTTCTGCTAATGTGTACTGTTTTCTGCAGCCCAAATAACTGAAAAAGATACTAGAATGTTTGCAAGCAAGAAGCACCTGCTCTCCAAGGACCAGCAGAGACTCAGGTGTAACTGATTTGTATGAACAGTCAGCACATCCTTAAGCAAAATATATGAAAAGCTTGGTGTTTGGCCCCTTGGTGGAGATGGAAACTGGCCTGGTGTCGTTGGCTATGCTGGTGTTTGTGATGGCTTTCTCTGTCAACAACAACCCAGCCCCTCTCCAGCTACTCCGGTATGAGCTTTTACAGGCAAGCTTGCTGCAGCTTGGCTACAGTCCTAGCAAATGTGAGCTGGGTCTTACATCTGGTCATCTCAGAGCACAGGCATGTCCAGCCCACAGGGGCTTACAAAAGGTGTTGTCAATAAACCTGTCCACTGACCTTAAAAAGATCTACACAGATGATTCTGTTAAGAAGGGAAGACCTCATGTAGAAGGAACTAGGAAGTTAAAGCCAAATGTTTGCACCCAGCGTGGGTTTAGTATGTGATTGAAAACTGAACTATCAGGTTCCCTCAAGATCAGTTTTATCTGTAATTCCCGGTGTGAACATTTGGACACACACTAAAACAGCCTAGCTCAAGCATGTGACACCTTAAGAAGCAGAATTCAGGCATGAATGATTACATATTGCCAGCCCAAACTCTCACTCAGGTGGTTTGGATGCACCAGGCGCGAGGCAGGATTGCTGCAGTTCAGTCTATCAGCAGGAGTACTGTACATGACTCTTATGCACTTGGTAGATGTTACTTATGCTAGAGCCAGGACACAGATGAGTTTCAGACATCATGATGTTTGGCAGGTATAAACCTTAACTTCACAAGACAGACATGATGTAAGGATGCTCAAGTAACAGATATTCTTTAAAATTATGGGAAAAACAGGAAGAAAAGAAACACAGAACAAACTCGCGTAACCTTTGAGAAGATACTATGAAATATAAATCCATTTCTTTATTGTGCTCTTATTCTACATCAGTAAATTTGTATTTTGGAGATGAAAGATGAATAGAAATGTACTGAATTTTCCAAAGCGCCTGAATGTCGGTTTGTGTATACTTTGAAGTTACCACACAAATCGATAGCTATGGCAATTTCTAGTACAAAGTACATGGACTCTGTGTCATAATGTTCTCTTTGGCGCAGTACCCAGTCTTTGCCAGTGACCAATAGTAGATACTGGAGATGAGAATAAAAATATCAAACAGATGGTGACATTCACCAGAATCATATGATCTCCAGAAGTTTAGGACTTCTTTGCTTGAGGCAGTTTCACAGTCCCACACATGAATGTGTGTAGTTGCTCTTAGGCATTTGACATTGCATTGAAATGAATTCAAGAGTTTAAGTGCATATTGTGTGAAGAATACCTCTTCCTGTTCACTCAGAACTTGTGATGTGCTGATTTACTCTGATAGCCCTCCATCCCTCTACTGTGGGAGAGTTCAGAGGCCAAGTAGTGGAACAATAAAATAACCAAAAAAGGTTATATACTTCTCAAGAGCCCTTATGGAAACAAAAATTAAAGACTAGTTAACTCCTTTAGCCAAATGTGAGAAGGCTTCAACCTGAAGGTGTTTGAATCCAGGACCCAGCTTTTGCATTTTATATCAATTTCTGACGAAAATACAGTCTCCAAGGCACATTTGTGACACAGGAGCTGAAACCACTCTCTGGGTGGTTCCTGTGAACAGCTCTGAGGAGCTGTGTTGCATGATCATCCTCAGCTTGCAGGGCAGAAGGCATGCAGAACAGCCAGTGCAAACCTGTGCTGTGGGTTGAAGATAGTTTCCCTCAAAGCATTTGAAATAGCAGACACAGCTGGGGATCATTTCCTTTTCCAAACAAACATCATAACCTGATCTGACTCTTTACACACTTTGAAATTCCATTTTCTTCAAAAATTAATCCAAAGTAATACATTAGAGAAAATATCTTAAAAGCACTATGACTAAAAGGGCTCTAGGGAAACAAGATGAAATGATTAGACATTTTTCTGTAGTTTGATAATTCTACAACTCTTATTCTCCTATTTTTGGTGCATCTAAAAGTGAAGTATTCATTACTCTATAAATAGCTTGTCAGATACAGAAGCTGAGTGACGCCTATTTAGTTGGTTGCTTTGATTTAAAAGATGTTCTATTCTAAGTCCTACAGTGTATCCATGTGGTGCGTACCTATAGCTTTTGAGCAAAGGTCTAGTAACTGCCTCTGTCTATTTATTCATCTCAGGACTCTTCAAACAACAAGTTTTATCAACATGAAGGAGTACCTCACAGGAAGATGTGATGGGGACTGGCAGGTCAAACCTGAAACAATATTCCTTGTTTTATACTGAGCCTGGGATGAATCTATGGAGAAACAGCAAGGATGATTTGTGAAGAGCAATAGCTGTAAGGTCAATAAGCCTCTGAAAGACAAGTGTTGCTAAAAAACATTGCTGAATACCATTTACATCCTTAATAGCCCACTGTCTTTGAGAAAAATATTAAAGTTTCTTCTTGTTGAGAATCTTCACAGTATCACAGTATCACAGTATCACAGTATGTTTGGGATTGGAAGGGACCTCAAAAGATCATCTAGTCCAATCCCCCTGCTGGAGCAGGAACGCCTAGGTGAGGTCGCACAGGAATGTGTCCAGGCGGGCTTTGAATGTCTCCAGGGAAGGAGACTCCACAACCTCCCTGGGTAGCCTGTTCCAGTGCTCTGTTACCCTCACTGAGAAGAAGTTCTTTCTCAAATTTAAGTGGAACCTCTTGTGTTCCAGCTTGATCCCATTGCCCCTTGTCCTATCATTGTTTGCCACTGAGAAGAGCCTGACTCCATCCTCATGGCACTCACCCTTTATATATTTATAAACATTAATAAGGTCACCCCTCAGTCTCCTCTTCTCCAAACTAAAGAGCCCCAGCTCCCTCAGCCTTTCTTCATAAGGGAGATGCTCCACTCCCTTAATCATCTTTGTTGCCCTACGCTGGACCCTCTCCAGCAGTTCCCTGTCCTTCTTGAACTGAGGGGCCCAGAACTGAACACAATATTCCAGATGGGGTCTCACCAGGGCGGAGTAGAGGGGAAGGAGGACCTCTCTCGATCTACTGACCACCCCCCTTGTAATACACCCAAGGATGCCATTAGCCTTCCTGGCCACAAGGGCAGAGTGCTGGCTCATGGTCATCCTGTTGTCCACCAGGACCCCCAGGTCCCTTTCCCCTACACTGCTCTCTAATAGGTCATGCCCCAACCTATACTGGAACTTGGGATTGTTCCTGCCCAGATGCAGGACTCTACACTTTCCCTTGTTAAATTCCATCAGATTATCCCCCGCCCAACTCTCCAGCCTGTCCAGGTCCCGCTGGATGGCGGCACAGTCTTGTTTTAGTATCTCTGAATTTGAGGCTTTCATAGCTGAGCTCTTGAAGTTGTGAGTAGGGATGGTATATAGTCCACACAGGTCAGAGATCTTCCACCCTTTCCTCAGTCTAAGATCATATATATGGATATATTAATTTCTAGAATGCTGCTCTCAGAATGTACTAGGCAAACACAGGGAGAAGACATTGATTTTCAGTGGATTTGAACTCTAATTCAAACATTTCTGAGAATGTTTCACTTTTATTTTCCTCTCTAAGACTGTTTGAAAACTGGGAATATCTCTAAGCCACCATCTTATCAGCCACTGCGATTTTTGGAGTTCACCACCAAATGCTTTTGTGCTACTCAACTTGAGTAGCCTATGACATACTTATCTCCCAGCTTGTCTGCCTCCAGACTGTCTATCTGATTTACTGACCATCTAGAACAAACAGTTTCAGTCTTCGGTCTCCTCCATATGCTTATCGCCTTCTTTTCTTACAGCACGCTTCAAATTTACTACAGAAATTCACATCCTGTACAGGTTAATTATTTCCTAGCAATGATAACACTTCTACAGCTTGACAAAAAAGCAAGCATTCTGTCATGGCATGTTCCCAAGAAGAAAAGCTCTTCTAGGTGACATATACTGCTTCTGCTACAAAGTTATAAATGTGAAATAAAACAATGAAATGCTTTTTAAAGCAATAGCCTTGTTCAAATATTGTCTTCTGGACAGAACTTCTGCTCAGGTACCAGTATTACTTTGGTTTCCAGTAACATACCTGTATGTCATCAACTCTACATCTTACACATACAATTTTAAAATAAGAGCTTTGTATGAACATAAGGCCTATGATAGTGCATGTGGTTCATATTTGGACACTTCACCAACTTTTGTAGAAAATGATGTATAGAATTGTATGGTGACAGCTACAGTGGGACGTTTGACTGTGCAGCCTGTGAAAGAGGACTTTTAGATGGGGGTGAAACTAATTGTTTTTCACTGGGAAGAGATAGATACTTACACAGCACACAAGGGAGATGCTGAATTTGGTAGTCTGACAGAGGTGAGGCTGCCACAGCTCCATAGATATCATGGGTCCAATCAGTGAGGCCAAGCACATATTCCCCACAGGCACATGGACACATGTGCACATGTATGCAGCACATGTATCACACAGACAGACATACTCAGTACACGCACAAACACAAAATCACCAATGTCAACGTCCTGTTCTCTTCTCTGGCTGATCAGGAAGAAGGGTGGTTAGTGGTAAATACATAAATACATATGTACAGTGCGGGTACCCCCAGCAGCTGGCTTTAGCTGCTGGGCCGCATGCTGTCCTGTGATGGGCTTGGGAGGAGCTGGGGCTGGGTGTTGAGTTCCTTCATCTGCCATTGCTCCTCTACACTCTTTTCCATGTCTGTGGAGCACAGATTTCAGCACAGGAGGTTCCATCTAAACATGAAGAGGAACTTCTTTACTTTGAAGATGGCAGACCACTGGACCAGGCTGCCCAGAGAGGCTGTGAAGTCTCCTCTGGAGACATTTGAAACCTGTCTGGACACATTCCTGTGTGATTTGCTCTAGGTGAACCTGTTGTAGCAAGTTGGTTGGACTAGATAATCTCCAGAGGTCCCTTCCAACCCCAACCATTCTGTGACATGAGCTTTTCGTCTCATGAGCTAAGATGTGTAGTACAGAATTAAAAGTTATCTACTTTGAAATACTGGATAGCAACTGAATGAACAGGCATCTGAAGAAGTCAGTAGAAATCCAGGGACAGCAGCTGCTGTGGCATACTTACAAGGTAATCTGCAGCACCTGTTAAATGTTAACAGCTAGCATGCAGACTACAAGGGTAATATCTCTCCCTGCATGATGAAATAAAAGTGCCCAACAAGATGTACTTGTTTTTGCCTTTGAAAGCATTACGTTTGCTTTAGTTTTCAGCAGAGAAATGATGTGAGTTCTGAATATGCATTTGTCATCTTGCATCAAACCCCTTCTGTTTAAAAGGAACTTCCTTATCCAAAACACTGAGCAGAAAATAATCATAAAACGGAATAAATTGTGATATTCTATGCAGATATTCTAGAAAAATAAATCGAAGTTTGGCAAAATGACATCTACAGATTTGACCTTCATGGCTGCATTTCTTACACTGAATGTTGAAGATATAATTACAAATACTACTGCTACTACTAATAGCAACAGCAGTAACAACACAGGGTGTGATCTGTGATGAAATATCTATGCTCATGCAGAATGATGGCTGACTGAATGCATTTCCAGTAGGCTGTATCCTTGGATAATGCATAGCAGTGCTTTCCCACTTGTTCCCCATGTAAATCTTTGTTTTTTTATGGAGGTGAGGGACTTGGAGTTGTTTGCAGACATGACAACAACAAGAATTCCATCAGATTTCACAGAATTTATCACTTGCATACAACAGATGAGTGAGATGTGAAAGTTTAATGCATGCAGCTGATGTTTGCTAAGTCTGAAAAGGATGACTTTCCAGGATCTCTATCCTTTTGAGCTTGGGAACACGTTCATGAGCAGTGAAATGTCATGACTGATACTGAGCAGCTGTGCTTGTTTTTTAAGTTCATGGTCTGGTAGCTTTAAGATAAACAACAGCTCAGCAGAGTCCTACTAAAAAATAAATAGAGCGTGTTATACCCAACTTTTGAACAATTAAGAAAAAGTAGAATCATGTTGAGCATGTTTTTAGTTATAGTTTTCAAAGATGTCCAGAAGGCCCTGATTTGCAGGAACTTTGGTTTCGTCTCAAAGAGAAGAATAATATGGTTCATAGCAGTTAGGTTACATGTCCCACAATCTTCGTGAAAATAACAGATTGGTTTTCGCTTGAATCAGCTTCCTTGATCTAAAGCTGATATCCTAAGTTCAGTTAATGGAGCTGAAGATTAATTATGACTAAGTTTAAAGATTTATTCTGCATTTTTTCTCCTGTTTACAGCTTCCTACAAAAATGGCATTCACAGAGTGCTGGTCTCAGAGCTGAATATGAAACTGGAGGTCCTGAGCTAGACTCATGTAATTTACCATGTATTTGGCCCCTCTTCTCTCTTTTAGAAACAAATGATGATAACACCTATTGGTTTTAATTTTAATGCACTAGAATTAGCTGTAAAGGTTTTTTTTAAAGGCAAGTGTAGAGTCTTGCATCTGGGCAGGAACAACCCCAGGTTCCAGTATAGAAGAGCAGTGCAGGGGAAAGGGACCTGGGGATCCTGGTGGACAGCAGGACAACCCTTGTGGCCAGGAAGGCTGATGGCATCCTGGGGTGTATTAGAAAGGGGGTGGTTAGTAGATCGAGAGAGGTTCTCCTTCCTCTCTACTCTGCCCTGGTGAGACCACATCTGGAATATTGTGTCCAGTCTGGGCCCCTCAGTTCAAGAAGCACAGGGAACTGCTGAAGAGAGTCCAGCGCAGAGCAACAAACAACAAAGATGATTAAGGGAGTGGAGCATCTCCCTTATGAGGAAAGGCTGAGGGAGCTGGGTCTCTTCAGCTTGGAGAAGAGGAGACTGAGGGGCGACCACATTAATGTTTATAAATATGTAAAGGGCGAGTGTCACAAGGATGGAGACAGGCTCTTCTCGGTGACAACCAATGATAGGAAAAGGGGCAATGAATGCAAACTGGAACACAGGAGGTTCCACTTAAATATGAGAAGAAACGTCTTCACAGTGAGGGTGCCAGAGCACTGGAACAAGCTGCCCAGGGAGGTTGTGGAGTCGCCTTCTCTGGAGACATTCAAAACCCACCTGGACACCTTCCTGTGTAACCTCATCTAGGTGTTCCTGTTCTGGCAGGGGAACTGGACTAGATGATCTTTTGAGGTCCTTTCTGATCTCTAACATTCTGTGATTCTGTGATTTTCCAAAGCACTGTAAACAGAAATACATAAAGTTATGCCAGAAAGACTATGAATAATAGATCGGGAGAAAACCTTACAAGTGCATGAGTTCCAATATTGGACTGCATTGTGCAGAACATATTTGGAGAATTTACTGTGTTTTAGGGAGCATTTATTTTTATTTTTCTTTGTTCCATTTTTGCTCTATGAACCAGAAATCCACACATTAAATGTCAGCCACTGGATGGGAAGTTTGTAATATTTTATAGAAGAAAATAGATTAAAAATATCAGATTTTATTTTATTCTATTCTATTTTTTGATGACTTGTTGGTTGCTTTGTTGAATGCAAAGGAATTGCCTGGAGAAAAGTAGAGAGCCTTGTTGGTTTCTTCTATACACATCCTATAAAAGCATATATCTTCAGACCTTCTCCACAAATAGCCCAAGACTCTAAAGGGACTTCAGAACTTCTTATTGCCTTCAGAGGAGCTATTAAGACTTAACTTTTTCTATATTTCATACCTTGAGTGGTCAGCAAAATGAAGATTGAAGAGATGAAAATTAAAAAAAAAATGAAGCCCCTTCCCAAGTCAAGTGGCTGCTTGTTTTTAAAATGTAAGTTTTGTCTTGACAATGAAGATTCACTAATACATGTTTCAGGAACAAAATCAAATGTATTTTCTAGACTGGGCTTAAACTAAATTCCTCTTACAAAAAATTCTGCGAGGGTGTTTGAAGACATTTTCAAGCTTTTTTTTTAATCAACAAGTCAACAAGTACAGTTTTAATGTTATTAAGTGCTATCATGTGTTTCTTTCATTTTTTAAATGCAGCTCTAGTCTAGAATTATAGAAGTTCTCAAGTGGTAGTGTTTTAAATATTCAATATTTAAATAGTGACATAATGGCCTAAACGAAATAACAATTTACAAGCTCAAACTAAATACAGACTTATCTCATAAGGGTCTCCATGGTAGGGGTTTTCAATTAGCCAACTTTTATCACAGGTTGCTTGAGGTAAAGGTATTGTTTGTTTCCCCCTCTGCAGAGGGATCTTTGGGCTAAGGCCAACTGTATGAGGTTCAACAAGGTCAAGTGCCGGGTCCTGCACTTGGGTCACAACAACCCCAGGCAGCTCTACAGACTCAGGGAAGAGTGTCTGGAAAGCTGTCTGGCAGAAAAGGATCTGGGAGTGTTGACTGACAGCTGTCTGAATATGACCCAGCAGTGGTATAATGCTGTGTTTTGGACTTAGTATGAGAAGAATGTTGATAATACACTGATGATTTGGTTGTTGCCAAGTAATGTTGATATCAAGTCAGTGACTTCTCTGTTAGAAGTCTGCACATATACAAGAAGATGGGAGAGGGCACAGCCAGGACAGCTGACCAAAACCAGCCAATACTGTATGACGTCATGCTCCATATGTGTTTTTGGGGAAGAAAAAGGAACAAAGGGATGTTTGGAGTGATGACGTCTCCCGAAGTAACCATTATGCTTGATAGAGTCCTGCTTTCCTGGAGATGGCTGAACACCTGCCTGCTGAGGGGAAGAAGTGAATGAATCTCTGGTTTTGCTTTGCTTCCATGAGTAGCTTTTGCTTTATATGTTAAACTGTCTTCATCTCAGCCCATGAGTTTCCTCACTTTTACTCTTTCATGTCTCTCCCCATCCCACTGCGAGGGTAGTGAGCAAGCGGCTGAGTGATGCTTAGTTGCTGGCTGGGTTAAACTATGGCATAATATTACTTGAAAACATTTTCTTGTCTGTGCTATGATTTATCACAACAAACACCCAAAAGATGTCTATAAACACAAAGACACTTTGCATTGTCTGAACTTTACTGTCAGAGTAGCTGCTTCAAGCAGAGGATTCAGATACAAAATTACAGATATATTCAGTTGTTCAAGTCGTCTCTGCATGGTCATGTTAACTTTCAAGCTGGGCAACAGTAAGTACACAGGGAACCAAGATAAACAGCAGGGGATCTCCCATATGCTTTGCAGTTTCTCTATTCACTTTGGGGCTGTGGTTTAGCAATCAGCTTAAGCCAGCCTAAGCTGGCATGCCTGACAAAAGGTGACACTCAGGAAAGTGCTTCCGTGGTGGGTGAAGGAGGAGGGTGCACTGCCCCTTGCAGTGACAGCTTGATTCTTAAACCAACTGTGAAACCATCCCCTGGGGGGACTACAGGGTGTAGGGGAGGGTGTGTTGAGGACTTTAAAATGAATAGGCAGTCCAGCCTTTATAATCCCATCACCGAACTTGTTGTAGGTAATGCAGACACAACGTCATCTTTAGACCAGGAATGATTTGCGTAAGTATTGTAATTTCCCTCTCCCCTCTTACATTTCAAAACTACTGGAGATTATTAGATTGATTTCAGATGATCAGGAGATAAAACTGATTTACAGCTCTGTTCTCAATATATGAAGTGGAAAATAGTTACGTCAAGTTAAAAGTATAATTTTTTTTTTTTCTACATCCTTGTAAATGTCCACTTGTTTTACTTCCAATATGTTGAGCAAAATATTTGCTCAATATATTACAAATATGATTGACTAGATATTTCTGATATTAAATAGCTTCTGGAAAAAGTACACTGGTTAGTTTCCATGATATATTTTGTATTGCTGTTCTCTTGAAGTAGCTCTCAGAAAGGAAACTACCACTTAAGTCATTTGTCCAATCTGGCTATAAATCACCGGAGACTACACTGCAGAAAACATTCCTTCATTGGCAGGCGCTTGCATGGGATGACCTCATAACTTTTTCCATCTCCAATATCGAGGTGTTTAAGATTTATTACAATCTTAATATAAGTTCAAGACTATGGATAAGTTTTCATGACTTATTGTCACGACGATGACAAAAAAAGGCCAACAAATTACAAGACAGCTTTATAGTGTCAGGATATTAAAATATGTCAATTCAAATTTACAGTGAAATTTAAGTAGGAAGCATCTGAAAACAGGACATTTTCTCATCTCTTATTTTCTAATGTACTAAACTAATTAATTCTATTAGAGAGAAACAATGTTTTTCCTATCAATTCAATACATGACTTGAAAAGAAAATTGAAATTTCAAGATAATTTTAAAACAATATCATAACTAATCTTTCTAGATCAGATTAGATATAACCACAGCCCATATTAGAACAAAGGATGAGAGTAGGAGCCAGATCTAAAAAAGAGTATAGAACTGAATAAGAAAATACAGGTAGACTACTGTTGCCTTGTTCAAAGATATAGTCCGACTACTTCTTACCTAACAGTTCCCTCATCCTGAGGTTTTTAAATGTCAGTAAGAACACCATTGTCACCCTGGAAACTCCGAACTTTTAACTTAATGGCTAAATGCCTACCTTCTGTCTAAATAACTCTGGAATCCAGAAACAAGACTGGGACAAATTTAATATCCTGAATTACTTTTCTGATTCTAGAGTAACGGGAGATATTACTGAAAATTTACTAAGATGCTTAGAGAATAGCTCAGGGACAATAGAGAAACTAAGGGTGTGAGGAGAACCACTCAGATAGGGCAAGAATTTGAAAAAGGCACTCCTTAGAAGTGAGAAGGTAGGCTGGGCAGGACCACAGAGTAAAGGGTTATACCAGACAATGAAGCAACAAAAGGGAGTCTGGAAGCCATCTGCTCAAAATGGGATTTGCAATATCATCTATATTCTATAGATTCTGCTTGAGGTGAGAAGGGGAAACTGCACTGAAGGAACACGGTTGCTGTGTAAAGCCCAGCTGTAGTTTTTCAGTACTACTGTGTGGAAGAAGGCACACACTGCAGGCACAAACAAGTGTCTGCTCTCTCCTCAGCTCAACTTCACTCCTACTGCACATACAAACCATGAACTGAGTGTGAATCAAGACTGATCTGGCCTTCCTGAATCCAGAGCTTTTTAGTTGGTGGTAGATCAGACCACTGAAACTATCCAGGCTACTCTCTACAGGATGTTGGAACAGTTCCTGAGGTTAAAACTTCTTCCCCTTCTGACTTAATCACCTTTCCTATCAGATCTGCCATGCAACAGGGAAATAGATTTAACTGTCAATTTACTCTACGCTTTCTTATGCATGAGATCTTGGGCACATTTGTTTGCATTCGTCAGCAGATGCCACAGTTACACAATTAATGCAATGGCCATGGTGATTATTTGTGTTTATATCTTGCAGCTGCAGTCTTCAGCAAGAACTTTCTTGTGGCTCGCCTCTGGGTGACTGGACTGAGCCTCCTTTAACCATGACCATCAGATGGTCCTTCTAAGCCTCCTGTAATGATGCCCAGTAGATGATCATGCTACAAGTACTCTGCAGCTAAGTCATAGAAACTGTCCCAGACTACTTATTTCTCTTCAGACTCTCTCATCAGAGTACTTTGTGACATTCTCTCTTTTTTTTTTCCATGCAAATTTGATAACTCACCTTTGTCTAGTTTGATTTGTCACCTGCAAATCCAGCTAGTCTTTGCAATCAAGTGACATTGCAAGCATGCCTACAGAGTCAGGGCCAACGTCAAGAGCAGCAGGAGAGTTCAAGCATCTCTTCTCCCAAAACACCCTCTAAAGGCAGAGTGTGTGTGGATAGCAACAGCAGGCAGACTTTCTGAGGTGTAGGCAGTATCTTTTATTTTTTTTTTCTACTTCAATAGGATGTGAAAATGATACAGAAACACGAAACAAAAACCCAAGTCAACGTCACTGAACTTCTAAAACAGTGATGAATCTCATTGAGCATCCCACAAGCCTAAAATTTTGTAGAATATGTGTTTCTTTGCCTATGGTTGCTCTGTGATGATGCTTTCCATGCAAATTATATATAGTATATACTGGCAGGAAGGCTGAGGATGAATATGCAGTTTGCAATGTGACATACAGTCATGATGTCTAGGGAAACGCACCAGGGAATGGTGGTTTGCACCAAGTTGAGTGGTGGTTTTTGTCTGGTACATGGCAGACAACTGAGAATAATACCAGGGGATATCACATGCTTGGGATCAGTCGGCACAGTTGCAATGTCATCATGTCTGGCAAAAAGTAAATGGGGCTGGGAGGAGACTCTTTATAGGACTAATTTGGGAAGAAGTGTGGAATCAGATGGGTGGAATAATTGTCCCAAGGCAAAAGGGGAAAATGTTGGACTTGAGATGTCTGGTGATCCAGACGGCTAGAGTGTGTCAGAGAGAAATGGGAAAACAAAAGGCAAAAACCTTATGTTCAAGTTGTGTATGAGCAGACATGGAAAGCAAAGACAAAGGTAGAGGAAGGTAGAAGAGCAGTAGGTCATACAGGACTTCTGTGGGGAGGAGAGGTATACAAAGGTGAAAGGAACGTGTGGTGAAGTGTGATCCTTATAAAAGCAATTATGAGAAAAACAACAACTTCTTGCCCATACTATTGCATTTTCAGGTTAACATATGATTATTTATAATAAATAATAAATATATTACTAACTTTCAGATGAAGATATTGAATTAAATGCCAAATTCGCATGTCAGTGAAACCAACAGCGAAACTCTAGGTTAAATCAGTCCAAAGATGCTACCAACACACTATAAAACACTGCTTAAGGAAAAAATCTCATTTTGGCTTTACATAAATAGCCAAAAATAAGTAGAGTAACTATAGGAAAAGCATTTTTCCCACCTTCATCCCTGTACTTTCCACCATCATTCCAATGCCCACATCTCTTTGGAACTGGCTGCCAATTCATGAATGCCTCAGTAGCTATTTATCATAGTCATAAGTGTTGGAAAAATGTTTTTCTTGGACTAACAGCATGCAGCAGTCTTTTTTATGCAGTTATTACTTCCATTATGTTATTTCCTCACTACTGGCTGCTGTTATATGATTCAGACTTTTTGCTGGAGATAATTTGTTTCAGGTCACAGTATTCATTGGCTTAGCTTCTCCAGAAGACCAGCTATTAGAAAGGTAAATAGATATGATCACTAACACAGAAGATGGAAAAGACACTTTTGTATTTGCAGGAATGCAGTTTCAGAGGCAGAAGTCCCATAGTTCCATATCAAAGGAGATCAGGAGAGCTGGTATGTCTAGTTTGTTTCACCTAACACAGCCTGTAGATTTTTTGAATGTCTTGTAAAAAAAGCATCTGAATCCAGTGTTGTCTATGAAAATGTAGACAGTACTTATTTTGATAAGAAGTGTCTTGGAGACCTGTGTGTTAGGACACACCTATAATATAATGTTTGTGGTTCCTCAAGACTGACAAATGTAATTAGTGGACAAATGAAAGAGTGGTTGTTAGACATAAGATCACTTATTGCTTAGGTGAGTTCTGGTAGGTTTTTGTATTGTTTGCAAGAGGGAAGGAATTGCTTGATTTGATTATTTTCCAAAACCACCTTCTTGGTGTTTCACAGTGAAAGAGGATCAGCTCTACAAGTAACATTTCAGTCATGGTTCACAGCTGATCAGTCAAATGGAAGTAAAATTGTTTTTACATGTATTTCTATGTGTTACAGTTGTGGTAGGATCTCCACTTTCAGGGTAGTGGTTGAAACACAAGCCTGTGCTTGTGCCTTTTACTGAAGATTGAACCAGTCTTTTGATGCCTTGCTTCTGTTGACAGGTTTCTTTTTCTTGTGTATAATTTCCTTTTAAGACTGGGAGAAACTTGTGTCTCTGTGAAGCTATGGCAGAACCTGGGCAGTGTGGAAGGTGGTGGGCTGCAGAGGTGGAGGAACTCAGACAGAGAGATCAGCTGCAGCTGTCCTTGCACATCTGCCTCTTTTCTATGGGGCTGGAGGAGACTGGTTTGCTCTGATTGATGTATTTAACATCTCCCTGTCTACAATTGCATAACAAAATGATGGAGAGTCTTGGATTTAAAGCTTCCACATCTTCCTTTCTCACCCTAGATCTCCAGGCTGAAAGTGACACAGGTTATTTTGTTAGAGGAGAAGTCTGTGTTTCCTCTCTATGCTGCACTTGGAATATAGCTGGCAGCAGTGCCAACTGCAATAGTGTTACTAAATCTCTAGTGTTTTCCACTGTACTTATTATGCCTTGCAGGATAGGTGTGTTTTCTTACAACTTGTTCCCAAGCAAAGAATTTTTCAGTAATGTTGCCTATTTAAGGGCTGGGCACTTCTAAAATTAATTTATTAATAACAGGATATGCCTTCTTCCCTGCAAGAGTTTCTACTTCAAAACAAGATTTCCCTCCCTGCTCTCACAACATGGCTCTTAATTCCACCCTCACCATGCCCATTGCTAAGAGTCTTTTTAGAAGGCATTCTTTAAGGCTGTTCAGACTTCATTCATAGGCTTTCATCCAGTCTATCCTCCTATGAGTGGGATCTTTCATGAGATATGTCAAGTATCCTAAGATGGTTTACAAAGTGATAACAGAAACTTTCAACACTCCCAAATGACTAATCATAGAAATGCATAGCACTTTGTAAAAGCCTGTTTATAGTATTTTGGACATGGGTCCTAAGCTATGTTGTTTAAAGTATATTGTCCTCTAGTATAACAGGAGGGAGAAAGTATTTTTTTGATCTGATAATTTTGCTTGAACTCCTGAGGAAGAGAGACCTACATGAGCTAAGTGAAAGGTAATTTGCCAAAAACCAGTTAGGTCTTGTGTTCTGATGTGTTGGACATTCCCCACACACTCCAGTAAGTTTTAACTGAGGTTAGATGACACATGTGAACCCAGGAGATGTCACAGACTAGCCTGAGGTGAATATGTTAAAAAAGAGGCTAAGTACATTACGTGAATTAGATTCATATCTGATACCATAGACTGGTTAAATGATAAAAGGCCTCAAATGTTGGATTAATATATGAAATGGCTTATATATTCATGTAATATATGCATAGCAAAGAATTACTGGAGAAGTCCTGTAACTCCAGATTTCCAAGTATGGCCTGTTTTTTTTTTTTTCACAACTTATGGGCCTAGCAGCTTCTGTGCTTTCCGTGTAGAACACATGGAGCCCCTGTGACACCTCATTAATTTGAAGCCCTGCCATAGGCATGTAGCCATCCACCTCAATGATGTATTCTGTGTATCCTATGGTCAGAGAACTGACATAAAGCAGAGGAAGACCAGGAGCAGCTCAGAACAGAAATTCTTATGGCCAACCTGGGTAAATGCTGCAATGAGCCCATTGAAATAAAACACTTTGAGAGTAGTCTAGGGAATGAGAGTTTTAATTCTGGTAGATAAATGAAAACATTTTAGAGTTCTGGCTGAGTTTTATCAGAGGATTCTCACTGTAGCCTTAATAGGCTTGTTAAGGCAAGTAGCACTGCAGCTACATATATCTGCATTTCATCAGTCTTGACCCTGTGGATCTGAGGGCAGGAAAGGAGAAATAGAGGTAGTGACAATCAGCCTGGGGGATTACTTCCTAATTTGTAAATACAAAATCTTCGAGGTCAGAAAGAGGAGGGTTGGAGGAAAGGCTAAAGGGATGGAGGAAAGGCTAAGCTATTACCTAGAGAAGTAGGCAGGTTGCATTTCCACCCCCTCCCTTTCCCTCTTCTCTCTTCCCCCCTCTTGCAACAGGGTACAAACAGCCCATGTGGATGTAGAATCATAGAAACATACAATCATTTTGGTTGGGAGAGACCCTCAAGATCATCAAGTCCAACCATTAACCTGACTCTGGCACTAAACCATGCCCCTAAGAGCCTCACCTATACATCTTTTAAACACCTCCAGGGATGGTGACTCAACCACTTCCCTTGTCAGCCTGTTCCAGTGCTTGATGAGCCTTTCTGTCAAGAAATTTTTCCTAATATCCAACCTAAACTTCCCTTGGTGCAACTTGAGGCCATTTCCTCTTGTCCTGTCACTTGCTACTTGTGAGAAGAAGTTATCTTAGTTAAATTTCCAATGCAGATCATGTTTCATTCAGAGGAAATTAAACTTTCAACTAAACCATCCATGCAGACCAGCAGATAAAGGTTATGCTGGAATTTTACAATTTATGAGACAGCTAACCAACGTAGTGAATGAATGTACTCTGAGCTTTGGTTGGTTATTAAGCAAATGCCATTGCTGTTAGACAAATGGACAAATTTATTTGGACAAAGTGTTTAAAACTTCTCTAGAGTCATCTGAGGGGTGACCCACTAAAGTGGAGCTGCCATAAGATAGGCAGAGGCAGGAACCTTTGCAAGAAATATGTAAGTGGTGTCTTCTGGTGAGGTTTTTCTGGAGGAAGCTGAAGAAATTTTTCTGAGCTCTTTTGAGGATGGATCCCACAAGAATGAGAACTCTGTCCTAGTACAGAGGTTGCTTCAGATATGCGTTTTTTGTGAGATCTCAGCTAGGACATGGAAGAAGCTGGACTCACACATTGATTTTAAATATAAGGTATCAGGACTTTTAATTCTGCTTCCAGTAGTAAGTGATGTGCGTTTAGCAAAATGCAGAGCCAAGAGCAAATCCATTTATTTTTATGCATTCCCTTGTGCCTTAAAATGACATAAATGCCACCACTTGAAGTAAAGGAGTAATTACATCAATTACAATGGAGAAAGAGAAGTGCATTAAATGAATGAAAGTATCCTTGCTTCTCTTAATGTGGTTTCCGCATGGAAAAGTTAGGATACTAATTCAAATTAGACTTCCTTTATTGCCTACAGATACACAGATAGCTCTTAAAGGGTGATTCATCCAATTCTAGTATCCTAAACCACCTGTTTCCTTGCAACAGTATTTTGCAGATTCCAAGACTGTTAGGAAGTTTTCATTCAACCTTATTTTCTTTAACTTAAATAACTCAATTTTCTTCAAGCTTTCCCCATAGCATGTATTTTCTTAAGTCTGTCCAATTGGTCTGTGGTCAAAGAAAAAATTAGCATAATAATTCAGTTGAGGATCACATGAATTCTGAGTAGAACAGAAGGTTTACTTCACATGTGTTACCATTGCCTCCTGCTCAAGTATCCGATAACATTGTTTACCCTTTTTGCAGCAGCGTGACAACATTAAGTTATGTTTAGATCATGTCTGTTTAGATTGCTGTTAAACATGTTGTCCCCCACCCAGCTGCTGATTGCTGCAAAAATGTTGAAACTTGCAATTGTTTTTATTAAATTGCATCTTACTAATTTTTCAGACCACTTCTCCAATGTGTCAAGAGATTTTTAAATTATCTTGTCATTCAATGCTCTCTTAGTTGTTGATGTGCTTCTTTACAATTTTTCCCATCATTAAGATGAAGATACTGACCAGGGCTGGAACCATAACATAATTGCCCTGAATCTGTGCTTCCATTTTGATACTGAATGTTTTAATTCTTCTGTCTGACTATTGCTTTCAAATAAGTATCACATTACCCTATAATGGTTTCATCTAGGTCATATTTCCTTATTTAATTTCCAAAACCATTCTCCTGTTTCACTTCAGGAAGGCAATTTCAAAATTTTCACTAAAGCTGAGATGTATGTCATATTTGCATTCTCCTACCCACAGCATCACTTAGAAAAGTGTTTTAGTTGACTTCAAACACAAAAAAGCCATGCTCTTCATACAAGTAATGTATGAAGATTATCTGCTAAAATATCATTGAATAACGCTACTTAAAGTGTTGTCTGTATGACCTTTTAAAAATTATGTTAGCATAATGGTCTTCATCAGATTATACTGTAATTTTGCCTCTGGAAAATACTTTCCTGTGACTGCTATTTTTGGCTATGCATTTTCATGAGTCCTTTTTACTAAAGAGAAGTACTTTTCCTGTATAGAAGAGACAGTAACCTTGCACTCCCTCCTCTACTTCCTTTTTTTTTGACACTCCCAAATCCATCTGACTTAGGGAGCTATTTAGAAAACTATTATCTCTCTCTCTTCCTCCTGTCAAAAGAACAATGAAAATCGTTAAAAAATTAGACCAATGGGTTAGCCACCGCAAGCCCTTATTTTCAAAGGACTTGTTTTTAAATCAGTGAAATGCGAAGATGTATTGTACTTGGCACATACAGAGACAGGGAAAAACATTTCCTCAAGAGTAGGTTTCCTGTACTTCAGTACAATCTTCCTTTCCCTCAGTTTGAAGGGTAGTACAGTGACAATTTAAGAAAATAGAGGAATAGATGCTCCACAATAACGGTTGCTAAAGCATCCCTGCAAATAAACTCGAGTTCATGAAAATGAGTGTGAAGGGTTGAACATTGATGTTCAGACTGTATTTGATATTCATGAATTATACAGAATTTGTTGCAAAAGCTTGGTTGCCATACAATCTTATTTTTGTTTGCAAAGTGTATTGAAATACCTTATATGAACATTTTTGAAGAAAATTAAGGTGCCCCGAAGTGAAATGGAATTACATATTTATTTTGAACTTTTAAAACAGATAATGATCAAATGAACTCTGGTAATAAAACAGACATCACTCTGAAAATAACTTTTGTAACATCTGCAATATCTGATTAAATAATTGTGGATGTTTGTGGTATGTCTTCTAGAAGTAGCATAGAATATTCCTCCATATATGAAAAAAACAACCTTGGCTGACTTTATCAGACAAAACATTTTGTTTCTTTCTCAAGAATACCGTAGCAGTATGGCAAGTGGTAGCTGTGTTATCGTTCCATAGAAAAGGTAGTTTTCCTTTAATTCTGGAGAAGTGAATGCATGCCATTGCATTAAGGGAAAAGGGTAGATATTTGCAGGTCATCATAGAATCATAGAATGTCCTGAGCTGGGAGGGACCCACAAGGATCACCTAGTCTAGCTCCAAGTCTATTGTGAGGGTTTCTGAAATTCCGTCTACAGGAAAGAGTATCTTAAGCTTAGTCCATCCAATATTAATTTTCCATAGATTATGTGTGCACATGCTTATCCATATGTAAGGATAAATATTAGAGAAGTGTATATGCAAAATAATATGCCTGATATGAAACAAAGCAAGCAACACTTTCTTGGTATCTTAAAGTAAGGTTGGTTGTCCTCTTTTTCAAACCCAAGTTCTTTCCTCTGTGATAATCTGTCTGTCTAAATTCCTTCTTCATCACATCATATATGGACACTTCTTTGTTAGGTAAATTGCCTGAAAAGTCTGGTGTAGACTACTTATAATTTATTTGTTTCCTGACAAAATGCCAGCACTTCTATTAAAATGATCTTACTGTACAGGTTAACAGTTCTTGACATTCAAGATGTATTGGCTAAATTTATGCTAGCAAGCTAGCACTAGCCAAGACCACTCCTCCACAAGGCTGTTAGGCACAATCTGGTCATCTCCCTTCCCTTCATCTGATTTACCCTACAAAACAGGTGGCTGCACCTGGGTATTTGCTGAGAATGAGCAGTGTCCCAGGCCAGCTCCCCGGCTGTGCCCAGCTCTCATCTGGGGGAGCTGCTGTCTGTCTGGCCAAAACCGTGCTGAGAACCTTGCAGAAGATCAAGTTCTTATGTCTGGAAACGTTTCCTGGCATGACTCATTTTACTTGTTTAAATGTAACTATGATGTCTAACTTGAGCACATTGGTAAATAGAGCCATCAGGACAGCAAAAGTCATGCTTCCTAAAAAAAAAATATATATATATATATATATATATATATATATATATATAAAAATAACATTTCATATGCCCTTTACAAATGAGTATTTTATATATATTTTCCCAATTATACAGAATGAATTCAAGTGTAACACACTGCAGACAAAGGGAATGGATAATGTATTTGAATTCAGAAATATTTTAGACCTGCTTGTGCTGAATGAAGACAGGACGTATTGAGAAAAAAAGCTTTTATAGATAATTGATACCTACCATTTAATATGTTACAATTTTCAGTACCAGAGTTGGTAATTCTTCACAAATAAAACTAAAATTTAACTGACTTTCATAGCTTTGCCTAGACTTCAACAATTGTCATTGGAAGGTTTGAGGTTGTCAGAAGTTCAGGGTGTTTCAAGAAGATGGACTCAATTGCATTCTGCACTTGTTTTGAATTTGGGTCCATGTTTTTGAAACACCCTGTAGTTAAGGGGGCATTAGAAGATGATTTAGTCCAGAGGTCTGCACTGAGGAATTCTGAGCAGATATAAAGCAAACCTACTAAAAATCTCCAAATCTCCAAAGATTTTGTAAAGCATTCTAGCAACATTTTTTTTCCCCCCAAAACTGCTGGCTGGAGTTTTTGCTTCATGTTCAACATCAGCTCTTCCTCTTTGGAAATTATATCAATTTATTCTGCATAGCTGTTGGGTCTGAAAGAGAACAGTTGATATGCCATGGAAAACATCTGGTTACAATCCTAATGTATTTTTTTATGCACTGGAAAAAAAGTTATCCTGTTTTCTTTCTGTCTGTTTAGTGTTATCGAAACTAATTTCTTAATCAGTCACATTTCTTAAATCTCTCAGTGCTCTTGCTACTCTCATCTGGATTGTCCCATGTTGTCCACCCTTTTTTGAAGGATTATCCCACCAGAAGCTTTCCTTCTGCCTCATACACTCAAATATTCACCTGCTGTGCCCTGCATTGGATGATTCGTTGATAGAGTAATGTTTTTTTTTAATAGAAAAACATCATTGTTATTGCTGCCTTATAGCTCCTTTGTGAACCACTAAGGACTCCAGATCATGCTCTACCAGTCTCTACCACTTTTTCCTTTTTAGAAAATTTTTCATTCCTACTTCTGTTTTGTCAACTTTTACAGATCAGTTCTCAATTTCAGCATTATTTTCAATTGTAAAGTGCTTGCAAATCTTCCCAGTCCTGTGTCATTCACACATTTTATGAGTACAATTTCTACCCAAATCCAAGTTACTAATTAAAATACTGACTGGATTGGATGTGAACAAATCTTAGACAAGCCTTAAATCTTAGAATCAGAGAACAGTTTGGGTTGGAAGGGACCTTCAAAGCCATCTAGCCCAATCCCCCTGCAATAAACAGGGACATCTTCAACTAGATCAGGTTGCTCAGAGCCCCGTCCAACCTGGCCTTGAATGTCTCCAGGGATGGGGCATCTACCATGTCTCTGGGCAACCTGGGCCAGTGTTTCACCACCCTCATTGTAAAAAATTTCTTCCTCATATCTAGAATGTTCTTCTATTTGATGACTATTTTTGAGTTAAATTTTCCATGATTTTATACTTATTTCTAGGTTGTTCTAGCTAGACCATACTTCCTTAGCCACCTTATGAGAATATCATGCATGACAGTGTCAGAGGTCTTATGAATGTTGAGATTTACTGCCTTGCCTCATTCACCTAGTCACTTACTCTGTAAAAGAAGGAGACTACGTTAATTTAGCAAGGTATCTTCTGGAGTAATTAATTTTTACTATTTTTTGTTTTCAAGTGATTTACAAATTGTTTGCTATTTTTTTAAATTCTGGATTCTTTCTGAAATTAGACAATTGTTTCTTTTCCAGTTCTCAGACATCTTCACTGCCCTCAGTGAATTTATAGCGTAACAAAAATATTGAGAGCAATATAAGACAACTTGAAAAGAGAGAACACTAAGAAGAAATTAGCCTTTTGAATTCCTAATGAAGCACAGTGAAACATTAGTTTTTCCACAAAGGGGAAATATATGATGGATAATCACAGAAAAACAACATTTGAATGTGGGTGATAAGTGCATCTAGAAGAAGCTCCGTGAACCCGCTTTAAAGAAATACCAGGTAATGACAAGAAGAATAACACTGGAAGTGCAAAGAAGCTGGACTTTCTGGGAAATCTCTGTAAAGTACCTTGCTTAGGCTGCCTCATAAAGTGGAAAAAAGGAGTAGAAAACAGCAGTGTAATACAGACCTCTTTAAATATTGATGTGTACATTTTCATTGCTTACTTAGGACATCCTATGCTAATTTAGATTAAAATCTCTCAAAGAAGGAAAACTTGCTATGAATACCCTTCATGGTGATGCCTTGGTTCACATTTTATGAATATTACTCAATAATCTGCCCTTTCAGGCCTGCCAAAAGACTCAGTGATAAACTGAAGACTGTAGTTTGAAGTAAAAACAGGCAGTTGTTTTGTTTGCATTTGCAGTCTCCATCTTCATGACCTCTTCACACGGTATTTGAGACTATGTGGATGGGATTATCACATTTAATTTCCCTGTAGTGTTGTACAGCTGAAAATGAGGTGGTGGTGCAATATTAGCTTAATTTCTCCCATTTTTGGATAGTTCAATATTTTTGAACATTTTCTCTAGAAGCAATCATTCCTTGGGTTATTTGTGGACTCTATTCAGCTGCACTCTGTCTGATTCTGTACTCTAATCCTGACTGATGCTCCCTGTTGACTAGAGAAAGAGAAGTTCTGAAAGGTGTACAAGAAATCTAAAGTAAGTTACACATGCTCTTGAGACACAGCCTATGCTGTTTGCCTTTGGCTGACCTGAGCCACTGTACAACTTTAGAGTTGTATTATAATTCTATTTTAGAGGTCTAGGAAATATATGGTATTTTTAAAGTGTATTATCCATTTCAAAGCACACTGCTGTCCTTGAGCTGGCAGTTTTTTGTGTCTTGTATGGAGATTTTTAATCTTACAACATCAGTGCAGAATTATGTTCCCAATTTCCTCTTGTGTACTTTGGAAGTTACCATCTAGAGGAGCTAGAAGCTGCAGTTAAGGACAAGTCCTTGACCACTCATGATGAACGGAGCGGGTGAGAAATGTGGCTTGGAGTCAGTGTTTTCCTTCCAGAGCTGAAAGCCAAACCTACTCTTTGCATGTCTTAGAACAGCCTGGGGGATGCACTAAATAATTCTGGCTTTATGCCTGCTAATGACTAATATAAGCATTCTTATCACAAAGGGATTTCAGCAGAAGCCAAGGATCAGACCTTATTTGTGTATCTGTGTGAGTGATAGCAGAAGGGAACGAAGCAATTCTTCATCTTCTTTTCCTATAGGTAAACGCTTATCTTGTTCTTTAATGAAATGCCTTGCATGGGAAGCAACTAGGCGTCAGATATTCACTCTTAAAATATTTTTGGAGTTGTAAACAACTTACATATGCCAGTCTTCTGCAAATGAATCTGTGAGAATTGAGCAAAGCATGTCATTTTGGGAAAGAATGTGGACTTCTAAATGGGAAATATAAGACCTCAAACCATAAACCCATAAAAGTCTTTCACTTTAGAAAGTGTTGGATATTTCCATTCCTAAGAAATGGAAGTTAAAAAAAAGTGCAACTCTACATATGTAATATTTTCTGTCGTCATGATGAGTATGAAAGACCTAGCACATCATTTGGAGCCGAGGAAAATTAGCAGCATATAAAGCACAGTTTAGCCTGTTCTCGTTATTCCATGCACAAGAGAGGTAGAATGTTGTTTTGTAAAATACCATTTTCAAAACTGGAAGGTAGGCTCAAGGTAATATTAGCTGCATATAATTAACAAAATCTTGGTTTTTGTATGTCCATTAACTAATGCAGAGGTTTTTCAATATAACTCAAATGTGGTGGCTTTTTGTGATTTAATTGCTCATGTGAAGTTCAAAACTAGAATCCAACAGTTTTTTACTAGATTCTCTCTCTCTTTTTTTTTTTTTTTAAATTTTTTAAATAGATGATTCTATTCTAGACTGTAAGAAATAGGGGGCTTTTCTGAAAGATAGGTCTTACATTTACTTTAAAATTTATTTTACTGTTTTTTTTATCACTCACAGTCTTTCAGAAGTGATGTTATATACCTGGAGTTTTCTTATATTTTTTGGAAGATGCTAATAAATTTCTATTTCATATAAAATATAGACTATCTTTTAGTTGCTAATGAAAGCAAAGCACTTATTTTTCTTTCTGTCTACCAATGACCTCTGACTGGGATAAACTGCATGACTCCAAGTCAAGTCTTAAATCTACTTTTTCCAAGACCTTGAAGGAAGGTGTTGTGAGGCAGAATTAATACAACTCTCAAGCTACAAAAACAGAGAGAAAGCAATGCTGTCTCATCCTTCAGGTCAGAAAGTCGCATGAGAGGAGTACGACAGCAAGGAACCCAAAGACATGGGGAGTGAAAGTCATTCCAGTCCTCAATAAGGCTCTCTGAATATCTTGGAAGGTAGTGAAGGTGAATTTGGGTGCCAGCAGACCATTATGCCCTGGCTTCTGGTTATAGTTCTACCTCTGTAGTCTGCTAATGTGAGTTTCCAGGCTTCACTTTTTTTTTTTTTTTTTTTTTTTTCCCTTTCACTCTTCAGGTGTTTAGCTTTCCTGCTTGACACTTAAATTGTCCATAAAAAAGCAGCATATGAAAACCTTCTCAGTTTTTTTTTGCGTGTCCAAGTAAATGCATAACTGTGAGCATACACCAGATTGTGTGCACAGAGAGATAGATGCCCTCAGCTTTGCACAGTCCTGTGTGTTGTTGTCACGGTTTGATTGCAGGGCGACAATAAACCATGGCAGATGCTTTCTGTTAACCTCCTCCCCTTCTATCCCCACCCAGCCCCCTAAGGAAAAGCAATAGGAGGGCAAAGAGAGGCAAAGAGAGAGAGAACTTGCAAGTTGGAAAAAATTAAAAATGTTTTACTAATGCTACTAATAATCTAGAGAAAATAATAAAAAATATAGAAAAGCAATCTTGATTTCTCCAGCACAGCTCAGCACTGCTCCAGCAGCTGCAGGGCAGGCACCTGGAAGTAGTGGGTTGGACTCCGCAGCAAACCACAGCTGGATTCAAGTATGCAGGGTCTGTCACTAGGCCTCAGATTTGGAGGGACAGCAGGCAGGGTCCTTCCCAGATGCTGGCCATAGTCGAAGAGAATGAGACCCTCATGATCGCCCACTTTTATATGGTGTTATGACATGGATGGAATAGAATACTTAGCTGGTCAGTTTTAGTCATCTGTTCAGTTTGCTCCTTCTTGCAAATACACAATGTCTGTTCTGATCAGCGACCTTGCATTCCATTGCTATGTCTACCAAAACATGTATCCAACTTCAGAAAAGTGCAGTTACTAAGAAGAAATTAGCTGAAAGGAAAATTCACTAAAGAGAAACTGGTCTTGTTTTTAACAAAACCAGGACAGTTGTGCCATTAATAGAATACAGTTTTGTGTTAATCCTTAAAAGACCTAGAGAGCTCAAGATAGCAAAATGTAATTTTCAATAAGTAAAGAATTGTCTAATCTCCACTTACTAAGCAATTTGATCGATAATACTATGTGTCCTCTGGAGGTAAAAGATGACCACAATGCCTTATCACATAAAAGAAATTCCAAGAAGAAAAATAAAAACTTTAACCTAAGGTCAAAATATAGACATCTGATTTTAGGTCTTTAGCACTTGAACAAATTCAAATGACACCTATAAAAGAATAAAATAATTCTTTGCTGTTAATTTGCAGAACTTCTTATAAACTTCTTCAGACACTATGGATTAGTTGAATCAACACTGTAAACTTCTGTTCCACTTAGAACCTAATGCTTTTCATTTTGTGATCTAGTTTTAGTCAGATGTGTTACTATATTTTAAGTTTAATTTTATGTTAGTGATATTAGCTTATAAAAAGTGTGTAATGAGAATGGGAGAATGAATTGGCAAAGTAACTTTTGGTAACATAAAAGAAGGAAAATTGTCACCTGTAGGAAAGAAATTAAAATTTTATTATTAATATTTTTAATTTAGTAAATTAAAATTTGGTTTGTAAAGGGTATTTATCAAGAGATAATGTAAAAGTTGAAAATTAAGAGGTGTGAAAATTACAAATCTTTGCAATCCCTGTAGATGCTTTACCTAACGAAGTGAAACATTGAAGGAATTGTTTTTCTAATCCCTTCTCCAGTAAAGGTCTCATTATCACTCACAGACATTTAAAAAAGTGGTCGAAGTGGACAAAATCACATCCCATTCTGAATTAACACAGAAATTCAAAGGTGATGATTCAATAGCAAATTTAAATAGGAGGTTTAAGATTTAAGATTTTCTGCCTGGCAGAAATCTGAGCTATAAAACAGATGTCAAGGTCATCATCCATGGCAGAAAGGTTGAACAAATTATTTGTGTTGGTGATGCCCTTCCTCAGATGCTCTGCAATTATCTTCCACTGTGAAGTCTTTAAAAACTTGAGAATTAGGACAGTGTCTCAAGTGTCAGTGGAAGTATTTTTTAAAAATTAAAAACAAATAATTGCGGTAACATTTGGCATGGGTTGATAGTCAGTATGTAGTTAAAATGTCATAAACCCCAGACTACTATCTGACATTGCAGGGATTGTTGCTAGATGAAGGCCTACTTCATTTAATCATGGAATCGTGGAATCATAGAATAGTTTGGGTTGGAAGAGACTGGCATGGTTTCTCAGGGTATGCTAACTTCTGTCAAAGAGGTGATACTGGGACAGATAGAACTGTAGTCTTAACTGATGATGCCTGTGACATTCTCCTGCATTTGCCTCAAAAATTACATAAAATTATTACAGCTACTTTGTCACATTTTTTCCCCATGTTATTCATATTACTTTGTTATTAAGATAACAAAACCAGAAAAAATTTTAACTACCTCTACTAAAGCACATCTAACAATGCAGTAAGCTTGCCAGTTGTTGCTACAGCCTTTGTAGTGGAAGTTACAGTATTCTATCTCTAACTATAAAGAAGAATAAAGAAAAAGTAATAAAGGGAAAGGAAAGATGACTATGTAAGTAAGCCTTAAGTAGTAGTGTATAGTTATTTGGAAGCCAGCTTTGTGAATTTTCTGATTGTACAAAGATCAAGGACACAACTTTTATGACAGTAATTAATAAAAAGATAGACATTTGGAACTTATATCTGTAATAATTCTAACCTTATTTTTTGTTTATTATATGAAATCCGTACGTTTGCTGAAGTTAGAAGAAATTCACTGTGTACTCTAAATATTAATTTGCTTCAATTTTTTTTTTCTTTTTTTTTAGTAATTCAGTGGTAGCTCAGCCTGCCTCATATCATTGAAATTCATAAAAATGTATAAATACCCTGAAACTCTTGTTTCTGGTGGGCCAAAAATTTTTATATGAGAAATCACCGTTCTTGCCTTACGAACATGGAGAACCAATTCCTGTCTCTGTATTGCTGTCTTTATTGTGGTGAATTGTTAAGATTGCTGTCTGACCACAGCAAGCTGTGATTAATAACAAACTTTTGCTATCAAAGACCCCCACACACACTTAAGACAAGCTGGGAAGTGCTCTGGATGAATAATGCCTATTTGACGACTCGTGTTCCTCACAACTCTGAAAATGCTTTAGGTGAATGCTAGAAAATTATACCTCATCGTATGAAGCGAGCCCATGGGACTAAATGAAAACTTTTTTTTGGAAAAGGAAGCAACCTAGCCATTGCCAATAATTGTGGGCTAAAATGTAAAACGTGCTAATAGTAACTTGAAAGTTGAAGAGTAAATTTGTGATATTCTTTGAAAAAATCTGTCTGAACCTTGCTTCAAAAATGTTGAAACATTTTGCTCATCTCAGTTTTTCTGCTGTGCACAGATACGCACTGACTATCATAATTTAGGAAGGAATCTTTGATACTGCCTGCTAAATGGCACAGTGACCACTAAAGTCATGTATTAAGCCACGAACATTGGGATCTGTGCTCAGTAGAAGCCCTTTTTTAGTAAGAGTTAGGAAGATGCAAGAGCTCTAAAGGATGGCGTTCTTGCTCTCTGCTGCAGCATAGCTCCAGCTGATCTTAGGAAGGGAAAGCCTTGTCTGTTGTGCCTCTCATCAGCCTGCTAGTGAGATGTCCTTAGCATGAAGTCTCTCAACATTTTGTATGTCTGTGCTAGAGAGCAAGTTTACATATTGATAAGTACATTGGCCTGTTAGGATAAGTGTGCTTTATACCAAAACTACTCAGATTTCACTGGGGAGAGGGAGGGAGGCTGCCTGCCATTTTTGTATAACTGGGATACAATATTCGAAAGCGCAGTAGGAATGTAGTCTCAGCCAGAGAGTAACTGTTGGTGGTGATGTCTGTGGTGTGGAAGGGCAACGCTGACATCTCCAGACAATGCTGTGGCTGTGCTGCTGCAGGGCTGGGATCACCTCTGCAGGAGGCAGTCCTGGAAGAAAGAGATGGTCCCTGCAGGACTGTGCAACTGGGATGGGGTGTCTCAGCAAGAGGGCACCAGTGGGTTGTGGACCAGGGACACTGGTCCTATCTGTTGCTGCGTGGAGCAAGAGAAGGAAAAGAGTGGAGGAAGCAGTGCCTCCCCAAGGAGACTGAAATGGTAAAGGAGCTTGGGCATGGCTCCGCTCAGTGCCTGGAGCTCTGGAGATCCCTCTTCTAGTAGTTAGTGACATCCAAGAGTTCTGCATGTAGTTTTCCTGTACCTTTTTTACATCACTGTAAGACTGGGGAAAATGTGTTCACAGTATGAATCTGTACCAGACTTCCATTTGACTAGTCCAGTGAAACTGGGATGTCACCTACAGCAGGACGAAACAGTTAAGAAAGTTATCATAAGAAATTGAGATAAACATCAACATGTTACAAAGAATATTTTCCAAATTCGAGAAAAATCAGAGGAAGTAGTATCTTCTGAAAGTTAATTTATTGGAAGAAAAGACAGGGTTTCTAAAGAATGTTTTAGTGTCACAGAAGGCCAAAATATTTGGAGGACTTTGAATGTGTCTTAAAAGTATTTATATGTGCTGTAACACAGGTAAAGATTATTTCAGTAGGTTCTTCATAATTTAGATAGAAACCACAGATAAAGACTTTGGGAAGAACCTGATGCCACATTGCAAGCTTATATACAAGTTTATATACAACTTCAAATATGTGCAAGAAGTATATTTCCATCAACTGTAGCCATATAGCTTTGTTTTAGAAGTAAAACATCTGATGCAGCTCAAAACTGTTTGTGTGTGGTTTTTTTTTTTTAATGTATGCTAGAGCTGTTGAAGAAAAAAATTATAACTAATCACACCAGGTTTCTTTAACTGTTCCAGTTACATCTAAAATAGTAGAGGCAAGTCCTTGTTTGGAGCAACATCACCTTGTAAATGTTGTATAAGAAAACTCTACAACAATATTTATAAGGAAACTAACAAGATCCATTCCTGTAAGTTGTCTAAACTATGAGTAGAAGCACAGTTACCTACAGATGCTTGAAGGAACTTACATGCAATTCTTCAATTACATTCAAGCATGTTAATAAAATTTGATTAAAGCTATCTGTTAGTACTAACTACTAATGAATATCGATTTATATTAAAAAACAATTAAAATATTAAAGCACATTAACAAACATGCTTTGCTTCCATTTGCTTCTTCGATTTTCTTCCATAAGTAGAGTTTTCCAAATGTATCTGGAGTTTTCTTGCTTGGTGATTACTGGGTTCTCAATTTTAGCTATGGATTATGTAAATATTCACTTTGGTGTCCTTTGGAAAACACTACTAGTGTACCCATAAAAGCTAAAAAACATATATTTATAACTTTAATATAAATCAGGTAATTTAAGCTGGAAAAATAATTCTCATTCTGGGATTGATATGTGCCTTTCAATTATCAAATATTGTGGCTTTAATTGTTTTCTGTGTAGATGATGTGTGTTTTGCTGTTCACATCACAAACATATAGCTAACTGAACTTCTGTCGGTACTTGGGGAACTCTGAAATTTGTAAGTACTCTTTTCCTATTGCAACAGTTCCCTAGGCAAATCTACTAATGAGCATGCCCCATAGGGCCTATGGTAATTGCTTCAAGTGGCCATGTGCTTAATTAATGCCAAGATAATGCCTTATGGATCCAATGAGTTATCTGTGCCTTATGTAAGTGTGTGTGAATGCGCCAGTTGACCGCTTACAGATGCTGCAACCTTTTGAAAAACAGTATGCATCCATCCTTGGTTTCAGAAAGAGAGGCTTCAGATGACCATGGTTAAAGTTTCATTCTCTTCAGGGGCCTGGTTACAAATGGAGCTCCTTGGGGTCTCCTTCTCTGGACACTTTCAAGACCTTAAGAATGAAACCCCTAAGTAACCTTGTCTGAATTCCGTGTTGATCCTGCTTTAAGCAAGAGTTTGGACTCTATGACCTCCAGAGACCTTCTGAGGTATGCAGGAGAGGACATTCTGCTGTGGATCCTAAGAGGTTGTAACAGCTCAGTCCTGGGAAGAGACAGGATGTGAGATACACCCCTGTTTATACAGTCATACTGGTTAAATCAGGCTGGTCCTGTCTTAGCATAGTGGCTTCTATGGGTCTCATTCTTGGATGCCTAAAACTTCTTTTTAATGTAAAAAACTGATGTTATTTATGATAAACACCTAACTAAACCAGACAACACAAACATTTTCCCTTGAGTAGAGAACTGCAGCATAGAGGGCTCATTAATTCATTTTGCATCAACTCCATGGCTAATCATTACTAGATTTTTATGACTACTTCATGGAAGTTTGATGTAACTGAAACTTACTTTGGGTGAATCGTTCACATGAGCTAGGCAAATATTTGTCTTCCTTTTTTGATCATAAGTTTTATTTAATGTGTATTTTTTCTACCTTGTTTACCTCAGAATATGTATGTGAATTGTCTTGATATCTCATCATTACTAACAGATTCTGTGTTTCCACCAAGAGAGATGGGAACAGCCATTGTAATAAAGAGGACAAGCAGGAGAACATGAGTAGATTACGTGGTCATGCTCTCATATGATGACCAAGGAGGAAATGTTGTGGAGAGTTTCTGGCTGTGTGCTATGAACAAGCCAGAGCTTGATGTGGCTGTGGTGCAGGCTGAGACCTACACGGAAGGATTTCCCTGAGACACCAGAGACAAAAGGAAAGTAAACAGAAGCTGGTCTGCCCTCGACCCAGGCTGCAGGAGGGGCGTCGCCGCTGCGCATGAACAGTCTGTGAACAGTGCCCTGCAGCCAATCACCATAGTGGGGGGGGATGAGTGACTGTGAGTGTAACCAGTTGTAGCCTGCACTTGCCGCATGGCCTTTTGGTATAGAGTATATAAGACTTGGAAAAACGTGGTCTCGGGGACATTGATATTCAGTGTTGTTAAGAGTTCATTAAAGAGTATGGATGATAAATTCATATTGAATTAGACTCCTTACTCTCGCCCGGCCCGCCCGTGTGATCAAAGAGCTTATACCGGTGTCTGCATTCATCGAATTAATTATTAGTTCAAAATGTTACCTTGATTTCTGCAAATTCACACAAATAAAGGAGCTGATATAGCATGAGTGAGAACCAACTCATAGTCTCTCTATCTAATATCCTGTTTCTGATGATGAGTCATATCAATTGCTTCAAAAGAAAACATGGAAAATTGAAAATAGATTTACAGGTGTGGAAGATTACACCAGAAATGTTTCATCTTAACCTCTACTAGTTACAGATTTGTTTAGTCTTCTAAAGTATTTTTTGGACATCGATAACTATAGTAACTCTTAATCTATATAAGTATCTTCTCACTCTTTCCTGTCTGAGAAGAGGAACGTGAAATATTCATTGGGGAATCCTGAAGCCAAATGAAAGACCTTGGCTCCCCCAGTCCTATGGAAAATAACAGTGGCATTCCCTATAATTTACAGATATTTCCCAGTACATACTAATTTTAACATGCCTTTAATACAAACCTATACAATTAAAGAAGTACAGATATTCACATCTTTACCTTTTCCAGTTTATACATTTCTCTACCACATAAATAATCAGATGCAGGTGAGTCCAGAACACATGTACATACATGTATACATAAACATCCACACCTTTCCCTGAAGACTGAATTTGCAGATCTTCCTGTTGGAACCGAAAAACATCTGCTAAATATTTTCTGCTCCAAGAGAAATGAATGGTGAGTGTTTTAATCTTTGTTTCTTCATCCATTAAGGGATGTTTATTCTGCATATTGTTCGAACATGAAATCATGCTCTTCTACGTGATTTTTATATTGCTTTAACATCTGATATAAGAAATATTATACCAATTAGTCAGTATCCTCAAATTGCTTCCTTCATTGCATTGATTTGTTGAGCCAAAGACTGAGATAGAATAATCTAACTGTAGGGGAAATTATTAAAATAATATCAAAGAGATAGGCTCCTGGGAAACTTGAGATATTGTTCAGACTTGAGAAAACTGCCTCTGAATATCTTCAGCCTAATGATTTTACCATTTACATCTCTCTTTTCTAAGGAGATTGTGACACCTCTACCTCTGGGCAGCAGCTTCTGGGAAAGGTGAGACTGACACAATTACACTTCTGATGGGTTCCTATTAATTCCTGACCTCAAGTTGCCAGCATACATCTGCACTGATAGGCAGAACCTGGCATGCACGATGCCTCATCTTGCTCCCCTAAGGGCTTACTGTGCTTCCATCATGATGAGCAGTTCTGACAAGCGTATACTGAGTTGGCAGGTATCTTGCAAGTGGCACTGTACTGGAAATTCCCTGAGACAGAAGAATCAGTCAGAACTAGGCAAAATATGTGGAATTTCCTTTTTCCAGATTAGCACTACCAATGCCTTGGTATCCACAAAAAAAATGCAATGACTAGCAACATGTTTTTAATGCAGGCACATCTATGATATAAATGATAGCTTTTCTGCTGTAAAATTAAGGAAGAGACTGCAAGCAGCAGGCACAACCTGTGGTGAGCCTCATACCTCATTCTCTTGTCCTCTGCTCTGGTTCTCCTGAACTGCACTGAAGTCGAGAAGCACTGACTGTCCCACACATGGTCTGGACTGATGTGAAAGAGAGGCAGACACAAATTTTCACAACCACACTCCTCCGTTCCTCACCCTACGTAAGGGCTGTATCCACTCCTGCCTTCTGAATAATGCAGTTTCGTGTTTAAACACACAGTCACAGCCTGCACCTCAGGGATATTTGAATTTTTGAGAAGTCCTCACTTTTTTGCTCTTTTCCAGAGGCAAAAAGAAATGACAATGTCTTACAAAGCACTCCGTAGTGAGGGCAATCAACTAAGCCTTCCAATTTATGACAGTATATTGCACCAGCTCTGCCATTTTGCCGAAGACAGAACTCTGTTAGTGGCTAAGCAGCATTCAGGTCAGTAATGTCTGCCAAGGGGAGGATGCGATTAGGAAGGTCTCTGATGAGGACTGGCCTTAACACAAAAGGCTTTTATGGTGCTTCCCTTGAAATGAAAAAGGAATCTAATAGGGAAGCAAGAACAATAATCAATCTCCAGCCTAGGCAAAGCACCTTTCCCTGACAGAGAAGCAAGTAAGGGGAGGAGAGAGGCCAGCAAAAGGATTGTAATGGGGTTTTGGGGCAACTGAAAAAGATGAATGCTATGCGTGAAAACACTGAAAAGTGTTTAAAAAGAGGCAAAACGGGGATTAGCGCACTCTATTTAACTCTAACCTAGGAGACATAGATTATGTAAGGATGCTCAGGAAGGATTCAGAAATGACGAAAGTATTGAATCCTGTTACCTTCCAACTATCAAACTTCTAAGTGTTAAATACATGTTTCAAAATATGAAATAAAAGGGTATTTAAACAATTTAATTACATTTTTCTGCTCCATTAAGTGGTTCATCTTGATAGAGCGTTCATTCTTTAGTTCTGTTAAGCTCACCTTTTTCTGGCTGTCCAGCAATTGCATATTCTCTCCCAGTTTAATGAACTGCAGTATCATATATCAATTAAGTTTTAAGTGGAATATGAATCTTTCTGTCAAAGAAAGTCCAGGTATGGATAATGTATGCTCTTAAAAAGTAATTATTTGGTACATTCATGAGCTGAATAGTCTAGGAAAATGGGAACAGCTGACATTTTTTGTTTTTAACCCACAAGGTGAAGGTGAATACAATGTTATTTATAAAAAAGTGTCCTATTAAGTAAATATTTGAGACACTAGAAATAAATTAAAGGCTCAGTCCTTCAAGTCAATATGATAATATATAGCACATGATTTTTCTGAACTGGACTGCAAAGCTCAGCAGTCAGCACCTTGAATTACTTGCCTAGGAAACCGAGCACTAGGCATAATTCAAAAAGTGAAATATTTCAGTTTCATTTTACCTTATACAAAAAATATATATTTTGGAGGTCTATTAACTTCTGGGCTGATACCTTCAATGTTTTTTTAATCCTTTGTTTCAGCTCTTTACCTACAAGTGTAAGAAGAGAAGCTGAAGGGAAAAGTGCCATTCTGAGCAGTTTCTCTTGAAATACTGTGGTATACAGCACAAGACAGTGGCAACAAAAATTTACTTCATGGATTAAGTGCATTTTTCTTGCTACTCTGGAAGATACTTGTTTGGCAGTTTCTTTTTTGCATGATGCCCTCCTGCCAACTTTGTTTTCACAATGATTGAGTTTCCTGCCATATGGATGAAAAAAAAAATTGGGGACATTTGTGGCAAGTCACTCTACTTTTACTGCTAAACGAGCACTGACCATGGAGATGACACTTTAAAGGTGAAACCTAAAGAGTCTCTTCCAATCAGGACCATAATGTCTGTTTCGCTCAGTCTTCTTTCATCCACTGATAAATTAATTTTGCAAAATACCTGACCAAAACTTCTGATTCTGATCAAGGAGAATCTTTCTTTTGGCCTTAATCAATTTTAGATCAGGCCTTCAAAGCAAAGAACTGGTTTGTTAACTTGAAGAATGTTTCAATTTCCAGGCATGGCTGATTTTGGCAGGACTAACATAGAGTAACCACTGTAGTGATAAACTGTCAACTGTTATGGTGCTGTGAATCAATGTTCTGCTGAGGAATTGAAGGTCTGCCCTTTCAAAAGGTTATCATCTTGCATGGTCTATGGTTTTCCTTTTTTTTTTGGAGGGTGGAAATTACTTCACTTGTATAACTGTCAAAGGTTTAATACATGAGGCCGTAAAAATGAGATATTTTTCACATTAATTAGCCTTAAGCAGAAAGATAATATTTTTGCCATTATAGAGGTTCCCCATTTTTAGCTGTATTTCAACATAACTGAAAGCTTGAACAGTGTTCAAAGATGTTTTTTTTTCTTTTTTGCGCTGAGCAAAAGTACCACCATTTTAAAGAATCTCACGTAAACCACATAGCATTATTTCTCTGGCTCAGTCATCCAATTTCTAATGTTTTTCATTTAGATGAATAGTACAGACACTCAAAACTCTTTTGGCAAGAAAAGAGTTGGTCTATGTGTGGTACGCTGTAAAATTTTGCTGGATGGATCTTTTCTTTTACATTACAACTATGATTTCAACTATTAATAAAAAAAATAATGTGTTTTATAAACACAGAAATGGATAGGGTCATTAACACACACATTCAGTTTTTTTGTTCTTTTTTTCTTTTTCTTATTCTGAGTGGTTCTTTTAGGAATTGTCATATATAAACACCAAAAAGAACTGAATAAATGTAAATTAATCTGAAATGCTTTTATTTCTGAAATTAGATGATGTTTGTAATCTCTCTTACTGCATTATTTTTTCAGTTGCATAAACAGATAAGATGCACTGCATAGTTCCAAGTTTCCATCTGTAAAAAACCCTCATTAATAACATCACATTTCAAAAGAGATGAATATTTAATATAGATTTTCAAAATGTTAAGACTAGATACAAACTGCAAATCCTTTGCTTTTGCTTTTTTCTTTCTACCACACAGATATATGTACTGTGGGAGTCATTCCAAAGTAGCATTTCTGGATAAACCAGAGCTACATGGAAACAGAAGTTATATCTATATTGGTGACTGTGACGAATGTTTAATTTGCTCTCTATGCAATTCCACAAGTGAGAGGATAGCCCTGGTAAGCTGCAGTAATCGGGCATGGCAACTCAGCAGGGTATCCACAAGGCTACCTAAAGTAGTCTTTGGCAGGTGTTAATGAATTTTGTAGTTGTTACCTAAAGCATTCTTGTGGTCTGTTGCAAAATAATATGTGGCCGAGTTACTCACAAGGCAATTACAATGATTCGAGTTGTGGAAAACTGAGCTCACTAGAGGTAGAATCAGATATTCAGCTGTTATAAATCACTTTGACTGCACTAATGTCAATACTGTACAAAGGACTGATAATCTTCGTTTGTAAGAAAAATGTTTCCCAAAGATGTGATTCAAAGACCAATGAAATCATTGGGAGGTTTTCTATTAATTTCAATAACTTTTAGATCAGTCTGCAAGTATTTAATGTTAATCTATTTTTAAAAATAAAATACAGGTAACCTTGGAAGCAAGTACAAACACATATTTTTAGAGAAAGACATATCCAAGACATTAAACTTCAAATAAAACTTCAAACGAGAAGCAGATTCAGAATCTCTAACAACTTTAGGCAATGAATTCCACAGATCATTACAACTCTTACAGGCTGTGCTTTGCTCTCCCACTATACCTTTCTATAGTTTTTATCCCCACTATGAAATGCATGTAAACACATGCACCAATATAGCATAGTACAATTACAATGCAGAGATAAGGGTTTATGAAGGGTTTATAGCAAAGACTTGGAGCTGGGCAATTGATGAGAGTAACTTCGACTGGTGTGTCCAGCAGAATCTATTGTGGTCTATCCCATGTATTTATTTATTTTTTGTGTTCTATGGCTGACTGCTGGAGGCCTGAAGGGACTTGTTTCAAAGGAATAAGTGTGTTTGTGAGCTGTTTGATTGACCTTATACACTGCTGTAGGCATTAGTACCTACTTAACACAGTAACAGGGCATATGGTTGTTTGGAGCACAGGAAGAGAAACGCCATCCATTTTAGCAAAGGTACTGTTACCTTGTGTCAGAACAGGCTGCTTGTGGGACCAGTGTAAATGAAAACATACACACTGAGCTCACAAATAAAAATCCAGGTCATTAGGTCTTAGAGCACATAGCCCTGATACACACGTGCACTTTCTTGTCACTAGATTTCAGGCATCTACTTCTGCCATATTTGGGGCCTTTTAATTCTCCCTTTTTCCTCTGATGAGAGTTCTTTACAGTAACAAACCTTCTGGCTCTAAGAGAAAAAGAATTCTTTGTATTTGTAATAAAAACACTCTTATGACCATTAAAAAGTTATTTTAATTAGTATTGCAGAACATTTGTAAAGAATGTACAAATTAATTTAAATCTTGACTCAGACATGGACAGTTTATGGGCAGGAAAAAGTGACTCCTTCTATTTATGAAAAATAGAGTCACAACACAGGAAAAAGCATGATTTTTCATATGACATATGCCATGACATATCACATATAAACACATGTGAAGATTGAAATAGTCGTGGTAGTACGCAGTTTATAAAATCAGAAAAATTATGACTTCATAATAAAAAAATAGTTAACTGAAAACACTTGATAAAGTTTTCTAGTCTTTGTCTAGCATAGGAGGAGAAACAGTGTGTGTAAAATCATTCTAATAAATGATTTAAGGAAAAAAATGAGTTCTGGGTTTTAAAGAGACACTGATTTTGAATTATTAGAGGTTCAGGGCCAATTTCAGGCATCATGACAGAAAGTTCAATTTTGTTGAGGTTAGTGATTGTAAAGCAGGAAGGAACAGTCTGTCCTTATCTCACATTATTATTTCTATTATCAGTAAATGCCTTCTGGTTTAGAGAAAAAGCAATATATTGTGGGTATTTTTGATTCCTTTGCACTTTTAATTGTTTTAAACTGCCCTTATTTTGAAGCAAAGATCTACAGAGTATAGGAAAATGACACACTCTAAGCTTCTATAAAAAATATTCTTACCGTATCAAGTAATGTGTTCAATGTTTTGAAAGGACTTTTACCCTCTTGCTGGAGGCTCCTTTAGATTCATGTTTGATAATGTTCAGCAGAGGGGTTATGCTACTGACTCAGAAAATTATGTGAGATGAAGTTCCTGTGATAAAGGACATGGCAAATGTCAGGAGAAGACACTGTGGACATTGCTGTGGCAGACCAGATTAGTCTGTCACTTGCCTGAAGATACTGTTAGCTGTCCTCTTTCCATTGGTTTCTTGAAGGTTTTTCATAAGACTTTTTCCTACTATTTCTCATACTGCTTCTAGGTTTCCCTCTTCAGCCTCAACCCCCAGCTCTCTTTTACTGAAAACATAAAAAGTTGCCACCCCTGTAAACTTACTGAGATGCGGATCTGAAATTCAGCATGTTCCATGGGAATCTTTCCCTGGACATCTCTGGCTTTTGAATTGGTTCTAGACACAATCAGAAAAAACTTGTCTTCCCACCTTTGGGCTTTTCTGCTGCAACAGGAAAATGTGCCTTTTTATTTTTCTTGACCTCCCATGTCTATGGTCTCTGATGATAAATCCTTCTGTCATTAACTTAAATGGAAGAATTGCATAAAATTTGGGTATAGCATGTAACAAGCATTTTGCAGTGTTTAATTGATCTACATCTCTGCATTTATGCTGAGGAAGAAGATAGAATTGTATGAAGTAGCAATGGACCTGTGCTGTCCTGTTTGGAAAATGAAAATTATCGGCTCAGCCGATAATAGCAGGTTATGCTATTTTTGCCAGGTTCAAGATCGCTCTGAGTTATTGGTAAAAGTATGTATAGCTTTAGACAAAATAAGTTATATTCCCAATAAGTTTCTGCTATCAAACTGTTTTCCTTGATTTGATATTCAGCAGTGGCAGAGTAAATTGCTGAAACAAAGTTATTTTCCTTTTAATTCTTTACCAGCATGTGAGTGGCATTGGTTTCAGATGTTAAGAACCCTTTTGATGTGGTTCTTACTGTATACCAAAGGGACTGTCATAAAAATATGACTTAGGGACATACTTAAATAGGATGCTTCTCACAGGAAAGTCTGTCATGAACAAGTGAACAAAAAGATTATTTTATCAGGGAATCATATTCTGCAATATTTGTTTTTTCACCTTGAAATTATTGAACATATTTTAAAGAGTTGCAGTGCTCTGTGAAAAGAAAATCCGTGTATGGAAGTTTTGGTCTCAAAAACATTCTTCCAAAAGTTGTAAAAATGAAACAGAATTAGAAATAAATTATTCAAACCCGTCTGGGGCCTGAGTTATACTGTCTGTTTCTTGGCATTAGGTATCTATTCTTGCTGGAGTGTGTCATAGTTTCTGTTAGAAAGTGTAAAAAACCTGACCAGATGATGTCAGCACAGACAAGGTGGCTCCTGGCAGCAGATATTAAATAATGCTGGGCTTAAAGGCTGTGAAATGCATTTGGCTGGCTGGCAGCAGGCTGTACTGTGTGACCTCTCCTTCTAGGTGCGCTAGCCCCAGCCAGCAGAGTCCCTGGCACAGGGCTGTGAGCACGAGCTTGGAAACATGCACTCACTTCAGGCAGAGGTGCAGAGGCAGCTCCTCGCCTATTGCTGACTACTCTTCATTCTCTTCTGGCAGGGAGCACCCCCCTGAAGTTTGCTTCCTGAATTGGTGAATGTTTCCTCTGTAAGGAGCAAAATGTATTAAAATAGGGGTTACCAAAGTTTTCCTTCTGCAGACCTATATGGTAGCTGGGAAGACCATAATAAAAGCCAGCTGCTCTCCAATACCCAAAGGCTTCCCTGTTCCCTCTCTCCTCTGCTCCAGACTCCATGAGGCTGTATATGAAGCCAGATGCTTGGTCCTTTTGTTTTACCAGCTGCTGTGATGATACTGGGCTGCTGCCCAGTCCTAGCAATGCCCATGGATAAGACCTTGCTGAAGCTTCTTGGGGTTAATGTAAAGGAATACAATGACCCACTGAAGTCTCCAGGGCCCATCAGATGGGTCAGTGCCAGACTCTAACCATGCAGAGACTCACCCACATCCTGGCATGAGGGCCACAGCTCTCTTTTGGGAATCTCTGCACTAGAGGGGACCTGCCTTGCATCCTCAACTGGGACTGCTGTGCTGTCACTCCCTTATTTGTTAAAAACTGCGTCTTTGTTTGGTATCACAAGGTGGCCCTGACAGCCTGCGTGCAGTTCCGAAGATCTCCTGTGTGTATGGGTGATGGTATCTGACTACTGTGCAACACCAGTCCCTCCCTCAGACCAAACTGGCCACATTACAGAAGTGAAAAAATTCTTATGACACAGGAATTGGTTTTAACCTTTTCCTCTTAAATGAATTTTTATTGCAGAAGGCTACAACTCAAATGAGCTCAGAGGCTGCTAATGACTTCTGCTTCCTAACACTGATCCAAACACCTTCTGCTGCCCTTCCAGCTTCATTCATTCACTCCAATGCCTTTTCTCTCCCCTTTCTCTGGCTAACTCAGGCTGTGAGACATTGTGTGATGTGCTGCCCGAGAGGGATAAGAGGGAAGAAGAAGCACAGAGAAGTGGCCAACCAGGAGATACTAGTCCTCTGGCAGGGCCAGTATGTGGCAGAACTTTCTTCTAGGCCAGCCAGCAGTCAGGAGACATAAATAGTCTGACTGGCACCAGCTGGGATGTACATAGTCAAAAGGCACATGTTGCCTCATCCCTGGTGGGCAACAGACAGTGCCTTGTGGGCCAGACCTGGCCTGTGAGCTGGCTGCAGTGCAGGCCGGCCTTACAACCTAAGCTGGATAATATAATTTTCCTTCAAGAATAGTGAAAAATTTGCTGTTAATTTACTAATCTATTTTGGAATATAAGATGCAATTGCTAAGTTGGATACTTGGATCTCTGTTGCTCCCTTATTTGAATTTTCCAGAGAATGATGCGTGTGTCTTCAGCAAGGCATGCCTTTCTGGTCCCCTCTTCTCCTTGCCTCCACAGTGCTTTTTGGTCCTGTATGATTTAGTGGTCCTGCTACCTGGCCTGGAATAACAGCCTCCGCCCCATGGCTTCATTCTCTGCTACAATGATCTTACTTAAGCTGGGGGGCGCGTTCTAGAAAACGGCAGCATTTTCTAGTTAAAACACGGTTTCTTCCTGGATGAAAAATGCCTTTATACTTCCTCAGAAGACTGACTGCAAATACCACTCCCAGGCCTCTGTTCCACTCACCTCAACACTCCTTGCTTATTCAGAGGTGTCAGTTATACAGTAGTTAGCCATTTTCTATTAATATTCTTCAGTGACCTTGTCAGGATACCATTTTCTACAGCCTCCTTCTAGAAGGGAGGATTTTTTCCAGCTGTTCAGGTAATATAAAAGTATATTGAAACCTAACTCAGGCCTCAGGCTACAGCCCACAGTCGTAACTCACAGACATGTATTTTTTCATAGAGGAGGAGTGTTCAAGGACACTGGTGGCTTAGAATTTGCTGGTAGGTGGTTTGTGACCTTATTCCTGCACTGATCTTTCCAACAGTAGTGGGCAATACCATTTATAATTCCCAGTCCTTCTTCTTTTCATATGTAATGGAATCCTCTGCGTTATGTACAAGCAAAATCTGATTCTCTGATCTTTATTTCCATTGGCTTGCATAGACTAAATACTTTGTGTTGCTATTTTTCTTATGATCATAAGCAATGCTCTCTGTGATACAGCTTCTTCTATGCTGATCCCATGAACTTTTCTAGCCTGCAGACCAACAGACCTTTGCTGTCTGGTCTGATTGCTTTGCTGAATATTACAGATTTGTGATTCACTATTGCATTCCGATAACTCTTTGACCTGCATTAGCAATGAGGTAGTTTTGTTCTAGTTTAGACTGTACTGTCACGTCCCACACTCACAGATTTTTTTTTTTTTTGGTGGCTGGATGCCTGAAATGATTTTCGAAATCTCTCTAAACTTTTCCAACTTCTCATTTCTACATATGTAGTTCAGTACAAGAAAAGATGTGCAGAGGGAAATTCTAGCTTTTTTCAATTCCCTGATTCTCCTGTCTACTAGGAAGCACTTAAAGATCATTCTTTCTAAGGTTGTTTTCCAATTTGAGCACTTTCACTGGATATTCTGATCAAGAGAAATAAAAGAAATGCCTTCTGGCAGAAGCTACAGCCTTTTGGGACTACCTATGGATGTACTGCATATATAGAACCAGGAAGCACAATAAAATGCTACAGGATTTAAGACACACTAAAGTCATTATATTGGTAGAATAGGGGAGGAAGAGTTAGAGGAACCTTCCTTCAACTTCTTCATGAGAGGCAGCCTTGGAGTCCAAAAGGAACTTCATTAATTGCTTGGGGAGTTGATAAAATATTACTAATGGATGCATTTGAACAGAAAGACAGTTGTTAACACGCTCCTATTTTCTGGCAACAGAAGTGTGGGGGCTAGAGTCAAGGTCATTTCACTCTATCTGTGTTCAGGAAAAGAACACAAAAGAATTTGATATTTTATTGTTAAGCTGGCAGTACACAGACTCACAGTTTCTGAGTTCTGGAAAGCCAGACATTCTTGTTAACTGAAGAATATTAAAGTAAGACAGCTTGAACTCTGCTTTAGGCCCAGGAGTGTAAATCTGGAATAAGTTCACTGGTTTTGATGAGGATACTTTGGATTTACACCAGTGACTGAGAATAGAACTTGGCTCTGTATCTTATCCTTCTGGCGGTACTGAAAAATAAGATTGTAATACAAACGTGCAAGTGATCATAGGAGCATTCTCAAGCTAGTTCTACACTTTAATTTTATCTGCAGGATTTAAGACTGTGGAACAACATCCAACTTGCACAAGAGTACCTTTGAGCAACCTAGTAAAGAGGATCTACAAGAGGAGTAGTAATCTAGCTCTTGTATGGCTCATACAGCTTTCCTGTATAGGCCTCTCTTGCCTCATGAGAGGATACTCAGAAAATATTGTTGTGTCTTATTTTTTTACTTATTGAAGTTTATGGGTATGATACACAAAAATAGTTTATGCATTAATTGTTCAGGAAAAGGTTATGTGGTGTTGAAGGAACTGAAGAAGCCCCAATAGTTTTTGTTGTCTTACCTTTGCAGAAATGTCAGCTATAGGGCAGATGATTATGGACACCCACATTATTAGCTTTTGAACTGCAGCATTGTTCTTTCTAGCCCAAACTTGTTTTATTGCAAGTAACTACTTTGCAGATGAAAATGTTACAAACAGAGTAAAGCTGCATTAGCCTCATATGCTGTTTTGGAAAGATCTTCCCCTTTGTGAGAACATGTATGGAAAGTCTTACAGTCATAAAGCTAGAACCAGTTTTAGCCTTCAAAGGTTATTTTTTTTTTTCTTTCAGATATTACTGCTATGAGTTTTCAGTTGTTTACTTGCTGTACTGCAGAGACTTTCTGAGCCATGCTTCTCGGTGTGATAAATCCACAGATACTGTGCTTTAAAATGATACACAGATGGGAAAGTTTCTAACAGGCATCAAAGCCATGAGATTTGTGTTGCTTTTCCTATTGTTTGGTAATCACTGAGAGGGAGTGGGTCCTTCTGTGACCTGGCTAATTGAAATGAAAGTCACAGAGTATTAAAAACAAATGGGAAGATGGAAAAGAAAGTTGCACTGGGATTTTCAAAGGAGTTTTCAATCTCATGGACATTCATTGTCACTTGAGTGCCCAACTGCCTCAAGCTGCATCATGAGAGCTGGAAAAAACAAAACCCCAGCTAACCCATGCCTCAAAAAAAAAAAAAAAAAAGAAAAAAGTAAAAAAAAAGCTACAATCACAGACTAAGTAGGGGATGATTTGGAGCTATGCTGTGCTTCTGCCACTGCCTTTGATTGAGCAGGCATGTTCATGTGCTTTGATTTTTCCTAGAGACAAAGAATAAATTGAATTGTCATCAAGCAGTATATTTTGCTCTTTATTCACTTTGATAATCCCTATTCTTAGCTAGAAACTGCTGCCAGTGTACTTAAAATGTAATGTCTTAATCACACAATCTCTTAAACTCAATGAGGTGATGTTCTTTAAAGTTTAAAGGGATGATACAAGAAAACCCAAACACTTTTGGTGCTGAACGCTCATGAAACACAATGTCTTTGGCTTTTCTCCCAGTTCTGAATACTTAAGAGTTGAAACCAAATTATGCTCCAGTCCAGTAAAGCACTTAATGTTTGCATAATAGTTGAGGGGCATGAATGGCTTTATGAAAACAATGAAAACACTTATGAAGTTAAAATAACTAGATAATGCTTTCAGATACATTCTAACCTAGTTCATTCCAAGCCAACAAACAGATCTTCAATTTTTTTATTGTTTGGTACTTCTTTCAGTCTTCATTTTCCATTATTCTCTCATTGCATGAGAAACTGGGATAAACGAATAGAAGAATTGGTTCTACTTCACTATTGTGGGCTTCTTCTGAGGCAGAGAACCATGCTTTGATGTTGTAAAAGGTGTCTAAGCACATCTCATTGGACATAATGAACAGGGCTTTAATTGATGTCATTAAATGTGAAATATTTCATGATGTCTAATTTCTAATGAAGAATATGTACAGTCACACACATGACACATCTGTTTTATATGACATTTCTTGAGAGTTATTTACATGAAAGTCCATTACTTTTATAGATTCTGTTTATATTTATTGTGGCTTTCCCACATGGGTTTGTTGGACATATTTAATGTCCCCAGAACCACTGGCACTGTGCAGTTACAGTAAAACACATACAACTTCCTGGATAATCAAAGTGTGACATGGGTGAAACCATAAACACAAATGAGCTCAACATGCCTAGCTGGTTTTGTGTTTTTTTTTTTTTCTTTTAATTTCATTTGCTTTGTTCACAGAAAAGATCTACAAAGTAGATTCAAGTATTACTCAGACATTATTGTTCTGTTTTCTATGTTCTCAATGGTTTTTGGGACATCAAGAATTTTTACCAGCGGTTGCTATGTTCTGCTAGTGGTAAGGCAGATACATTGCTAGGGGTTGACAAAGCTCTCAATCTTAATTAATCTTCCTTGACCCTTCTGTAATAATGACACGGGACTCAAAGGTTTTTTCACTGCTGTGTTGATTGACAACTGCATGGCAGCATGCTAAGAAATCTGAGATACTTCAGTGTTGAGACAGTCTTAGGTTAAAAAGGGAAGATTCTAATTCAGTTTTTCTTCACAACCTTCAAAAGCAAATGTTGTTTGATGTGCTCAGATTGTAGCTCAGGCACTTCTACTGGTTTATTGCTTATTTGGCATGTGGTTAATTTTTTTCTGTCAGTATAGATATTAAACACTGTATGGGGTAGCAGATAGTGTGGCAATTAGTAGTGCTGCTTGCAATACCGGTTGCAGTATGCTGACAGTAATGGAATCAGAATATAATCACTGTGGAGAGTTTTTGGAAGAGGACATGGGCTGTGTGCAGTGAACAAGCCAGAGCTTGATGTGGCTGTGGTGCAGGCTAGGACCTACACGGAAGGTTTTTCTGGACACACCGAAGACAGAACGGAAGTAAACAGAAGCTGGTCTGCCCTCGACCCAGGCTGCAGGAGGGGCGCTGTCGTCACTGTGCATGAACAGTTTGTGGACAGTGCCCTGCAGCCAATCACCATGGAGGGGGAAGAGTGACTGCAGAGCGTAACCAATCGTAGCCTGCGCTTGCTGCGTGGCCATTGGGTAAAGAGTATATAAGGGTTGTAAAAACATGCACTGGCAGACGCTGATATTCAGTGTTGTTAAATGTTCATTAAAGGGCATTGATGTTAAACTCATATCGAGCCCGATTCTTTACCCTCGCCAATCCACACGTTGCATTCAAAGAGTTCTACAAGTTTTTTCATTCTCCAACAAATCACCAGTAAATTATCATCATGATTGTTAACTGATCATTTACTTGTTAACTAGAAGAATGCAGCACCAGGAAAAATGGACATATATTCTATTTTGACTTAAAATACTACTTAACATTTAAGAACTGATGTGCCTTCTTCAAAATTCTTCTTCAGTTAAAGCTTTGTTTCACTAGCTTGACAGAGGCATTAAAATATGATATTAGCTTTTACTTCATATTCTGAAAGCTTAAGATAGGATACAGTAAAGATAGAATAAATACTTTATTTCATTGTCAGAGTTTCCAGTGGTACAAAATACGCCTGGTGAGCTGATATTAAGGTGAAAACCACAAATCAAATAAAATCCTTTTGTTTGGCAAATAGCATCCAAGAAGGGAAAACTAAGTTTAGATATGGTGAACATGCTTCCTTAGAAGACTGTCTAGCCAGCTAATTTTAATTTTAAAGGATTTGTAACAGTCTTAGTATAAGGCGTTTCAGAAATTCAGTAATGAAACAACAGTAACATTTAAAAGACTGAACAGCGCAGGTAATCAAGTATACTTAATTAATTTTACCATTGATTTCCCATGGTTTTTAATGGTCCGGAGAGACAGACAAACCCCCTGAATCTACAGGGTTATATAAATAGTCAAGCAATTAATAAACCTTAAAGTATAGATCTATTGCTGTATAAAAAGTTATATTCCTTCTGAGCTGGCAGAGTATTTATGGAATTTCAAGCACTGACAGAGCAGGAGTGTTTTTAATATCTCATTGCTGAAAAACACAGTTTTAAAGTCCAAATTTGTTATCTTTTCACACTGCACAGCTGACATCAGTCAGGATGTGGAAATCCATGGTTTGACATGTGATGCTGTGAATGTCCTGGGAACATGGAAAAAACTGTGTGATCAAATCTTTGTCCTCTTTCAAATGAGTCTTTCAGGTGCAGTTCTGGCATTACGTCAGCAAAGCTTAGGCTGACAGACATGAGCAGGCTGGTAGGAGACTTTTTTTCTTCTTTCTTTATTCTTCTCTTCTTTACTGGTCCATGTGTAGCCTCATCCATTCATCCTTTTATTCTGTCTTGCAAAGAATCAAGACGAAACAAAGAAAAGACACAAATCTTGTGATACGTGTACCTAAAAAGGCTGATTGGACTTTTAACCTCATTTATTTTTATTTTTACTTGGTAAATCCTTCGCAGCAGGAACTGTCTCCTTCCCAAGTTTGTACAACATACAACCCTGGAGGGAACCTTTGGGAATGACTGCCATCAGTCCTAAAATAATAAGTGCTGAGTTTGATCCAGAGTGGTGTGTTCGTGGATCATATGGACAGTATATTCTAAGTTTCCAAAACTTACTGTGATTAACAGAGTGAGAGAGAAAATCTTTCCGCCTCTTCCTTATACAACTAAACAAACATTTCTAAATGACTTTCATTAGAACTAGTAGGGAAATTTCACAGCTCTCAAGGTATGATACAACAAAACTGAGCTACGCGACACCTTCAAATCTTTGCTGCCTTTCTATATAGATCTGAGAAGCCTCTGATTGCTTGTTAGTCTGAACCAGTTTCTGCCATTTAACTTATTCTTGAAGATGTACACAGGGTAGATCAGTATAGAAATGCCATAAGAAGTTTTGTATTTTAAATTGAACATATCAAGATGTAGAAGTTATACAACATAGACCAATAGCTCTTGCATAACTTACATCAATTTTCTGAATCTTTTCTGCAACTTGCATTTCTTCTCTGACTTCTTCTGTTTCAGGCTTTCTGAATGTCTCATTGGTTTTCCAACTTTTGTACCCACTTGTGAAAAGCCATGTCACTTTCAGACAGTGGTAACTAGTAGGCAAAGCCACGCTGTGTGTCACCCAGAACTTAACACAGTAAACCTTGTGGTGGTGTGAGCTACATCCCCTGCCCTGCCAGGGAGCACCCGAAGTCTCTACCATAACTTGTTGGCAGCCGCAGGGGGGCTTGCAAGGCTTGCTGCATGGGACAAACTCAGGCATGTGAGACCTACTGCTGAATGTCAAAGATGGGTGTTCATGACTCAGTCACTCCCTGTGATGTAGCATGGGACCTCCTTATATGTGCTCTACAACTTTGCCTCCTGTCATACCTGGTTTTTCCAGCTTGATCTCTTGCCTGTTTCGGTCCCAGTTTCAGTTGCTGTTCTGTTGATTTGACTGCAGTCAACAGGGTTTATGACTGTGCTATACGAGCTCTAAGAGATGGCTTTGTTGGTGTGAATAATTCTCTCTCTTAAGTCCCCTAATTACTGCTAGTATTTGTTTTGTTTTTGCATCTCCAAGCCAGATTTTCCGTGAGGAGTTTACCAATAATGATGCATACCCTAATGATTTCATGTGCATGCTCTCCTGCTGTGTCAACTTTTTACTCATTCTTAGTAAACAGATCTTGTCTGGGACAAGTGTGGCCTGAAAGATGACATGTGGTGCACTGATGCTCATCTGGATTTTAGCAAAAGTTCGTCCTGTATCTGTGACTACCACTGGTATCGGGTTCCCCCCCCACCACTGTCTCCTCTGAGTGAGCAGCCAAAGCCAAGATGCTTCAAGGTATTGGCTGGATTATGGCAGTGCTGTTTAATTTCCTATCTAGCATTTAGCTCTCCACATTTTCCTTGTGGATTGCTCCAAACTGCCAGTCCAACCACGTGATCCAATGTGCAACCAGTTGGCTGGAATTCATTCAGAACCTGGTCAATATTTGGAAAGAAGTGTACACGCTGCCTGATTTCAGCTGAAATAGTGGAATATCTATAACACAACATGGTTTTTTGAAGAATTTCATCAGCTAACCATTTGCTGGATGGGTTAACTATGTCCATAGTCTATCTATCAAAAAAATTAAAGTACTTCTACAAAAGCAAATCAGAAAACAAGGTAGTGCAAAATTGTCCCAAGCACCTTGCTGGGTGTTCAAACCTGGAACTTTGCCTCTTGTAATTCAATTTCTCAAAAGAAGCTGCAAAAGCTGGGGAGAGAAGACATGTTTATGAACTGGCTGCAGGTTAGCATGTATGTGTTTCCAAAAAGATACCTCTCCAAGTATTTAGTGATGCTTAGGCCTTCAATTTCCCTCTGCATTTCTGTCTAACCTTTTGAGTTCCAGTGACTTGGCCAGTTTGGGCAACAGCAGCCTTATGCTACAAGGAAACACAGAAGTAGGAAAAAAAACACTATTCCAAGGGAGGAAGGATCTCTCACTTCTGCTGCCTGAGTTCCTTTAATTTAACAATTTACAGAGGTGCCCTTTCATTTCTATTTTCCTTTGGAGTTTGAGTTTGGTTCATTAGTTTTTGTAGGAGTGTTTCCAAACTATGTTGATTTTATATTTCACTTTGGAGGAGAGAACTTTGTGAGTGTGAAGATATCAGTGTTTGTTTCCCATTCAATCATACAGGAAATTACACGGGAAGCTGCAACCAAGCCAGATAATATTATGAAAATATGACAGAATATTAATAAATTCCGACGAATGGAAAAATGGCTTTTCATGACTCTAGGTCAGTAACAGAAGAAAGATCTATTTAATTCAATACTGAATTCCATAGAAAAAAAGTAATGTTCCATCTACCTCCATCAATAAAACTAGCTAGGGACAAAATGTTCTTGGTTGTATACAGTAGAGATGTAGTGATCTCAGGGCATGGAAAATAACTCAGAGAACTGAAAGTAACCTGGACAAAGTGCAATAAAATGCTGTGCAATCTGCAAATGAACAGCTATATCTGTCAAGGCTATGCATCTCACCTTTTGTCCCACTTTGATATTTATGAATGTATTTCTGTGCTGCACCAGGACAACAGGGGGTTAGCCCTTTCATAGGTACCAAACCATAGTACCTTAATGATGAATATGAGTGCATTTGTAGAGTGAAACCACAGGCACTGAAGTTCTGATGCCCACACCACACACATTTCAGAGACATTTACTTTGGGGTAATTTCAGTTTGTCTTTTTGGGCTGTTGGACCACAGTGGTTGGAACATAGAATCATACAGTCATAGAATGGTTTGGGTTGGACCTTTGAAAATCATCTTGTCCTACCCCACTGTGGACTGGACATTAGGGGAATTTATTTTTCTTTTCAATTTATTTTTTTTCAGTCCAACTTGTATCTTGATACTACCTCACCATGTGAAATCGAGCATGATAAGGGGAGATGACACAAAGACCCATGCAACAGTAGGGTGTAGTAGATTCCTGAGGCTGCTGAAAAGGGTCGGATTCCACCAAAAGATGTGCCAGACTGATTCCTAGGAAGGCTTCACCACCTGGACGATGAAGAAAGCATGAACACCAGGCCCAGATCCAGAAGCCAGTAAAAAATTACTAAAACAATGCTGATAGTTTGCCTGACTTTTCTTTGCAGGGTGAACAAGACATGATAAAGCTTGTTAGTGCAGATATCCTGGGATGAAGAATATACCTAGGCTAGATTATAGCAGCATTAATTCTGTATACTAATTTACTTCTTATTTTTCTAGTTAATAAAATGGGTAATATTTTAAAATCCTGCTACAAGCTCAAATGAATGACCACGTAGCTCCCCTGCACCTTCTTATTCTGACTTACCCTTATCTTTATAGACAAGAGCTGACAGAATGATTGGAACAGTAAAAAGGAGAAGTGATCTCCAAACAACATTGTGGGCTGTATGGGCCACTGTCCTACTTTGGATACCTCTTGATTTGGTCTTATGAATTTAAAGAACCAGTAAAATCAGGGTGCAGACATCAAGTCTGAGAACTGTTGAGCAAATGCTGTGCAGGGGAACTACACAGCAGCTACTAACTTATTTCTTGTCAAAGATATCTTATACTTTCCATGCCACAGTCACTTGTCTTGCCTGTTAACTAGTTTCTAAACAATCTATATTAATCAGCCTGCTTATGGGGTAGGAAATTAATTAATAAAATTTTTAAGTAACTGCATTAGATCCTGGCTGAGCACTCATTGACTGCAATTCAAGGATTTTACCCCTCATGTGTTGAAAAAGACTTAAGTATCACTTACTTCCCTAAATACAAACAGATTATGCTATGAAATTACCTCATCATTTTTATACTAATGTGGGATTTATTTATTATAAGGAAGAATACAAACATGAATGCTGTAACACAGCCGAGAAACACAGTGAAAAATAAAAGTGAGGTGAATGTCTTTCAGTAAATATATTTACCTTAATTAATGACTCAGACTTAATTCTTACCATGAGTTTGTTATAATAAATTCTAAAGAAAATAAGATTCAGTGATAAAACAACATCTCTTACCAAGGAGTACCTAGTGTACACATGCAAACAGTTAGGCTGTCTGCCTACTCTGCCAGCTGAAAAACACCTCAGCTTAATCTTTCAGTATTATTTCCAAAACCATCTTTGAAGTTTGATCTGAAACAGCTCATCCTCTGAACAATGCTTCAGACTGCCATGCCCAAAACAAATATTTCAATTAGAAGAAAAACAAATAATTCTGTCGTTCCCATGATTAATACACATTTTTGCCTTAAACCTGCATTCAGGATATCTGTCATAAATCCTTTGTTGATACGCATCTGAGTTGCTTGAAGTAAGAGATTTCTCAATGACAACAACCCAGAAGTATTAAAAATGAGAAGATTTTGGTCAGGAAATATAATTTCATTGAAAGCAAGTTGTTCCTCATGAGGGAGCCATTTAAATATTTTGATCTAGAAATAAAAATAATTCTGAAATTTTTATGATGTGAAATTTTGGCTTTTTAAAAATGTCTGTACAGGCATAATGAATCCACAGTTATTTGTAAGTATATGACATTTAATGGTATGTAAATGGTTAGCACTAGGAAGAAATGCTTACTCATTAATTTGGTGCTTACATTTGAGAAGATGCCTCAAATGAAGAAAGACAAACATTTAAAATAGTGCATGCTGTAGCCTATTGCATTGGCTTTTTTATTATCATTCAAGAGAAACTGACATTATTAAAATGTGATAACTTTACATGTCTACTTCAGGATGAAATGATTTACCCTTAAAAGTGCCTACAACTATGCACTTTATAGCTTAGGATCACTATCTCAACTACAGATGTCTACAACAGGTGAGAGAAATCAAAAGGAAGAAGAATTGAAGTATACATATTGCTATGTTCCATCTCGTCAACTTTCTCTGTAATTCCTGTTTTTCTGTGCTTTATTTTAGTATACAATTTCAATGCTTTCTGATTCTAGAAAAGCAGGTTACTAAGAGTAAAACTTGTTCTCCCAGCAGTGCTTTCCGACATGCATATAGTGATCTAGTTGCTTGCATACTGCAAAATCAGCAAGAGGGAAAGGATAAAAAAATCCAGTTGCTTTTTTTTTTTTTTTTTCATTTAGGTTTTTATAAAGTTGTCACGCACAGCTACGGTCTTGCTGAAGTAGCAAAGCTGACATTATGAGAAAAGAAAGCAGTAAGATTTTACAACTTTATTTCTTTATTTAGTTAATATTCATTTTACAGTAACAAACTGGATCTCCATATTCTAGTATGCCTCTAGAGATCATTGGCTGTGAAATATCTCTTTGTATAGACTATGAATAGAATGGAATGGAATGGAGTGGAATAGAATAGAATAGAATAGAATAGAATAGAATAGAATAGAATAGAATAGAATAGAATAGAATAGAATAGAACTATTTCAGTTGAAAGAGACCAAGAGACCTACAACAATTATCTAGTCCAACTGCCTGGTTACTTCAGGGCTGACAAAAAGCTAAGCACATTGTTAAGGGCGTTGTCCAAATGCCTTTTAAACACTAAAAGGCTTGGGGCATTGACCACCTCTCTAGGAAGCCTGGTACAGTGTTTGACCACCCTCTCAGTAAAAAACTGCTTCCTAATGTCCAGTCTAAACTTCCCTTGAAGCAGCTTTGAACCATTGCCATGCATCCCATCACTGGATACCAGGGAGGAGAGCTCAGTGCTTCCCTCTCCACTTCTCTTTGGGAAACTGTAGAGAGCAATGAAGTTGTCCCTCAGCCCAGACAAACTAGACAAACCCACGAAAATGTAGAGGTTAGGAGAAATGAAAATCAGAAAAATGAAATGAAAATGTAACTATTTGCTTTGTGTTTCCCTTGAGGTAGTAGATTATCATCAGATGATTTCAAAAGTGCAAAAAAAGTTCAAATACGGTGTGTACGTGTGTATTTGTAAGTCCCTGTGCATGCCTGTTGTTCCTAAATGCTTGCTAATCCTTTTCCATTCTTGTGAAACTAGTTCTTTCCAAACCCCCGGTTCTAATTTCAGGCTCTTAAAACTGTTACTAACCAGTTTGTGTTAGCACCAATGGAAACAAAGTTGCAGTCATATTTTTCTTCTGGGATCTGAAAACTAGAGATTTCAAAGGCCCATCTTGAGTAATTTTTTATCCACTGTATTAATCTATGAAGTGATAAAGCCTAAAAGAACGAGTTCATCAAAAAGGACATCTTTTCCAACATTTTCTTACGAAAAAAGCGATTTAAATCTATGACTTGAATATGATGTGGCAATTTTTTTTTCCCACTATAGCATGAAATCTCTGGATGTAAAAGTTGTGACTAAAGCTGGATCTGTAACCAGAAGCAGTCTTCTGCCGAGATGACATGAGAATGACGGTGCTTTAGGTTTAAACGGGAAATGAACTGAAACTTGAATGTGTAAGGGGCACTCAGTAGAGCTACTTGCTTAAGTTTCTTCATTATATATTGAAAATGAGATGTCAGCCCCTATGTCATTCTGATACAATTCAAAATTGTATAGTAAATTTTGCAAAGTTTACTGCTTAGGTGTGACAGTAGTAGATGTCTCATAAATCTCACTGGAGGGATGTGCAACTGCCACACCAGCCACCAATTGGATTTAACTCCAGTTACCACAACTCTTTGGGCCCAGCCATCCAGCCAGATTTTCACCCAGTGAAGGGTATGGCTGTCCAAGCCATGTGCAGCCAGTTTCTCCAGGAGAATGCTGTGGGAAATGGTGTCAAAGTGTTTACTACAGTCCAGGTACACAACACCTACAGCCATTCCCTCATCCACTAAGTGGTCACGTTGTCATAGAATGAGGTCAGGTTGGTCAAGCAGGACCTGCCTTTCATAAACCCGTGCTGATTGCTTGGTTTGTCCTGTACGTTCCATTTGCTGGCATTCAGGATGATCTTCTCCATAACCCTCCCCACTTCATGAATTGCTAAGCCTTCTACAGCCCCAGCAAAAGAAATTGCTTTGGTCTGTGGTTTTGATTATCAGTTTAGACTCACACGGTCATTTGCATGGGAATCTGGGCCAAATCAATTATTATTGATCTGTAGCAGTTAGAAATGGTAGGATGTGGATAAACTGTATGACTTATATGTTTTGTTTGCTGTTTGTTGATTGTTTGTTTGTTTGTTTGTTTTTTTCCCCCAAAATTTTAATCTTATTTAGCCAAATGACCTTCTGTAAAAATAACATTATTGTTTGAACAAATTAGTAAATGTAGCATGATTTTCGGTTTTTGAAAATGTAGATTTGGGTATGTATTTGTGTAAAATGTAAACCACAATTTGAAATAGTAATATTCAATGTTGTTGTGTCATTCTTTTCTCTTGTGGTTTATTGGCTCAGTGCTAGCATGTATCTATAGCATTGCCAGCTAGCCATGAATTCCGATATGTAAGTTTTTAATTTCAGGAGCTTGTTAAGTATTTGATAATCTTTATGTGCAACGTAACATCAATATAAGTGTAAATCAAGAATAACACCTTGGCCTGCCAGAATGTATTTCAGGTGTACATTTATAAACATACCAGTAGGTAAGAGCAATTCTTCCTATGTGAAATAACTGCAGAAAAATGCTGTGTTAAAATTCAAGTCACTGGGAAAATAAAACTAATTAAAAGGTGTTAGTGGATAAGTGGATTGCCTTTCACATAGAATTCTGTGCTGTGAGTCTATATAAGAATTCAGTATCATAGTCCATGAGTTCATGTCAGTGATTCAGAATAGCTTTTCCTCACATCTGCTCTTTCTTTTTCTGTTTGCCAAAAGCTTTGGAAGAAATTGCTTGAAACCACTTAAAGACTTAAAAAAAAAATCTCACATCAATAGTCTATGTAAACATGACATAGTCTGTCATAGCTAAAACTGCAGCCTGGTTTTCCTATGAGTTGTCTTATATCACTGTGATTTTTCTTCTTGGAAGCATAGCTTGCAAATAAGTGATCTTCATGGATGAAGGTAATTATTTGTCATGGTAAATAACAGGAAAATCATGGAGAAAACCACAACTACTGTCTTTTGGAAAAAAAAGAGGAAAAAAAACACTCCCTCAAACCTGAACAGAAAATTTAATTAAATTATTTGTCCCAGGGACAACCAAACAACCCTGATTGCATAAGGAAAATATTTAGACTCAGGGATGGTAGTAAACAAATAGTTTTAAATAATTTTACCAATTTACACTCTTTTCTGAACTACATCCAGTATCATACAGTCTAATAACTCCCACTTTACAGCTTCTTTGCTACACCTCACTGAACTACAAAGATCCTCTGAATTCCTGTGCACCAGCTCTTCCATTACCTTATATATGGCTGATTTGACTCCCTAGCCTCTTTATTTCCAGGCATGTACAGCTTTTTTTCCTATTGCCTAGTATTCACTAAGGACCTTAGTACACATGAAAGACCTTGGATTAGGTCTTTTTTTCAGAATGTATTTGTATTTACAGTTGTCTTGAGACATTTGTCTATTCATAGTATTGGATACTGGAATTTGTTAGTTGTCATCCAAAATTCTGATTTAAGCAAGTTGAGAGAAGGGTACTCAGAGTGCTCAGGTACTTTTATATGTGGATTCTACAGTTTTAAATCATAATATGTGGGCCTTAAGTGGATACCTGTCTGTTTTTTAAAGAGTGCAGGCAACCTGTCAGTGCACATGTAGATGTTATGCCTCTGGCAGTCTTTAAGATGAAAGGTTTATAAATTCTTTCTTTTCCATGGTTGTGCAGGAAGCCAGGGTTTGGCTGGATACAAGGTTATTTGCCTGTTCTTTTGAACTCAGATACAATAGCAGGGACAATACCTGAGACAGGATCTGATAAAAAGGGTCCTGAATATAGGTCTTGCATACCACACTATTTCTTTTTCTACAAATGCCTTAACAGAAGAGATTGGCTGGGAGTATCCATATTTCAGAAGAGTATGAAAGATTCTTCTTTTGGATGATTGCAACATCACTAATATTTTTATGTAAAGGTTTTATAATTTAAAGCATGTATAACTCAAGAACCCTGTTGAACTGTGATTTTTTTACAACTGTTATGTCCTAGCAGAGAGTGTAACGTGTCTGGATACTTTTGCTAGCTTTTCAGTTTTATTGGCAATAAGAGTTCAGGCATGTACGAACTGAAACCAACCTGCCACTTGTAAAACTCCTGTGATGTTGACTTAGCTGCTGTTTCAGTCAAGGTATGTTAAGAAGGTTTGCTTATTTGTTTTTCTGATTTTGTTAAGCAATGTGAACATACTCTGTGACTGGAGATCAGAAGGAATAGATGAGACAAAGGGAAAGAGAGAAAGAGAGAAAGAAAGAGAGAGAGAGGAAGGAAGGAAGGAAGGAAGGGAGGAAGGAAGGAAGGAAGGAAGGAAGGAAGGAAGGAAGGAAGGAAGGAAGGAAGGAAGGAAGGAAGGAAGGAAGGAAGAAAGAAAGAAAGAGAGAAAGAAAGAAAGGAAGAAAGAAAGAAAGAAAGAAAGAAAAAAGAGACAGAGTTACAGATCCTGAGAGTTCCAGTTTGTATTGCTATAGAGAGTGTAACTGTAGGCATAACTTAGCATTTCTATTGGCTTTTCAAAAATAGCATCTTGCTGCACGGTAAGTGGTGAATGGTGTAAAATCCAGTCGGTGGCTGCTCACAAGTGGTGATCCCCAGGGCTCAGTATTTGAACTGGTTCTGCTTAATATCTTTATCAATGATCCCGATGAGGGGACTGAGTGTACCCTCAGTAAGTTCACAGACAACGCCAAGTTGAGTGGGAATGTTGATACTATATGAATTATCAATGTATTTCTCAATGAGGCTGATCAGGAGAGGTCATATTGTGTTTGGAATAATTTGTCATAAATTTGGCATTTCCTTCTTTCTATGTTGCCTGTATATTTTTACTTGCTTATTAGCTGGTTACGTATGTGACATACATTGGTGGTTTCATTCTAGTTTCTGTTGTGCCGCCAGGTATCTGTATCATCATCTGTATATGTATCTGTATCTACCTATCTGTGTCTGTGTCTGTGTCTGTATCTGTATCTGTATCTGTATCTGTATCTGTATCTGTATCTGTATCTGTATCTGTATCTGTATCTGTATCTGTATCTGTATCTGTATCTGTGTCTGTATCTGTATCTTTATCTGTATCTGTATCTGTATCTGTATCTGTATCTGTATCTGTATCTGTGTCTGTGTCTGTATCTGTATCTGTGTCTGTGTCTGTATCTGTATCTGTGTCTGTGTCTGTGTCTGTATCTGTATCTGATACTGATACTGATACTGATATTGCTTCAATTAATTCAGTTGAAGCTGAAGACTTGAGTGGTTGGGTAAAATGAGCTTCTTTCTCACACTGAAGCTAGTGCCTGTTTATCAGAGATGACTATAATTGAGAGAACAGCTATTTGTATCATCCTGAATAGAGATGCTGAAACACGACCCATCTGCAGTTCTGGTACTAGAAGTATACCACATGAAAATTATTTTGGACATACTTCTACTGAGAGCTAAAAGAGCCAAACTTATTGAAGCTTAACTAGGCATACAGAAATACTAAGTTAATGTGGCAGTGACACAAATGCCAACAGAAGACTTACAGAATGACTGAGTATAGGATGTATGGCAGAGAATGAAGATGCTTTGTCAGTAAAGACAAACTGTTCTTCGTTTTGAGTGCTCTGCCAGAAAACTCTCTTGATGTAAAGCTATCACCAGTAAGAAGGCAACCAAAGTGGGAGACTGATTGCAGCAGCAGAATAACTGATTTTCTCCAACCCTCAATAAGCTTCCAGAGGTTAATGACAAAGTGCAGGCTTTGTTTACAAAAGACTCCAGGCTACACATGCTTGCTGGTGTGGAGAAATAACTGTTTTTTTTTTTTGCTATGAAGAATGAAATCTATTTTGTAAGGTGTTTCAAACCTTACTGCTGAGAGAATGAAGCTCTTCACATATAAAGTGTGTTGCTTCTGTGACATTTCCTGAAATAGAAGAGCAAGTGCTTCAACTTCCATCTGGATGCAGTTCTGAAATACATTAAAGAGAATGACTGGGTCTTGATGTGGATGAGGTTAGTGGAAGAGAAGTTTCATAATCATCCAGATATCCTCTATCACAGCAAAAAATTCACGGTCTAATATATCTTACAGTAAAATTTTTATCTAATTTATGAAGATTCATTCTATGCATATATTAAAACAGACTAACAAATGAACAACTGCTGATGTATGCACTGGTGGATATATAGAAGTCCCTTATATTGTAACTTATTTTAGAAGATATTTCTAGGACTGTTATTAAGGCAAAAATGTATGCCAGACTCTTTCTTCCGTTTCCAATACCTGTACAGAAAAACAAAATGAAGAAAATTGAAACTAATTTGTTATGCACATTTCTAAAATAATCTTACCATGTGTCTCCTTTCTGTTTTGGAATTCCTAGTAGTCTTTCCAGGATGAAGTTAAAAACTAACCCCCAAAGACCTTTTCTTTTAGTTGTTTTATCAGGGCTGGTTCCTGTGAAGGTAAACTTACTGAAAATCTTCAAGGAAGAATTCTAAAAAAACCAAAATATACCTTTAATAAATACTATGTGTGACTTCAGAGCATTTCTTCATTATGCCCTCATGGTATTTTCAGTACAGGATTCTTGTTTTTCCTGCATTCAAATGGATGCAAATGGATGATGTAGGACACCTCTGCCTCAAATTGATGTGTTAGAGACATTCTCAGAGAGAAGATGTGGTTAGAAACACAACCAACAATTCCAGGATACAACAATGGAAGCACTAGTTCTTCTCAAATTGCCATTGCAAGTATTTTCTTAACTTGTTTTTCCAGCTGGCTTAGATTCTTTTCTTTTAGCTCTGTGGAAATCAAATTCATCTTGACCCTGAATGCATTGATGAGTTCCTGGTCCATTTGTTATTACAAATGGTTATTTTTTAGAGAAAAAACAGTGACAAGGAGAAACGTCACAGAAATGTTATCTTAACTGTGGTAGACCATGGGAAATACAAGTTTGGGTGAAACTTTAACCTTTTGCTTTCACTGCAAGGTGGGAGCATTTCAGTTCCACTGACTTCTGTTAATTTCACATTTCTTTAAAAATCCCCTCTGTGGGTCTCCAAAAACAGTTATGTGTGTTGTTTTTCCCAGTATTTCATCAGGTTCATTATTAACATTAGACATATCGAAGGAATAGCCAAAATAAAGGAATCTGCAACAGCTGTGGAGATGCACAGTTTTGTATATTGGCAGGCTAATTTGTGAATTGTACCTCATTAAAATATGTCATTTGGATAAAAACCAACCACATATCTATGTGTTTTCAAAGCTTTTAAGCTTTTTTATTCCCTTGAATTCCTGGAGTGATGGAAACATGATGCAAAATATCACAGGCCAAGAGACTACAATAGCATCTTGAAGGGCAGAACAAATGTGGTTGAGATATTTAAAAAACTGAAGACTGCAACCATAGTGGTTCCCCCAGTACAAGAGTGTTACTGGGAAGCTGGAGCAAATTCAGAGGGTCACCTAGATGTTTGGAGTCCTGGAAAACATGGCATGTGAGGTCTACTAGTTTGCTCAGCCCATAGGAGAGAAGATCATCAATGGGCCTGAAATCCTCCACTCCCTAAAGGAGGTCAAGGGGAAGGTAGGATCAGACTTTCCCAAGGGATGTGCAGTGAAGGAACAAGAGGCAGACTCACAAACTTCAGCAAGGGAAATTCCTTTCAGATAAAAGGAAAAAAAAAAAAAAGGTCTGGAAGTCATTGATCCCACCCCTTGTTCATAACAATCTTATCTCAAAGTTAAAGCAGGTGCCATGTCCAGTCACGTTTTAAAAAATTTCCAACTATGGCATCATGACAGCTTATTAAATATTTACAAGAGCAACCTAAATAATTCTGAAGCTTTTGAATTAATTTAGAAAATATATATAAATAGCAGATTGAATGAAACTGGTATAAAATAGGGACCTTTTAAAATTTAACTGTTTCTGAGTCACAAAGATATTTAAGTTATCTTTTGATTTGCTATGGTTTCCAGCTTACTGTTCTTGAAGTAACAACTTCTAAAATTGGATAGGAGTGTTTTTGCAAAGGCGCAGTATCCTATACCTTGTTTGACAAAAGCTGAGCATATTTTCTTATAAACAATAAGTCTTAAATACTGAGGCCTCATCATGAAAAAAAAAAAAAACCTTAGCAAACAAAGAAAAAAAAATAATTGAGATAGGAATTAAGAAATTCTTTAAGTTATGCAAATAAGGGGTACTGTTTAAACGACTCTTGTAATAAACATATACATTACTTTTATTTAGAAATCAATTCATCAAACCCAGGATGTGAATCAAAACAGCAAGCAAGTTATCTAAGTAGGATTAGAAAAGCACTTTTTGAAACTACTGAATTTAAATTCTCATGCCAATAGACTCTGATATTAAGTGAATTTTTTTAAACTCTTCTGTGAATATTCCCCATACTGCTCACTGGAGTTGAGTCTCTGGATCTATGGGGAACTGAGAGGAGAAGGACAGTGAAACTCTTCCTTTTAGTTAGACTGACCCAAGCTAGCTGATCTGATCAACTGCTTCATATTCTTGGATCCTTTGCTAAGGTCTCACATCACAGTGTTTTTGAGTAATATTTCATGCCACGTCCAGTTGGCTCAGAGACCAAGTCCCATTCTGGTGGGCGATGACCCAACCTTTATTATTCATACCTTCATCAGCTTTTGGCTAGAGTACATCTGTGTGATAAACCTCGGCATGATGCCTACAGCACTTAGGAAACTCCAACTAATAGAGAAGGCTGGAAAACATCTCTGCAGACACAATGGCTACCATAGGTCCACCAAGCCTCCCCACAGAGATTTCCCATGGAATTTCAGTGCAAGTTCAAATTCCTTTTCTACTAGCAAAAAACCAGGTTGTAACTCTTCAATGAAGATTGTGAATAGGAGTTCTGCTCTTTTGCTATGGACAGTGCATTGTAAATGGGGTAAAACTTATCTCTCAGAGCTTTCCTGTGGCTCAAACTGAGTCCTCAAGTTCCTGTAGGGGCAAAAAAACATTGCTAATTTCTCTTTCTTGGCTTCTCTTCCACTTTGCCTTCTTTAACATAAACACATAATAGTTTTTGTAATCCTAAAGCTTAAACCCTACCAGAACACTCTTCCTTCTGGAAGGGATGAGAAAAACAGAAATCATGCCAAAGATGCACAGTCCAGTTGCTTACTGCAAGTAAGAGGTCAGGGAGTAAGTGAGGAGAGAAGCCAGTAGGATCTATGTGTTTGACCAGACTGACCATGCATATCTAATAGCAAGTTCAGACTCAAAGATGTGGCTTTCTTTTGAACAGAGGCTGTTAAAAGACATAGTAGCTAAATTAAGTGATGGAAAATATTTTCTGAGTTCACTGAAAAATTTCTCTTGTTCACTACCACTAGAAACAGCTGATAAAATCAGAGAAATATTTTAAGGCTTTAATTCATCAGAGTGTTTATGCAGACATCTAAGTCCATTCCTATTTAGTGAGGTATGTCAGCATTTCAGTGTTTTGAGTCTACAACTTTTCCATTCATACTTGCCATGTGAGAAGTAGGCCTGGATGTTAATACAAGAAGGAAGCAAATTTCAGAATTTTCTGTTGTGGAAGCAGAACATCTGAAATGTTAAAGCAAATGAAAAATTGGACAAAATAAGAATGCTTCACTAGTCCACTGAAGTAAGCAACTAGTTCTCAGAGCAGAACTGGAGAATATTGCAATTTTTATATCTGGGCATCCTGATAAAGAAGGGCTTATAGCTCCGTGTATGGCTGATACAGAGCTGCAATTCCTAGATCCACTTCAGGCAGAATAATAAAAAAGAAAATGTTGTCAGGTAAAACTTCCAAAACTCTGGCTTCTGAATAGAGTCTCTGGAAACCAAGCCAAACCAAACCAAACCAAACCAAACCAAACCAAACCAAACGAAACCAAACCAAACCAAACCAAACCAAACCAAGCCAAACCAAACTAAACAAGCAAACAAAAACCAAACACAACCCATAAATAACTTTCTAAATATTTAGGTGGAATCGCTCCTCATAACTAACCACACCTTGTCCTAGGGAACTCTGTAAGTCTCCTCTTTAATGTTTTCCTTATTTCATTCTTCTGTACATGTTCCAGTGAAAACAATCCCTTCTGCATACCACAGTTGACCTACTGTAACACTTCAGTTTGAAAAAAATGAAACAAAAATAGCTACAGAATGTGCTGATGAAAACAGTTATTGAGGAAAGCTGTCATGAGGTTTATAGAACCTTAGTTTGTTGGTGCCTATGATCAGCTGAGCTAGGAAAGTAGAGAAGTGGAGCTGGGAATCAAAGGCAGCTCTCAGATGCAAGTGTTATTGATACTACAGAGGAATGTATTTAAAGAGGAAAGCAGGATAAGCCTTGACAGCACCAAAAATCTGTCCATCATATTATTTTCCCTAGACCTAAGCATTTGTTGGTCTAACTGGGAAGGCATATAAGGGATTATAACACCTAAAAAGGTAGGAATATACATATACACATGGGTATATTTCAGGTTCAGAACAGTATTATAATGAATTTGTGGCTCTGCAGTGCACTAGATTTGCATGCGTTTCTATCATTAACATTTGAATAAGGTCTTGCAGCTCACTAAAATAATTTTGATTTCTTCACCTAAATGTTTTTTTTCCATATAACTTTCTAGTTAATGTGTTAACAGGGAACTCCAGCCATGGTTAGCAAGGATAAGGAACCACTTATCTAACAAAACAATTCTATTCTACTGTTTCACATGGGTTAAAAGTACACAGTTCAGTCGTAAATTTCACTTTCTTACATGTTAATGTGAAAATCACATTGTCAGTGAAAATAAGTCAACTGTGAAAACTTTGAAGATTGCTATTTGGAAACCTATGCATTGGTATAAATTAAATACATTATACAAACCCTATCAATTTAGGAATTCAATAGTTTTTGCACTAATCAGGGCCACAGACACTTAAATGATACAAGTAATCAATACAGCAAAAGGAAAAAAGCAGGAGCAATAAGGAATTTAACACAGTAATCACAAAGAACTGCTGGGAACTTTTCTAGTTATCCCGTAGTATGTTTGAAGTATACTATTGAAACAGTTTCAGTTATGCAAAGAAAAAGCAAATAGAAGAGAAAAAAACCATTTTACTGTGTTCTTCTTAGTCACATATGTAGCAGATCCTACAGATACCTACACGTCTGTTCCTGAATCCAGACAGACCATCTGTGGGTCATCCAATATTTGGTGGCGGCCAGTGATAATGTGATCAGTGACTTTGTTCTCTTATATGATGTTATATAGGAAGTGTATTATATTCCTCTTTATGTAAAAAAGTGCTGTGAGTACCTAAAGGATGATTTGCATTGATGGATGAAAATATATACATAACTGCAGATGTAAAATGAGATTGTTAATACAAATGCACACTAAGGTAAAAGCTAACATGTAGACACTGATTTCATTGACATTATACTCTTCAGAGCCTTTGCACAAAATGTTTTCTCCATTTCCTAGAAAAGCTATTTGTCACTCAGTAACAGATTAATATCCGGATGGTCAGTCTATTTTTTTTGCTTCATTGTTCTTTAATTATAAGTTGATGTATAAATTATAATACACAGGAATTTTCCAAACATAAAGACAGACAAGAGCTCTTGCTTCATGCTCTTGAGCATCTAAAATAAAAAAAGATATTTGGAAATGCTCTCACTATACTAAATCCCAGATGACAGCATTAGCTCATTTCTATTGTGATTTCCTTTTTTTTGTGTTCCTAAGCATAAATGATACAGATATTATGACTACAAATCATATAATGATTGTGCACTAGTTCATTGCTGGCAAAAAGAACTGTAGGGCATCCATACTTTTCCCCTTGGATACCCTCCATTTACAGAAGAACAAGACCCATATTTACCTGTCCTGATAGCTCCCAGGACAACGCTCAATGACTCCAGGACCTGGCCTCTGGACTGGTAAGCAAGGTTTGTTATGAACAGATTTGCTAATATGGTTCCTCTCATTAAGAAAACATTTCCCCATGACATTTTCAAAACACTCTAAAATTGATATAATAATAAACTTTCTCTGAAACAGGAGAAATGTAGCCAGATTAAAGACTACACAGAGGCTTTTTGTGAACCAGGAGTATTTTACTATCTCTTTTTTTGAGTCAGACAATGTCACAGAAGGTAGAAATGGACACAATGCAAAAAGTACAACTTCAGGAAGCGAAAGGCAAATCTTTCTGTACAGGAAGTTGTATCACTGCACTGGCACTGTAAGCTTTCATCACCTCCAGATGCTGTTGCAGGTATTACTTGATTTAACCACAGAGAGCACTTTTGAAAAGCTCGTTAGGACTCCCAGTCTCATACACACTATACATCTATATTGTGTATAGTGATCTTTGCATTAAATTGTGTGTTACGTGTGAGTATTTCTGTATAGAAAATCACTCAAAAGTAATGTAACTGAACCACATCCAGCTGTGTCTGCAGGATATACTCTCACAACAACCCAATGCCCAGAGAAAATCCCAGGCTTTCCAGAACTGTTGTGCCATTTCAGTTCTCAGCTACAAAGAAGGCAAGAAAAAGAGACCAAAAAAAGCAAGGAAAGTAAGCATAGTGCAGAAGAGATAAAAGAGAGTAACAGAGAGAAAACCATGAGGCAGACATGCACAGACTGTCAAGTGAAAAAACAATTTAAAATGGAAAGAACAGCAGAGAAAATACAGTTGGAGGAAAAATGCTCAATCGAATTGAGGTACAAAACATCTGAAGGACAAGAATGATCAAAGAGTTGGATATATGTTATTTTTCATTTATAGCTTTATGGGTTCATGACAACACTCTCCTCTAGACTTTGTCATAAAGTGATAAATTCCATAATTCTGAACACATTTTTTAGAGTACATTGTTTTGACATGGTAAACCTCAGTGAATTTACAATTTTTTGAGGGCTAAAAATGATAAAACTAACAATAGAAATGAGGCTATTCTGAGAATCAGAGCCTCCCTATGCTGGTAAAAAACAAACAAACAAAAAAACAACAAAACTCAGACAAAACCAAAATTCCTAAAAGGTCAAGATTTTTTTAAACATTTATCTTCTAAGAAGTTTTATACTAAAAGCACGAAAAAGCTGTAATGTGACAGGGAAAAAAAATAGCTCTGTTAATTTTTAATTTTAAATTTAAAGAAGGGTGCCAAGGAGGATCATTGTGCATAACTCCATCTGGAACTTTGTCTCATACCACGTACGTGTTTTTTGAAATGTCTGTCATAATATTAGGTGGATTTAAAGACTCTCGGAAACAATATTCTAAGTAAACAATATCCTAATTTATAAATGTCAGTCATCCAAGGTGTTATATGATTTCTTGACTGGGGAGTTCATTTCTTAAGGATAAGCTGCTTTAGGGAGGCAGCACTGTTTATCATATATTCCCCCCCCCTAGTTACAGTTGTTATAATTTCATGCTGGGCAGAGAGTGCAGTGTGTGTATATGTATAGTTGTGTAGAGTTAGGGGCAGGCTGGATGGAAGTAGGACAGAAAAAATAAAGCCAGCTTGATGCTCTTCCTGCTGAAAAGAGCCTAGTTACTTACCTAGACCTCAGACTATACTCTCTAATTTTACTCAACAGTTCTATTGACGTCAATTGAAATTCCAAATGTAGAATGAAAACAGAATAGAGCTTATTGTCATTTTGAAGCATAACAAAATATAAAACAGGCATTTAGAAAGTATTTCTTATTATAATCTTTGCAGAACACATCATTTTTGATAAGTTTTTTTTTTTTTTTGCAAATATGAATGTAGGAGTTACCCAAACTGGTAAAGATAATTCAATACAAAATAATATAAATTTCTATTTTTAAGGCTTTAAAAGCATTGGTTGTATATCTCGCCCTCATAAATGGCAGCCAAGAGTTGTCAGATGAAAGATGCGTGTTATTCCTACAAATGATCTCAATAGTTTACTTTTTTTTATGTGCATATATTCATCATTTTGTTTATAAGATGATTTTCCTAAAAAGAAGTCAAGCTGCCTCATTAAAAACAACCCAAGAAGATAAAACAAATGGGCACAGTAGATATTAAATAGTTATAAAAAAAATGTTATCATTCATTAATTGTTTTAAGAGGATTTATCTGATTGCTGTGCCATTTAATATATCTATGCCTGGAACTCTTATTACATAAAAACCTGGAATGGGAGAGATAAATCATTTATATATGTCTATTTCCAGCCAAACGTAATCCAGACCCCAGAAAGGAGGCAGATTTTGATCTTACTGTGACCCTGACTGTGAATGCAGATAAACTGATTTCTTGGAAGTTTTTTTCAACTGTCTTTTTGGTATGTAGAAGAGCAGTGCTGAATGAAGAAAGGAGAAAATACTGAGCTGCAACTTTTGACTCATTTCTTTTGCTGTAACTTTGTTTTAGTGTTAAGTGGCCCGCAGAAATTTTGTGACCTCCCAATAGTTTTTCTGCGAAGACCTAGAGAATACAGCCATGTTGTGACTTCCAGGTGGGTTGAACATTCAGTCAAATGAAATGGCTTTAGGATGTAGGAATTCGTAGCTAATGATGATCTAGGTTGGAATATAGAATAGGAAAGGAGTTTGTAGATCAAGTTCATTGTTTTGCAACTGTAAGAAGCTATGATATTTAGCCTAGATGCCACTGCCTCTTCCACAGGTTTTGTCTGTCCCTCCTTCCACACAGCAAAAATGAATGTGTTTGCAAAATACCAGAAAACACAAGACATACTCTGCTGAGGCATTAATAGCTTTGAAGTGGCATTACCAAAGTCCTGCATGAGGAGAGACTTTGGTGGCCCAGAACCTCATGAAGAATGGATCCTGTTTACTCTAAAAGGAAAAGTAAAAATATAAAACTATCCTGTTTTCTGCCACAGCAGACTGAGGGAGAATTACTTCTTGAGTGCCAATCTGATGTTGGGTACATCATAAGCAAGACCAATTGATCTGGCAACAGGAAAATTTCTAACCATCAGTAGATAAGTCCTTACTAAGCAAAACTCAGTGAGACTATTGATAATTTTTTTGCTAAATTTATACTTGTTCGGATGACAGTGGACCTGAGTATGAACAGATTTGCTGTTGCTGGTCCTGTTTGCCAGATATGTTCTGCATACAGCAAATGCTGTAGTAGGATTAAAGTAGCTTATCACTGCACTTATTCAACATCTAGACACTTAATGTTTTCAAGGCACCTACAATGAGAATATTTGCTTATAGGTTTGGACCCCAAATAAATCTGTTTCCTTTGTAAGAGTGTTATACTCCATGATCCCAGAAACCTGGGATTCATGGTGAGTTTTTAAAAAACATTACCTGGTTATGATTATCCCTGAGTGCACGATGTGCTGAGCAACCTGTTGTATTTGACCCTGCTTTGAGCGGAGGTTGGAATAGATGAACTCCAGAGGCCAATTCCAACCTCAACACTTCTCTGTTGCTGTGATTCCATCATTATGATTAATTGTGACAAATTATAACAATATATGTTGAATAATTATTAGTAAGGAAGCATATGCAAACATTTAGTGCTTATGGGTGCATAGATCTGTGTGTGTGTAGGTACAGATTTGTTGTGCACGGAACCCTGAAGAGATACCAGTTGCCTTCATCTCCTGCTAGGCCATCATGGCACAGGCATCCTCAGAAAAGTAAAACAGGGATATTTCCAGAAAATGGTGGCTTACCAAAAGGCCTAATGGGGCTGGCGAGACATACTTGGTGGAGGGAACGTCAAGGCTTTGGGAACCTGTGGTTTCTGGCATTGTGGGAGGAACCTTCCCCTGGACACTGAAGGAGACTGAGTGCCATGCTACTGAGACAGTTGTCCCCTGTGTGAGGAAGCAGGCCATCTTCCCCATCCACACTGGGCATGATTCCCTCCTTCCTCTTCATTATGTGATGGTAATGGAAATGATGACACAATACATAAATGCCAGAAGAATTTTTGTCCACATCCAAATGAAAATTAACTTAATCTAACTGCCTTCTGGCTGTGTCTCATTAAAAGTAATTCAGGAATGTTTAGCAATGTCAAAATTTAATTACTATTTTGCGGGAATGAAAATTGCACAGTTTTCAGGGAAAGTCAGCCTTTGGATGGTGTGCTAATAAGGACTGGACCATCTTTGGCATTTACTGTGGAAAGAGAAATGCATTACAGAATGGAAAATAAAGCCTATGCTAAGCATGTGCAAGGGCACAGCATTAAGTAGGCAGATACGTTGGAAAAGATAATTATACTGAACTCATGTTTCTAGCCACAGGGTGAACTTTCTCCAAAACACTGAAATTGCTGCAAGATCCTGAAGCCTGAGCATTCCTTTGTTGTTTAGTAAATCACTGTGAAGTCTGTTGCATAATGTGCTCTTCATCCTTTTCTAGTGATTTGTCCTCACAGGGAATAACTTCATCATCATTCCAGCTGAGTTCAAATAGTAGCTGCAACCTGAAATATAAAAAAGTATAAAACATCTGACCTTTGAAAAATTAATAAACTTCTCACATCAACGTATAAGGATGCCCTGTGTTTCTAATCCAGGGCACCACAAATTAATAGACATGTAAGAGTTTTGACCTGACATATTTTGATAATTTATGTCAGAGTTTTTTATCCTAGATGCCTAGTCAGCTTCAAAATGTTCAATCCTCACTTTTCCTCAAATGATTCTTTTGCCTTCAAAGTATCCACTGCTGAAGAAAGAGTTCATGGATCAGGAGCACTTGGAGAGTCCTGCGACTGGATTCAGCTGTCATTTTGCCTTCTTGAACTGTTTGCCAGCTAATAGATTACCTTTCTGTTTTATTTTTCTTTTAATGTGAGAAGGGAATTTTGCCACTAGATTTACTGGGAGGCGACGAGAGTTGCAAAGAAAGCAACAGAATTAGTCACTGACCTGAGGACCTAAATTGAAATAACAGGTAAAAAAGATGCTCTCTGGAAGAACTTGACAGAATAATGGGCATATGCATTGCATCTGCATTCCAAGAATAGTACATGATTTTAAAATCTAGAAGTCCTCTAATCTAAGAATTCTCTAAAGAGATCTGATAATCTTGAAAATAATCAGTGAAATCCTCTACTATGGAATATTTGAGTATTTTTGTCATTAATTAGAACAAACTCAAGCTCTAACAGTAATACCTGTTAACATATTTTTTCCAGAATTCTTTTGTCTTCTTTTTAAATATCTTTCACTTTTCTGTAGTTCCTAATAACTGGGCAATTAAGCACTGAAATGAACATTTGCAAATACAGTTCACTGTATATCAGGCTTGTTTATGGTAACTGCCCACACAGGGACAAGGATGCTTTTGAGATCATAAAATCTACATTCCGATCTCAGCCTTGAGAACCAGACTCCCAGAAGACATTTCAGTGCTACTCTCATTTCTTTGGTGGTTTGTTCTGTTCTGTTTCTACTGATACTTAAAGTTAGATGGTCACAACATTATATCATCTCCTTGGAGGACATTGAATCAATAGTAAAATACAGTCCATATGATTGGTCAGAAATAAATTTGAATTGACTTTATATATTATTCTATAATTGATTCAGGGTGGTATTTTACTGCTGCAGCTTGCATGCAAAAAAGTGCAAAAGCAGATGTACTCAAGTTAGTAGAAACATCAGGAAAACATCACTTTCAACTCGAGGATTAAATAAGTTAATAGTTTCATGTTAAAGAACTCCCTTTACTGGTTGTGTGAGCTCATTATCTATGCTAGTTAAATGGTGTTTCATGCCAGTATGTCTCACAATTTTAATTATGTTTCATTATGAAAGTACTTTTCAGAAATGTTATCAATAATCAGTGCACTGTAGGCACTATGTTGTCTATAATGGCCTTTGCTTCAAATTATGTATTGCATATAAATGTTTCTGTGTAGAAAACCATGCAAAAGCAACATTACTGAACCACATCCCCCTGTGTCTGCAGGATACACTCATACAACAACCGGTGTCAATGCCCAAAGACACTCCCAGGCTTTCCAGAACTTTTGTGCTATTTCACCTCTCAGCTACAAAGTCAAACTTGAATTTCTGTCTTTGCCGAACAAAGCCATGCAGACTATACTATTTTTATTTATGACAGAAGAATGAAGAACCAAATCTACTCTAAATAGAAAATGAATTAATGCATTCAGAATTTCAGGGTGTTTCCAATATGTGGCTTACATGGCTTTTCTTACTGTAATTTTATTTGATAAAAATATCTGTTACAGGCCTGAGAATTACAAATTAAATTTGCCAGATGTGTGTAGGAATCACACAATATGTACTTACAATAAGCTCCATGAAACCTTCTTTGATAATAGCTAACTGCCATTGGAATATTTTCAATTTTGTTTGTGTGTGTGTGTGTATTAAACACATCTCTCAAGTATTTTTTAGCTCTCTAAATCTGATTTCCTAGAATGTCATCCAGCTTAGAATATCATAAACATGATTTTTCCTGTTCTGCTTCAAAAAGTGGGCACTGCAAAGTGCTCCTCTAAATGTGCTAAACTTTTCCTACTAAAAATGGTTTGAAATAAATCCTTTACAAACACTTAAATGAAAGGAAAAGAGCTAATTAGACCTTGATCCAAATTATTCTAACAATCATGCAGACTTCTGTTGTCTCACTGAGACTTGCATCCAGTCTTTGGGACCACCAACAGCAAGAAACTGAAGCAAACTTTACCTCCCAGTAGTGTTTCATTAATGTCTTCCCCCAGCTTGTTAAAATTAAAAATGTGCTTACTATTTTGCTGGATCAGACTCTGAGAGCATGAGGCTTTTCTGTTAAGAAATGATATTTTATTGGCACTTCGAAATATCACAGTGTTTTCTGGCATTGAATAAATCTTAAAAATACCAACAACAATGAAACCTTGTGAAACAGAAGATAACACTTAAATGACTAGATTTAAAACTGCATGAAAAATAAAACCATTATATCTGTCATAGGTTTGAGTTAACAATTATTCCCCTCAGTATTATGATAAGCTGGTTAAGTGACATTGTTTTTGAGAATTATGTATACATGTATTACAAAAAAAAAAAAGAAGATTATAAGGTCCTTTCAGTTTTGGTGAGACAAATTTGAAGATTCAGATGTTGTGAGGTTTGTTAACATGAACTGCTGAGCATGACGTATCTGTTCACTGTGATTAGTGAGTTGTCTGTCCAGAGATGATACAGGAACATCTTCACCTCCTATGACGCTGGTCAGTTATTTCCTTCGGTTTTAATCAAGATTATTGAATCCAAGCAAACTTTGGACAGCCTAAAGGATACTACTACTTTGGGTTATATACTGGGAAATATAAAAATTAAAGAATGCTGGTGTAGTATATGTAGAACATGCAAAACCACAATAACATGTAGATAAATACACACCTATCTTCATGCATTGTCACTTGAAGTGAGTAACATTTCTAGCTCATGTTTTGACTATCAGTTTTCTGAACTGTTATTTGGTATTGAGGTAGAGGTTTTAAAGTAGTTATGCAAACAATTTTACTTTGATATTGTGGAAGGCTGAATCACAAGTACCAATGATTTAGCAAAAGTCATGTAATGATATAGGCAGCATGAAATTGGTTGTTCAAATGTTCCACAAGTCCAGCTGCACAGCTCTTGTGCCAGTGATCAGTATGGCCACCTTCACCTTTATTTCTCTGAAATAGCTGAAAATATTACAGTGTCTGCCTGAAGTTCCCCCTCTTAATCCCAATTTCCCCCCTTTTCCTATGGTGTCTAAGCAAGGAGAGTGTGAAACTTGAAGTTCTCTTGCAAGATCCCATGCATATTTTGAAGAATGATGATTTTTTTTCAAACTGATGGCATCATATATTAAAATACCACACACATTATTCAAATCACAGCATAAAAATAATTTCAAAAGAAAACTTCAAGGTCAACAAACTAGCATTTCAGGAATCCTGTCTTAGTCATAACAATGACATGAAAAAAAACAAGAGGGCAGGCATGACAAAGGGAGTATGAGTCACTGGTTCCTAAGTTAATCAGAAATAAACAAACATGAGAATTAAAGCAATCAGATGCACAATTTTATTTTCCATATTAGAAAAGTATTACAGTTTTATAGTTCCTACAGAGATGCTCAAATGCTAATAACAATACTGTTATAAAGCTGAAAACTGAGAAGGGGAAATTTTAGTGGTAGTATACATTGAATTTTCCTTCTTGTCACCTTAGTCAATTTGACAGCTCTTGTTCTCACTAGTGGAATATGAAACTCTATGGTATATTTTACTTTTCATTGTCAAACAGAGGCCAAATAGTGTGTGAATAAAGTTTAAATCTGGATAAACTATATAGCGGACTGCAAATGGCACACTGCTGGGCTTTGTCCTCTAATGTGCTACTGATTTTGTATTCAGTTTCTGTTGCTTCTTATTGCCTAAATTTCGTTCTTCAAAAAGTCAAACACTGATCCACAACTCTCTCACTTGTGGTCCAAACAGGTAACTGAGGCTCCTGAGTCAGCTCAAAATCTGAAAAAAGCAAAACAGAAATAACAAAAAGTGTGCCTAAGCCTGCCTCAATAGTTTTTCAATACACAAGGATAGAAGGAAAGATAGGAAAAAAAGGAGGAAACTATACTCTCTTTTAGAGTGGAAACACAGAAGTTTTGCTTTTCAGGCTTGACTTTGGCATGACTTCCTAGCAGTTATTGAACAAATCTTTGGCTCTTTTTGCTCATATTGATACTTCTCTTGTCTGTCTTCATGGAATGCTCTTTTTTAAGTGCTTTGAATTTGACAAGGCCTACAGAATAGCTAGATACAGAAGTGTAATACTCAGTCTAAAGTGCAGAATAATGACAAACAACTGATTTCCTTTTTAAAGAGTAATGTTAAACAGGATGTTAAAGATATTGTAATGAAGTAAGTTTTACATTTGATATCTCTTCTATTATGAATAGATTTGGACAGTTTTCCCTTGTTAGTAGAATAGGTACTAGTTAGAAGAAAGCTTTTTAGTTACTGTGTGTGTTATCTTTACATATTGACTTACATATGTTACCTTTACGTATTTATAAACATTAATGAGGTCACCCCTCAGTCTCCTCTTCTCCAAACTAAAGAGACCCAATTCCCTCAGCCTTTCCTCATAAGGGAGATGCTCCACTCCCTTAATCATCTTTGTTGCCCTACGCTGGACTCTCTTCAGCAGTTCCCTGTGCTTCTTGAACTGAGGGGCCCAGAACTGGACACAATATTCTAGATGTGGTCTCACCAGGGCAGAGTAGAGGGGAAGGGGAACCTCCCTCGACCTACTAACCACCCCGCTTCTGATACACCCCAGGATGCCATTGGCCTTCTTGGCCACAAGGGCACAGAGCTGACTCATGGTCATCCTGCTGTCCACCAGGACTCCCAGGTCCCTTTCCTCTAAGTTGCTCTCTAACAGGTTGTTCCTCAAGTTATACTGGAACCTGGGGTTGTTCCTGCCCACATGCAAGACTCTACACTTGCCCTTATTATATTTCATTATTTTTTTCCCCACCCAACTCACCAGCCTGTCCAGGTCCCGCTGGATGGCAGCACAGCCTTCTGGCGTGTCAGCCACTCCTCCCAGTTTGGTATTATCAGTAAACTTGCTGATAGTGCACTCTATTCCCTCATTCAAGTCATCGATGAATATATCGAATAATATTGGCCCCAGTACTGACCCCTGAGGCACTCCACTAGATACAGACCTCCAACTAGACTCTACCCCATTGACCACGACTCTCTGGCTTCTTTCCTTCAACCAGTTCGCAGTCCACATCACTACCTGATCATCCAGACTGCACTCCCTCAGTTTAGCTGTGAGGATGCTGTGGGAGACTGTGTCAAAGGCTTTACTCAAGTCAAGGTAGACCACATCCACTGCTCTGTCATCATCCATCCACCTCGTTATGTCCTCATAAAAGGCAATGAGGTTGGTCAAGCACGACTTCCCCTTGGTGAAGCCATGTTGACTGCCCCTAACTGCCCCTCTTATCCTTGATATGACTTGAGATGGCACCAAGGATAAGTTGTTCCGTCACTTTCTCAGGGATGGAGGTGAGGCTGACAGTTCTGTAGTTACCCGGGTCCTCCTTCTTCCCCTTTTTGAAGACTGGAGTGACATTTGCTTTCCTCCAGTTCTCAGGCACCTCTCCTGTTTCCCAAGACTTGGCAAAGATGATGGAGAGTGGTCCAGCGATGACTTCAGCCAACTCCCTCAGCATCCGCGAGCGCATCCCATCTGGACTCATGGATTTATGGATGTTCAGGTTGCTTAATTGCTCCCTAACCCAGTCCTCATCAACCAAGGCCGACTCCTTCATTTTCCTAACTTCCTCTGGGGCCTCAGGGGTACAGGGCTCCTCAGGACAGGCTCTGTCACTGTAGACAGAGACAAAGAAGGCATTCAGTAACTCTGTCTTCTCTGTATCTTCTGTCACCAGGACACCCACCTCATTCATCAGAGGGCCTACATTACCTCTGGTGTTAGTTTTGTCTGCTATGTATTTGAAAGAGCTCTTTCTGTTGTCCTTGACCCCTCTCGCCAGGTTTAATTCTAAGGAGGCCTTATCTTTCCTAGTTGCTTCCCTACATCCTCTGACAACAGCCTTATATTCTTCCTAAGTGGCCAGCCCCTCTTTCCATGACCTATAAACTCTCCTCTTCCACTTGAGCTTATCCAGCATTTCCCTGTTTAACCACGCAGGTCTCCTGGCTCCCTTCCTATGTGTTGGGATGCTCTGATCTTGAGCTTGGTAAAGAAGAAATCTTTTCACTGATTTTGTGAGATGGTAGCTTGTTTAAGAATGATATAGAACACTAAAATATCTTTAAAACATCTACACAGCTCCTGGATCAGCCATATTACAGAAAATATTTTGGTTAGTACTTGTTACACAGAATATACCTTATCCAGTCAGGAAATGAAACTAGATTGTGCGATATACATTCTTTATGTATTTTATTTATTTATTTATTTATTTATTCATTCATTCATTCATTCATTCATTTATTTATTTATTTATTTATTTATTTATTTATTTATTTTCCTGCACTGGCACAAGTTCTGCGCAAAGTCTGATTCATCTTGAGCATAGCGACTTGCAAACATACAGGCCTTTCACCCGTGTAGGCATGAGAATATTTTTAGAAGATTAATATTCTGAAAAGAAGGAGGAAATTCTTTGGAATAGGGGAAAATCCAACATTGCTACTTCAAACAGTTCTGGCAAGAAAGATGATATTCTTGTCAAAGCAGCACCGATGCTTTTATAAGCAACACCCCAGTATTATCACTGGCTAGAATAAATGTTATGTTGTTTATTTGTGCCCTGATGAATTACTCAGTTCATTTCAGAAATAAACAACATTCACTATCACATGTTCAGAAGGAACTTATTTCTACCAAGTCTGGTTTGTTGAAACTTTGTTCCATCTTTAGGCTGTAGAATGTGGATGTGCTTTTCCTTGGCCCTCTCTGCTAATCCAACCAGCTCCCCAGTCCTTAAATCCTCATAAAACTTTTACTTATGTCCTAGACATGTTCTGTACAAGAGAAACCCATAGCAAAGTCCCTGCGATCCACTGCCAAGATTCCACAAGGAGTTAGGAGCTGACTGTGAGGGCTTGTCTGCTTCCAGAGCCAGGAGAAAAATCTTTGCCACAGGAAATAAGATAATGCGTCAACAACTTAATTAATCTTCCGATAGAAGCACCTTGCCTTAGGGAGGTACACTGAATGCCAGATACTGTAACACCAAAATCTGAAGCAATTTCATTATTGGTCTTTCAAATAAGGAATAATTATTTATTCAACTTATTGTTCAGAGTTTTATAAGAGGAGTCCCTAGTAAGGACTTACAGAAAATATGCAACTGAGAGCGTTAGTTGATTGAAACCACATGTATCAAGGGCAAAAAGGTAGCAAAAATCCAGAGAAAAAGTCTCTCAGGGACCTGAGGGTGACAGAAGGCATGTGCTGGGGCTGCCCTTCACCCCTGCCCATGACCCAGGACCTGGTTTTCATCCAGTCCAGAACTGTCAAGCCCTGTCACAGTGACACTGCAGCAATATTAGACTCTATCTCCATCCCTGTAGGTAGTTGGTTTCCTGGATGGGCCCCCTCCCCTCACAATGTATGCTGCAGGTTGTCTCCAGCCCCGCCTCTGGCCTCAGCTCCATTTGCTCCTGATGGGACCACCTGGATAGACCTTGGACCTGGTTCATTGCTTCGTCTGTCTGGCATGGCTATAGATAGACCTGTTCAAAGATTAAACCAAGACTACAAACAGCAGTCATCTTTTCTCAAAATCATAATTACACTGGGTATATTTCAGGACTGTCCTTGTGCTTATATGCTAAGTGGTATCTTGGAAAGCATTTTCTGAAGTCATAAGGTGATGAAAAATCAGCCAAGGTAAGTCACAGTAAAAAACTCTGTAGCTAATAATAACTTAAACTGCTGATTCGTGCAAACATGGAAGATGTCTTTCAGAGGGTGAAGGAGAAATTTAACAAAAGCTGGTTGAAAGTTGAATTAATCTACCTATTAGTCTTCTGACTCAGATCAATGGAGTTGATAACCAAACTGATAAATCTTTGTTTTAGGCTATTCCTTTGTATAACGGCACAGGTAGAAACTGGTAATACAGATGGAGGTAAAATGTTAGTAGTAAATTAAAAAAAAAAAACAACAGCCTGGCATTGAGGGATAAGTGGGTGGAGTTGGATGAGCTTTATAAAAAAATTCTTCTAAATTACTTAATAGCAAGAAAAAATTACATAACAGTAAATGCATTCATGATACCAAGATAGAAGAAACTACAATTATTGTACCACAGAAGAAAAAGGAATAGACCAAGGGAGAGAAGTGGGGGCAATAGGGTAATAGTTGGATTTAGTGTTACAAATTAAAAACTAATTTAAAGAAAACTAAGAAAATTGTAAACAATTTGAATGAAATGCCTCTTAAGCGAGCTCAGTGGGATAGAAATAACAATGTAAACAACAAAAAGAAAAAGTAGTACTAAAGAAAGCAAGAAATTGGTAGAAAGATCACACATAAAGGCAGTAAGACAACAGCTTGGTTATTATGTACGGCACATCCCAGGCTTTGGTTGAAATGGAGAATGTAGGTGTTGATTCAAAATTCAATAAAGTCAATGGAAATATTCCTTTTGAGTAATAAAGAGCTTTGAGACAGGACCTCAGCTATTTGGGGTGTATCGAGATGTCAGATTGACGTCTTATTAGAAAAAAAGGTCCAAGAAATAGAGCAAATGGAAGAAAACTGCAACCCTCCTTAATTACGGATTATGGAGGCTTGAGCAGTACTGCAATTATATGACTGGCAAAACCCTTATGCACCTCTGTGTAAGGAGATGTTCTGGTTAGAGATCAGATTGCATATTTTCAACCAGAAATGTTGTTTCCATTTAAATGTGGAAAACGACAATTAGTGCCATAAAAGACATCATCAGTATTATATGATGTGAAAACCAAGACCAGTGTGAATATGAATTCCTATATTCCTATATAATTATATGTATAGAGAAGCAGGTTTTCAGGGAATAGAAAATAAATATAAAAGTATTTCTCCATTTCTTTATTATATTCCACATGGATATTTGAAGTTTGTTAAATTCTGCACTTTTCTACTCTTATTGGCTGTCTAATAGTATCTTTGATTTAACATTGCTCTTTCCAAATGCGAATTATTCCTGAGTTCTCTTATTTTTCCCTGTCAAAAGGATTAGAAAGCTATAGGTTTGCTAGGAAAGGTAATTCCTAACGCATCTAAAAATTACTTTATTAGTTATCTTATAGTACTTATGACCACTTTTAAGGCTTTAGGTTATAAGCAAATAGCCCCTAGTAAATATTTTGGTGCAAGTAAATAATTAATCTCTCATATTTCAAGTGGTCACAGTTTTGTCACAAGTCTCAGATTATTTGTCTCTACTGATGAGAGAAGTCACCGTGTGGAAAAACAGCTTCTACTCACAAAATGTTCCTGCCTCTCATGAATGAGGGAGATGTCTTGAGCTCATGAGCTGACATCTTGTTCTCTCAGAAACAAAATGTTAAATAATGCCGCAATTTATTTTTTGAGGAGTTTGAGCACATATTTTAACACAACCGATGACATGATTCTGAATTTTCTGACTGAATGATTTAAGTTCTGCAGAAGAGAATATTAGAAAATTAACAGTGAATATTTTTATTCACTCCAATTCTCTGAACTCATCTTCAATAGAAGATAAGTAAAGTACAGTGAAGCAAAGATTATCCTGAGCTTACAGATAAGGAGTGAGGTAATAGGGTTATTTGTCACAGATTAAATGTAGGTCAGACTGCCCAGAACTTCTGGCTCCCAGTCTAGTGCCTTAAGCACAAGACCTTATTTAAATCTCAAGTATTTTAGTAGAAATGTTGAGAGGACTTCAGAGAAAAAAAAGGATATGTCAAATTCCAAAGCCTACCTCCATGCTCTGGAGTTCTCCTGTAGATGATGGGGCTGACCCTCTTAGGCGTATAAACACATTTATCTTGTTGGACTAGAGCCCTGCAAAGATAAAAGTATGGAAGCAAATAACTATGCTTATACACTGATGTCCCCACATAAGTGTTGTCACAGTTAAATCAGAATACAAACACAAATCATAGTGCAGGTACACGACGAGAAGTGACCCAAAAATAAAAATCTTGGGCTGAAGCACAGCCTGTGTTTTCTGACCAGTTTGTGACTGCCCTCTAACTCTTCATGCCTACACTCTTGCAGTGAAGAGGACACTATTAGATAGCCCTTCCTGGTTGTGGCTTGGGATGGTAAAGCTACTTTGCAATATTGTCTTTCATTTTAAAGCAGAGTCAGGTAGATTTCAAAGCTTATGATTGTATGCTGTAATTGCAAGAATATTTTTTAAACCTATTTTCTTTCAGATATTATCATATTATGTCAAAGATAGGTCAATTTTTGATGCAATATTCTTCAGTGTCATTAAAGTGAAATTTGACCTAAAATCAAGGCTTTTCCATTAAACTATTTAATGAATTTAACGAGAAGTGACAGTATCAGAACTATGATCTGCTTAGGAGTTTCTTGCTTTTAGAATCCTGGAAACTTACACTTTGAGAAGAGGTGTACTCTAATATTTTAATTTCTTCTTGGAGTTCAAGACATGAATGTTTAAGTACTCAGTTTAACACCTAAAATGAGGCTTGCCATTTAATCTATTATACTAGTGAGTTCAAAGGGATATGGCACATTCTTACCTCACATTGTGTTCTTATACATGAATAAATGGCTGAAGTAAAGTCAGATCTGAGTCCTGCAGATTAGAACAGGATTTAATGCTGGAGATCAATTATCCCATGTCTGTGGTAGCTGTTTAATACCTCATTCTGAGCACTTGCTGATGGTCGTAACTATGTAGAGTATTGACCAGATGGCTTTCTGGTCTAAGTCAGTAGAGAAAAATTTAGGCAACCAGAAATTCCTCTGCTGAGTGAAAAGAGGAACTAGATAGCTATTTAATTAAGCTTGTGCACACAGTGCCACAACTGAAGAAGCTCTAGAAGTATCCTGGGAAGGCACTCCCAGCCTGTATCGCTTCAAGGGGCTCTTCCTTGAAGTGGAATTCCTACCCCTTCAAGAATTTGTCCTTCTTGAATTTCATCATATTGGTTCATTTCTCCATCTTCTCTATGTCCCTATGGGTGGCAACTCTGTGCTGCACCACCCAGTTTCTTGTTATCTGCAAGCTTGCTGTCACCTCCTCAAGTCATTAATAAAGATGTTAATCAAGACCCCACAGTACTCCACTAGCCTCCAGGTAGAGAACAATCCATTAACCATCACCCTCTGAACCTGAACCTCAAACCAGCTTTTTAACCACCTCGTTGTCAAAAACGCTATTTGTGCATGTGTTATTCATACACTTGTATGCTTGCCGTTCTCATCTGGGGAGGCAGAACCATGAAGATGTTTAAGGGAGTGGAGCATCTCCCATATGAGGAAAGGTTGAGGGAGCTGGGTCTCTTTAGCTTGAAACAGGAGATGGGAGGGTGACCTCATTAATGTTTATAAATATGTAAAGGGCATGGAACCAGGCTCTTCTCCGTGACAACGAATGATAGGGCAAGGGACAATGGGTACAAACTGGAACACAGGAGGTTCAATTTAAATATGAGAGGAAATTTCTTCACAATGAGGGTAACAGAACCCTGGAACAGGCTGCCCAGGGGGGTTGTGGAGTCTCAGTCTCTGGAGATATTCAAAACCTGCCTGGACACCTTCCTGTGTAGCCTGATCTAGATGTTCCTGCTCCAGCAGGGGGATCTTTCGAGGTCCCTTCTGATCCCTAACATTCTGTGATTCTGTGAAATTCAGAGAGTCAACATTATATATTTCACTTTTCACCTTGTGGATTCAGAAAACACCTCTTAGGAAGTCTTTTTCAATGCCACAGGCTCATACTATGGCAAATCTTGGGAACAAGGGAGAGAAAATGTTAAAATGACTGTGTTTTACAAACAGTCTTCTTCACATCCTGTCCTTCTGAGAGAAAAAACAACCTTATATTGCTAGAATGGGCAGCATATTTCCTTGTTGACACCACACTGAATAGGAAGTCAAGGTATTCGTGTAGTGATTAAAGTTTAGTTATTTACTGAGTAATTGAGGTTTTCTGATGTTCACTGTGAATCCTTTTTCCTTTTTGTTTCTTTCCACACAACCTCTTCAGACCAGATGCATTTCTCAGTGTTACTTCAAGAATCTCCTGCCAGCTAAAATATCGAAAACAATCAAATGTTTTCCAACATTAAGATATTTTGGTGGCATTTAAAATTGTTTGCTGTTGGCTTTTCTTAATATTAACGTATGTTTTCAAAGTGTGAGTGTGCTGGCTAGCAGCTATGGTTCAGTCTACCATCAGCCATTATATAATGCTGTATGTGATTTAAAAAAATAAAGGTATACCATCTTTCTTGAAACGTAAGTGAGCCAGGAATGTTGAGATTTGTCTTTTTCACAGAAAACTATCTGTAGCACAAAAAATGAAAATTTAGTTCTGTACAACCTTTTTTCTAAATATCACCTAATAACATTGCTAAATAAGGTCTTGTGCATATATATATATATATTAAATAGGCTTCTTTCATTAGTGTATTTTGGTTGGTTGTTGGAACAATTTCTGGCAAGCATCAGCGGAGCTTGCTGACTGCACTGATCCCTTTAACCAGAATTAATTCTTGAGTCAGAATTACTTCCTGACAAACACTGTCCATATGTTGTTTGTGACCAAATATGTTCCCTGACTGATTTATTTATATAAACAGAATAGATTGCATTAATATCTGTCAGGAACCACAATGCTAGGAACTTAGAAACAGAAGAAAACATTGAACTATGTTCTTCAGAACTTGAAGTCTTCTCACAGTAGGGGTGACTGTCCTAGAGCAATTGATCTACATGGCCACATACCAGCTTATATCTGGATTTTGTATCAATAATTTAATCTTCATTGAAAAAAGTGCCATCATGTACCACTAGACAGACTGGTCTGCATTACTATTACATGTATTGTGGTAACTATGTACCTTGATGGAAATTGTACATATGCAACCCTTTTGGAGACTTCAAGTCTAAGAATGCTTTTTTGCCAAAAAAAAAAAAAAAGAAAGTAGCATCTTTCATTAAGGATATAATACTAGAAGTAAGCCGAAAAATGCACTGTTCTTTTGCTTTGTATGCTTCTGGCCTCCTCATACTTTTGCCCTTGAGATCTTTTTTCTGCCAGGGTCTCAGATACCATTTTCTACAACTACCTGTCATCAGTACAAATGCTGCCAGTTTTCCTTTACTCTGGTGTCACGTGGAACGATTCATGTAGGATTTTTCTTAGTCTTATAAGTTGCTTGCTTCTAAGGGAGAATAGCTGTAGTGAGAGATTTGTCCTTATTCTTTTTATTGTTTGTGAACTTTCGTGCTCATATGCTTTATCTTGTTCTCTGCCCTGATAGCACTTGCAATGACCATCCTGCTGAAAAACACAGGTAGCTCATTGTCTCCCCTACCACAATACTAACTGGACAACTTCTTACTCCTAAATTTTTCATTTCTAGTAGATGTGCTTTCAAACGGAAAGCTGCAACTAGTAGTATCCTTGTGCAGTAGCATGTGAGGAGATATGCTGAGGGTAATTATCTTTTTTCTTCAGTTTTCCCTCAGTCCAGTAACACTATTCCCACACTCTAAAAAAGTTCAGGGTTTCACAGATGTTCCTAGTAACTTACATCACAGCAGACAGCAGCGTTTTGCTCCTGAATGCTGATGTAGCCATTCATTCCTTCTAACTTGGCACAATGGAGAATTAAACTGCTTTCATCTTTTAAATCTGGCAACAATTCAAGAAAATGCCACTGAGGTGCATCTAGCACGACTGTGATGCCACAGCCTGTGGTGTCTTAGGAGCTGACCACCTTTAGCCCTGCACACCTTATGTTTCCACTGAAAATCTGAATGTTATAACACAGCCTTTCATCACACACACTCAACTCAAAGTCTCCCTTTTCCAAGTCCCATCCTTAACCCACAGCTCTCACTCATTCTGCAAATAATGCCATTTGTCAGGCCAACAACCCAGCCCACAACTCTCCATCCCCTTGGTACACCTCTCTCCTAACTCTCTTCCTCCTTTGTTCATCTCATCAGTCCTACTTCAGCCTCTGCAGGACGGATAAGCTGTATAATGGATAATACTACCACTCCTGTAGTATTCTGTGCACTCAGAGTTTCTGACTGCATAATTCTGGGGAATGAATAGTAGATTTAGTATTGAGTTATGGCTGGTCTGTCAGTGTTCATCAAACACCATGAAATACCAGCTATATAGAAGACACTTAGCAACTACTACTCAGTAAATCAGACTGAATTTCATCCTCAGAGTCTACATGAATTGTTAATGTTTGGAGTTATTTTAAAATCTAGAGGAAGAAACTCTCCCAGAAAAATTTCAGACAGAAAAAAGATTAATTTTCTGTGCATTTCTTATATGCCGTGAGAAACTGGTTTGTGGGTCAACCCTCATTAAGAAAGGAGTTTCTACATTTTGTTGTCTTCCCTAGAGAGAGACATATAACATCATTCTTTCTATGATTAGTTACGTTTCAGATTTACAGTTTGGCTTGCTAATACAGTTTCTGATCTTCCAGATTATTTCCTTTGACCCTTCATTCCCACATAACTCCATGGAGACTGAAAACTGAATTGCTTATGTTGCCTGTGACGTACTCATTAGCCTTTTCAAAGCATTTGTCCCAGTGTCTGTGCATTCTGTATTTGTGAATCAAACGCGGGTCACTGTGCTCAGTGTTCAGCTGCTGTGAACTATCTTCAGAGGAGCTATGTTGAAATGAACCTGTTGATGATTTGTGTTATCATGTGGAAAGGGAAGCCAGGGACAGACCAAATAACTTCATGATTGCTTTTCATCTGTAAATATCAGTATGATATAACTTGGTCTAGGCATGCTAACATGCAAAAGGTTTAAAATTTACGACAAATCTTGGTTGCTTGACTGCAGATACTGGTTACAACTTGGTGTGGCATAAAGTCCAGAGTAAAGCATCCTGAAGATCCTTATGAATATAAAGATTGTATTAAAATGTGAAAATATAAAAAAGTGAAAAAATGAACACTAGCGATAACATTTTCACACATTACGAATGAGTTTATTAGAAAAATGGAGAATTAGCTGGCTCAAGCATTTAGAATAACTACTGTTAGCTTCTAGCCAAGGTAATGTATACTATTTTCCTGGATCATTGCCACATCCTCTTGCAGTTTTTTTTTATATATATATATATATATATATTTATTAAGTGGTATTTCTTTAAATGTCAAGTTGGCCTATACTGAATTATTTCAGATTAAAGAATCCTATAGCATTGAACTTCATATAACATCGCGAATAAACAAAGTTCATATTTCATAAGAAATGCAATATTAAGAAACCAGTTTTTAGGAATAGAGCAAATTTCATCCTACAAGTGACGAAAGAAAATATATGGACAAAGCACAGTAAAAACTAGGCACAGGCAATTAGGCAAAATGAAACATGAACTCTTTCCTGCAGGAAGTTAATTTACTGGACTATCATCTCTAAGGATTGCCAAAATACCTGTGTAGGGACCTGGAGCAGACAGGTTAATGCTAATAACGAAATCCTAGGGTAGCTCAGGTTATTAGCAATTTGGTGTGATCAGGAGTTAATCCACAGGCTGTGTAGGCAGGTGATCATTTCAAGAGGCACCCAAATGAGAAATAACAAAACCTACAGCTGAATTAGATGCTGATTTTTCAGAGACTTGTCTCAGGCAAAGCCATTGCTGTGTTTGGCTCAGATCGAGGTGCACAGTGTATGGTTCAAGTATGGTACAGAGGTGATGCAACCTAAATATGTTTCAGCACATGGCCATTATTAGACAAGCTCTATCAATACTCTTATAACTAGGGAAATGTTTTGTACTTTTAATAATGAGGTAGAACAGTTCCTGAGAGCTAGAACTAAGTATAACAACTGGAGCCTACTTTTTTTTGGAATAAGTCTGTCATTACACAGAACCAGAAACACTGACCCTTATGTCATGGATCAAATAAAACTGAAGGAGAAGATTTCTGAAATTAGTGAATCTCAGTATGTGAACTGAGACTATAAGAACAGTTTCCCCCTTCTCAAAAAGAAATATAAATATTTATCTTCTTACAGTTTTCTTCTCCACCTGTAGGTCTCTTGGCTCATTTACTGACATGATATAGTGTATTTTCACATGCAACATGGAAGTACACCTATGACTGGAGTATTTAATACTGGTAGAATATAACATATAGTTTGAAAGAGCAACAGTATTGAAGTGAATTCTTTTTCTTCTGGAAGATACTTGCCGAATTAAAATGTTTCATACTGTCAATATGAAGAACACTAAGGCACCGTATCAGTCAGAAAACAATATCCTTATACTGTAATAGGTGACATAATACCAGGCCCTACAGGGAAATGTGTTGGGAGAAACTGTGGTTCATATTGTTTTGAAAAAGATGCTGATAGCATTAGGGTGCTGACCTTGGAAATATGAATGCAAAGACAAATGTTATGGGTATAGATAAAGCTGACTATTATGCATACAGAAAGCTGACTTAGTCCAGTGTCAGATTCCTTGACATATTAAATTTGTTCCAGTGGGGGATAGGGAGTGGAAAGCAAACCATACAGAAATTATATTTATATGTGGAATAAAGAACTCTATATACTGCTAATTATATCAGTTATTTCACATCATTTTTAAAAAGAGGCTGAATTAACTAATGGAATCTTATAAACAGATTAACTTCATATTCATTTTCTAGATCTATAAATTAAGACAAAGCATAATTTAATAACTCATCATAGGCCGCATCAGAAATGACTTGCGGACTGATTCAAAACATTGTTAATGGAATCTACATCTACACTTTTTATCAAACTAAAATGTCAACAGATAAAAATGTGAATAATGCTTAATTTAATGTAATGTGTTTAATGTTTCACATTTCTAGATATTTACAGTAATATTTCCAAGCAAACTTAAGTTACTTCTTTAGGAAACACCCAAAAGAATACTGTGCTGGCTGTTCTGCAGCTTTTCCTCCAAAAAGTCCAGAAAAATGTGATGTGGACAATCCTTTCACAATCATTCATGCAGCTGAATCTCTAAATATTATTTTCTGTTCACCAAAATTTAAGCTATACTGAAAGGTGAAATCAATATTTTTTCAACCAGCATCAGGAAGAGATAAAATCATTGGTGATAAAAATTAGCCGTCTTCACTGATATTACATCAGAAATTCATTTAATTTAGAAGTTACTTAGCTCTGTATTTCTTCTGAGCAGTTGCTATCTGCTAATAAAAGTTATCGTACACCAGCAGAACTCACTTGTTGATTCTTGGGCTAGTGCTATGCAACTGTAGGGTCCAATTCATGAAACTTTGAGGCAGCGCTCTTGGAACCTCTGCAGGTTGGAAAAATGATACCCACAGCTCCTATTAAGTATTTGTGAACAATTTAAAAAGTAGATTGTAACTAAAAAATAGGATGCCATCATTTTTGCTCTCTGAGTTGGGGAAAGAAAATGTGTTCTAACAGGTCATGTTGTTTTCTCTGCATTTCTACTGGCAATGTGGCCAAATTACTTCCTTGTTTTTTTCAGAAGTGGATAAACTGCGATTTAGCAACTTCCTAACATTTTTGTTTCCTAATAGCTAGCTGAAACATCTTTTTTGAATGTTAAGCACATTAGATTCTTGCTGTACCCATGACTGACATGAGGCAATGTAATGACCTTTCTCTGGTCAAAACTTTTCAGGGCACCCCTTTCGTTCTCTCAGTCTTTTAATACCGATAATTTATTTTTTTTTTCTTTCTGAATAAGTCATATTTACTGTAACTTTCTGTATTCCTGCTGCTCTCCTCTGCATTTTGTTGCTTGATTGTGGTATACTGCTCACAGACTTGGTTTCATGTGCTCTGCAGAGAACTCCAGCAAAGGCCCTGCAGATGTTTGGTATAACAGTCATCCTTCACATGTCCTGCAGGCTCCATTCATCCTTTTCAGATCCAGAAAATGATGATTGTTTTCCTCCAAGACAGCCTGGCACTGTAAGTCATTATCCAGTTTGCAGTCTGTAATAATCCATCTGCCCTCCTTTGGCCATGTGGGATGTATCTAGGTTTTTCATCTGCTTATCTTGGTCCTGGTTTAAAGTCATTCTCAAAACCCAGTAAGTAATTTTGCAGAGTTCTTAGATTTGTTGGTGAAGAAATATAGCTGTGACAATGTTGAGGTAAACCTTCATTTGAGGAGGAGTACAGGCAGTATTATTAGCAGTTAAGGCAGTGTAAGGTTGTAGGCGCTCTCTTGAGTTGTTGAAATTCACTAGTGGTTAAAACCAGTATAAATAAATAAATAGAGTGTGCTTTAGTATTTATTAGCAGACCAGTTTATTGCTCAAATCTGTGTTGGATGCTAATTGAACTATTAAAGAACAGTCCTTGAATGTTTTGTAAATACTGTGTGAATCTGTCTGGGATTGTCTCTTTATCAACACTAAAGGAAATAAACCTTTTAAAGACAAAATATTGAAATTCAGCATGTATTAAAATTTAGACATAGAAAAAGCCTAACAGCAATTAGAAGAGAGCTTCTCTCCATGTTTGGTTTCAGTTATTACAAAGTGATGTGGGCTGAATTCTAAGAGTTGAAGAATCTTTCATGTGTTTTTCAGGTAAAGATTAGATGTTTTGCGATTAGTGATATCCTCTTACACTCTTTACATTAAATTGCTGCCCTGTTCTTCTTGAAAGACATAATTTGCTGCTAGGAGGCAAGGTTGCCAAGCACGATTACTTAAAAGAGGATTATTTTTCACTCTATGAACATTAATTTGGTCTCCTTAAAGCCTAGGCTGCTTGGAGAAAAAAGGAAACAATTCTTCATCAATAGCCATAATGTCTCCCAAGCATATGGAAAAATGTGGTGCTGACCAGATCTTAAAGAGAAATTGCTGAATTTAAGTAGTGTGTACGCTGGAAAAACAAAGAAGCTGGGTGCAGTGTCACTGAAATATTTTTTCTATATGATGGTTCTGCAGTAATCAGCCCCAGTAATACAACAACACACTGGGAAGCTGATGATAAACTAAGATTTCTCCAGTGTGTGCTCAAACAGTTTTCTACATGGAAAACAGTCTTTGAGCAGTTTGTTTCTTAACTCCCCAAACAGTTCCCTGCTGCAGAATGGCTGTCCCTCATCTCCCACGGCCAGCCATGTTCTGTAAAAAAGCCCGTGGAGCTTTTTAGCCATTTTGCTTACATTGCTTACAGAAAAATGTGTTTACTTGCAAAAAAGCAAATTTGTAGGAGAAAATCCCAGCTGTGCATACTGACATATGCTCATGTTTCCAAGTAAAACATGAAGTGGTGGGATATTTATTCATCATAGAACATAACGAATAATTGAACTTGTCTGAGGTAAGTGAAAGACCTTTTTTCCATAGGAAACAATGACTATAGGAAGTGTTTAGTTCCATCATTAAAAATAAGTTCATACTGCTTTTCCTCAGTTGCAGGTCCTAGAGCAAAATAAAATGTTTTCCAGATAGTGAGATGAGCATCCAATGTCAGTCATCTTCAGCTGCTTTTTTTTTTAATGGGAACTTACTCCAATTTCCCATTATTTGCCAAATTTCTGTCATTTGTACTTCTCTGTTGCCAAGAACAAGATAATAGATAACTTCAAAAATCCATAAAAGAGTGATGCATTCTTTTCTGATGATTATGTCCTTTTAGAAAAATATATTCCTTAGTTACAAGGAGGGTAGAATTTCCAGGAGAATGAAATGTTTTGGTTTATAGGTAGGTAACATTTTTTTGTTTGAACCATGATTATTACAGATATATGTGCAAGTTTGCCTGCCACATAGCCACAGACCTGTTTCTCTGAAATTCAATTGAATTGTTACTTTTGACATCTGTGTTAGCAAGTCTCTTTCTGCCACAGGCAAAGATATTAGTGCTGCCAAGTACTTGTCCCTTATTTCCTTTATTAAACCCTGCAATATTGTTTTTGCTGTTATCCTTGAAAGCCTAAACTGAAAGGGATTGCAATTGTCCTGGCTTGAATATTAAAGAAACAGGAAAGCAAAAAGGAAGGTGCACATCCAGGAGCTGTGGGAGATTTGAACCAACTTGTCAAAGAGGCTGAGACTGTGATCCAGAAGAAGAGACAGAGGTTGTGGGGTGAAACTGGGAAACACAATGGGTTTGGTAGCTGGCAGAAGCTTAGACAATTTGGGCAAAATGTTGAAGACCTGAAGAGAGATACTGGAAAAATGTAATTCAACAGGGATGCAGGGGGAGACATAGGTCAGAGGGATGTGGACACTGAAACAAGTTTGGAAAGAAAATGGGCACCAAGAACCATGAAGCAAGATGGAAAAAAGTTTTGAAGAGATGCTATGAGAATGGTAGGGCAATCAGGTGTGGCTTGGGATATAAAATGGAGTCAAGGAGACACAGCATGGAAAGAGTGAGAAAAAGAAAATGGAAATGGGAGGGAGTGGGTAGGAAGGGGGTGTAAATGGGGCTAAGACTGAAATAAGGTAAGGTGCTGACAAGGAGTTTGTGGATTTAGTGAGTAAAGACATGCAAAGTAGTTACTGGATCTGTCACAACTCTGCTTTCACACCCACTTCTGCTCTTATAAAAGATAATTTCTCAGAATATTATCTCCTTGATCTGTGACCTTGGTTATCCATTGCCCACAGCAAACTCCAGTTACAGTGTTTCTATTTTTTTTTCTCAATTCCTTCCTTCTCCAGGGAAATTTCCCCCTTTAGTTCCTATTAGGCCATTCCATACTATCCACTCATCTGTGGAAACCCAGTGTTGCACTCTCTCAGGGTTGTTGGGATGAATTTAAAGTCTAATCCTATGGTCTCTTACCAGTTACTGTCCATGCCCTGTCCTCCTGACCACTCATTCCCAGTTTTCCTGCCAGGTTATTTGTAACTTTAATCTTGTTGCTGTGCAGCTCCACAAACAATTGTACCTGTACAACGTGGTAGTAGTGGGTAAGGAGGACCATGTAGTGGCCGATGACAGTGGCAGGCAGAAAGGCTTCAATTAGCGCTGCTATTTATACATTCTCACCCCAGCAAAAGTCCCATGGCATGCCAATATATATATACTGAAGCAGGTAAGGTCTTCCTAAAAATGCTAAAGAACATATTCCCATTGTTTTCAGAGTGGGTGGGCAGAATGCTTTCCCTCATGGGGAACATGGGCTTGCAGATCAAGCAATCTGCAGACAACCGGCTTGGCTAAACAGGGAGATTTTGAAGGAAATCAGAAATAAAAAGAGAGTTTACAGACTGTGGAAAAAAGGGCTGGCTACCTATGAAGAATTTAGGAAAATAGCTAGATCGTGCAGGAAAAAAATCAGGGAAACAAAAGTGCAGTTTGAAGTTAATTTGGCCAATTCTGTTAGGGATAATAAAAAGTCCTTCTTTAAATATGTTAATAACAAAAGGAGGGGCAAGGAAAACCTCCATTCTCTACTGGACTTTGAGGGAAATATAGTTAACAAAGATGAGGAGAAAGCTGAGGTACTTAATACCTACTTTGCCTCAATATTTACCAGTCAAACAGATGGCCCTCAGGATAACTGGCCTCTGGAGATGGTTGACAGGAATAGGAAGCCAAATAGTCCCCTTGTATTCCAAGAGGAAATAGTTGGTGGCTTACTGAGCCATCTGGATCCTCATAAGTCTATGGGACCAGACGGGATCCATCCTAGGGTGATGAGGGAGCTAGCAGAAGAGCTCGCCAAGCCGCTCTCCATCATCTTCCAACAGTCTTGGCTCACTGGGGAGGTCCCAAATGATTGGAAACTGGCAAATGTTACCCCAATCCACAAAAAGGGCTGCAAAGCTGACCCTGGCAACTACAGGCCTGTCAGCCTGACCTCGGTGCCTGGCAGGGTGATGGAGCAGATCATCCTGAATGCAATCACACAGCACCTCCAGGATGGACCAGGGATCAGACCCAGCCAGCATGGGTTTAGGAGGGGCAGGTCCTGTCTGACCAACCTGATTTCCTTTTATGATCAGGTGACCCACCTAGTGGATGAGGGGAAAGCTGTAGATGTGATCTATCTAGACTTCAGCAAAGCCTTTGACACTGTCTCCCATAATATACTCCTTCAAAAGCTGATAGCCCATGGCTTGGACAAGTGCACTCTCTGCTGGGTTAAGAACTGGCTGGAGGGCCGGGCCCAGAGAGTGCTGGTAAATGGGGCTGCATCTAGCTGGCGGCCAGTCACTAGTGGTGTCCCCCAGGGGTCAGTGTTGGGTCCAGTCCTGTTTAACATCTTTATTGATGATTTAGATGAGGGGATTGAGACCACCATCAGCAAATTTGCTGATGACACCAAGTTGGGGGGCAGTGTCGACCTGCTGGAAGGCAGGAGGGCTCTGCAAAGAGATCTGGATAGACTGGAAAAATGGGCTGATTCCAATGGGATGAAGTTCAACAAGGCCAAGTGCCGGGTCCTGCACTTTGGCCACAACAACCCCCTTCAGCGCTACAGGCTGGGCACAGAGTGGCTGGAGAGCAGCCAGACAGAAAGGGACCTGGGGGTACTGATTGACAGCAAGCTCAACATGAGCCAACAGTGTGCCCAGGTGGCCAAGAAGGCCAATGGTATCCTGGCCTGTATCAAAAATAGTGTGGTCAGCAGGACAAGGGAAGTGATCCTTCCCCTGTACTCTGCATTGGTGAGGCCACACCTGGAGTATTGTGTTCAGTTCTGGGCCCCTCAGTTCAGGAAAGATATTGAGGTGCTGGAGCGGGTCCAGAGAAGAGCAACAAGACTGGTGAAGGGACTTGAGCACATGACCTATGGTGAGAGGCTGAGGGAGCTGGGGTTGTTCAGCCTGGAGAGGAGGAGGCTTAGAGGTGACCTCATTGCTCTCTATAACTACCTGAAGGGAAGTTATAGTCAGGTGGGAACTGGTCTCTTCTCCCAGGCAGTTAGCAATAGGACAAGGGGACATGGGCTTAAACTCTGCCAGGGGAAGTTTAGGCTGGATATTAGGAAGAAGTTCTTTACGGAAAGAGTGATCAGGCATTGGAATGGCCTGCCTAGGGAGGTGGTGGACTCACCGTCCCTGGAGGTTTTTAAACTGAGATTGGACATGGCTCTTAGTGCCATGATCTAGTAAATGGGCTGAAGTTGGACCAAGGGTTGGACTTGATGATCTCTGAGGTCTTTTCCAACCTAGCCAATTCTGTGATTCTGTGATTCTGTGATTCTGTTCTGGTGCTCTGGTACCAGTAAATAGCTTTAAAAGTAATTGTCGAAATGCTTCATCCATCTGCTAGCTCTGACACACAGAATTATAGCCTATTATTGTTGGTATTGATTCTCTTAATATACATGGTGAATGAGTCTAACGAGTCTGCCCATCTTTGATGTTGAGCACTCACATGTTGATACAATGCCAAAGGATGCATCTTCTTTTCACATGCATCTGTGCACACACAGAAGGTAGCTTGTTTATGACAATCACGCACAACTTGCATGTGTTTTTCCACTGCTGAGGAACAGTTGATGACTTTGGTTCTTCTAATTTAATTTGAAATTATGAAGGTTGGAATTATTTTCCTTGAACTAATGGCTAACTAATCAATTCCTTCAGCTGACAGCAATTGTGTTTCACTTAGGCACGCTACTTGGTTACAAGAAAGTTGAACAGAGCTGAACTCTTGTTCTTTTAAATATGACAACTTGTTACTGAAAGGGAAGATTTGTTTTTACCTTTATGTTGCATTATTTATTTGAGAAGACTTTTAAAAGTATCTCAAAATAAAATATAAAATCTAAATTTGGATTCCTGTGTCCCCTAATTATATGGTATTAGTGAAAAAAAAAAAATCTAAACAAATTAAGAATGCCTGAAAAAGAACATTGTCCACAGAATGGAGAGAAGTGATCATTTTCCTCTATTTAGTGTTTGTAAGGATGCATCGGGAGTACTGCTTTTGTTTTAAGGCTTCCCAGTTTGAAAAAAAAAAAATGGTGAAAATGGTTAGGAGTCTGGAGTACACAATGTATGAATAATTCAACTTGCTTTGACTGGACCGGGCTGCTCAGAGAGACTGTGGTGTTTCCATCCATGAGGGCATTCATATTTTGACTGAATATTGTCCTGCCTAACCTGGTCTATCTTTGAAACTATCTCTGCTTTGGAGAGGGAGTTGACCTTCTGGGGATCCCTTCCAACCTTAATTATTCTATCATAATGCAACGAAACAATGCTATTCAGCATATTTACATCTGCAGTTGTATCCTATAAATCAGCCTTACTCTCCCACATTTATTGCTTACAAAAAAATCTTTTATTTGCCTGTATTTCTTTAACAGACATCCCATTGCCATTTACATGAACTGAGGTGCACAGTGCTCTTGACTGCACATTTAACATTTTGCTTCCTGAAGCCTCCTCTTCATAGTCTTGACTTTACAGACATTTTAAAGACAGAACAGACTATCTGATTATAAGATCTCACTTCTACACTCTTGTATCTGCTTATTTCATGTACTATCATACATACTGAAGGTAATAACATGAACTTGGATAAAGTATATATTTTTAAAAATATTCTGTTTTCATTTTAAGTCTTGAAGAGGTAGAAAATCCATCAGTCTTGTCTTTCAGGTGGTGTCATAATTAGTCATCTTTTCTAATAAGAATGTGAATATGATTTTTAAATGAAAGTTTTAGGCTTGTGTTGGGTACAAATGGCAGTGAGCTACAGGGTGCCTTGTGTGGGAAGCGGTTTAAGCTGCCCTCATCCAGTCACAGCCAGCTCTGAAATCCATGCAGGTGCCCCATCATGCCTCAAGACTGCACACAGGTGAAGAAGTGTATTGAACAATGGCTCGGACAAATTTAAGAAAGAGCAGCAGCCTCCAGGGGAGAAAATATATGAAGAAGATACATTTAAAGACATATGAGGAGATGCTCTTGGGAGGACGCATGGAGGAGATACTTTGGAGATGCATGCAGAGACAAGCTACCAAGAAAATAGGTAGCTGGAGGTGTGATTTTTGGAGGAGGTGCTCCATGCCAAAGGGAAACACACCAGAGGGACTGTGGCCTGTGAAGGAATGTGTGTCATGGCAGGGACACTGGGATGCATGAGAAGTGGAGGAAATCAAGCAGGAAACACAGACCGACAAAAACAAGCTAAGAAGCTAAGAATTAGAATGGGGAGGACAGACATTTGGCTTAAGATGAACCTGGGAACGAGGTGGAAAGGTGTTTACTTACATGTTTGTTTAGCTGTTTATATTTTCTTTTTTCTCAAAACACAAATCAGTGATACAAGTTTGTGTTAACTGGCAAAAGAATAAGTAAAAATTACCCAAGCTCAGACTCTTTCTGTCTGAAACGAATAATTATTTTGTATGATATATGTCCTTTCTAGGAAAGGATCTCTAAATTGTAATTAAGCTGACTTAAGCATCTCTTGGTGAATCTATATGTATATTAAGCTATTGATGTCTCCACCACTAAGTCAGCCCTTGAAATGGTTAATTGTCAATTCCCTACAACTTCTTCAGTATTCAACCTCCTTTTAAACAGATGGACAGGACATTGCAATACTTGTCTATGCTGCTATGCAAAAAAATAAAATAAACTTTCCCTGTACTGATTATTCCCCTATTTATCTAACCCACCTTAAATAGCTCTTGCTGAAATATCTAACCAAGAGCTTATGTTGAGCTCCTCATTCACTGTTGTTCTTTCTTCACCTTTCACAAGTAGAACTCCTCTGTAGATGGGCTCTACATTATTTCTCCTGAAACTTTGCACTTATCTGCATTTGGCACAGCTTCCAATATGTTCCAAACCACTCACTATGGCTGCCCTATTCTCATTCAGAAATGGAGAAACCTCTCCCCTCCTCTCTATTCCTCTCCTTGGTGCCTTCTTCCCATGGTTAGCAGTTTTCTTATGGCTATCAGTTTCCTTAAAGAATCAATGATGATGGGAAAAGTGGATACAGAGAAGGTCAAACATAGTCCTAACTTTGCAAAAAGAAGCTCTAAGGAATTACACATTGGTGAGTCTAATTTGACCTCAGAAACAACGACTCAAGAAATTATGAAGCTATCTCCACAAAAAAGAAAGCAATCAGAATGTAAATAACCAAAAGACAAGGCAAAAACTAGTCGGTATAGATTTGTCAAGGATAGGTCATATGAAACAAATCTGAATTTCTTTTATGACTGAATCTAGTTCTTTCCTTTGACAAGATAAGTGGCTAAATGGATAATGGGAAGGTACAAGCACAATGTGATATATTTTGAATTTAAAAAGGCTTTTCATGCTTTTCTACATGATGTTCTCTTAACCTAAGGAAATATGATGCAGTTATAGTGACTGCAAGGTGAGTACAGATTTGGTTGAAAAATTTGTCACAGAAAGCAGTTATCATTGGGAATCCGAGAAAGACGAGGTCATATTTACAGAACAATAATATGGAAGAAGAAAATAAATTTCAAGGATTATAATGAAATACAAGTGTATTACTTTTTAACAGTACCATTGCAAGTTTTTATCTTTACTGAAAGAGTAGAAAAATGGAATAGGAAAAAATAATGCTTAAGGCTAGATGTAACTTCAGTTTTCTCTTATTAGATTTCATTAAAGTATTTGCAGGACTTGTCTCTGGCATATAGTAGTATCTGCAAATGAAAGAAGGAAATTTTAATGTACGAAACTACTCATAAAATATCAGTGAAGAAATAATGTATGTCAAAGATACATCTTTGAGGCTTTTATCCTTTGGGTGAACTAAGTTAAATCAAGAACCCCAAGAAAATTATTCTTATGTTGCACTTATTAGTAGTCATTATCCACATAATAATTTCTAATACACTTAACCCAGCATAATTTCTAATACACTAAACCGAGAATGTCTTGATTCTTATGGGGATTCTGGTACACTTGTCACAAGAAGGGAAGAAAAGATTGTTGTTCTTCCCTAGAAAAAGAAGGGATGTATAATTACTGTGGTAAGCAAAAGCATTCAGTCCTGACGGGAGGGCTAGACATCTGCACTTCATTAGAGAAGAAAACCTTTATAAGAATTGTTTAGGTTGGTGAAGCGAACCTTCTTTCCAAACAAATATTGCAACAAGATCTGTTCATACCCTGACCCTTTGCTGGCAGGGCCACAAATGAAGACCTACAAAGAGCCCATTTTGCAGTCACAGTGTTTTCATATATTGCGTTATGAGTTGAAGGACCGTGAAGACATGGGTCCCAGGAGAGGATCTGAAATGAAATCCTCTTTGCTGCCTATTGCTATATATTGCTTTGCAATATTATGCCCTTAAAATTTGAAGCTGACATGGCAAAAATGCTCCCTCCAACAGAAAAACCCAAGACACCACACCCCTCCCAAACCCCCAACCAAACAAAACCAACCAAACAAGAAAAACCCCGCAAATCCAAAACCAAACAAACAACCTAAAATGATGAAAGTGGGATACCTGATCATCTTTAAAAGCATTTCTTAAAGGTGATGTCTTCACATGTGTTTAGTTTCACAGAATTTGAGGTGTTTAGCAGTTAAACATTCAGAAGCAGTCAGTGGTCTAGGATCATGCTGTGACCACATAATCTTGAGTGCTGACCATGTCATATTTCTGCTGTGAATGGGAGTCATAGTGAGTTAGTACATGAATTGGAGGCCACCACAGAAAATCCTAGAGGCTGAGAAAACTAAGGGATAAAATTATGGACCAAAGGCTGCCTAAAATTAGAAGTAGTATGTCTCAACCAGCATGTACATTCTAGTCACATAGATTTGATTTCCTTCAACTCTCCCTTTGATCCTTGCAATCTTGTATTGCATTGTTTTGCAGTGGCATGCTGGCAAACAGCATTCTATGGTGGTTCATCTGTTTCCAATCCATGGTCAGACATGAGTGGTTGGGTGGCTAAGAATTTCCAGTTTGGTTAGGAGTTTCTTCTTTTTTTTCTACCCCGCTGATTCAGCTTTGTTGTTGTTATGGTTGTTTTATTTTATTTTGTTCAGGCAAAGCATGGAAATTTTATTTATTCACATATTATCTGATAGCTAATTGCTTCACAGCTGGATGTTTTACTCTTCTACCCCGTACCCTGTGGGAATTTCACCAAATTTAGGTTGTGAGTTACAGATATTGCAAAAACAATTACTTTTACAGAACTGTATGTGTTTCACTGCATATATCTTTATTTATTTATATGGTACAGTAATACACAGGAGTTCAATATTTATTCTCAATGAATCAGCTGCCCTGATATAGGAAGTGTTGCTATAGACTTTATGAATGTTAACACAGGGAAGAAGTTGAGAGAGCATCACAAGGTAAATGGAGATTAATTCTATTTTATAGGCTCCTTTCTATTACCTTATAATGTCTACTGCTAGAGAGCAGTCAAGAAATTAGATGGCCCCTGAACAAACCAGCATGGATACTCTTGCATTATTTTCTCTACACTTGTAATATCTTTCTGAGATGAGCTGTGTGATGCAGACAGAAACACGCATACACACATAATTCTCCATTTCATGCTACCAATGCAGGAGAAGGATTTCTCTGTCTAAAAACATTTTATTTCATCCATATTCTTAACAGAGACATCAAGATACTCTGAAATGATGATAATTCCTTCCACACATCTCTCGTTCCACAACTGTTACAAGAACCTCTTAGTTTTCTTCTGTCACTGAATATGTCTTTGAATCTTTGGTGTTAAGGACTATTAAGAAAAGAAGAGAAACAGAAAGGAATATTTCTGTTGGAGGACCTACAACAATCACCTAGTCCAACTGCCTGACCAGTTCAGAGCTCACCAAAAGTTAAAGCATGTTGTTAAAGGCACTGTCCAAATGCCTTTTAAACACTGATAGGTGTGGGACATTGATGTAATATCAAGTTTGAACCATTGCAGCTTTGAACCATTCTGACGCCTTCTATCTCTGTACCCCAGGGAGAAGAGCTCAGCACCTCCCTCTCCACTTCCCCTCCTCAGGAAGCTGTTGATAGCAATGAGGTTACCCCTCAGACTCTCTTCCTGTCTCTATGGATTGCCCTACAGGTTTTAATATTTCCTTCTATTTACTTCCTTGTCTCATTTCTATGTCAACAGGTCTCAGACATAATTTTTTATCCCAACATATGATCACTTCATTTGCAGATTTCAGAGGATAATATGTGATAAATCAGTGTCTTTGGCGGTAATTATCCTACTGCTCACTGTGTTTTGCTAGCAGTTGTTCTATACAGTCTCATGTTCCTGGGATTATGGGGTAAAGCTCTTGTAGTCTGCAGTGCCAGCTCCTCTTTGCTTGTGATCCAGTTATACTCCTGCCATGAACAACAATATATGAATTTTTAAACTTGCCTGCAGACCTTTAAGTGGTCTATTTCAAAATGATAACTGTAGATTGCCAATATAGTTGCATTCAAACCTTAGAGAGGAAAAAAAGTAAACCACTGCTACATTTTATGACTGTAATTGTTTAGATACATTAACCGTGTCCATGAGCGTGCAGACACTGCAGCAAGAATTCTCAGTCACAATTCAGCTCACGGAAGTTTAGTCCCAGGATATAGGAAAACAAATCCATGGAAAGAAAAAAAAATTAAGAAACTGCAAATTTAGACCACAGCTAATGCCCATGGTCAGACCAGCATGTCCATCTGCAGGAGTTGCAGCATACCAAAGCATAACTGTTCCATCTGTTTTTGAAAAAAACCCTTTAGAATACAGATTGTCAAGCCAGACATAATTCAGTCAGTGGCTTTCCTGGGAGAGGATGGAAAATTCATAGGAATTAATTAGAATAACATTTCTCTTTGGGGCAGACATCACATCTCTGCAAAGCAGCCACACTTGATCTCAGCATCACTTGATCCCTGGAAGCAAATTAAATTATTAATGGAAGGAGATATGAATTGAAAATCACTGGAATATAGAACATCCTGTATGAAAGGCACTGTGAAGTTTTCTCCAGACCATGTATGCAGGGTTAGTATTAAAACTATAAAGTGTTTGTGTGCTACGTCTGGTTTATAACCCAGAGAGGCTCAGATGCTGTAAAATAGGGGCAACAGGGCTGACAAAGGCAATGACCTGGATCTAGTTTATTCCATATATTAGGAGCTATGTCAGCCACCAATGAGGACCTTGCTAAATCTATGGTTATTAAAAAGAACAATCTGTATTGCTGAACAACTAGGAGTGGCACTCAAATGGTCTTAGGGTCTCTTTTACAGTTTTCCAGCACAATCACATCACAGATCTCCTGTTAATGTCTATGGAAATCCTGTTTTCACAAGCTCTGTGAGATGACATCCTGGGTGCTGTTTGTTGTCAGTGAGTGTTAATGAGCCTTCTCTTCCAGTGCATTTTAGAAAAGCACATTTTCCCCCCGGTGTTTTGTTTTCAGGAAGAGCAAAGTGTTGTATTTTGTGTGATATTTGGGAAAAACGGTTGAAGAAAAAATAATTATCACTCTAAGAAAACAAAGAGAATCAAACATACAAGTTAAAGTATACAGCACCTGCCCTTTTTTAGATCTTGGTAACAGATTCAGCAGGGACTTTTCCCTACAGGCCAGCATGGGGCAGTGTTATCCAAGCAAACTCAGACCCTGTCTACTGGCAGATAACATCAGCACCAGCGTCTGTGAGATTTAGACATAAACACCTGAACAGACTTGGAATCTCTTGTAAGCAAGTGACTTGGACAAATACAGCTACATTAGAAAAAAATATTCAGCAACAGTATTAAGCATTTTGCTTTGTGTTATGTATTTTAAGCAGCAAACAGTGTGTCAGAACAACTAGGCACAGGTGTCCTCAACTGTGATGATGATGATGATGATGATGATGATAATGATGACAGTGATGATAATTTACATTATGTCCAGTAGCTGAGGATCAGGAAACAATAAAGCTAACCCTGGTCAAGCTCACACTAGAAAGCAGAGACATGCAGGCAGATAGAGCCACTGGAAAAGACAAAAGACATAATACTCTTGAACAAGATGAGCTGTGGACTCAGTAGGTTAAAAAGACAGATTTTACCAGTTTAGCTTCTATACATCTTTATGAACGAGAGACTTGAGGAAAAATGACAGGATTTTTAAAGGTATCAAAACAACTGTATAAGTGCAGCTTACAAAAGCTATACTTTACCAGCATGCCCAACTCCTGTTGCTTCTATTTGTTGTTAGGGATCTGGCTAGATATAACTGAATTCCACACCTGAATTCAGAAAAAATGTATTTATTTAATTATTAAGAGATGGTAGTTGAGGTCTGTGTTTAACTCATTATTGCTTCTGTATCCATAAGGCTACCTTCCACAAAACCACATTTTTGTCAACAGTAGCCACATAAATCCTGTTTTAGAGCTCTATGGACATTCAGATGCTTATTTTACACACTTGCCAGGATACTTGCATGGCAATCAGGATCACAGCAATGCTGGAAAATACTTTCACTAAGGCCATTTGTGCCTTTTTATGTGACAACTAGACAAAAACTCATCTGTAGCACACAGATGACCATTCAAACACAGACTATTTTAGGAAGGAGTGTGAAACCCAAAGAGAAACCATTCAGCAGCTCCTTGAAGGTGCTAAAATCCACAGCCACAAAGTGGCAGGCAGATGGAGTAAAAGCTACCACTTCATAGTCATTGCTGATCACCAGGACAGAGGAGAACAGGAAGCCTCCTCTGTTGGTGATGAGAAAGAGCTCCTGAACCCTCCTGCAAACCTGTTGGAAGACAGTGCTAGAGCAGAGGTGATCCCCCACAGGAATTGTAGAGCCTCGCATGTGAATAATAATAAACACTTGAAAAATAGGGTTCCTCTCTTACTTTTTTTTGAGTTCTATCTGTAAAGAGATATTTGGCTAATGACAACAACAACAAAAATCTAGGCCTTAGAAGTCCAAGATAAAAACCAGAGGAACAGGAAACAAATTCTATTGCTGCAGAATTTACTAGGTCTGATGAGTTCTTAATATTTGATCAATTGCACTGAAGTTCATTAATTCATTTGCAGAGGGACACACTGATTCAACAAACCAGTTGTTATGAGCATCAAGGACATTTGATTACCTGGTTTTGTCAACAATCTGAAGTTTTGGCAGTTTACTGTGCTGTATAAGTCTCTTTTATACTCTGTGTTGCATCAGAATCTACTGAGGCTGTATTTACATTTGTGCCGGGCACAACAGGGACTTTGTTTTGGCAGGATCTCTAAAAGTTTTTTATCAAGTGTCATTGTAATGATGAACTGAATAAGGGCACCTGAACCTGTTACTGCTCAGAAGTTGAAGAGACAGACTTCTCTCCTCTACCCTCATGACAGATTTTGTTCTCTTGCATGTTAGTTTTCTTCCTCCTGAAGTAACTTGTTCTGAAACATGGACAGCATATACGCTTCCATAGAGTTTTACCTTTAAAAGCTTAAGTGTTATATCCCCGAATTACAGATTTATTATGTGTTTATTTATTAAACATTGTAATTTTTTCCTTTCTTACTGAAATATCCTTTGAATATACTTCGAGAGGTTTTTTTGTTACTCAATGAAACATGCCACTTGTGGTAGCATGCTTTTAAAGATATAAGTATTTAGCTGGGGCATAAAAAGGTTTGCTCATTAGAGAATAAATGTTGAAATATATGTTACGAATGTTGCAAAATATTGTTCAATGTATGTCTCTGAATTATTTTGGTAGTTCTATGTGGAACTAAATGCGGCAGATGCAGAACTGTCTGATGCAACAGTAGTAATACATATTAGTGTCTATAGACTCTTCCCCAGAATTTGTACATCCTATTGTTTTGGACTGGAAATCTTCAAGATGATAAAAATTTTAAAAGCAAAATGAAATAGATTAGATTAGGTAAAACTACTATGTTCTGAGTAAAATTAAAGTGTGAAAGAATCTCCATGCTTTAGTTGCATGTATAAAAATAAGATTAAAAATGATACAATCCTGTGTTATTTAATTGGTTTAATATTAACATTGAAAATTGTTTTAAAATTAGGAAAAAACATAAGCAGATTTCTCTCTCACAAAAGGAAGAAAGCTAGATAGTGTTTAGGACTCCTATTATTTTTGTTCTTTTAGTTTCCTTTTGTGACTGGATTTCAGTGCCGCTGATGAGTTCAGTTAATGTCCCACGTGTTTTCTTCTTGCTTCTAAGAACTCCAGATGAAATTAGGTTTCGTTTGTAGAAATTGAACGGTAAATGGACACTGTCAATTATGTCACTGCATTCAATTTATCACCCACAAAGAACTTAGTGTTTGCCCAGATGATCTGATAGTAGATTTAGGACACTGTTAATTTGTGGACTGCTGACAAATTGACAAGTTGGTAAAACAATGACATTGTTAAAAAAAAAAAAGGTCCTAAGCCAGTTTTTCTTCAAATAAACTGTGGATGGTATTGCTGGGTCAGTTTTATATTCTTAAAAATTAAACAGGAATGAAAAGTCAGGAAAAAGAATTGTTAAAAAGGATGCCAAAACATGTTTATCTGCTGTATAAAAATAATTAACGAGACAGGTCTATGATTCGATGTATAATTTTAAAAGACATTTGCAAATAGAACTGGAAACTAAATACTTTTTAATAATAGCCAGATTTCTGTGATAGAATATGCCTGAAATGGGGTTATGTGACTCTAGGAACAAGTACACTGAATTTAAATATTGTGAGAAGAAATAAGAAGTGAGATTTGAGAACAGGAAAAAAGACTTCAGTGTTAACAGTGCATTTTCTGTAATGTGATACAGAACACAGAAAAACAGACGCTTTCTATCTTGTTCTATCCCTAAATTAAATGGTAACATTAAAAAAAGCTGTGAAAAGGCTCTTGTAGCTCTCAATATAATTAATTTTTGAAGAAATTAATCACATTAACTTTTTAAAATACAATTAATTCACTTTGTGATTCCCTTCCTATTCCTTCCCCGCCCCGAACCAATGTTGTGGTGCTGTGAAAACAAGAAATAATTGAATGTCCATATTAAAGGTCTTTAAAAATGCTTGAAACAAAAATCTTCACAAAAATTAAAGGGAGGTAAGCTTTTATAAAGAAGTTCCCGTCTTAAAAGCAAGGACATATCAAAGGAACACAGGTCAGAGCAACAAAGAGATACAGCAAAACCCATTCTGTCCTGACGCCCCTGAGGAACCAGCCCCTGGCAAATTTGCACTTGTGGTTTGAACACAACAGAGGTTATGGAATGCAAAGAAGCACAATACTGTCAGCTTCCAGCAAAAAGTCCAAACTAATTGGGCCACTAAGTGAAAAAAAGAAAAAAAAAAAAAAAGAGAGAGATTTCACATTGTCAAGGAGGAAAATTTGTAGCTTAGTCTCTCACGTTGGATAGCTTGTGCCATGACTGTGGTACGTATTTTCAGCTCAGACTGAATTACTTTTGCAGAATTGCCCTGGACAATCCATTTGTTTAAAAGTATGAAGTCTTAAGTGTTCTTTAGAAGAATGAACAGACGGTGCAGTTTGGAGGAATGTAATTTCAAAATGCTTTTGGCTGGGCCTCGTGCCACAGTCTTTAGCCACAGTGAGTTGTATCTGAATGTTGCACTGAAGTTATGCTAAAAACCCTCTGGCAAAGCGGCAGCTGCCTGACTTAGGAAGAAACCCTGGGTAGAACTGAACTTGTGATCATTATTTCTTCTGTAGTCTTTCCCTTGGAGAGGAGTGGTTTGCTGCAGCTCTTTACCAAACCCTGTGACTGACCCCGGGCTTCACGGACCTCCTGCTGCCTTCCCCCTTCTCCTTACCCTGTGGCCCTGACAGGAGCTACATGTTTTGCCATCCTTTTAATTACTCTCAAGAGGTCCATGTCTCACAAGAACCATCTCAAGCCAGCACAGGGTTCTGGAAGGGTCCAACACCGGGGCCACATTGGCCTTATCTACCCACTGACTAAACAGGGCAGGAACTGGGCCCGAGCACAGTCCCATGCTTGTTTATACTGTTTCATTGTTTGATTGCTCTTTGAAAAGGGACAAAAGGTTCTTTAAAATTTTTCAAGTAGAATGTACTAGGTGTGATAATTCACAAATAGTAAATTACATAAAATAGTAAATAAAAATTAAAGGAACCTGAGTACATGCCAGACACATAATTCAACAATTGATCTAATTGATTTAATAAAACTGTTTTTTAAATTGTTTTTCCATATTTCAAAATCAGAAAATCACAGCAAGAAATGCTAGTCACAAAACTGATGGTATCACTAGTTCAAAGCAAAACTAATCAGAACTCTTACAAATAAATATTTATCAAAATAATCAGGACAACAGTTACACAGAAAAAAAATAGTATCTCAAAAAGATAAATATCTCAAAAAAAGTATCTCAAATCAGTCTTTAGAACCTTTATCCAAACAACGAATGCTAGTGAATCTGACTTCTGAAGAATTCTTCTTTTTGACATGGCAAACTATGTCATCTTCTGAGTGAAAGTGTAACTTAAATTTTGAATAGCTTAGCTGGTAATCAACATCGCAGGAAGAAGGACTCTTCCTGGTCTCCCTGGGTCCCTAGGACAGGTGTCTCCTTGCAGCAGCAATTCTGGATTCTGGCTCTGTATCATTTCCCTTCCCAGGCTCTGATTGTCTTGATGACTTCCCATTTCTCAGTCTCTTCCCCTGCCAGCTCACCCCTGCATTTCATGTAATGTTGATTGTTTTCTATCTTGTCCATTGGGTTGGGCAGATCATTACCTTTCTCTCCACCGTCTTATATGATTAGAGATCATTTCTCTTAATTACACTAAGCAACCTCAACTAATTCACTCTCTTTTTGAACATTTTAATTTTATAGGTTGTTGATCACTGGTAATTCGTAAGGTCTGTTTCCTGGGCTTTCCACAGTCTGTCCAAATTCTTCTTACAGCAAAATGCCTTAAGCACAACAAAAGATCAAGAGCTGAAATATGTAAGATAACAACCAAGTTCAATTTTGAAATGACACTTCTGGATTCCTTCTGGGATATGTGATTCTTTGAGCTTTCCTAGAGGGGCCATTTCCCTGTCAAGCATGTCTTCTAAAATGCATCACAGTCTCTTGTCTTGGTGTTATGAAACTGCTGCATCTTAAAAGCTTCAGAAAAGAAAAAGTATATAGGATAGAGGAATTATAACTCCCAAGACATATGGAACTGAAATATTTCCATTTTGGCTGCACCATTTTTTTAGACCAGATTAATGCTTTTACAGCTTTGTCACTTTTTTTTTTTTTTCTTCTTAACGTTAAGGTTGCATTGTGACTTTTTATTATCAGCATACATTGTTTTTCACAAGAAGTACACACTCTGCATACTTGAACACATTGGAAAATATATTTCTGTGATCAACCTAGCACTGTGCCCTAAAAATACCTATCCCAAGTAAAAATCCCTGCCTTTGAGAGACAGAAAATTTTAGTTTGAGTTTAAATGAGTGCTAATACGCCTCATACCTTCCAAATGAAACTGGACACATTTATATGTAGTGTGAACAGGAGATTGCATCTGCTTCTAAAATCTGTGTGGATAAACTGTGTGGAATACTGAAATACACCCAAACACCAAAACATTTGCAAGTAATAATTTTGGTCACCAATTTCTATGGAAGCAATTGTTAAGTCTGCTAGATGCCCACATGGCTCTGGCTGTTGCGACATGCAGAGGATTTGACTTTGAGGTCTTGGGTGTATGCACCATAGTATGAAAGCCAACATACAGCCACAGACTTGCCAGTCTTATGCTTTAAAAACGGTGAGTCATGACCTCAAGACATGAAAGAACTTTATGTGATGGGATCCCCAGAAAGCCAGTGTCTTGGGTTGGAATTGCTCCACCACTGAAACAGAGCAGTTCTCCAAAACTGCACATGCCAAAAGACACTGAAGGCTTCCAATCTCTAGAGATATATTTTAATAAAATTCAAAAATAGTACGCTGGAACATGGCAGTTCTTCCCAGAGGGAAAACTCAAGATTGGTGTGTGAGATTGGTTGAAACTGACTCTTGAAAATTAATCTTCTTTTCGCTTGCATCCTGTCAGGACAGAACGGTTCCTTTTGGCTTTCCTTTCAGTCCAGCAACCTTTGGTGGTTTCCTGAGTTGCAGAAACCATACACAGACCCTCTGAGGTCTCCAGGAAAGCCTTCTCTAGGAGTTCTATGGTGCCTCATGACTCCTTGGTTGCTCTACACGACTGTTCATCAGCCTCCTCTTGCAGTTGGAGACCTCTGACTGCAGATGTTCATTCTTCTGTTGAAAGAGGAGGAATTTCCCCTCCCTCCTGAGAAGTTATACTGATCCAGAGGGCAGCAGCCAGAAAGCAGCACACGGTTGTCCTTCTTACAGACTCTTTAGCAGAATGTACAGTATGCAGTGACCTGAAAACAAAGCAATTAAACTGCCATACCTATCTGTCATCACTTTAAATGATGAGATTTAAGGCTTTTTTTTTTGAATAGTAAAATCAGTGATAACTGATTTCCTGAAGATTTATTCTCCTCTTTGCAGTCCCACACATTTCAGTAAATCCCATTTTTCCTGTAATGGCCCTGGGGTAAGCATTGTGCCTAGTCTGGAGCTGTGTGCCTGCTGATCTGTCAGACCAGCAAGCACATGCTGTTTGGCCAAGAGGAAGCTGCAAAAATTCAATGTGTAAATGTGGAGTTTTGCTTTCTTTTCCTGCAAACATCAGGAATTTTCTTCTGAACCAAACTGAGTTTCGTGACGCTTATGGGATTATCTGTTGAGACTTCAACTTATTTTTCTCATCTAGGTAAAACTGGCTAGTGGATTCCAAATTTAATAGAAAGGGAGGAACAGACAGATGGTTTGACAGAAATACATACAGAGAGGCAAGCAGATGTCATATGCTTATTAAACTAATTTCAGGGTGACACTAAAATAAAACACCAAACTATTTCCAATGTTTTTTATTTATGTCTTTCTTAATAACCCTTTACTGTTCACTTTGCTGCCACTTTCATATTTTATTATATTTTCTTTTAGTAAAAGATGAGCTTAATCATTGGATTTAAATGTTCTACTGCTGAGTCTAGAACTTTAAACAAACAAATATAAAACTTTTGACAATGTAACGAGATCTGGCAGTACCTTTTCTCTGCAGCTCTGCTCACAAGGATTAAAGTCTACTGCAGAAGGCATAGTTTGATTGATCCTTGTTTTTCTCTCCTTTCCACTAAAACAGATACGATACTGTCCAGAGCTCAGACAGTTGTAAGGATTTATTTAAAATTTATAATGTGCATTATATTTATTGTTTTTATGATTCCATTCAAAAATCTCATTTGCAAACAAGGTCACACAGTTCCTGGGATTACATTTTCTGTAGTGTTAGTATTCTCACGAAGTAGTTTCACAATTATTTAGTCTACCTGGAGCCCGGATCAAGGATATCGCTAGAGAGCTCTCCAAATTGGTGCACCCAACAGACTACTACCCGCTGCTGGTCTTCCAGACAGATGGGGAGGAAGCTGCTTCCCGTAGTCTGAGGGGAATGAAGAACGATTTCAAGGTCTTGGTAAGGATGGTGAAAGACTCAGGGGCTCAAGTGATCCTCTCTTCACTCCTTCCCTCTTCAAGTGACGATGTGGGATGGAATAGGAAAATTCAGTCTGTAAATGGTTGGCTTCAAGACTGGTGCTACAGGCAGGACTTTGGATTTTTTGACAATAGCTGGTTTTATAAGACTCCAGTTCGGACAATGTTACGCGAGAAAGGTTTATTTCACAGGGGCAAAAGGATGCTGGGGCAGGAATTAGCTGGGCTCATTTGAAGAGCTTTAAACTAGTCTCGAAGGGGGATGGGGTTGTAGCTGGGCTTGTCCCAGTGGGGCAGCATTCTAAAACTGATGAGGACCGGGTGGCCTCCTATGCCCCTAGGGAGAAATTGGTATGCTCTGCTCGCTCCCTGAAATGCCTGTACACCAATGCGCGCGGCACGGGGAATCAGCAGCAGCTGAATGCCGCCTTTGTCTCTGTCTACTCCGCTGGAGGCTGTCCTGGGGAACCCTGTACCCCTGAGACCCCGGATGAAGCCAGGTCAATGTAGGAGTTTGCTTTAGTCAATGAGGACTAGGTTAGGGAGCAATTAAATAGTCTGGACATCCATAAATCCATGGGTCCAGATGGGATGCACCTGCGGGTGCTGAAGGAGCTGGCTGAAGTCATTGCTGGACCGCTCTCCATCGTCTTTACCAAGTCTTGGGAAACGGGAGAGGTGCCCGAGGATTGGAGGAAAGCAAATGTCACTCCAGTCTTCAAAAAGGGCAAGAAGGAGAACGCGGGTGATTATAGACCGGTCAACCTCACCTCTGTCCCTGAGAAAGTAATGGAATAGCTTATCCTTGGTGCCATCCCAAGTCGTATCAAGGATAAGAGGGTTATTAGGGACAGTCAGCATGGCTTTACCAAGGGTAAGTCATGCTTGACCAACCTCATAGCCTTTTATGAGAATGTAACAAGGTGGATGGATGATGGCAGAGTGGTGGATGTGGTCTACCTTGACTTGAGTAAAGCCTTTGACACAGTCTCCCACAGCATCCTCACAGCTAAGTTGAGGAGGTGTGGTCTAGACAATAGAGTAGTGAGGTGGATTGCAAGCTGGCTTAAGGAGAGAAGCCGGAGAGTGGTAGTCAATGGTGCAGAGTCTAGTTGGCGGCCAGTATCTAGTGGACGAGGGAATTGAGTGTGCTATCAGCAAGTTTGCTGATGACACTAAGCTGGGAGGAGTGGCTGACACGCCAGAAGGCTGTGCTGCCATCCAGCAGGACCTGGACAGACTGGAGAGTTGGGCAGGGAATAACCCAATGAAATTTAACAAGGGAAAGTGTAGAGTCCTGCATCTGGGCAGGAACAACCCCAGATTCCAGTATAGGTTGGGAAATTACATATTAGAGAGCAGTGTAGGGGAAAGGGACCTGGGGGTCCTGTTGGACAACAGGATGACCATGAACCCTCACTGTGCCCTTGTGGCCAGGAAGGCCAATGGCATCCTCGGGTGTATTACAAGGGGGGTGGTTAGTAGATTGAGAGAGGTCCTCCTTCCCCTCTACTCCGCCCTGGTGAGACCCCATCTAGAATATTGTGTCCAGTTCTGGGCCCCTAAGTTCAAGGACAGGGAACTGCTGGAGAGGGTCCAGCGTAGGGCAACAAAGATGATTAAGGGAGTGGAGCACCTCCCTTATGAAGAAAGGCTGAGGGAGCTGGGTGTCTTTAGTTTGGAGAAGAAGAGAATGAGAGGTGACCTTATTAATGTTTATAAATATAGAAAGCGGGAGTGCCACAAGGATGGAGCCAAGCTCTTCTCAGTGGCAAACAATGATAGGACAAGGGGTAATGGGATCAATCTGGAACACAAGAGGTTCCACTTAAATTTGAGAAAGAACTTCTTCTCAGTGAGGGTGACAGAGCACTGGAACAGGCTGCCCAGGGAGGTTGTGGAGTCTCCTTCCCTGGAGACATTCAAAACCCGCCTGGACATGTTCCTGTGTGACCTCACCTAGGCGTTCCTGCTCCAGCAGGGGGATTGGACTAGATGATCTTTTGAGGTCCCTTCAATCCCAAACATACTGTGATACATTAGATCCTTGTATTTCCACCCTTGCAGTGTTTCTGCAAATTTGCTTCTTGGCTGTTATAGCAATTAGTAGCCTGTGTCTCTATTTAAATTTGCATAATAGAGTTTTAATATAAAGTAAAATGTAAATGTTGGATTTAAGGCTAATGTAAATTCAAATGTCAAATATTATATGAAGACTAGGTGAAAGCAGGATACCTGAAAAAAGTTTAATCCAAGATCTTCTCTCTCACCTGCAGTGCCTGTATGTATGTGTATATCAACATGCATACATTTGTATTAAGGGGAGTTTTACAAGAAGTGCTAAAGACAATATGATATAAAAAGAAAAATCCCGTCAGATGTTCCTTATTATTCTGAATAAGACTGATAATATGAAGAAAGCTATTACAGTTCGCATGACTGACAGTGAGGTCTTAACTGAAGCTAGTTTCATTAAAATCAGTACATTCTTCCCAAGAAATGTATGTATTTGTTTTAAAGCTGCCTGAATATTTCAGTTTACTTCTTGTAGAGGTGATAAATTGGACTGGGAAATACTATGTTAAGATATCATATAGTAAATCTCCCATGCTATGTATTTTGGGCTAAGTAATACAGCTTGGGCCATCCAAGTTATCCTCTGACAGACATATGATTTGTACGCTGACCCTGAAAACATAATAACACACAGAAAAACCTTGCAGTATCTTCACATTTTTATGAATAGGTGGCCTTCATTACATTTCTTCTTTTTCATAAGCTCCCAAACCTTTTTCTAGTGCAATATCATTATTCAGATATACTCTTTGACTGTCTCAACGTTTCCTCAACGTTATTTGCAGAAATAGTGAATGAAATCTACAGTGACCAGATAATTTTTTTTTCCTTCCAAACATGAATATGACTGTTAACCTTCTGTCCAGACTGGGTACATAGACTGAAAATGGAGGCTTTTAAGGCATGGAGCTTATGAAGATGTTAACCCAAATTAGACAGCAGCATCTTATATTTTTAATGGCCATTAAGACGAGTCATATATTGACAGTAAGGCTACCAACAGCTAATAATATAAACATCTGTTCTATTTTCAAATGCGTTCCAGGATTTTTTTCGCCATATTTTCAATCCTTTTTATTCTTCAGCTGGTTTTGACCGTTGCCTAATAATTTGTTTTGTAGTATTAGAAACATGCTGCTCTTACTTTCTTTCTGTCATGCTAGAGACAAACTATAAAAACAAACAGAAAGTCCAAATACTAGTGTAAGCATCAACAAAGAAACCTATGCTCATGAGAGCTGTTCATGAACTAGTTAAAACAAAGATACTAGTAAATGCTCAAAGGATTAAAAACTCTGAGCTACAAATGTAGAAATCTTCCAATATTTTTCTCATGATTTGATGTAATCAAGCTAAGTCAAGAATATAAGTTTTCTGCTTGACAAGAGAGATTTTCTGAAGTGAGACAGAAAAGCTCCACAGACATTTGAGAAAACTTGGGATAAACCAGAATTGGAAAATCAGCTAAATACTTGCTGAATAAAGTAAGAGTCATTGATGGATGGGGTAAAACTTGCTCAACTGCTTTAAAACTAGGAATCTGAGGAGTTGTCAACTGCCTGATGCTAGTAGTTTTTGCTTATACAGCTAACAGTCAAAGGTTATAAAGGTATACCTGATTTTTTTCACTTCTACTCAGTTTTTACATTCTCACCTTGAAACTTTGGAAATCCATTCCAAAGAGTAATGAAAAGTGTGCTTCATGCTAAAACAGTATGAAATGCAACATAGACGCATGCTAAGCAGCCAGTTGTTGCCCCTGAATGCTCAAACACAAAAACTAGGGCGTTTTAAAAGATAATAGTCTTCTGCCAAAACAATGAACTTCACAATTTTTTTGTGTAAAACCATGTCATGGAATTAAAATTGATAGTTAAAGCGGATAGATCATATGTACAGATTACTTTTTACAGGAAATCATGTCAGTATGTATTTATATTACCTTATAATATACATTGTCTAGGTAAGAAATAGTTCAAATACATTATAAATTATTTGTTCATGAGCACATGAATATTGTTTCAAGCTGAAGATAAAACAGGGAAAAATGTGATGTTCATGTTATGTCTTTATTATGTGTTCATTATTATGTTATTTGTACATGCTCCCTCTAACTATATTTCACCTGAGCCTCTAGAATGCTTAGAAAGATGCTTCCTGTCATTATTTTGCAAATCCAAAGAATGAAAGTCACGGATGACAGACTATACTTTGGAGATGTACAAAATAATTTTGGAAATATAGCATCTTCTTAGGTTTTGGGTAGGCAATACTTGAAATAAGAAGCCTGAGTAATCTGTTTTCTGTGAAAGTTCCTACAGAACTGATGTACATTATAAATTAAACCCAAAGATTCATGAGCCAGAAAATTGCTTAACTGGATATTTTAGATGATGGAGAAGTAGAAATTCTCACCAGGTTCTACAAAGTGAAAAAGATGAGACATGGCTGAAGTGATGTACAGGAGAGACCTCTGTGGCAAAAACATGGTGAGTTCCATGAGGCCAGAAGTTGGGGTAAGAACAGAGGGGCAGGCAAGAGTTACTGTCCTGCAACCCTCACTCTTGGTGGAAGTGAAGTGCAGAACTAGAGGCAACCTTGATCTCTTGCAGCAAACTTTGGTGGATGTGGGAGAGGAGCAATCCTGTCTACTGGGAAAATAGTGAACGTGAGCTTCACCTAATCCCAGTCACAATTCAAGTGGCTTCCAGTCTTCATGGGTTATCCTCTGGTGTGGTGAGATGATTTCCATCACATGAATGAACTGATCATGGTGCAGCAAGGGCGTGGCTTCTGCTGGCCATTTCAGGAGACTAGATCCATGGCTAGCTAAAGCTTTAGTGTGAGACAATACAGCTCTTCTTATATTTATGTTACTAACACATCTCTTTATGCATAACCAATATTAAATGTAATGAGAACATTTATAAATGCATTTATATTATTATACAGATGTAGCATATAAATTGTTTCAGCTCCACTCTATCAATCTGTCTGTGAATTTGCCCCTGATTAAGAACTCCTCAAAGTATTCAGTTCTCTGTTGAAAACAGAGAAACAGAGATGCACAGTTCTATAAAATATGAATATGACAGTTAAATTTCTGAGATGTCTTTTTTTATGACTTACCAATCTTAAACATGCTGATTGAAGTAATCAGATTTCGTGAGAGCAGGGCATGCAACATTCGGGCAGAATCCAAGAAGCATAAAATGATTCGTTTAAAATAAGAAATTAAATTTCCATTACGTATTGTGAGAAATCACATGTGAAGTGTTTCCAATGAAATGTGGATATAGATGGAGTTCAGATGTAAGAATATTTTGCTATGAACATGAGACTTGGCCCATATTTTCTAAGGTTTGTGAATAGAATTCCAGCTGAGACAACAGAAGCCAGTCTGTAGTTCAAATGAGAAAGCAGGCAGAAATTAATATTGAAATGTTTTGTCCTGATAATTCACTACCCAGAATTTAAATGCTGAGAGATAAGATTATTCAAACTAGGTGCAAGTAAAATTTTGATTAGAAATTAACCCAACCTCACTAATTGCATCCAAACCCTTTCTTGTATGAGAGTGACTGAACTGTGTAGATGTTAAAATCTGCATTTAAAACAATACACACTTTTTTTTTTTTTATTTGGTGCAGAGTTATCATCAGACAAGAGCCCTCTGGAAATTTAAACACAATCAGTTTCATGCATGTTTTCATGACATTACGACAAAAAAAATCATATGTTTCTTATGAGAACAGCTAATTTTATGAGAATTCTACACATTTGGGTTCAAATTTCTCAAAGACTATGTAAGACTTGGCATTTTTAAATATCCAAACTAAATATCTGGCTTCCTAAAATTACCGGTGTGCACCACTGTAGTAAACAAATCAGAACAGTTCCAAGAAATAGTGGTAGTGTTCTTGGAAGCAAAAGAATTACCACCAAATGCAAATTTGGAATACGTTATTGGAGGAAAGCCAGTGGAGTGAAAGGCATGAAGCAGAGAGACCTCTGTAGGCAATGGTCCACCCAAGCTGGAGCAAATATCAAGGAGGACAAAAAACTTGTCTTTTCTGGAGGTACTACTCAAAGTTGCAAGAGTTGCATGTCTCTTCAAATATTTTATTAGACCTTTATTATTCTGACACACACAGACAAATCTCTTTCTTAAACATTGTTTTCAGACTTCATACTCTTTTAAGAGGTAAATATGTTTTATCTGTTCATTTTTTTTTTTTCTAACAGATAAATTAGCTGGTATGTTTCTTTAATTCTTTGAATATAAGAAACAAGTTTAGAATGGGCAAGTAGACTCAAGTGTGTCCAGATGGTGCACATCATTCCAAATGGGAGTTAAGGCTTAACAAGCCCAGATGAACTCTTTTCCTTCAATTCTATTTACGTAAAAGAATAACATAATATTTTTAAAATTTCACCTTTATTCAAAGGAAAAAATTCAATTTACAGGCATTAAAGTAGATTTGTGCTTCATTCAAAACTAAGCTAAAGCAGTACTAACAGTCTACTTTAATGACTTTAGTAGATTTGGTCTCCAATACTCTGAAACCTTGTTCTATGTGATAGTTATCTAAAACAGACATTAGCAGAAACAGATGTTGTTGGCTTTTTTTTTTTTTTCTCTCTGCATGGAAGGCGTAGGATTTCTCCAGAATAAAAGATATAGAAACTGAGAGGAAACACATTTTCTTGGTGCACATGTTCTCTACACTTGGCCTACTAAATTGGGATATTATGATTGCCAGACATGCCTCCTTTGAAACAGTAGATATGGAATAAAATACTCATGGTGGGAAAACACTCAAAGGTGACATCAAATACAGCCTGATTTATATACCTTTGAAATTCCATGTAAAATTCAATGATGCAGGCAATTCTGTTGCTTTGCTGTATAAATAGGTTATATTTTAATGGTATCCATTTAGACGTGTGTAAATAAGTACTTAACCAAAATATACAACCCAGGGTAAACAAAAAATAAAAATGAAAAAATAAGAGAATAAAGATCAAGAAATAGTTTAATTGGGCAAATAATGCTTCACAAATGTTTTAATTTTTATTCAAGATCAATCAGAAAAAGAAAAAAGGGCCTAGTGACATAAAGCTTGCAAAGATGGAGAAAAGGAATTCAGTAACCTGTCTGTATTTCTTTAAGATTAAGTACTTCATAGCTGCATAGCATTATCTTCAGGTCTATTTAAATTTATTAGACAGCTGTAAGTGGAGAGAAGCCCAAAACAGTTGGATACAGGTCATATATTACATTATGACAAAAATGTTAAAATTATGAGGAGAAAAGAGCTCATTCCACTTAGAAACACACAAATAAGGTATTTGGTGAAACTAATGCAAAACATGGAGAGCCAGTGACTTGTAACACAGAGATGCCAAAAAGACATGGTAGCATGAGTGGCTAGCTTTAAAAGTTAGCTGTCAAGAGAATGTGGCAGCAGAGAAGGCCAAAAACATTTCAGCCTAAGACATTAAAATAATTATGTTGTAATGCAGAGAGATGGAACTGCAACTTCCTGTAGCACCTAGGTCACATCTGGAATGCTCCACAGCTCCTGGTACCTCACTACTGGAAACACATTAGCAAACTGGATGCAGTTCAGGGAAAGATCACAAAAATAATATTGCATTTATGAGAAAAGTTTAAAATAGCTAGATAAAACATTACTTCGTTAAAACACAGACAATTGAGGCAGACACGGTAACTGAAAAATGTTTAAGGATGTTTTCTTCAATTATGTGTGGCTATGAACAACAACAGAAAAGAAAAATTTATGCTGTTTGTAGAAAAATTATTTCAAGAGTAAGATGTAATTGGTGTATGGAAACCATATGGGGAGGGTCTAATATACTTAAAACAACAAGCAATTACTAAACGTAGAAAACAAATCCATCATTACAAAAGGATTAAGTGGACATAACAAAACTTTTTTTCTACTTCTGACTTTATGACACTTCTGCTTGTCTTTGGACAGGATATTTTAGCATTACTCGGGAAAGTAAGATGTCTCAATTGTCATTGTTGTTCCTTTTGTTTTGACCTATGGCTAGCTACTTAAAACTGTTATAAGCTATCCAAAAAGAAAGATCAGCTGTTCTTTTCTAAGTTTTTACATTAATGCTTATCTGGAGAAAGCCTATGTTATGAGCATAGAGTAGGGACTGTCAGAACAAAGTCAGTCTCCATGAGAACCGAACTTGACTGATGTGCATAGTAAACATGCAGCAAACATGTGAGGGTTACCTAAAAGCAAACATATAAGGATGATCAGAAGAAGGAAATGTTCTTTCAAAGTTTACATGACAAAAGCTCTGTATCCTTAAGTCTATCATTTATAGTGCATACTATAGGCCTTCCCTCCTGGGAACTCTACAGATCCCGGGGGATCAAAATCAGGCAGAATTTTCCTTCAGGCAGGTCAGTGACTGCTGGCACTGTGGTCCATTACAACCCTTCTTCGTGTTGTTCTTGTAAAGAAGGTTCTCCAGTTGGTGTCTTACTTGGACACTGAAGAAACATGTTGTCAAGAAGTGTGGTATGGGGCAAAACATATGTTATTCATGCTGTGATACCCAGTGTCACTCTTGGACTAACACGCGTCTTTCCTAATTTACTTATTGCTTTCCTCCTGCTTTGTGGGTATTTCCAGGCTTAGAGATTAATGATGATGTGTCTTGAGATAAACAGGGATGTTGTTGAAATAGTCAGGGTAGGATTTTTGAGATAATACTACAAAGGCACCTGATCAGTTGTCTCAAAAAAGTAACACAAAATTTTAATGAGTATTTATCTCTATCTGCTACAGTTCCTGTGTAAACATGAGCTATCATTAATATGAACTGACCACATTGAGATTATGAGAGTGATGTTTAAGAAAGTTTATCAGATTTGTTTGCTAGATATTTGCAGGTAGACAGGCTTAATGTAAAGGTATTTAAATTTAGGCCAATTTAGGTTTTCTGATTTGTTGTTGAAACGTACTGTGAAGTGTGCATTTGTGCAACTTTTTTTGAGGAGCTCCTCATGGAACAGAGAATATTTAACCTTTTTGTCCCTCCTCATTATCTCTTTTTTTCTTCATGTATTTGGTTTCACACGATACCTGAACTGCATAGCAGTTGTCTGCTATAGTGCTCCTTGGACTATTGATCTTCTGATCATGCAAGTCAGGGACATTACATAGTTTTCTGCAGCTCTCTGTGGCCCACGGCCTTGATTTGTAGAATGTGTCATAGCAGGGTGGATGTAATGTGCTATAGTGAGTTTGAGCGTGGTTGCAGGCAGAACAGGATGTGGGACCTGGGACACCATCCTGGATCCTTTATATTCCACAGGGCAATGAGGTGTGATGTTTGCTTGGAAGGGGAGACTAGACTCCCCTTTGGGCCTCTTTTTAATCCTGTTAAATGGCTTGATTGAGAGGAATGGTGAAGACATGGTTTAACTGTTCTTTACTCTGCTTATTTGCAAGCCCCAGTGTGTCACCTCTGCCATATTCAGACTCATGTGCAACCACAACTGGACTGAATGGTCTGGTTCAAGGTGCTTCTGAACTTGAAAGGACAGAGTTAGAAGACCTTTTTCCCCCTATGTTTTCTTTATGCAGTGGTTCCTAGAACAAAAATTAATTTTCTTTCAAAGGTAATCCTGACACTGTAACTAACTTGAAATCTATACAACTGAAAGCAAACTATATACAACCCCTTTTTACACATCAGCCTTGGTTTACTTATATTTTGTCATGTACAAATACCTGAAAATAGCTATTAATATTTTACAGAAGAGAATGTTGCTATTTTAAAATGACAAAATGCTCACTTTAAAACATTAGATTATTTTAGCTTGAATTTATCTCTTGCTTCAACAGAATGAAGAGAAACTATGAATTTCTACTCCCACAGAAGGAGGCAGAAGAGATCTACATTTTTTATAACCTTGAGATTTGTGTAAGAAAATACAGGAAGGATCTGTGACTGTAAATCAAAAAGATTAGAACTCACATATGAATGGACTTTGATTTAGAAATGGGTTGCAAGGTCAAGTGGGATAAGATTGTACTACTGCATTTTATATTTTGTTGGATACGGAGGAGTTATGAATCAATATTTATAGAAAACGTTGTTGGTATGTCTCAGTAGTGCAATATATTTCCTCTTAAATTCCCAGGTCAAAACTTTTTTCTAATCTCATACAGGAAAAAAACTATGAAAGAAACAAAAAGTTACATTTAATATTTATAGCTCTGCAGCATAATTAGCTGAAGTTTACCTTCTTCAATTTTTCATTTATAATTGTCATAATTTTCTGATTTTAAGCTATGTGGAAATTCTCTGGCACTAACTGTATTGCCATGGCCAGATAAAACAGGTGAGAATAATCCAAAGAGATGTCGCTTCTCAAAGCAATATAATCGTTCAACTGAAATGTTCTTTCAAGATTCCACATTCCAATAATTGTTAATAAATATTTAGTGACAGTAATCAAAAGGTGTGAGTAAAACGTACTAAAGGCACAACTTTAACTACTTTCAGAGATAAAATTGAGAGATGAGAGGCTGTTTCTGAAAGACACTGCAAATGAAGCCTCAGTGCTCCGAGCTGTTTCTGTGCTATTGTGGCTCTTGCTGCAGAAGCCATGATTTGCTCTCAGCAATAGTCACTAATCTGTGACCTATCATCAAAGTTATACTGAGAAAGTCTACTCTTTTTGAACTGATGCTTTTGGAATGTCCTTTGTTGTTTGCTTCTTTTGATATGGAGAAATAATATTTTTCATTAATTTATAAGACAGTTAGTCTGACAGCTTTAAATGATTTTCTGTAGACTGAAACTGTCCAAGTTGTATCAACTTTTTTTGTGAAACATCTGAGAGCAATTTATTGGGAAAAAAAATCCAAACCCAAACCAAAACAAAAAAATCCTATGAAAATAGATTCTCATCTCTCAAGTCAGTTGGTGTATTTGCTTTTATCCCAAATAGGAATGGCTTCTCAGAAAACTTTGAGAACTTGCAATTTGTTGGCCTGAGACGGTATAAGGGCTGTGTACATGTTCCTTGATCTTCTCAGATAACACATTACTGTCTCCTTTCCCAGTTCTTGATCGTGTGATATTCACCATCTGTCTTCTTAACTCATTTGCATGGAAGTGCAAACCCTCTCCGGTTTTCTCATGGTGGGACAAGGCTCTTCTTTGTCCTCCTTGTGGCCTGGAGCTCCAGTTCATGAAAGCAATAAAGCGTAATGAATAACAGTTAGCTATGAGGTAAGCACCAAAGTCTCAGTTAGCCCATATATTATGTGCTGGAAGTTATCATTTCAGTTGAAGGTTCTGTTTGTATTGTTGAGGAACTTCCTAATGACTGCCAAAATACTGATTCATACTCTGACTCTGTAATGCAATATATCTACTCATTCTTTCCATGTCCTTTAGAGATACTCAGTTATAAAGCATTCCAAGGTTGGAATGGCTGTTCTTCATGTTCTTACAGTGTTTTCATTGAAAGGTGGACAGGACCTGTTGGAGACAGGGCCTGTTGGAGACAGGGCCATATGTGCCACAACCAAGTGGAAATGCTCCCTTACTCCCTAGACCCAGGGGCTAGGTTGTCAGGCCTCTAGTGAGAGTTCCTCACAGGCCATGTGGATGCAATGGCAAGAAATGGCTTCAGTTGTTTTGAGAACCACAAACCAGCCTTGTGGCTTCCCAGGGGCCTTGAGATTCCGAGTGTTGGTACAACACTTCCTCTGGCTATAACAACCATGCTAGGAAACTTCACAAAAAAGAACCTGAGGTCTACTGTGGCTGCAGATTTTGCTACTAGACACAACTGGCCCTGTAATGCACATGCTCATCAGAACAAAATCTGGTTTGGTTTGTAGCTGACCTGTGTATTTGAGGAAGATACTTCTGTAGCAGATGGTAATGATTTTTTACCAAACACAGGAAAGAGTTAGACATTTACTGAAAGACATATGGTCACTACATGGCACCACACAGCCACTCGTTCACTCCCTCCAGGTTGAATGGGTGAGAAAATAAAAAAATTAAAAGTGAGAAGACTCGTGCATTGATATAAAGACAGCTTAATTGGTAAAGAAAAACCTGCACACACAAGCAAAGCAAAACAAGGAATTCATTCACTGCTTCCCACCAGTGAGCAGGTGTTCAGCCATTTCCAGGAAACCAGGGCTTCTTCACACGTAACTGTGACTTGGGAAGATAAAATACTATAATTCCAAACATCCTCCCTTTCCTTCTTTTTCCCCAGCTGATGTGTGATGTTATATGGTATGGAATATCCATTTAATCAGTTGGCATCAGCTGTCCCAGATATGTCTCCTCTCAACTTCTTGTGCACCCCCAGCGTACTCACTGGTGGGTGTTGTGAGGAGCAGAAAAGGCCTTGACTCAGTGTAAACACTGCTCAGCAGTAACTGAAACATCCCTGTGTTATCAGCACCGTTTCCAGCACAAATCCAAATCATAGCCCTGTACTAGTTACAATGAAGAAAATTAACTCTGTCCCAGCCTAAACCAGCACAACATATCTTGCTTGCATAGCACTGCCAAAACCTTCCACTGGCTTGGTTTTCTTCCATAAAAAACACAACTTTGGGTCCAGATTGCAACAAAGAAAGGTGCTTGCACAGATTTCTCCCAGCACATCCTAGTAAACTTGACATTGCACAGATTTAAAAGCCTGGATGCTCATGTGTTAGTAACAAATGCTGTAAAATCTTTCCTCAGATCTGCTCACTAACCAGTGTGAGCCAAAATTGCTGGTTCTGCATTTGAAGATGTCATTGAGTTCAAGAAAATGTAGAAAGCCCTGTGAATTTCTTTCTGGAATTTCAAACCTTATATTGTCATTGTAGGATTGTAGGATTTTTGAAACCTTTCCAAATTTTGATGTGATTTGCAAAGTTGATGTCAAACATGCACCAGATAACAATGCTATATGCATTCTGCATACCACATATATAATCAAAATATAATGCATTTTGCATACCACAAATCCAGCCTTAGAATTCAAGCCATAGCCAAGCAGAAATGACAAGAAAAAACCAACATGGGCCGTAAGGAGCTAACAGATTTTAAAAAATTAAACTCTGATGTAAATAAATGGTATATCTTACATCACAGAAAAAAGTGCCAAATAAAATCTGTTTGAGAGCAAATAATAAGAATAAACTAACTTAGTGGCTTTAAATGTTCTTCTGCCACTTCTCTAATTTATTTTTCACATTACAAAAAAATGAAGAAAATTTAAGAAATGGAGAAGAGCTCTGTCAGATGAAAATGAGAAACATCACTTCAGCAGATGGGTTCACAGTTTCAGTTGAAACTTTTCTTCCCTTATACCTAGAAATGAATGGAATGTTTCTTTGCAGAAAGACCTATATAGTATTTAGGTCAGGTTAAATGATAACAATTGCGCTCCATATGCCTTGTACTTCTTTTGCAGAAAAAATGTTCATACCGTTTGTCAGCAATATGATGATGGATGGGGCTGAATCTTAAAATATAAAAATCAGAGGCTGGAGAGGAAAAGCGTTGTATAAAAATGATGACCATGTAAATACTTACATGCTAACAACATAGCTGTTTGTACCGAATCTGGCAGCTGCTTATTAAAGAAATGGACAGAAACATCACTCTGTGCTTTGGGGTCCACATGGTGTCTGAATTCAGAGTGTGACAGAAGAAAAGTGTTCCAGAGAGGAGCCAGTTATGGAGATGAAAGAAATATATGCTGGGAAGATCCACATAAGAACAGCATCAGCACGGCTAGAGACAGGGATTAATAAACACCAGTGGAGTGATCAGAGTCTTTTTCACAGATTTCTACTTTGGACATTCCCCTGTCCTGCTGAATGTGTACATGCTTGGGTCTCTTTCCACCTTTTCCTTTCCAAAAGAAATGATGTGTGTGAGCTTACAAAAGAAAATGTAACATGAAGATGGGTCCACTAAGCAATGCAACTGTGGACTTCCATAGACAAATGCTCTTGCAGGGTTGTAGTGTAAAATTAACATCTCTGTATGCTCATAAATATTTGCTACTTTGAGATAAACTGATTAAGCTAAGTCACGAGTGTGGTGCAAGGGAATGATCAAACACTGCAGAAAGATATCCTAAAAAAAAAAAAAAATTAAAAAAAAAGTTGATGTAATGCATAATTAAAGCACCATGCTTGTGAGCAAAAAATCTCCACAAGTGTGAGATTGTATTTGTAAGGGGTGGGTGAAATAGGTTCCTCAGCCTTTAAAAAGAGGTATCATGCTTCAATGAGTCTGGTTCATCTGCCTCAGGGTGGGAATTCCTCACATGGAGATACAGAACCAAGAACACCAGACCAGATGGAAATCTGGGACAGGGAGCAAAGGTAACCAAGCCAATCCCAACTGCCTTGGAGGAACAATTGGTTGCTCAAACAGTGTGGATTTAAGACTGAATACTGAATGAAAAGGAAAAAATAATAATCATTCAGACATGTTTTACCTTACTTTTTAATAAAAACAAAGTTCTACTTTATTTGAAAGGCTTTTCTTTATTTGAATAAAAAAGTAAATAAAACTCAGGCAAAATATTAAAGTCTGTTGGCGGAAACAAACTTTAACAATTCCACATGTTTTAAAAAATATTTCTAAAAGATGCTGAATCTGCTTAAATAGAGTATAGCATTTTCATGTGCATTGTGCATTGCTCAACACGTCAGTTATTTCAGGGTATTCTGGTGTTCTAAACGCCTCTTGCTTTGTTTTGTTTTGTTTTAAACTGATATTTTGTATTGTGTTGAGTGAGTAGATATCTTGGGAAAAATTTACAACATCAATATTTGTATCACTGTTGAAATTTGACTTACATTTATAAAAATGAGAGATATTTTGCATATTAGTAAACAAAGCATTTTTTGATGCCTAACTTTAGAAAATGATGTTTGGACATTTTAGCTCTTATTTCATTAGACACTAAGTTAAATGAATTAAAAGTCCACATTAAAATACAGGATTCCATATACAACATATAGCCTTTTAAGTCTTCATTCTTACAAGTATTTCTCTCACATTCAATTGATCTTTCTAGTACATTTCAGTACTTAACATCTTCATAGCTAACCGTTTTGTGATAATGCAGCCATGACTGAAAAGAGTTGACTCTTTTTTACTGTAAACAAACAACAACAAAAATGTAAAAGGTATATGTATGAATATATGAATTGATAAATTTAACCAGGACATATTTTTTTTCCTATCTAGGTCTATCACTTCTCTCAATCAAATGTGTTTCTTTATTGAATTCTACACAGACTTATTCACAAGTCTAGAGAGAAATGTACTCAGAAGAAAATCATTTCAGCACAGGAACAACTGATTTGGAGCTACTTGGGGAAAACAAAGAAAGAAAAATAAATATATTTCACATATTTGCAAAGATCTTAGCACAGCAGTACATGAGTTTTGGCTGGAGCCTTTGGCACTGCATAGTGCAAAAACTAAAAAATGATGACAGATGAAGACAGTTGTATGGTGAAATGCCTAATTAAAGAGACATATCTTGCAGTGTCCTTGTGTCTCATATGGCAGCTAACCAAACCAATTTGGACTCAGCCTGTTCTGTGGTTAATTGACATTTTGAACTCATGACCTCTCAGCGCATGCTCAGTCCTAATTAAAATAAAAGGTTTTCAAACAGTCTCTACGACTGGATTCGAAGACTATATTTGCCACATAGTCAGCAAAAATGCTTCCCTCAGCCATCCCCAGTCTTAGTCCTGAAAACAGAGTTTTCATACAGTTTTTAAAGTCTTTAAAGCAAATTTCCAGAGAGCAGAGTATTGACAAAGCACCTTAATTTTAGAGATGGCAGTAAATAAGATATTAGACTGTAACAGGTTAAACGTGCCTTCAGGAACAAAAATGAAACCTGAGAAAATGATAAGACTGGTCACCATTTCAAGATACACTGGAATCTCAATTGCCTGTTTAATGGGACATATGTGTCATGTAAAGTTTTTGGTTTGGTTTTGTTTTTTTTTTTTTGTTTTGTTTTTCTCCTGAGTTTACAATCTTTGTATATGTAGGCAGGCACTAAAACCAATAGTAGCACAGGTGAGGAATTTCTAGTGATACAGTGCTAATTGTGATTTTGAGTGGGGAACATCTGGATTTCCGATGTTGGTGGATCAGTGTGTGAAAGGAGAATTGTCTGTTTATTTTTGGAAGTTTATTCACCTTCTGCTCTAGCCACGGTTCTATGAGGAGTTAATATGATTATATAAGCATGAAAGCTCAGTCCAACAGTTCTTATCCTGCTAGCTTTTGCAGCATAGCCAAAAGTAGCTACATATGGTCAATAAGTACAATAGATCTGCAAGCAGTGAAAGTAGAGGTAGAATCTCTCAGACATGTTATTTCTTCTGCGATGTTATAAAATTGGGTTTACACCTACTTACATTCCCTGTGCCAATGCACCCCACTAAATACAGGGGTTGTCCTTAGATTCAAATTGTCAAAAGAAAAAATAAAAACCAGTAACTTTCAAACCATAGCTATTTTGAATGTTCAGATGATGACCGATACTTTCCTTAATATTCTTAAGTGATTCTGCACATTGACAGAGGGATTTATTCATCTCAATTGTAAGTCAGTGAGACTGGTGATATATCTTTGGAGGAAGTTCTGTGCTGAAAAGCGCTAGAAGTAGCATTTATCTGCATCTGAAAATCAGACATATGGGGCAAATGAAGGCAATGAGAAATACATTTCCCAGCACCACACAGGCAGGCCATCAACATGCAGAAAGACAGAAGGAATACATAGCTGGAAAGAGGAAGGCTTTCAGTCCTACTGCACACCTAGGCCCTGTTCAAAATCTCCTCCGCAACCCTTTGGAAAGTTTCCTGCTGACTTTTGAATGTTCTTTTTAATGATTTTTTTTAAAAACAATTACGATTTGTTGCTATTGCAGTAAGAGAAATCTTAAACCAGGCTACAGTCTCTCTATATGTCTTCAAGCAAGAGTTTAACTTGTCTGGGTGGTGCATGTGGTTTATTCCTTGGAACAGTGAGGAGTTGTAGACCATTCTCTAGCTGCCAGGCCAATGTTTATGTTGTACTTCTGTACTGACCACCCTCACTTTTGAGTCCACAGTTAAACAGAGGCAATATGAATGTCTGAATTGTGGTTTCCCCCATTGGAAAAAAGGCAAATACTTCTAACTGCTGTCTAGAAAAAAGGGTAAAAGCGTGATGTTCAGTCACTGGTTGAAGTGCGAGCTCAACTTGGGAGAGCTTTTCTCTGACAGTGGGCACAGGCTGTTACACAACACAGGTGACTTCAGAAGGCACCTTCTTACTCGGTGAACTTTGAGACCCTGTGCCAATGGGCTTAAAAATGCACTTGTTTAAGTTATGTAAAATGGGAACCGAAATACAATATTTGCACGGAAATAGCCTTAAAGACACTAAAAGACCTAATTGCCAATATTTCCCAAGATCTGGTAATTAAACCAGACTTTCTGTGATGAAAAAGCATACTAAGCAATTTGGCTTCTACTGGCTTCAGAAAGCCCTTGAAAGCTAAACCCCATGGGTATAAATAGTTTTGATTCCACTGAACCTATGCTGCCTAACTATGCTGTGCGTTAGGTGTCCCTAGGAAAATAGAGGAAATTTATAGACAGTTTACTAGAATAATTCTTTTTTCTTGGAATCACCCATTACAATTTTGTCCTTGCTACAGCTATCTAATGGTGTATTGAAAGATAACTATTAAATATTATTTGTCTTTTTTTTTTTTTTCCACTAGAGCTTTTAGCTGTCTTCATTCCATCTTTAACTTCTACAGATTTTGCTTCAAACAAAGTGTCTTGTATGTAGTTAGTTGAATGACAAGGCAGGAGGCAGTAAATGTACAAGTAAAAAAAAATATCTTGGAAGTAGAAAAAATTATTGCTAACTGGGGATCTGCTGGAGAGCTCTAATACGACCAGGAAAAGCAATGCTGGAAAAAATCCAGAGAAGGAGAAATGGGGACGGGTGCCAGGTACTGTAAGTGCAAAGGCTGGGGATAGATGTGCGGCCAGCGAAGTGTCAGTGCCATTGGTGTGGAAAGCAGCCACTTAAAGCTGTGATGTGGCAGAGGATCAGAGACTACTGCTGCTGCAGCTCTGTGTGGGGAAGGAGCAACCTCGCATAACAGTTGGACTCTGTCACACAGGCTTGAAAGCTTGCCCATGTTGTCAATCAACTTTTTAAATAAAAGATTCTGCTGATAGATGACTGTACTCTACTCTCTTTAAAATCTGAAGATATTTTTGAGACATAACACTGCTCCTTTTTTTTTTTTCCTTCCTGATGGAAAGTAGGAATGAAATTTGCATTTTGTTTTTCACAAAAACTATTAATTTTCTTTTGATTGGATAATCAAAGAAGATATGTTGTTTACACCTGCTTTACAAAGTGCATAGTTTTGTGAGGATTAGTGTAAGCCAGGTGATGAAAACTTCCATTTGCATTGGCTTCCAAATGGCAGGATGGACGTTTGTCCAGATTTGTTTATCATTTCCACTGACCTGTGAATTTGTATGCCAAAGGCAAAGCCTGACCTTGTTGTTTTGGATAGCTGACTGAAACCATGAATTTTGTTTTCATAATCAAACATCTTCAACAATACCTCTCTTATTGTCATTTGGGACTGATTTTTTTTCTTCTTTCATTGAATGCCATTGAGAGGGCCAGCAGGGATGGGGAGATGACTATACCCAGCATTTTATTGCTTTGTTTATTAAATTGTTCCATACTGATTCAGATTACTAAGGTTTTAAGGGCCTGAATCTACAAGATTATAATTCATTATTTTCCACTGAGGTCTATGTGAGTTTACGGAACCTGCCTGATTTCAGTTTTCAACCTGAGCTAGGATGATTATACAATTTCAAATCTACTCATCAGTATATGATGATAAAAGAAGTATATAAATTCCAGAGAATATTGGGAAGCAGTATGAATTTTGTGCATCTCTGGAAATAAGCGAGAAAACTAATGAGATGCTTTAATTGCTTTTGTCAAAAAGTCTATTAAAACTGACAAGATTTAGAAAAGACCAGCAGGGTTTTGAAAGTCTGACTGAAAAAGTGACTGACCAGAACAATTCAACATATTTAGTTTATCCAGGGCAAAGTTGAAAAGTTCAGCAGGAATCTCTTGCAAAAAATGATACATGACTCATAAATCTAAGAGCAAAAGGAAAACCAAGCTGTCCTGTGTCTATTGTGGAGGCAAATGCTAGTAAATGCTTTGACAGATTCTTAATATTTAATATAGAGTTAAACTGACCCTTACATACAGAAAAACATCTTTCACCATTACTAAAATTTAGCATTCACTGTTTCACAGAGACACAGAATGGTTGGGGTTGGAAGGGACCTCTGGAGATCATCTAGTCCAACCCACCTGCTAAGACAGGTTCACCCAGAGCAGATCAAACATGAATGCATCCAGGTGAGTTTTGAATGTCTCCAGAGATGGAAACTCTGCAACCTCCCTGGGCAGCCTGTTCCAGTGCTCTGTCAAGCTCAAAGTAAAGAAGTTTCTCCTCATGTTTAGATGGAACCTCCTATCAAGAGGTAGCCTCTAACCAGACTCTGCGCTGTTGATTGCAACCCTCTGAGCTCTGAAATCCAGCCAGTTCATCATCCATCTCACTGTGCATTCATTCAATCCACACTTCTTGAGTTTACTTAGGAGGATGTTGTGAGAGACAGTGTCAAAAGCCTTGCTGAACTCAACTAGTGTTGGTTAAAAGCTGAAACTAGATATTATTTAGACATGACAGATGGTAACAGTATTTTCAAAGTCAGGAAAAGGAATAATGGAGAATATATATATATTTATAAATGTATATTTCATGTAAATAAGTATACAGAAATATATTGATATATATTTGTATACCTAAACTTATAGGTATATATTTGTTTTTTTATTGATAATGCTGTAAGCTCGTGGTGATTAGGAGGCATTATCTCTAGAAAAATTATAGAACTACATTGTCTTCAAGATTGTTCTTAGCACCCAACATAAGTAGCAGAACTACACATATAGGTGAAATGCTGTTAAGCTTAAGACAGGTACCAGGCAAAAGTTAATGAGAAAAAACCTTTGGTATAACATGGGACTGCAGATGCTGTTTACTTAGAAAGACAGTGGAAAAGTTACTACTATTAAAGTAACTTATTTTCTATGTACTTTTCAGTATAAGATCAAAATTGTCTGCAGAACCATGTTTTGAGCACTGTATATTGTTGTTTCTGCTTAATTACTGACTACTGTCCTACTTTACTCCATATTTAGCAAGTTTCACTCCAATGACAATGGGTTTGCCCAGTGCATATGGCAAAAACCCATTATATTTCAGTTCAACATAACTCTAAGGAGATCTTATAAAAGGAAAATACTGATTTGTGAACATTTTTCCTACGTTTTCAGTGCCAGATTATTGTAAGGGGGCTCCATACACATTTTGTATTTTGACATTTAAATTCAGAGCTGGTTGCATACTTGAACACAAAGAGCCAATAAAAACAACTAAATCTGGGATACATTAAGACTTTAAAGACACAGGAACTGGAAAAGCTGCAGTCATTGTACATGACCATGATTTACTGTGGCTTCATGTTTGGTTGTAAAATATTATGCTTATCATGCAGGGTATTATGTTATTCACTATAATCCTGATAATTTATCAAATTAATTGAGAAGTTATTTGTTACCCTTTCTTGAGAGAAAGTATTTTAATTTTTTTTCATTACAGCTGAACCATTTGAGTTCGTATTTTAATACTGATGTATTATACTTCTGTCAGATGACACATTGGTTTACACTTTAGAAGACTTTTTTATTTCAGTTCTATTTTCTGTATAATTTCAGAAATATTTTCTTACTGACTTTACTATCTATCATTGACAGATGAGTGTTTACCAAAGAGGATTTTTCTTTAAGGTCTTGTTTACTTCTGCTACAATAAGTGAAAAAAAGTGTCAAACACATTTTTGTAACATGACTGTATTAAATGAACAGGTTTAATAGTTTTCTTGAAATATCTCTTTTACTTAGAATATATAGTTACGAATGTGTATTGTATGCATGTGACTGATATTCAAATAACCCCAATTTCTAGGTTAAATTATTTTGTTTTCTGCATTACTAATTTGATTACAATATCTACTAACACCTTAATCCTGAATGTAGAAAAATACACTATGTTCTCAACTTCTATTGTGGATTGTATTTCATATTTCCTTATAAGATAAAATTGACAATAAATGAAATAGTGCTTCATTTATGCTGGACACTTAAGATTCGCCTGCAAAGGGTGCTGGGCCGTCTTGTCTAGACTGTGCTTTTGCCAAGAGAGGTTGGACCAGATGATCCTTGAGGTCCCTTCCAACCTCGTATTCTGTGATTCTATGATATATAAATAAATACCAATACTAAAAGATTCATATTTTTACATAGAACAAAAATACACTTTACCCCAGATACTATAAAATACCTACACATCCTCTAATGTGTGTAGTTATTTTAGGCTGTATCTAGCCTGTTTTATTTTTATGAGATTTAGGAAATAATGAGAAATTTACCTGTGCCTTATTTATTGCAAAATTGAGGAAAAAAATAACATCTGGGAGTTTACATATGATGCATCTAAGAAAACATCACTCTATTTGTTATTCTGGATTTCTTTAACACTGAAGACCTGGATTTCCATAGCAACTTCCACCATAAACTCAGCCACCAACATTCTTCCAACAAATTCTTTCTGATAGCCTCTTATATGAGTGGTGAAAACTATTGAACCTCTTCAAGACATAGCTTTTGGCTGCTTCTAATTTTCATCATCATCCCTCCATTTAAAAACATGTTAAGCTCTATTTCTGTTAATTCAACAAAATTTAGTGACACGATATCTTTTGTTTTCCATATCCAGTTTTTCCTCAAGTTGTTTAATTGCTTAATTAAATTGTATTTGATCTATGGTTCTATGTTTAGTTTAAATTGTGTTACTTCCTGTTGAGCATCTAGCAGGAAACCCTTTAGATTTGTTTAATGAAAGATATTATGTATCCCTACAACTTTGCCTTTGGTGGTCTGCCAGTGGCCATCCTATTGGCCACACTCCTCTAAGAGCACGTTCCGGATTGTGTTAATAGTGCTGCCAAGCAGTTCAGCCTGGGTAGCACTAAAAAAACAAACCAAGACAAAACAAACAAAACAAAACAAAAAACCAAACCAAACACAAATACAAAATCCCCCAAAACAAAACAAACATGCCTGCCACTCCCCCGATGCAAAACTCTAGTTCAGTCTTGTCCATAATGGAAATTCTGTCAAGGCAGCATTGGCAACACAAACCAAAATCTATAGAAAATTGCGGTTACCTTGGCAGCAAACTGTATTTGACCCCTGCAGCTGAAAGCAGTGTCATGAAGAGGATGGCAAATGCCAAAGCAGCTTCACAGAGATTAACTCATTGTATCTGGCATTAAAAAAAGAAAAAAGAAAAAACAAAAAACAAAAAAAACCTTTCTCTTTTACATTATTCAAAGCCTTTAATTACTTTAATTTAATTAAAATGTGGTAAGGAGCTGGGAATTCAGACAGTGAAATGCAGGACACAGTCAGGGAATCTTGCATGCCCTCACATTTTTTATAAAGGGTAGATTACAGCTATAGTATTTGCTGTAACAAGGAACATGTACTGTCAGAATCTACCAGCCAAAACCAAATTGAGATTGTACAGGAAACTATAATTGTGTCTATGCACTGTAAAGATATTAAGAAAATTGGACTGCTTCCTCAACAGTTGGATTGATAAGTCTGAACTGCATGCACCACTGGGCATCTTTTGTCACTTTAGCATCCAGAATGAAATGGAACGGGAGGTCTCTGCTAGAACTCATGGTAGCAAGGAACTGTGACATCACAAAACTGAAGTTTTCCATCAACGTGAAAAGTGGGAAGCAATATATTAATGACCAAAATATGCACTCAAAGAAGAAAATCTGGTTACAACACTGGTCCTTTGTGTCTTTTTTTAGTGATTTTCCTTGACAGAATCCTTACTTGTAAAAAGACAGACATTGTCCATGCCTTTCCAACACATAATCCTCACAGCAAAATAAAAACCCCTATGAAATCAACACCCTCTTAAACACTGAATCTCTTCCGGTGTTCATCATTTGAGAGCACTGGACACAGTTTCCTTCGAACTAGTACTTTGTGTGTACTTCAGTCAACAATGCATGATTTTAATATCAGACAAATCTTCAAAAGTAAAATAATTATTTTTTTAAAATTAAAACGTGACTTTTTTTTTTTTTTTTTTTAGAAATGGACATTTAAATACTTCAGCTTTCTGAAACTTATCACTGTATTTTTTGGAAATGTATTTCTAAGACATTTGCCGGTGTGTATATGGTCACGTCACCACTCTTCCTAGATTCGACGTATGTTTATATCACAGAGTGCATGTTGTAGCCCTGTACTGGATGCAATGTACTTTTGAATGATTTCACAGAATCACAGAATCACAGAATGTTAGGGATTGGAAGAGACCTCGAAAGATCGTCTAGTCCAATCCCCCTGCTCGAACAGGAACACCCAGATGAGGTTACACAGGAAGGCGTCCAGGTGGGTTTTGAATGTCTCCAGAGTAGGAGACTCTACAACCCCCCTGGGCAGCCTGTTCCAGTGCTCTGTCACCCTCACTGAGAAGAGGTTTCTTCTCAAATTTAAGTGGAACCTTTTGTGTTCCAGTTTGTACCCATTACCCCTTGTCCTATCATCGGTTGTCACCGAGAAGAGCCTGGCTCCATCCTAGTGACACAGAGTTAACTTATTTCAGCTGTATTAATGCCAGTTTTTCTTCATGTAAGTACCCTGAAGAACTTTGAAGAATACATGGGTTTAGTCCTTTTAAGTAGTATAGTTCCAGATGGTTTATTTGTAAAAAGAAAAAAAAAAAAAAAAAGATATGCTAGTTTAATTTTTTTCTCAAAGTTGTTTGAATTAAATATCATCTATTGTGATTTACATTTAATATCAGGAATACACAAAAAGGTTACTTTTTTTTTTTTTTTGCTTGTGAATACCATGCCAGAATATTTTTCTACAGTGAGGTCAAGATCCAGAAAGGTAATTAGGGATATAATTCCTATCTCACAACCACAGGATTTTGTCTATCAAGCAATTAAAGAATTCTGGCTCGTGGTCACCCTTAGTTACATAGGACTCCAACACCTGTTTGGCATTTCAGCTTTTCCTAAAGAGATCACAAAATGCACATTCACATGTAACATGAACCTTGCTCACTGTTAGGTCTCTTTCTAGTCTTTCATTTTCATATATACTTCCTCCCAAGTGAATACTTCAGTCTTGGTTTGTTTTCCCAATTAGAGAAGTGCTTCTTTTCTCAGTAACTTCTACTTTGGGTCCCAGTCTTGGCTCTTGCAGAGACATAACTGTATTTTCTGTGTTGAGACTAATTTGTCATCTTTACACATATATTTCACTACAAAAAATGTGAAGTTATAAGTAACAATAATCAATAAACATTAGTGGAATTGTGTAAGGAAAATAAAGACCTTTTAACAGTATTTCACTTCTCTAAAAAGACTTTAAAAAGACAAGGATATTTCTATTGTCCATTGTTTATTGTGTTGAAAATCACAAACACATTCTCGCATGTCTATCTGGGTAACTGGATAGTTTCCTGTACAAAAATTCTGGACATACCACCAATGTTTAAAGAAATCTTTAGAAATACATATATATGTAGAGAAGTGTTTTTTAGGAATATTTTGAAATACAATGTTGCAGAATTACGATGTGCAGCAACTGAAATAGGATTTTCTAAGGATAGCTCTTACTTAAAACCATTCACTCAAGCCCAATTGAATTTTGTACTATGCAATTTGGACCGAAAGAATCCTTGGTTCTAATTTTTAAAGGAAAACACAAAAACCGCATAGTTTTGCATGACTAAAGTCTACTGTATAATGCACCATACAATAAATTACACATCTAATGGAAACGCCATTTTATACAGATCAGTGGAATATCTGTTGAAACACCATTGTTTCTATAACATTTTTGGTTACACTTTTATCTGGGTGTATATGGAATTTCATCCGTTGATCCAGTTAGCCCAACATACCTGTGTTGCTTCCTACTTCATTGTTAACTGTTGCACAGTTCATATGATGGATCAAGTTATCTGAGAGTGCAAATTCACTTAGAATTTCATGTCAAAGATCAATACATTTAAAGCAATATAGAGTATCTGTGATGTGAATTGCGTGTGTGGTTATTGTACTGAAACAAGAGGAAGGTTACATTCAAAAACATAGCTATCCACATGTAAGCAATGTTCAGAGAGCAAAGTACAAAAAAAGTTTTGTGTGACCATCTCCTCTGTATCTGCCCATGCACAAGAGATTTGGCTGTCCCAGCTGTTGGCACTAGTGTTAGCTACTTTAGCCTTAATTATATTCTGAAATCCAGCTGTACCTAGAAAAAAATCCAACAACCACAATTGTATATAGAGACACAGAGTTCGTCCTGAACTATGAAAACTCATTATGGAGGAACAGGCTAATGCATCCAACTCACATAACTCTGTCTTGTAACTATTCTCAAATACCAGGCATGTGGCAGAGGACAAGTTGCAGGGCAAAGTTCTTTTGTGAGTTGTGGCTTATTATGCTCCTGATAATTTATTCTATAATGCTGTGCAATATTCTATACTTGCTGTAAGACCAAACCTTGCGTGAATGTCAATACAGTTTCCTCAGGAAATGTAGTAGGGCAGGAGGTCAGAAAAATACCTGTGAATCCTTGTTTTATTGTTCCAAACATCTCTAGATGGCAGAACACAAATAATAAAATAACAGCATTTCAGGCTCTAAAGGCCTGTAGAAGTTTAAAGCACAGTTTGTATTTTGCTTAGTATCAACGTTTTTTGTCCAAACGGCATAATCACTTCATAAAATCAAAAATTATTTTCTGAAAAGATACATATACCATCTTGGTCTCAGAGAAGTGAATGCAGGCTTTTGGGTGCAATGACTATACTTTGACTCAAAATGTTTACTGAATGAAAGTATGCAAATGCTAGGGAAGGTCCAGGAAATTTATTTATATTGTCCTGAGAATACAGGAGTTTTCCTCTGCATACACTTGTAAGGGAAAAGGAATTAACTCTGAAATAATATAGCTTGAACAAATTAGCTTCACAGGAGAGTCAGATAAAAGCTGGTTTCCCTATACACCCATACTGTATCTGGGACTTCAAATATTTTGTAGTTTCACCATCTCGTACAACATTATTTGTTCATAATGCTTTCCTGAGTTCTATTGTGGTTGCAGTTAAACCACAGTCATGGAAACATCAAAAATGCTTTTTCTTATTGTCTCTTCCATGGAAATCCTGTAGAAAGACAAACAGACATACAAACATGCTTCAAAGTGTTTTTGAAATGGTAGTTTGGAAAGCATTGCATCCATTTCTTTCTGAACATTCATTAGTCAACTTTCTAAAGGATCAAAAGTCTCTGAAGCAGTGGATCTCACTACATAGAAATTTTAAAATATAGCCTTGTGACTCAGAACACAGTAAAGACAATTCCTGTTAATGAGCAGAAATGTTTTATGTCATTGTGGCACCACCGTTGTGTAATACTTAGTAAATACTTGGGAACACCATGCACATTAATTTCTAGTTATCATTCATCCAAACCTAGGATTAGTGTGATCCAAACCAGATGAATGAGGAAAACAGCTACTGTTTTAAATAGTTCACTTGTACATTTTCCAGGCAGAAAACAAACTCGTTGTAAATCACAGTTGGTCAGTTTAACGTGTCTTTCAGAGTCCCATCAGAGTAAAACCAAACTCTGGAATCATTAGAATGTAATATTTTCCATGGACGTGGTGTTAACCCAGCTACACGGACTGAGAAGCACACACTATATGTTGCTTTAAGCATAATTGCAGATGAATCTCATGTTTGTTACAATGTGAAATATATGATTAGTTAAAAAGGTTATGATTGTTTCATATTGAAAAGGACTTTATAGAATAGGCTACTCCACATAATTCAGCACTGCATTATAACGTGTACTACATGGATGTTCTGGAAAGAAGGTGATTTTATTTATGCAGCTGATAATAGAAAATGTATGAAAATAGTTCTCTTCTCACTGGTTTTAATTTAAAGTTATCATAGTTATTCCATTTTAACATGAGATTAAGATATTCTCCACATAAAAGACATTTGACATTCTTACACTATTTAATTGCCCAGTGATTTCATAAGCCCATGATTATACTGCATTATTTGCTTTGTTGTGTGTGGGATCTCTCCTAAATTCAAGTAAGTTTCAGGGATGGTAACTAACAGATTTCTCCTCACCTGTCCAAACAGACTCAAGAGGCTGCTCTAATTGCTCTAATGTCTATGGCAGACTGAGGGATCTCCTTACTGGCAAACGTAAAAGGTTGTGTTTCCATAGAGACTGACAACATTTGTATTTGGTAACTGATTTTTAGTGACCACAGTGGTCCTTTCTTGGCCATTGAATCACCTTACCTGAAGCTATGTGTGACATAATGTTTCATCCAGTCCTATGCTCTTCACTACAGAAACCTTCTCATAATTCAGGTGATTTTGATTACTAATCATATAATTTCTTAACTTTGTTTTGGAAACTGAAATAAATCCACTGAGCAGCTTTTCCAGAACTCAGATGTGTCTCTTTCTGAATCTTCTCTTGCTTGACATGCTCGAAGACATGCTATCAAGAAAATCCCTGAGCTGCCATTTACTGAAACTGTAGTTCAATCTATAATAACTGTTAGATTGTCCAGGCCTCCAACCTTGGTACTCCAAGGAAATAAGAAATATGTTCTCATTGTGATTTTAAAACTATTTTGAAAATACAAACAAGGGAAATTTCAAGTTTAAGTGTCTGACCTTCTGCTGGATAGTATTAAGAGTGAATTCTGCCAGATTGCCTTTTCTGTTTCACCAGGATTGTGCTGAGAGTCTCTCTGGAAGTCAGTGGACTTATTCAACCATCTCTCAGTTTCCTCAAATGTGAGGTAATTCCAATGCCATCTCCTAGGAGTTAACTTCACCCTCAGCGGTGCAACAAACATTTAAATCATCTGTAATAAAGTGTATGCTGTTGCTCTGGATTGAAACTGGCTTTATAAAACTTTTAGTAAAGTTGTTGTGTTTTTCTCACTCCTTGCAGCACACTTTTGTTCAGATGGGCTAAGTAAATATATTTTGAGGGAAGATTCTCTTAACTTCCAAGAGTAGCACATTTGCTTGCTTCACATCAGAATTTAGTACAATATTGAGAAGGTGTTTGCAAGAAGAATGTTTCCATGAATATTCTCTCATTGTCTCACTCAGGATCTCCCATTTTATTGGAAGCTAAAATTTAGATCAAAATGCTTAGTTCAGCATCTGGAAAAGATTAAACAGTAGTATGTGGTGCCATTTGATAATTTCTGTGATACCTCAGAACTCAAGAAAAACTTCTTCCCACAGGTAACATTCAGAGTTTATGTGAAGCTTTCTGACATTTTCTAGTGGCCAAACTAGATGAAGAGGCTGAGGCTGTCTGTCAGTGCCTGTGAGCTCCTTGTCCCAGCTACAGATGCTCTAAAGAAGTTCTTCATTAACTGAAATCCTGCTATGGGCTGAAAAGGGACATGGTTACACATGTGTATTTAGAGTGGTTTTGGATCTTATTAAATTCTTGACTTGGAAGATGACTTTAGCTAATGAATTCTGTAATGAGTTCTGGCTCTTCAAGTAATTCTGTTGATGATTTGCAAATGTATTTTCTTGTATATTGAAGAATGCTTCCTTGTTTTTGAAAATGAATGTCTGATTGATGTTTTTATGGTTTTGTCCCCTTATATTTGCCTTTAGACCAAAAAAAAAGTAATTTACTATTGTCAATATTCAACTTCATGGATTCTCTTTAATATCGACCAGTGAACCTCTTCTAATGCTTTTATATCTTTTAGAGAAGAGGCATCAAATCTAAGTCAGAATGCCCAAAGAAAGGGTAACACCATTTTATGCAAAAGTATTCTATTTTCAGTGTTATCTTCCACCACATCCTTAATGTATACGTATGTTTCGATTGGCTTTGGAGGGCTTCAGACCAGATCTTCAGTGATTTTCTAGGAGTACCAAAATCCTGTTTTCCATAATTGGTTCACTTTTTTTTTTTCCCCCCAATATTTCATAGAGCTTACTGATGTATGTATAGGAAATGGCACATAAATCCCCAAACCTCTGGGAAAGGCAGAGAAACATAGTGGAAGAACTGCCTGGTCTTGTTATTAACAAACAATTATGCAAATTAATTAATAAGAAGGTAGAAGCTGCTTATTTTCCATCTGCTTTTTTCCAAAGTTAATGAGCTGACTGCATGCTGTATGGCTATGGCACATGGCAAACCTACTTTCTTTTATTTCCTCCTTTGCTCAGCTGTGCTGTTCATTTCCTTCAAAACACTTTTTATCCAGAAGTAGGTTAGGCATTGTCATTGACATTAGCTGAGGAAAAGCCAAATATGAGTAGAAATACTTTCTTGGTCTCAACCGTGTTGTAGTAACTCTCATAATTGTTCTAAGATGTAGTTTTTCCTCATAAACCTGCATATTTTAGAGAAAGCTCAGAGAACACATAGCCAAGAAAATAATCCAACGTAAATACATGGACTCTATCAACCAAATTTGCTTTTATATTCACACTAGGAATAGTAATGTAAAAAACATTGCTAGAAAGCACAATTCTCTTGGAGATTCCCTAGTAAGTCCTGTAGCTACCACTGAAGGTTTTGTTTCAGGATACATTTATGTCAGGAAACTGACATAATCAGCAGATTTTGCCAGACTTTCTAAAGAGATAATGTTCTTTGTGTTTTTTTTTTTTTTTTTTTTTTCCTCCATAGCAAACCAGAAAAAGGTGTCTAATGGCACTGCCACAATTCCTAAATTATATTTAGGAACAAATATTTTGTTCATAGAGTTTTGTGCTAATACTCTGGGGAAACTTGTAGGTCCAGTAAAATCAATAGGACTTTGTCACTGACTTTTATGGAGCTGAGATTCCACCCCCTGCATCAGAATATTTCCTGCCAGGAAGGCCCCTGAAAATTTCTCAGGTATTGTAAATGACCTAAAAGGTGAAGACCGAGATGTTTTCACATGGCAAAAGTGCTGTCAAGGGGTTCTAACTTATATGAGAGTTAGTTCCTTAATAAACAGTGGAAAAAGTTAATAAAAATTGTAGTTCAGATCCTTGGCTGTGATAATTCTGTGCTAGGCTGTATATTTAATCTCATGAAAACCCACTTGCATCAGCTGATAGTAGAATCAAAATATATTTTTATAGTATTATTTTATTTAGAATCACTTTCTTTTTGAAAGCAGATGACTGAATGGTAAGATATGAATATTTATTTTATTTTTGAAAACTTCAGAACAAAATTCTGTAAATATATAAGCGAAGAAGTTGATTCACAGGTAAGACTGGTCTTGTCAATGTCAGCTTTGCAAAACCCATACCAAAATGAGGATGGGTTTTTTTGGGTAAAAAATCCAAGAGTGTTTTCTTAGTAATATATAAATAGGTGTTTTTAAATGATTTTATTTCTATACATAGTTTTATTTACTTTTTATTCTCAGCAGTAGAACAGTCTAATAATGCACTGAATACTCCATGATATGGTTGAATTTCACTTCATTCTCAAATACAGTTATATTAATTCATAAAGTGGAACAAGAAGTTGTCTACTTCCTTTGGGTAAGCAAACTGAAGACATTAAACATGTGAACCATATGTACAGGACAAACTTGCGTACTTTGCATGATCTAAGTAGTTAGTAAGTACAACATAAAAGGTGTCAGTTGTTACTTTATGTATAATATCTAAAAATCTTGCATGAGGACTAGCCCTTGGGCAAATACGTATTTTTGTTTCTTATGTTAGAAAAAGTTGACTTTATAAACACAAAGAAGAGTGTGTTGCATGTCTACTACTTAATGGAACTTTCTGCAGGATACAAAGTCTAATATTTAGAATAAAGTGCATAACTAAACTATAAAGAATATATTGTATTAAGCTGGTTTATAAGCTTTACTTTTTTTAGATTGCATAGTCTTATAATTACATTTATACACGAAGTGTTTTTTTCTGCCATAGAAGAAAGTAAACTTCCATTTACACGAGAATAGATTAATCTGTGGGATTCCACATTTATAAATAAATGAAAACCACAAATTAACAAAAATAAATCCAATAGCATTGAAAACAGTTGTTAAACTGATGTGAATTGGTGTTAAATAAAACCTAAGGCACAACAAGATCCAGAATAGTTTCTTATGTCCTCAGGAATGCAAAAATCTATGCAAGTGCAAAGAAGAAGATTAATTTTAATACTTGAATTTTAAAGAAAAAAATAAATCTAGCTCATTTAGACAAAATTACAATCAGATTTCTGATGGACTTAATATCATATTTCTTTTCTAGAAGTCAAATTTTTAATGTGAAGCAGTAGTAAACTTTATATCCATTCTGTCTCACATGAACACAAACTTTAACTGCTATAGGTACTTCCTGTTGCAGTGTGCACAGGTAGCTTATTATTTAAGTATTCACAGCTGTCTCGAAAGACATAGCATTTACTGGCAACATTTTTATTACCCATTAGTATAGGCATTAAGTGTGGGTTTGTAACTGGAAATACTGCTCAGGACTGATGTCCACAATATACGTTTCAGGAGGTTTTACTTTGGACTAGTTCCAGTTCAGTCTACTGAACAACATGCCCATCAGTGGTGGGAGCTCATTTCATACTCTCTCAGAGTATATTTTTCAGTTTAGTTTCATTTAAAAGGAATCCAGTTTGCATGCTCTGAGACCACTCAATGCATTGGGTGATGATTTGTGGGAGATTTCCTTCAGAGGTGTAGCCCTGATCACTAACTGTAGTTTTATTTACTGGCATGCTAATGTAGACATAGCACAGTAAACCAAAGGTAAATTAACAGTGCAAAACATAATGTGCTTCTAGCTACAGGAGCTACAAAGAAACGTTTTTACAGAAAACATTTCCTCTGTATTACTGAGATGGCTGCAGATGCACTTTATTACCTAGTTACTAAGTAATCAATTTTGTCTAAAACTTCAAAGGAGAAACATCTCAGAAACATTATTTTACCAGCATGTTTGAATGTCTGAGTAGTTATTTTTCTTGCACTTTTCATAATAAACATCCTGTGTAGGAATAGGATAAGATTAAGAAAGCAATTTCATAATATTACAAAGAGAAGCAAAAAATATTACTAGTGAGTATAAATGCCATACAAATATCTAATGTAAATAATGATTATGTAGTAAGATTCCGTGGCACAACCTGTATTCCACTTGAATAATTCTTAAAGAGTATGTGTTACTGAGCACAGAAGGTGTTATACTATGGACAAAGAATCGCTAAAATTCAAGTTAGAATTACAGGATCAACATTATAATATATTTTTAAGGCTTTTATTTTTTTTTTGACTATTTATTGTATGTGACTAAAAATGAAAAATAATTTCTTGAAGTAACAGTTGTCTGAGGTTTCATTTGAAATATGCAATTTCTCCATGTACACAAGCTACGGTTGTTATTGCAAAAATAAGATTCCTTTGTGATTAAAAGTAATCTTTTCCACTGAGGGATTTTATGTGTATGAGTTAGTAATTTATGCTGCGTAAGTAAAAATGAGCCTTTGAGGTTTTCTTTTGTTGTAAGAATTTACAAAGATAACCATGACAGACTGTAAAAATTTGGTGAACCTGAAAATATCTGTATCAAGGACAGAAACGAAATTTGTTTCATGACTTTTATATAATTGATAGGAATATCTTGATCACAGAAAATTTCCCAAATAAGTCTTAGTGAATTTGGCTGCTTTTTGCACAGGAATATATCTAACAATGTATTTTTATCATTGTAGTTTTAAACCTTGATGGACGAGACTTCAGTATAGAGGCAAAGTGTATTTATCACGGTGAGAACAACATAGTTAGTTCATCTCCTGGAATATGTTTATGAAGCAAATGAGATAGAACAAATCCCTGATGTTAACTATTCATGTACTAAAGCCAAATCCTAATCCTTCTTGTGATGATTCGTTCAAGTGAATAGAATTCCTATCTTACCACAGGTTTGAGTTTGTCTGATTGGTACCCAGATTTGGGGAAAAGAAGTGTTATAGAACATTTCTGTATGTTTGTTCATGGGTCATGTGAAGAAATGATTATAGCTGAATATTTGTATCTGCACGCTAATAACACTGGCTTTTGCCTCTGATGTACACAAACAAAATATCAGGTAATTTGAGATGTGTTACACAGAACAGGACAGTATTTCTATCACACCTGTGAAACTATTAGACCACTGGTATTTCCTGCATAATATTTGACATCACTTGGGCAATTCTTGAGTTATTGGTGTGCATATAGCTGTAGATATAATTCTAAAATAATTTATGGGGCAATTTTTAGATTTATAAACTGCATGAATTTTACTCTTTGAATTACTATTAAAGGAGCTCCATGATGGATTTATTTCTAAAAGTGTGCTAGATGCCTAATATTTTGTGGTTTAATATGTTAATATAACAATTTATTTTATCATCCTCTGAGAGATTAGAATATGCAGGGTAGAATACTGCATAGAGAAGTTTTAAATAAATGCTCGAGTGATGTGTTTATTCTCTCACACTAACAGAGGTCTAATATTACACAAGCTCAACAATGAGTATGAAAGTAATACTTTTTAGCATTCAAAGAACTGATGCTCTAGGCTGTGGTGGTGCAGGCTCTGTGACCGAGGACCTCCCCTTGAGCCAGGACACCTCTCGGGGTAGATTTCACGAGGACTGAAAGATATCTGTTAGATGATTTTGTGAGGACTCAAAGGTCTGATTTTGTAAGAGTCGCTGACTGTCCGCTGATGAGTCCTGACACATAAAAGGGAGTAATGCACGAGACCCACAACATGGGAAATTTTAATCATAATTTAATATTTGTGTGTGTGTGCAATTTGATTCAAAGTTGTTTGCCTGTCTGTTTATGTGATTTGATTTAGCACCCATCTGTGTGTCCAACTCTGCTGTAAGATTTGGGTGACGCTTGCCATTCTCAAGTCTTTAACTAAGTCACTATTTTTAATGTAACAGATTCCACTGAATTGCTCTGTTAAATTGCCTGATGGTTAAGAGCTGTTAAGAATGACACAGCCTAATCCTGTGATCTATCTCAAAAATATTAATAAATCCTAAATTGCTGCTAAACCAAAGCCATGTAAAATATATTCCTGACAGGAACCTGCTCACAAACCTGAGAATTTCTGAAGTCAACTCCTTCTTTTTAAAAGAGAGACTGAAAACTGTTTGCTAGAAGAAACATTTCCATGAAACTCAACACACTGTCTAGTCCTCACACTGTCTTTTGGGAGGGGCTCTCCACAGAGCACTTGAAGACTCCTCTGACTGTTTTTGTGCTAGAAAGTACCACCTGTTTTTTTCCCTCAGGAACACAGTTTGGCTTGTATCTATGTGACTAAATTCTCTCCTTTCCCAACACCAAATTGACTTGGCCATATGGGTCATTTTGAGAAGCTACTGGTTCATCCTGTCCTCCAAGGTGTGCTCAGGTATCATTTGACACACATTAAAACTGTGCCAGAGAAATTGCTAGAAATGAAACAGTATGGATGTTTCCATGTCAGTGCTTGAATCTGTGCCATAGCTTTGTCTAAGTTATGATACAGGTGTAACCTCTGTGCCCTGACCCCTCAGATATACCTAAATATATTGCTTTTCTTAGAATCACTAAGGAGGAAAGAATGATCTATTTACTTGTTTATTTATTTATTTATCAGAAAGGAAATGATCTTTCAGATAATTTCTTGTTACCACTAATCTGTCTTTTCTGTCAGGAAGATCGGTCTTCAGTTCAGCCATTTTTAAATGCACAGGAGTCTTTCTTATCATAACACTTCCTCTAGTTTGCATGTGTGCTAATCCTCACCCTTTGGAAAGCCCTATTTTCCACTTTCTCATAATGAGGTTTTCCTTCTTATCCTCCTTCAATGTTAGTTAGTCAGTTTACAAACTGACACATATGCCAGAGCAAGCCAGTATGGCTTCAGCTCCTAGCAACTGTGCTCAGAGGACAGAAAGTGGCATGGCAACTCTTAGGGGTCACAACTCAGCATGAGTCACTTGTTTGGTATTTTTCTTATTGTATTCACAGATTTCTTAAAAAAGCCTTTAGTGGCTTTTCCATTCTGTTAAAACAAAGAAGCACAGATGTCACAGAGACAATACTTATACATATTTGTTCTATTATTTTTTTCCACCAACAGTTTATGGTTTTGCTGTACAACACATTTTACTTTTACTGAATTTATTTATATGGGACAACAACTTGGTTTGGAAATACTGGTTGCTGACTCTTATATATGACTGTCTAAAGAAGAAAAATGAATGATGAACTTTTAATGATGGTATTTTTAAACAAAACCACAACTCCCTCAAAATATAGTCTTGTGTTTTACATTATATTATTTCCCACTGAGAACAATTCACACCTTAATTTCCAGCTGCATTCCACCGGATTTTCCCCCGGATGAACAGTTATTTCCACTGGTGAGATGTTAACCCTGTTAATTCTCCTAAGTAGTATTTGCAAATTATCCCTTTGTACATAACTTACCAATTAAGAGATAATTCTAGCTAGTTATGGTTCATTCAAGGGATTAATGCTTTCATTCAAGCCTTTTTGTTAGTAATATGACAGCTCACAGACACATTTAAATGAAAGCAGGTTATGCTAAAGACTTCTGCTTAAGCTTCCTCATAAAAAAAGTGGAGAATCAGAGCTCTTTATAATCACAGGCAACATCTACAATTAACCCTGTCTGAGTTCTCATCTGAGGTCACCGTATGTGTCTCCCTGCGTAAGGTCTCAGTTTGCCTGTGACACATATCACATCCACTCTCATTCTTTCACACCACTCCTCTAACATCATTAACTCACTTTGCTCATATGCACCCTAGACACCTGTGATTTTCTAGCATGTTCTCCATAAGAATCCCTATCACACCCACCTCTCAACATCCATGCTGAATTCGCTCCAAAAGCGTGTTGTTTTTGGAAAAGAAAAGAAGAGCCATCACCAGGAGTAGAAGTCATAGGCACATTTGTAGTGTCTCTGATAGATCCTTACTTAATCACCAGAAACTGTAAGACTGCACAGGTCACCAACTAGTGAGAATTATTACTCAAGGGTGGAGCGCTCTAATCCTTGTCTGCAGATATGGATTCCTGTACCACTGGTCGTCATCCCTCACACCCCTCACCTGCGTTTGGCAGGAGACTTGGCATACACTGCATAGGAGTGACACTGCAATGTATCCCCTTTTTCAAAATCACCCTAGTGCTGATCCTAACCCTATGCTCTGCCCAACAAGGAACTACCACCACTGACACCAGCTATCTCCCTAACACCACCAATACAGCATGAAACCAGTGCAGCTGCACAGCAGTTCAGGACCATTGCCACTTGCCTTGAAGGTCAACCAACTGACGAAATACTTTCAGTCAACTTATTGTTTGATTCCTAGAGAAGGTGAAAATGAATTCCCTTCAGTGAGGACAAATAATGGTTCAAACTTACCCTGTCACTTCAAAGCACAGAATGGCACACTGTGCTATTTCAAGTCTTAATCTAATTCAGAAGATTAACTCAAATATGTCTAGCTGACCTTTCCCTCCAATGTTTTCTTACAGGATCCTGTGGTAATCATTAGATTTAGGATTAGGTTTGGAGTACATAGTGGTAATACAAAAGCCGGAAGAAGGCAGCTAATTCTATTCTGCCCACGAGAGTTTGGAACAAAGCTAAAATCTATTGTCAACATGTATTTTTGTTGTTGGTTTTTTTACTTTGTGCATAGTTCTTCTTGCCATAATAAGTCTTATGCTGGGGGCTTGCAAATCTGAAAGTGGAATTTAGTTTTGTCCTTGAGACTGAGCAGCCTTCAGAGAGAAGACTAAAAAGAAGTCTGGAGTCAATTGTGGTCGACAGCTTATGTTCTCTTCACTGGATGGGTGGTTCCCTTGGCTAGAATTGTTGTTAAGGGTAAGATTATTTGGGGAAATGTAATGACTGAAGAACCCATTTCAACATCTGGTGCCTTGTCCTCAGAATAAGGGAAAATAAGTTGTTTTAGGGGAATATTTTTTTTTTTTTCCTGTTTTTTTTTTTTTTTTTTTTTTTTTTTTTCCATTAACTTAGTTAAGTTCAGTTCTCATGTTTAGGCTAGTATTTGGGAAACTACAGACTGAAGAAGACAGTCAAATGTTGGGTGCTACATGTCTCAAGGTTAAGAAGAAGGATGTTAAGGACAGCTGATGCTTTGTGTCCTGTTTGTTGGACAGTTGCAATTCCTGACCGTTACTGGCTTTAGAATTAAGTCTGGACTCAGGGTCTGAAAAATGGAAAGTGAAGAGCTTCTTTTAGTACTTGAAGCTGCACACTCTTCAGCATTACAAAAGGGAATTGTTATTACCTGTACATTGGGTCTTTTTTATTACTATTTTTTGTTTGTTTTTGTTTTTTCTGTCTTATTTCTATCTTTTCTTGTTGCATTTCATTCCTTGGCAACAACTATAAGATAGGTTCAGAAGAGGGTAGCTGGGGTTAATTTTCCTTTTATGGCTTGGATTGGATTGGGCTCAGGCTGAGGTTTGGGATGGTTTGAGAATTTAAATGTTGCATATCTAATTTTCTTTCTGGAGGATCTGGGAATTTAGGGTTCAGAAAGTGGCTTGTTTGATTGGGCTCTATATGTTTTGGTCTATAGTGAATGCTGACAGCCAGGGTAAGACTAGGTTTAGTCTGAGTAAACTAAAGATTAAAGATACTGCTAAGACTGTGTAGTCCAACAGCTGGAAGTACTAGCCATGGGGTATAGTTGAATTATGGTTAGGGTAGACAGTACAAAGTATGAAGAGCCATCTTGCTTATGAGATAACATAGGACCTTCAGAGGTGCCTAGCTATCATTACTAAAACATTATTTCCTTGGCTGTAGTTACATATGGTTTGATTTAGAGTTAGGCATAAAAGTTGTGTAGAGCCCAGGTTAATTCCGTGTCTCAGGACACAAGGAGTTAAGGAGAAGACTGAAATAATGGAAGTCCTTGTGTTATTTCCTCTCTCGCCTGTAGAGATTAGTTCCCTAAATTTTTAAAAGGTGCTTGTTTGGCACCAGTTACTTTATATTTATATAATGCAAATAATTATGTGTTTTGTCAAACAATTGGTTTCCATTGTACACTGTACATATGCTAATTCACTTCTGTGATCCTTTTGGGAAGTTAGCTAACCGTGTCTCTCTGAACAGAGGTCAGCTCAAGCGATATGTATCTCTATAAATTGCTATTTATATATACAATTTATTAGAGATAATTAGTACATGTAAGCTTGTGTTGGGTTCATCTCTTTCTGTTCTAGAGAACCCTCAGATTTCCTCCTGAATGCCTCAGTTCTTGAAACACAAATTCTCTTTGTTGTTCTAGGAAAAGCAGTAGTCTATCCATCTGTACTAGAGGGCTCACATTATTTACTCCTTTCCTTCCCATGTAGTTTTTGATCTTTTTAGTGTCTGTGCACACAGGAATAGATACCCAGAGACATGTCTAAAACTGGAAAGTTCATTTAAAAAATTCCTTCCAAGAAATATGTCTGTCTGTTACACAGCTTCCTATTCTGTACCATCCTTGTCAACACTCCGGAGTTTCCCTTGGTCTACAGGCGATGCCCCAGTATCTAGAGTTGTGTTTATGAGTAAAAGCCTTGCTTTCTAGTTCCCAGTGCAAGTGGCACAGCACCAGTCACAGCCATAGAGCTAACTCTTCCCGTTTCCTGTTACCCCACAGTGTAAAGCATCAGTTCTGTCCAATGTTAACCTCTGAGTGTACACCTACATTATCTGAAATAATGGTGCATGGCACAGGCAAACCCCATACATGCTAAGTACTACATCATGTAGGCAATTTCATGCTAGTGATCCACCCATGTGTGGTCCTTGCTTAGTTATTATTAGTATAAACACAGCCCAGGCATCCTTGTTCCATAAGAAAAACACTGCTTTCTTCTTCCCATTATTCAGTAGAAATCTGACAGTGGAAATAGACGCTATGCACAAAGACATTATAATTGCTTTAAGAAATAGTTAAAATAAAACCAAGAACTTGAAAATTGAATTTAGAAAGAAAAAAATCAACAAAAACAAGTAAAGACAATAGCTTAAGTGATAAGTCTGTCAGCAATTTCTCTTTCAACGCCTATCGCAAACTAATCCATGATCCACAAACTCTACTCAAGGTGAATGAAAGAGAGCCATGCAGGCAAGGTAGGGCTTTGCTTTATTTCGTTGCAAGTTGGACAATGTCTTCAATTATGTGTTACATTTAGTAATGAAGAATGTAAATGCAGATTAATTCCAAAAGCTTCAATGGAATGGCTTCAAGCATGAAAACCAAAGCAAAGCTTGGATCCAAAAGTGTAGCTGTGATGAAAGTGATCAGAATAATAAAGGTAATAAAACACATGGTGAGGACTTGTTTTGGCTAGAGAATAGCAGCAGTTTATCTATAGTACTGCAAATGCAGACTTCTAAAATGTCAGGAGCAAAATGTACTCTTTTGAATAAATACTGTAGTACACAGAATATAAAAAGGGAGTTTATTTTGCTGCTACATTTCTTTGATCTTGCTAGTGCTTTCATAACTCCATTTTTTCTTTTGTTTCCTTCAGTCATGAGGTCATAAAGCCAGATTTATGATGACATTAGTCTTTTGCCACAGAATGATCGGTATGTCCTGGACTTGGCCTTTTGGGCTACAAATGATCATCTAAGAAAAAAATTGTCCGAAAGAGATTTAATCTCTTTTAAAAGAAAAATATTTTTAGTAAAAATCAACCAGAAAAATTAAAGTGGCTAAATATTAACTGTGGGATGTTTTAAAATGCTATTTATCTAGGAACCCCTCTGCTCTCATCAAACCCCACCTGTATTACTTCATCCAGCTCTGAGGCCCCCAATGAAAGAAGGACATGGACCTGTCGGAGCAAGTGCAGGGAAGGGCCATGAAGATGATCAGAACGCTGGAGCATGTCTCCTTTGAAGACAGGCTGAGAGTTTTGAGGTTGTTCAGCGTAGATGCGGCTGTTTTCAAGGGAAGTGGTTTGAAGCAAAAAGAGGGTATATTTAGACTGAACATAAGGAAGAAGTATTTTACAATGAGGGTGATGATGTACTGGAACAAGTTGCCTAGAGAGGCTGTGAATGCCCCATCACTGGCAGTGTTCAAGGCCAGGCTGGATGGGGAGCAACCTGGTCTAGTGGAAGGTGTCCCTGCACATGGAAGGGGGTTGGAACTAGAGGATCTTTGAGGTCTCTTCCAACCCAAGGCATTCTATGATTCTGTCATAGGAATGTTATAGAAGTTTTGTTTGGCTAAGGACTTTTCATCAGGATTATTATTTTTCCCTATGTTACTTCTGAAAGACTGAATTACATGTTATTAAGAATATAGAAAATGCACAGCTATGCTGAGAAGTTTATACACAAGACAGCAGTGAAGCCTCAGCCATGTTAGCTGTACTGAAATTCATGTACTTTCATGTTCAGTGGTCATTTTGTTTGCACATCCCTAAGTGTTAGATATGCTGACAGTGGTCCTAAGTAAAAAAAAACCCAGCTTTGAATTATTATGGAATGCTAGAAAATTGGAGTTACTATGAACATTATGTAATAACATCTTCAAATTTGCAGTCTGTGAAATGGAAAAGTTCCAGAAAGCTTTCCAGGTAAATTAGGATATAAATAGAAGTCTCTCATTATGGCATAGGAATTACACTGAATTATAGTATAGGAAACCCCGCCTGCTTTGGTTGAAGATGACAACATATATGCAGAAGATTTATTAATATGTCTGTCTGAAGAAGCACACATAAATTGATGCATTAACAGCAAATTCTTAACTACCATGTCTTTCTAATCTCAGCACAGGTATTTGAATCAGTCAGCCTGGCATACTCTTTGAATGGTGTTATACACAAAGAAACACATACATTTTCTGCAATATTGTGCCACTTGTTATGAAAGTCAGCCTCCATCTGAAAAAAGAAAAAAAGAGAAAAGTAATTATTTCAGATCAAAGTCATTGTGTATTCCTCATCCTTATAATGAGTAACAGTGGCAGTAATGTTTTACATTGTTATTAAAACATATTACTTCATTCATGGAAAGGATCGTTGTCAGAGAAATACAATTCTGTTGAATATTAAAAGTTTGACAGCAACAACAACAACAACGAAGTGTTCTACCAGCTTAATTGGTAGGATGCTAGAGATCCTGAGCTCTTACTGTGTCTGGCTTCATAGTGATATTTTCTTGAAGGTTGTGCTCTGATTTGCAGATTGACTCCAAGCTGGGAAGCCCCAGGGGTCTAGTCAGCAGATCCAAGAGCGTCTCTGAGTATGAATTTTCAGGGCTGCTGAGTTTCCTTTTTTAAGGATGAGAAGTTATCAGACCAAAGCAAGCTGTGAATCTCTGCTGAGAGGCAATGCTTAGGGTACCTCAACATCATGCTCACTAGGCAGTGCTGAAGTGGACTAGCATACTTTCCAACATCTGTCTGAGGCAGGATGGGAAATGGACTCGGGAGGCAAGAGATATTGTGATGCTCTGTAACTTTTCTAAAGTGCCTACTTGTTGCCTGGTCTGCCATAACACTATGAATGAAAAGGCCTGGCTGTCACAGAGGAACACTGTGTGATGGTTGTGAATTCAGGCTTTGCTTTTTAATTACAGAGTTGTATTGTGGTGGATTTGCCTCACTGGTCATGTGTACTGCCCTTGCAGGCAACTTTCACACACAAGAGCTCTGGTCACCTGCATATCTCAACTGCCCCTATAGCAAACATCTCAGCAGCTCTGTGAGGTGGTGTCTTACTGCAGAAGGCCTCAATTCAGATGGAGACTCAAAGTGAATTTTTTCAATTTTTTCCTTAATGTGAGAATATCAGGATTCTTTGAAATGTTTATTTGTGAAGTTCCATTTTGCTAGGAAACAAAATTTATCTGGAACAACATAAGCTGCACAAAATATTCCACTGATGGAGACTAACTGAACAAAAAATTGTTCTACTGCTGCCTATGGTGTCTTTAAACTATAAATTATTTCTTCAGTGTTACTTTTTTGACCAGTAGCTTTCAGTGACTTCCTGATATTTGCCTCACTGATTGCTCTGTCACGTCTTCTCCCAGCTATAGATACTGGGTCAGGGGTGTGGATTTATACGTTTCTGTTGACCATCTGAGAGCTTTGTAGACAAAATTTCCTTACTCTCAGAGATGGAATGTTAGTTTGAGAAATCCTCTAGAAACTTCCTGTGTCTAACTTCCCAGCACTGACCTTCAGTGTCTTTCAGAGATGAGGAAGACAGTGAATAATGATTCATGCAGTGAACTTAACCTTGCAATTGTATTTACATTTGTATTTACACTTAAACTTAGAAATGTTCATTTGTGTTTAAAATATTATGATACTTATTTCTTAATTTTTTCTTGTTTGTTTGTTTTTCTGGGATGACTTCAAAATATGCAGCTTGCACTCTGTCTCAAAGCAGCAATTCTTTTTGAAATTGTTTTCAGCTTGTTGTAAATCAGAAATTCAAAATTCGGCTGATGCTAATTATAGTTTGGTCCTCCTCTTAGATGTGTTTTTCTTTTGACTTATCTACATCCCTTCCAGTATCGATGAAACCAAAAAGCATTGGAATTTATTGATGTTTCATATTCAAAATAACTGCCTTTCCATTGTATTGAATTCTTAGCAGTTACTCACACATGTACAAAAAGATTGAAGATGGCTGTGAGATCAGGGACAAGATTTATAATACTCCAAAAGTCATTTGCCAAAGAGGACACTCTTAAATCTCTGCTCTACTGAAGCAGAATAGTGGGCAGGAACTGAGCAAGTCCATAAGAAATGCCTTTTAAGAGAAAATAAATGGATTTCACACCCATTTTGGACTTATTGTGCAAAGTTGAAAACATTGAATGTAACCACTTATCTGAGTAATGATAAATCCACCACTAGCAGTCTGCCAGATCAATCTCTGCTCTTGGACACTTACTTTTCTACAGTTGAACAGGAGTATACATCTGCAGCATCTCCAAGGGGTTCTCACCTGATGTCTACTATGAACGTGGCTTGCAAAGGCAGCTACTCAGGATTAAGAGTTTCTCTTCAGGAGAAAACTCTAAGATTAACCAGAAATTCTGATTTTTTAAAAATTAAGAGCTAAATGTTTATTTTACATAGTAGTAAACTTAAATATGAGAAATGTACCATCCCATGAGGGAAGCAAAACAGCATTTTTGTCAAGAGATTTTTTTCTTTTTCCTAAAAGAGATGCTTTATTCCTTGCAATATGTTTTCAATAGGTTGTCATTTTCCTATAGCAAAATATTAAATCAGCTCTACTGATGAAAAGCTATTTCTGAGAAATGTGAGTCTCATACCATTTTTTGATTAATAGTAACACTTTAAATGGCAACCAAGCTAAAATTAATAAAATGTAATTCCCAAATCACAGTTCAATAACCTGCAGGTGAAGGTGAGTGCTGAATAAAAAAGTGTATAGCTTCCAAAGGATATCAAGGACAAACTTTTTAAAACACACTTTGATGAGTGATGTGTGTACTATACCAGTTAATCGTAACAAGGGTTTTTTAACCCAAAATAAAAAGCTTAGAAAATATAGAGAATAACAAATAAACCTAATATTACTATTGTAAAGGAAGCCAATGACAGTTGAGTATCAACCAAGATGATCTGTCTTTGGTAAAAGCATCTCCACAGTGGTAAGAGAAGTGGAATTTTAAAGAGAAGAATTTGTAAAGATATTAGAAATACCAGAAAATTCCACCCTTGATCCTGAATTTAGGGTAACTTAACCTTAAATTAACCAAACTTAAAGTTTGATTTCCAAAATCTGGAAAGGTACACAAACATGCACACCAACAATCCCATCAGTCCTGAAATAATTTGTGGATGTGACTGCACAGAGAAATGAGTGTTATGCAAACCATTCAATTAGTTAATAATCCAGGAAATGCTTGTAGAGTACAAAGCTTTTGTGTCTTTTCTGGCAGTTAGAAAGGAAAAGCAGCAACCATTGTTAGGCAAATTGTGCATTGTCTTATAACTGGAGCAGGCTTTTTCAGTGGAAAGCCTTTGATACCCATCTAATAAAATAAAACAGTCCTCACAGACATTACTTATGTTGCAGGTTTGTGTCATGCTAATATTTACAATGAATAAGGCAAACCAAAATATGTGCTTAGCCACATGGTTCTGTGACAATGTCAGGTTTATAAATAAAATAAGGAGCAATAGTTGTGCAAAAAGGCAAAGAAACAGTTTGGTTCTTTGTGAAATAGCATTTTTTACAGAAGACATTTGAATTCTATGTAAGCAGGTAAACTGAAACAAGACTGATTTTTAACATCTGCAAGACAATCTGATTTCATCCAAATGGACTTACATTTTAAAAATATTAGAGAAAATAAAATATATACAGTCAATCTCACAGCAGGGAAATATCTTCGGATGATATATCAAAAAATAAAATATGATAAAGTTCAACTAATGTGTCAAACTATCAAATTTAACATGTTACTTTTTTTACTAGAATTGACTTCTGAAACTAAACTTAAAAATATACGTAGATGTTGTCCATTTTATTTTTTATAGACTCAAGTACTCACATATACTTATGTCTGCTTAGGACTTCAGGAAATTCTCAGCTAACAGTATGTATTTAACAAATGATTTAACTTACATTAAGCATCAGAAATGCCCAAAGTTCACAAAAACTTATTCCATTGAAATGTTCACTTTAAAGTCAGCAATGCTCCACTAGAGCCTAGGCATTTCCTCTTTCATTAACATTTTCCTTTCTGTAGCATTCAGGGTAGAATTTCTTACTACTGTTCCTTCTATTTTCTTGACCTACTTCTTGTATTTCATTTTCACTTTCTGCTAAATCATTCAGCTTTTTACTACTGCTGTATAAATATGCGTTCAACCTTTTCGCTTGCAGTTGGTGGAAATGTATGTTACTGTAATACTAGCCTCTCAAACACGTCATGTTTTCCCCATATGTGCCCTTGCATCCTGCTAGTTTTAGATCTTTGTAAGGCTAAAGTTTTCTTCAAATTTTGGGTTTTGGATCTGGTTTTATTTTTAGGTATAAGAATAATTCAGGCAAACACTCGAGTTGTTTTTGACACATCTGCTAGTGTCTTCTGTGGATCTTCTTTGTGTCTGCCTGAAGAATATCAAAAGTATATTCCCAGAAGATTAGTATGAGGTAGTGGTGTATGAATAATTTAGAGAGGTCTTCTGTGACAACAACAGATTGTTCTGAATGTCCTCATGACTAATTCTTCCTTGCCAGCATTGCACTGATGTTTCTCCACGTGGGAAGAGTTTCTCTCTGAATCCTGTCTGCCACCAGTGCTAAAACCGAGCCTAGAAACTTGGTGGGAAAGATACATGATCTTCTGCGAAATGTAAACTTATTCCAAGTTTCAGATGCCTCCTTTGACCATGTTATTTCTGGAGAAACTCAGTGCCCTTTACTTATAAAACTTTGCAGTTTTGCTTTTAGCAGACAAATTTAATGAAGAGTTAAGAAGCAAAGGCTTAGTTTTCTATTACAGAACTGGGGAAAAAGTTGGAAAAAAACCCAGGAACAAGATCATTAACACAGTGGCTTAGAATATACTTGCAACATTTTGCTTATCTCTCCCTTAGGACTTTTCCTAGGAATGACTTGGTCATTATAGAGCAAGGATCACTGTTCTTGAGATATATTTTTCAGCATCAAATGCCCTAACCCTGAAATGTTGTCTCGTGTCTAATAGCTATCTCGTTACTGTTGAACACACATGAAGTTTCAGGGTACCCTAAGAGCTGTGTTTCCCCTTACATTAGGATTTGGGGAAATGTAACATGAGGTAACTTTGATTATTGATTCATATGTATGAGAAGGCACATAAAACTTCTTTTCAGTTTGAATATTTGATTTGCTAAGATATGCAAAAAGCTTTTTGGGACATAAATTGCTCATCTGTTTTACATTCTTGCTTAGGAAGTCAATTGAATTAGAGAGTTAGCTGACTCCTCCCTTCCCAAACAATATGATGTCCACTGTGAACACTTTTCCCTTTGGCTTTGTAAGACCTTGAAAAATGTGCAAGAGGAAAGTATTAATTGCAGAACTGCATGATTATGTCACAGATTGTGACATGTCTTCGGCTTCCCATAGCAATCCCTTAAAATGTACCAATAATACGGATCAACTGTTTAACACACAAATTACTTTGCCTAAACACACTCTTCCGTCTGGCTTGTTATTAACTATGCTAATCCTAAAATTGCATCCTGTTAGTTCTTGCCAGGGACAGGCAGAGTATGCAAAATTTCTGCCTTGGTGTAAGCGTGAGAAACAGATACTTGTAAAACCAAGAAAGATTAAGTAATAGTCATAGTCTTATATAACAAGAAGTAGAAAATTTTGCATACTCGCAACCTCAATGAGTGAAAAATCAAAAATTACATTAAAAACAGACAGGAAGGAAAAAGGTATGTACCTTGATCTGTATGAATTGGTTTTAAAGTACTGGGCATCAGAGTTCTCTTTTTTCCATGTTCTTGTTTATAGAAAACCTGCATATAGATACTAATTCTTCATTAAATTATGAAAAGTGCTCCAATATATGAGTGTCTCTTGACATGTCCTTCCAAAAAATAGTAAAATGAGCTTGGGAAAGGGTTGCTGTAGAAAATCTGTTTGTTACTTGTACTTCATGAACACCTGAAAGACTTAACACTGGCTTTGTGTAGCTCTTTGTGGAAAAGGAATTTAGGAAAGGGGCAGAGATTATTTCCTAGAAATGACAGGCTGGCGAGTGGGATGGAGAGAGAATGGAGATGTAAGCTGTCTATGTGAGGTAGCCCATGAAGAAATTATAACAGGCAAACTTGATACAAAGATTGAGCACACTGTAGCATAAGATCCTGAAAAACAAAATGGAGATGGTAAGGCATGAGGTGAGATGTGAGGGGCACATTAATGGAAATATTGTCAGCTGGTGATTTAGTGGAAAATATGGAAAATAAGGCTATACAGGGGATACTCAGTGTCTTGCTCTTGGAAGGACAGGAAGTTAAAGAAATTTGCCAAGTCCCAAAACAGAGCTTTTCATGGCACTTACCACGAGAAGATGCCCTGGAACTGGTCATATGGACTTGTTTATAGAGGAGTGCTGTTATCCTTCCTGCACTCTTGTAAGCAAATATTTGTTAATGAATACTTATATAAAGACAGGAAATTATTTTGTGTAGTTCTCCACTTGTGTCAGAAATCTACCTCTCCCTTTTTTTCAAAAGTCTCTAATGACTGCCTCTGCCAACAATCTTTCTACTCACCTGACCACTACCAGTTTGTGTTTGAAGTGAAGAAAATTATTTATAAAGCTGGGGAACAGGAGCTCGAGGTAAACCCTGTATTTGTGGCTGACAAAGTTCATTCAGTCTGACAGCTCTGACATCAAAAGCTAGTCATTGAGCTAGAAGTACCAGCTGTAATTGCTGTACACAACTGAGGGGCAGACTGGGAATAGCAGGTGAAGACTTTGGAGAAAAGAAGCAGAAAAGGATGTTTTAGTACCAGAGGAACATGTCTTCTGAGTAATTTCTGGTCTGTAAGTGAAAAGAGAGGCGTGTTCTGAAGATTGAGATGTTAACTAGCTGTGACTAGAAAGGTTTTCAGAAGATTATAAACAGTAACTATATTGTGACAGATCTGGTAACAAAGTTCCTTGACTTACAAAGAAGTATCCACAAGTGTTTATTAATATTACCTAGCTAGTGCTTCCGAAACTTAGCAAGCCTTATAAAAAATGAGGATGTTGGAAACATGATTTATTGCATTGAACTGAAGATGTTTAGGAATCATGCACACTTTACTCACAAGAGGTTAGGATTAAGTGAAATGCTGAAAGTCATCCCAAGTTTCTATAGCAGTGTCTCCAGACATGTCAACCTGCATGTGCACCAAAGCCTTACAGATCCTTAAAGACATGATTTCACTTACATGGTGTTCTGTGATGATTATAATGTAGACAATATTTCTGAATTTTTAAATTCAGCTTTGATAATGTAAATAAAATAATTTTATAGAATGTGCATGGCCATATTGTGCCATATAATATCAAGGCCGGGCAATGCTCCATGGCACTGTTTGGTTTACTGTGGAGGTTTGTCTCACATCAGGTGTGGAAATTCTCTGGCTCAATCACCTTAAATGTCCCAGAAATACAGAAGAATTTTGAACTAAAAAGATCTGAGTGAGACTTCCAGGATACCTGCTCCAGATAGATGTGTTCCACAATGGCAAACTACTTCTGACCCCAAATCCTGGGTAGTTTCATAGGGAGTGATATGTCTGTTCTTCTGATGTTTATTAAAAGACTATTTGGTGAAGAATTTTCACTTCTTTGTCCCTTTATCAGAAGTATTTTACTTAATATAGTACTTAAGACAGGATCTTACATTCAAGTAGTAGAGCAAGAAGAGTTATTGAATATTTTCACACTGGCTGAAAAGTTACTAAATATGTATTGTCAGTGTCAGAAAAGTAAAGAAACAGGCTAAAAAGGATCATCTGCTGTACTTCTGTTAAATCTACTAAAACCTATGTTTTTTATAAGTGATTGTTGAAACATGTTCCTGAAAAATTGTCTTGAAACACAGCTAGTGCTTATTTGTATCTACTGTCAAAGTAATTAGCAATACAAAATAGATGCTGCGTATACTAGAAAGGTGTAACATAAAATATAGAAGCAATTTGGTGCTATCTCTCCAGTTTTTGTATGTAGAACTTAGGAGTCCTCTGCTTGCTTGTTGTGGAGTAGTGCTAGGTGCAACCTGTGTTTCTCCAACTAATTTTTGTGTGTGTGTTTTTTTGTTTTGTTTTGTTTTGTTTTGTTTTGTTTTGTTTTGTTTTGTTTTGTTTTAATAAGGAACTGTAATAGAAGTCTTTGGATAATTCTGAAATCTCTAAATTACAATCAGTGTTCAGTATTTGTCTTTCATTTTTAAAGTATGGTTTTCACTCCGGCCAATCACCTCACAGGGTCTCAAGTGAAATCCTTTGTAGTTCCTGTCATGGAGAGAACAGAAAGAATAGCAGTTTAGGTCCATTATTTTAAAAGAAGAGATTAATCCTGTAAACTATTATTAATAAAAATACAAATAATTACTTCAGCTTTGCTTTCTTACATCACTAAAGATTACATAAGGGTATAGGTCATAATATTATAAGACAACCTAGGAAAATATTAAAGATTTAAATACCATTTGAAAACAATGTGCCCTTAATTATTATCTCTCAAAGGCTCCAACTCTGAGATGAACAGAAATACACACAGAAAGAATGGCTGCTGTGACAGCACCCCATTCCCAGAAGAAAACTTACATTTCAAGAGTACCTTCACAAGATGAAGAGCTGGACTAAAATCAAAAATTCCATTTGAGACAAATGTTGAGGTTTGAAATTTTGTTTTTCTTCTGAATTATAACAAAACCAAAACCTTTCAAATGTTTTCAGAAAAGGATTTGTGGTGAAACATCTGTTTTCTGATCAGAAAGGTCAACTTTCTAATTCATGGCTCTTGCCATTGGAAACAATCCAAGAATCTACCCTGAATGCTTGAAATCTCCCACTGTAAATGTTGTCAAAATCAATATTTATCTGCAAGATATCCTGGTTTTGATGCAGCTCTTTGTTTTGATGAAAAGTAAACAAACAAGTTGTCAGACCTGCTGACTAGTTCTAGTCAGAAACAAAGTAGATGGAAAAGATGGGAAGGGGACAGAAACTTTAATATTAGCATTGTGTCTTGACTGTTCCCCATGAGAAAGTGTGTGAGTGGGGAGCCAGGGCCATAGACAACACCAGCTGACTCTGGGGTCAAATTCCATAATCACTGCAGATGACTTCCTACTGCATGCAACTCTTCCCGCTGCTTCCAATGAATCGTAATTCTATTTTAAGCTTTATAAAATACACATAGTGATAAATGGTAATTCATGTTTATTGTTATAATTTGGTCATAAATACAAATGCAACTTTAGTCAATTGAAAATTATTACCAGAATGTGTCAAGCACCAAAACAAATAACTAGAGCTGAGTATGATTTCTTTTTGTCTAACATACAATGGCATAGAATAACTGCACCATGGAGTTTTACCAAAAAATGTAAAATTAGATTTTATAGAGGGCTTAGTGGGATAACATGTTATTGGATTTTATTGAAGCCTAACATTGTCCTCTGTTTCTCAGACACAGAACATTTCAGTGACCACTATATTATTCCAAATAACTATTATGAACAGATTCTGGCAAAAGCTTATACAACATTTACAGTCCTCAGCCAGCCAGTATTCCAAACAGAATTTCTAAGTTTCTCTGCATTTAAATTCCCTTTGTGCTTCAATAACTGTTGAATCAGCTCTATTTAGGTTATGCAAGATATTTTATGAGAAAGCATGTCCATTCAGCTAGGAAAAACTCTGCACTAGATTAGAGTCAGAGATCAAGTTTATTCTGTTAAATGTTAATGCTATATACTGTAACCTTTGCTAGTGTCTCATATGAACCTATATTTCCCTTGTTCTTAAGTACTGTACATAAATTTAACAATGACACTAATAACTATATTTCACTTGAATCAGGATTACCTGATTTAGTAGCACCAAGCGCTGTGCTTTGTACATGTCATTCTAAATATTGCTAATACTGTATAGTGCTCTTCAGAGGACTTGGTTTCTCAGTCGGTGTCCCTGTTGATGAGTACACTAAAGCAGAACAGGTTGGGAGAACAGGATAAAGTTTCAGCTGGTCTTGGGAAATGAGATACAGCTGTTTCCAAGTTTTATGAATTTCTGAGTTATGCAAGCAATTTTTAATGACACACGTAGCTTCATGGTTTATTTTTTATGTGACCCTGCTGGAGCAAAAATAAAATTGTCAGGGACTTGTATGATTTTGGCTGCTGTTGGTGGGCAGGGAATGAAGGGAATGAATTTTTTGAGTTAAAGTGGCAATAATCATCAGGAACATATCATAACCAAAGACCAGCAAAGCACAGGAACCAATCTGTAGATTACAGTCTGCTCAAAACCAGATGCAGAGCTCAAACTTCCCCCAGCATCCTCCTCCTGTTTTTGTTGTTGTTGTTTTGTTTGTTTGTTTCCAAGAGTCCTTCCTACGATCAGTGAGGAGGCAAAGCAGAGGGGAGGTAAGGATGTTAATTCCTGAAGCTCTGCATATCACTTTCTAGTGTCTTGCATTTTGTAAGATTCCCTAAGAAACAGTTCTGAGATCCCTTTCACAAACTGAAGTTTCACAATAAATTCAAAAATAGACATCTGCGATATTAGACTGTCCTATGAGTCTGTGTCCTCCTTGTTGGTGCTAGGAGATACTGTGCTTGCGATGGCCCTGTAGGTAACCATGACACTTTCTTTATGCTGTGGAAATATGTGTGAAGTGACATACTGATGTATTAATGCTCTTCAAACCTCCATTGACCCTCCTTCTGCAGTCTCTGACAAGCACTCTGCTGGAACAATGCCAATGACATTATAAAGGGTGAAAATTTGGCTCAGACTTGCTCTTTCTGATAGAAGAAACTGCATTTTTTCTTAATGGAGGTGATCACAAGCAGTGCTGTATAATAACAGAAACATATCTATATTTACCCTTTTTATTCTACTTATATTTTCAAAGTATGCAACTTCTTGCACTGACACCATTTAAATTCTAGTTACAGTAATTCCCCTTAGCACAGCTTGACCTAAGAGATGCTTGTTCCTCTTCTTTCACATTATTTTCCATTTCCCAACCTCCCTTCTGTGCAGAAACACCAGGAGGAGCTTCTGGTTGTCACGCTGCAGGTCGTAAGAAGGAGAAAAAACAGGCAGAAGCAAGGGAAGGGAGCAGACAACTGAGGCCTTTGTGGGACAGTGGTGATTTTCTTCCAGCAGCTTGTGGAAGCTCTTAACTTGTGAACCAGTCTCTTGCTGCTGAGACAACCTCACATGCTTTTCCTTTGCCATACACACTGCTTGCCAAGGGTATGTAGCTTCGGTTACAAAATGCATTTGCTTTCTTTCAGCTTATGTTAAAGGTTATCAACGAATAAGGAAGCAAATAGAAGATTCGTATTAACTGTTTAAGGAGAAAATTGTATTTGCAGAAAGCCCCAGTGGATTGCATATTTTGCTTTGTTTACATATGAAAACATTCAGTAATTTATTTTTAACACATTTCTAAAGCAACAACAGAGTAGTTTGTCTTTGGGATGACATGACAGAAAATTAAGGAAAACTTCCATTAATGGAAGTATTGACTAATACTGAGATTGAATGGGAGAAAGATTCTGTGCTCCTGACACTCATCTCTGTTCGCACAGCAAGATTTAGTGTTGTGATACAGCGTTGACTTTGGGACTTTATCAACCAGATATGGGGACAATAAAAAGAAAATAGAAACACTTGCCAAAAAGCACATTTCTACAATGTAGTATGACAGTCATCCTCGATTCTTTCTCATAAGAAAATACTACAGAACTGTTAAGGTCAGAGATGAAACCACAGCTATGTGTTTGTGGTATGTTTTATGCAGATGTGAACTGATTCAGGAGAATGATACCCAGCTGTCACATAGGAATGCTGGTTCAGCCCAAGCCCAAGGTAATAAGCCTTGCTTGACAGCAGTGGCCTGAATGGAGCTTTAGACTTACCAATCTGCAGTGACTCCACAAGCAGATGACTTGGTATCCTGTCAAAGTGACCTTGCAAAACAGCAGATACATGTACTCTTACTCCAGGAAATCGTAGGCGGCAGAGAGATTTAGAACCTAAGGATCATATTCTGCCATTAGCTGTAAATTTAGAAGTTTCTCTCGAATCCAGGAGATTGCTGAGCTCTTTGGTTCTGCATGATGTGTATTGTGAGAAAATATTTGGCTTTAGTGGCCTGTCAAAAGAGAAGTCTCTCTTCAAAGTGCCCCTTATCTACCCTGTTAAATTTACTTGTGCTCTCTGCTGAGTTCCTATCAAAGTTTCTGCCTAAAATTTTGGCTATTTCAGATTCACTAAATTTCACTTTTGAAAAACAGCTTTTGGGAGCCTCAGCTGTGCTTGAATGCTCTTGAATATCTTACATTATTCTCTGTGCACGTTAATACTCTCTGTCTTTCTGTCAGGTTACTGAAGGCAGAAAAGTTACTCTGCAGGTATGTGGAACTTCATGTATATGTCCCTAGGGTAGTTGGGGTTCCTGCATACCACTACCTTAGGAATAAATACCAGTGACACTCCTACATGATTTTCCTGACTGTATATTGCTTCAGCTACTGCTCACCTATCTTGTTTAACACATAGCTTATCAATACATAAAAAACTGCTGCTTGGAAACAGTTTGTATTCCTATCTTCACCTTAATTGTAAATCCTCTTTATTCATTCCAAGCCACTAGCAAAAATTGGTTCCTAATCCTGTGCTATCATCTCCAGTACAGAACTGCTTTCAAAACTATTGCTCTGGGCTTTCATTGGCTTTCCATAGTTCTAATTATGGTGTTATCTCTTCTCTTTTCTTACCCACTGATAAAAACCATTAAACATGCCATTTCTACTTCTTGAAAATGGAAGTAGGTCTCGTTTCCTTGGGACACTGTCCTCTTTTCTGCTTAGAACAGTTTGAGCCCTAGGCAACAGTGTTATTATCTACATAGCGCTTCCCTTTGAAATGTCTCATCCTCCACTGTTCACTGTTTCCATACTTACTGTGTGTATTACTGACAGGAACATGCACCCCCCTGCAAACAACATATTTTATTCAATCATTCTGCAGTTTCCTCTATTTCTCATGCTTTTTTATACAATATCATTTGTTTTCAACTAGAATATTCTAAATCCTATTCAAACAACCTTTTCCCCTCTCATCAGCTTGGAAATTGAATTATGTTACATCCAATAAGCTGTTACATGCAGCTGGGCTCATATCTGCTTAAAAACCACTGTGTATGTCAATATCTTCACATGGACGTTGAGTTGTACCCTCACAAAGTAGTCTATACAGCTGGCACCAGTGTCTTAGGTAGAGAAATATTCAATTTTAAAAAGGAGTAAAAGATAGAAATACTTCTACTGATTTAGTTACCATGTGTCATTTTTTAACCCCAGCTCGCAATGAAGACCATGACAGTCGCTCAATCACCCTCCCTTGCCACCAAGTGGGATAGGGGAAAGAATTGAAAAGGAAGGGAGAAAATTACGGTTTGAGATAATAACAGTTTAATAAAACAACAAAATAATAATAAGAATACAACAACAACTGTATATACATATATATATATATAATAAATGATGCACAAGGCAATTGCTCATGAATTCCAGTCACAATGAACAGCCAGTTCTGGAAAGGAAAGCACCCTGATCCCAAACAGCCAGTCCTGAAGAGAGAGAACAAAGCAGCAAAAGGTCAGAATGGCCAAAGGCCAAAATCTGAACTAATGAACTCCCAAATGGAACTGAATGAAACTAACTAGCTGAAAAAGCTGGTTCCAGCCTCTTTTTTATGGAACATGATGCTAGTGGTAGGGAATATTTCATTGATCAACCTGTATGTCAATCTAGGTGCTGTACTGTTTGTGCCCTTCCCAGTTGTTATACACCTGCATATGGGAAGTGGAGAAAGTCCTTGGTCTCCTTAGCAACAACCAAAATATCAGTGAGTTTTAAAATTCTTTTCACAACATGTTCAAAACACAGTTAGCTACTGAAAGAAAACATTAACTTTATCCCAGGGAAGCAGTGTGTTATCACATTATTCTCAGATCAAATATAGACCAAAAGACTGTACTAGCTACTAAAAATAAAAGTTTCTAACTCCGGGAGGAAAATTAACTTGGTTTCAACAAAACCAGCACACCATGGTAGGGTAGGACTTCGGCTAACAGAGTACCTGGATCTCAACTTCCCACTGGAGACAATGGGTCTGAACCGAGCTGACTGATGCTGCCACTGTCATGAGTTAGAAGCAAGAGACAATCTTAGTCTCTCAGGCCTGACCACCCGTACCTTGGAAATAGGTGGCTGATGTGGCAGATATCTCTCTCCCAACCAGTTCCCTGCTTTGGGAATTGGTACAGGCTGGGGCTGTTCCCAACAGGCAGTTTTGGCACTGCCATGGTGCTTTGGAGGCTAAGAGTGTGTCTGTGTAAATGTGGCTAACTACTATTCAGCTTATTATGAGAATGTCAGTGCTCAATCAAGGTTGCCTTCCTTACTTGTCACTGAAGAGAAGAAATGCATCTCCTCTCTCCAATTTTCTCTTTCTTTCCTTCCCCTCAATACATTAATTGAATTGTCATTTTTGGTCTTCTTTAGACAAGCAACCTCAGCTATAGCATGTAACCTCTAATTTTCACTTCTGTGTCACATCCTCATCCAAGGTAAATCAACAAGAGTCTGCTGCTGCCAGCAAAGCTAAATGAGCCTTTACACAATGATCCAGTTTGATCATTTTTTTTAAGTAAATCAGATGAGGATGCGGAAATATGAAAAATATTTTTTTTTCTTGAACTTATGTTTTTATGTTTATAATGCTACTATATTCTTTGTCCAGAATTTGCACGAAAGTAATTATGCTGTGAGACATATACCATATATTCTTCTGATAGATCTCTTTACCATATTTATTCATGAGCACATCTGTCCAAGTAACACTCATAGAAAAGCACTCCTGTTTGTGAAATCTGGACTACAGAACCAGGACACTTCAGAAGAAGGAAAAAGGAGGAGGGTTTTTCCAAAGTCTTTTTCCAACTGCAATGACTTCTTACAATACCATGAGTCATATAGAAAAACATCCTTTTAATTTATAAAAGGATAAAATATAAGATACATAACAAAATATGTGTCTTTGCTTGGTACAAAAAAGATGTAATGAAAAAGACATTTGTTGAAGGATACATTTGGATTTTATTAGGATAGTACATGAATTTTAAAATCACAGAAATTAGACCCTTAAGTTTGGTGTAATATGTAAAAGAACGCAGGCTAGAGAATCAAACTTTGCAGGAGCTCTTCATGTGGCTTTGCAAAAAAGCCAGTCTATCAAATAAATAACTTCAGTGATTTGATTTGTTTAATAATAGAGATTGAAAAATAAACATATGTACAGAAGTAAGCATCATATTAGATACAGAGGATTACTCTGATAAAATACATATTATTCTTTGAAGTGGCATGACAGTACATTTTTGTTCCTTTCATAACTATTTCTTGTTGTTTACATTATTTATGTGTCACTTTTTCTCTTGTTCTGCCCTTTTTAGAAAAATTTAAACTTGCTGGCATAACTGGGCATATCATCGCTCCTTTTTACATAAACTACTCTTAATAACTTATACTGTGATGGGAAATAAGATGAGATGCAACCACTGACAATAACTTCACCATGATTCAGGGAAATCCTGTATCTCCTCATTAGCTGGTTTAGCTTGTCATCTCTATTTGCTACTTCTGTGAAAAAGCACTGCAGGAAAAACAATATTCCCCTCAGTGAAGACTTCGACAAAAATGTCTCTTGGCTTCTGTGTGACGGTGTTTGAATATAGTACTCCCAACACAAAGACATTTCTGTCCAGTGAGTTTAAAGAGTTACTGCTGAAATACATGAAGTTAATCCTGGCAAGTGTGGCCAATTTACAGCAGGAGAGTGTTAATGAGGTTTCCAGGACTGCTGGTGAGCACACTTGCTTTGTGCCAGTGGCTGGGGAAGATACTAGCCAGAGAGCTACTATGTTTCTATCTAAATACAGAAAAGTAATCTAAGACCTTTTGGCATAGTGTTCCTCAGATAGGACCTAACCTTTGAGAGTGTTTTACAGCTTGGTGCACTATCAACGTCTTCCCCCTGGAGCATACCAGTCTGACTGTTGCACAGATTTGGCAACTAATGTTTATTTTCAGCAAGTGAAAGGCTTTGTAGAAGAGAAAAAAAGTATTTAAAGTGCTTTTTTTTTTTTCTCATAAAGTAAATTTACCTAGTAAGCTTCATAGAAATCAACTGTAACAAGTCCATGACCTCAACAAAGAAAATTAAAAAAAAAAAAAAAAAAAGAAAAAAGAAAAAAAAAGATATAGCTTCATTAAGTAAGTTCATTTCATCTGGAAGTATCACCTGATAATAAGTTGTATGTTTTTTTAAAGAAGGTTCTTTCCAATCCCTGTTATTCTGATCTGGTCCCTGCTGAGACCTTATTACTTCCCTGTCTGAGGAGGCTCAAGGCTAAATCATGCTCTTCTGTGGAGCAAAAGCAATTGTCTCTCCTCTGTACTCAGTACTAGAAAACACACTCCCTTATTTTCCTAATTATTTATAGCTACGTTATAAGAAACCAGGATTCATTGCCAAATACAGTATGTTAACTATTTAACTGTAAATCGAATTTATAGTTTGCATGTGTTAAAACTGTTTCTTTTAAACTGCAAATAATACTTGAAATGTTCCCATTTGGCAGTTGCCAGGGATGATTGTCAACCATGAGAACACTGGGCCAAGTAAACCAGTTCTGAAGTACATATTATATTCCACAAAACCTGAAGTGAAAAGAAAGTGATGAAAATGTCCAAACATAGGACACTCATGGGTTGATGTACTCATTAGATAATGTATTTACTTTCCAATAGTTCAATAGTTTCAACATACTTATTGTTTCATTTTGGAAGCAATAAGGTTGTTAGGTAAAATAGTAGGTGAAATAAGAAAAATATGCAATATACAAGATGAGTAATTTCTGAAAGAAAACATCTTCAGAGATTCCTATTATGAAGGAAGTAGTCTTGAAGATGGCTTTTCTTTGTGGTCCTGCTGCTGGCAGTAACACATCAATGCTTGGTAATGTGTGAATTAACACATTGTAGATAGTGTAAGACTCCTGTATAATATCCTACAAGAGCAGTGTGGAAATCCAGAAAAAAATGTATAAAATTAAGAATGACACTGTACATCTGGACTTTTTCGAGAAAAGTTGTCATAGGGGTCCTTAAAACAGTACTATCATATTTTCAGGCATCAGTGATAGAAATTGCAGAAACATAAAGGATGTTTCTCGGTTATTTCATAGTCTATCAATGAACTGATCGTGAATTTCAACTATGTATTCCTTCATCTGCATTTACAGATTTTCAAAACACCTTGGAGTTTTCTAATGAAAGACTTGAATACTGTGGCTGTAAAACTCCAGACAGCGTGTGGTTATAGTCAAACTAAGCCTGATTTAGAGAGCTTTGACAGATGTTTGATGGGTGCCTGTGGTTTTTCAGTTCTTAAAAAATGAAGAAACGTGTAAATTCAGAAATACTCATATGAACCAAGATACAAGATTAAAATTTAAACTATGGACACCAGTATTTCAAACATTCACATCCAAATAGTCAGCTGTACCCAAAGTCATGGGAGCCAAACTCAGAGAAAATTCAGATCAAATTCTGGAGTAGGATCTATTTTCTGTTGCATCACAGTCTCTGGATGTTAATTTTAGTATTTTTTTTTGAGATTCAATTCAGCAGGTTTTATAACTACAGAATATTTCTGTCCTACAAACATATAACAGAGTATGAACTTCATGTGACCAAAAGATACTCACTCTCTTGCCCCTATGTAAGTTAAAATGCTGTGAAAGCATCTGGTAAAAAACGAGTCATCTTATAATAAAAAGCTATTAAATTAGTCAGGCTTCATTTATCCTAGGTAAATTCATGCTCAGTCTTCCCAGTCAGTCTTTCATGTGCTAAAAAATCGTTTCCCAGACGATTTAGTCCACAGTCTTCATGGGGTCAGACTGAGTAAACCTGTATCTTCCTGATTTTCACCCTTGCCCTTCTTGAAGACAGGTATGATATTTGTCTTGTATCTGGTTGTCAGGAAACTTCTGTGATTGCTATCACCTTTTGAAGATTATCAAGAGTTGTTTTTGTGATTGTATCTACAAGAACGCACAGGGATGCTTCTTGTCTCATCCTGTGGACTTGTTCATGTTCAAATGGCTTAAGTGTTCCGCAACAGTTATCTTCCTTAACAGTGACTGATATTGCATTACCACAGAATGTGCAGTGCCACCACATCCCAGTATTTCCGGTGATGTCATAGATGTCTGACTGTGCATGGACTCTAATTCCTCCTACTTATATCTCATGTGCATATATTTCTGTACAAGCACTTGAGAAAGGCTTGAGCTGCACCACCTTCTGAAGTGGAGTGAGAAAGATGGCCCTGTCCTTTGAGTATTTCCTCTCTGTTTTCACCCACTTCAATTTGGGCACCATCCTCAATGCACTTAGTGTTGTGGTTTAGCTACCACTGGCAAATACCACACAGCCATTGGCTAACTTCCCCCAAGTGGGATTGGGAAGAGAATGAGAAAAGTGAGAAAACTCAAGGACTGAGATAAGGACAGCATAATAAAAAAAGTAAAAGCCATGCACGCAAGCAAAGCAAAACAAGGAATTCATTCACTACTTCCCACCAGTAGGCAGGTATTCAGCCATAGAATCATAGAATCATTTTGATTGGAAGAGAGCCTCAAGATTATCAAGCCCAACTATTAACCTAACTCTGGCATTAAACTATGTGCCTAAGAACGTCATCTATATGTCTTTAAAACACCTCCAGGGATGGTGACTCCACCACTTCCCTGGGCAGCCTCTTCCAGTGCTGGATAACCCTTTCTGTAAATAAATTTTTCTTAATATCCAATCTGAACCTCACCTGGTGCAACTTGAGGCCACTTCCTCTCATCCTATCACTTGTTACTTGGGAGAAGAGACCAGCACCCTCCATGCTACAACCTCCTTTCAGGTAGTTGTAGGTAGCTATAAGATCTCCCCTCAGCCTCCTTTTCTCCAGGTTAAACAACCCCAGTTCCCTCAGCTTCTCCTCATAAGACTTGTATTCTAGACCCTTCACCAGCTTCATTGGCTTTCTCTGAACCCTCTCCAGTATCTCAATGTCTTTCTTGTACTGAGAGGCCTAAAACTAAACACAGTATTTGAGGTGCAGCCTTACCAGTGCTGAGTATGGGGGATGATCACTTCCCTAGTCCTGTTGGTCACACTATTCCAGGATGCTATTGGAATTTTTGGTCACCTAGGCACACTACAGTCTCATATTCAACCAGTTGTTGACCAACACCCCCAGATGCTTTTCTGACAGGTAGCTTTCCAGCCACTCTTTCCCATGGGTTCGTTGTGACTCAAGTGCAGGACCTGGCACTTGACTTCATTGAACTTCATACAACTGGCCCATTGATACAGCTGATCCAAATCCCTCTGCAGACTCTTCCTGCCATCAAGCAGATCAACACTCCCACCCAGCTTGGTGTCATCTGAACACTTACTGAGGGTGCACTCAATCCCCTCATCCAGATCATTGATAAAGAGATTAAAGAGAACTGGCCAGAACAATGAGCTCTGGGGAATACCACTCATGACTGGCTGCCAACAGAATGTGACTCCATTCACCACAACTCTTAGTGCCAGTTCTTTACCCAGGGAAGAGTATAGCTATCCAAGCCATGAGATGCCAGTTTCTCCAGGAGAATGTTGTGGGAAACTGTGAAAGGTTTTCCCAAAGTCCAGGTACACAACACCCACATCCTTTCCCTCATCCACTAAGTGAGTCACCTTGTCATAGAAGGAGAACAGGTTGGTCTCAAACAGGACCTGCCATGCTGACTGGGCCTGATCACTTGGTTGTCCTGTATATACCGCATGACGGCACTCAGAATTATTTGCTCCATGACCTTCCCTGGCACCGTGGTCAGACTGACAGGCTGGTAATTTCCTGGATCCTCCTTCTAGCCCTTCTTGTAGATGGGTATCATATTTGCCAACTTCCAGTCAACTGGGACCTCTCAGGTTAGCCAGGACTGCTGATAAATAATTGAAAGTGGCTTGGTGAGCACATCCTTCAGCTCTCTCAGTACCCTTGGATGCATCCCATCTGGCACCATAGACTTGTGTGTGTCTAAGCAGTGTAGCATTTCCCCTTGGATCATGTGGGTTTCATTCTGCTCCCCATCGCTGTCTGCCAACTCAGGGGGCTCTATACCTGAAAAACAACTGGCCTTACTCTTAAAGACGTACTCTAGAAAGCTTTATTACGCCTAATCATTCATTACTTGGGAAGACAGATGTCCCCTCCTTCCTCCTTCTTTTTTCAAAATATATACTGTCCATGATGTCATATAGAGTGGAGTATCCCTTTAACCAGTTTGGGTCACCTGTCCTGGCTGTAGCCCCTCCCACCTTCCTGTGCACCTTGCACGGTGTGAGAAGCTGAAAAGTCCTTGACTACTTAGCAACAACTAAAACATCAATGTATTATCAACATTATTCTCATTCTAAATCCAAAACACAGCACTATGCCAACTACTAGGCAGAAAATTAACTCTATCCTAGCTGAAACCAGGACACCTAGTTTAAAATCCTCACTATGTTAGCAAAGCCAGTCAGCAAACATACTCATAGCTCCCTTTGTCAGATGGATTTCTTGTCTCCCAGCAATTCTCATTCCCTGGTAATAAAAGTCAATGCTTTGCCTGCAATGTCAGCCATGCAGACAGGTCTTGGTCTTCAGAAGGCATCCATTCTTTTGTCCCTCACCCCAGCTGCTAGAAGTGCTTATTCCATACAGTTTCCATTGCTCATGTCATTGAATGATGTCATAGAATGAGCTGCAAAAAGTCTGAGTGTGACAGGATCTTTCCGCGGCTGATGATCATGAATCTTTCCACAATGCAGCACTTCCCTCTCCTATAGTGCTCCACAATGACAGCCTCACCTTCCACATGGTGCTCCACAATGTTGCTCACTTCATGCATGGTGATGCTCCAGGAGACTCATTGGAGGAAGCAGCAGGGTCAGGTCAGCCAGCCAAGAGCCTTCCAGAGAAGCATTTGTATCACATTCTTGCATGGGTGATGTGCAGTGTGTTTGACAGATCACAGTGCTGTTTCTCTGCATCTACTCTTCCTTTGCAGCAAAAGGAAACAGTGCCACTCTAGTGTGATTTTAATTGTTTGTCCACTGCTAGCTTTCCTAAAAGCAGACAAACTTCAGCCTTTCTTCCTTTGTGCACAATAAACATGGACATCTTGCAAATCTCTTTGATTATGTTAGTTGTTTTTTTTTTTCCAAAATGTGTGAAGACAAAGTACAAATATTTTCTAATTAGAAGTTGGTTATAGTTCCTTATGGCACCTTAACAAACTAGAGATCCAAAATTCTGTCATGTCCAGATTTACTGCCTGAAATACTAAGAATAAAATAAAATAAATTCCATTTCATGATTCATGTATTTTGCAAACAGGGTAAAACTACAAAAGTGAGCCAAACAAAAAAACAGTTAGCAGATGCTAGGCTTATGGTGTACAACATACAAATATTTTCCTTCTGAGGGTACTTTTATTATTTACAAAAGAAAGTTTAGAAAATAAGTGGTGGTAAGTTTCTGGGTTGCTAAGAATTCCTAAAGACTGAGCTAAAGATTTTAGTTTAGTCCCCATAGCAACTATTTAGAGAAGGCCTTACGTTTCCTGCAATCATCTTAATTAGAAATTCACTGAAAGTGAAAAGCTTATATTTAAGAAATATAAAATGTATACCTACTAGGAGTGATCTGTAAAAATGATAGTTGTTTTTGTGTTGTTATAAAGATCTGTTTACCAAGCAGATTTTCGTGTCAAAGTCCAGGTTTCTACAAACTTATTGTGTTAAATTCTCTCTAGGATTCACAGAGCACCATCTTCCAACTGTGCTGACAATGAAGCTTCCTTGTGCTATCTGTGTGATTACTAGCAATTATTTGTGACTCTTTCTCACTCTGCAGTAATTACTGGAAGAGTAAAGAGAATGGCATACAAGCACCAATTCTGCATTTAATTTGTGTCTTTTCGCCTTAAAAAAAAAAAATTTACAAAAAATAACGATCAATAGTCTCTGGTCATCAAGGATCATCACAGTAAATAATAATTCAGAGAAATATAGAGCTGCAAAACCCAGAATGTATAGCAGTCTGTTCCAGGACTTGCAATCTGTTGACCTGTATATACACAGAGCCTTTTGGACAATTAACAATCTGTATGTATTTAGGAACATGAGAACACGGCCAAAAGAAATAAATGGAACAGCTCCATGACATTTGTAGTAAAGGTCTTTGGCAGGTATTTGAGAAATGCATTTCAGTGTATGCAGCTGAACACTGATGGCAAAACATTCACATCCCAACAGTTTACATCCTTGCAAATAGTGCAAAAGGGGGAAGATCAGTGATGAAAACCTAGAACAGTGCTGTGTGTTGACTGTGGAGGAAGAGTTATAGGCATGGAAAAGAGTCTACTCTGACACCACTGATGTGAGAATGAATCCAGGAACATGTTAGTATGAGAAGTTTCCACGACTCTGAAAAATCTGCAACATTGCACAGCTGAAGCATTTGTTTGAATAGACACTTGTTTTCTGAGTAAAATTACTTGGCAAAACGCTGTTTGAACAACAAAGGCAACTAAGTTTATTTCAGGGATTTTTAGCCAGGGTTCTTTACATAGTTGAGCATCCACAGCTGTGACAGCAATTAAGTGTGCAAGATTTTATTTGCCTTGGTTAATTGTTGTGAACAATTGTTTCTAAAGCTTGGGAAAGTCAGTAGAAAGCAACTGGGAGTAAGGAAAACGATCACAGACTCCTGGCGATTAAGCTGAAATATAAACAGCACAGTCTAGGTAGAGACATTTGTTGCTAATCTTTCTGGGATTCTTCAGTAAAATACACAACGTTTTTCCCAGGATAATGCTCTGAGATAATGGTTTTAGAAGTGCTTTTCCAAGACTTACTGCATTAGAGCAGAGACACATGGGCTTGTAGCATAACTGGTGAAGGAGACTATTGGCACGCCAGTGATGGCCATGCTGGATGGCTGAAAGAGATGTCCATGAGATCACTGCATAACAGGTTGGGAGAGAAAGAGTGCTAAGAGTCCAGAAACCTACCTTCTTCTAAAGATAACCAGCTTTTTTGACCTGTATGCTAGCATGGTTTTGAAGTAAAATCCTTTCCTTTTTGCTATCCCCAGTGTTTCTTCATGCTTTTCACCTTTTTCTCTGTCCTTCAGTATTGAAATGCTAGTCCTACTGTAAACCCAATAAACCACAATGCACAGAGATGTATTCTGTGCTCCAAGATGACACAAGTTATATTAGAAAAAAAAAAAAAAAATCATCTCCTCAAATCCCTGTTGCTTCATCTAGCAGGAATATCCTGTTTTCCCATACTTGGGTGGTAGTAGGGCGAAACCTTCACAAACACAGCACCCCATGGCTTCTCTCAGACTGCAGGGGTGCCAGCACAGACCTGCCCAACTTCCTTTCCTTGGACTCCTGCTTTGATCTGCAGCCTAAGCTCCAAGTGTCTGTCCTATTCACTGCCACATTTCTAGGTGCCTGGGTAATCTAACCCTTAGTACAGATAGAGAGCACCTAGTTTTGAGTTAGCTTTGCCAATTAATTTCTTTAGTTATTTCCACTGTTTTTAGTCTTTAAAGACTTCATATACCCACCTATATCTAATATTACAATTTTTTATACGATCATAATTTATTTCCTCATAACTTTCTGGTTCTGTATCTCTCTGTTATGTTTTCCTTTTTCTTTGCTGACACTCTTTGTCTCTTTAATGGTGTTTTCTGAGAATGTCTTGTTATTTATGTGGTTCTCTTACCTTCTTTTTTCTTGTAACTGTAACCTAAAGCTGTGTTTGAAAAGCTTTTTTTTTTTTTCCTTTTATTTTTTCCAGTAAACAATGTGAATATGACGAAAGATTTGATGATTGGACACCAGGTGGATAGACATCTGACACCAGATGCCATAGACAGATATCTGATAAATGCTACAATTCTGGAAACAAATTTTGCTGGGATTGGCAAACAGCCATTCTTCACAAATCCCTAACAGTGGCTTTCTTTTTCATGGGATGGACTTTAACCCAGTCCAATAGAATTAGAAGAGCTTTGGGAAACTTGGTTTCAATAACTGACAGAAGATATATTTTATTTGGTTATTATTTAGTTATCAATATTATTGTTCTTGACCTTCTGATGCTGAAATTTGCAGAATTTCAGTTTTCCACGGAATTGAGGAAAGGCTCAGTAGATTAATTTCTTCTCCTTTTGCGCAAATAAAGAACAATGGAAGAAGAATGGCCAGTCAAAAATGTTAGGACTGAAGGGTAAATATTGGAAGCAAATTTATTGTTTTTTGGAATGACTCTTTCTCTTACGACCCTAAGGAAAAATGAGGTCAAAGTAATATTGCTATATTGTGCATTTAAAAAAAAAATCTGTTATAGTTTCACTGTGCTCTTTGTTTCTAAACTCAATGTAGCTGATAGCACACTCTGTAAGATGTATGCCAGCTGAAGACATCACGGATGTTAAATTTAACTTGGGAACACTACCTCTCTTGCGTTTCTGGATAACAATTCATGGTAGAGTCAAGTTCTAAGCTTTTCTTTTCTGTCTCCATCTACTGTGGAGCAGAAGCATCAAACTCCTTTTCACTGGGGGCCACATCAGCCTCATGATTGCCTCAAACCACTCCCGCATTTATACAGTCTCAAAATTACATTTGGGCCTTTGAAGGCAACCGAGAAGCTGATGTGGCCCCTGGTGAAAAGGAGTTTGACAGCCCTGCAGAGGGAGATTGGGCTTTAACCTTCTGACTATCCATTCCTTCATTCTAGTATCTAGTTTAAACATAAACAGGTTATTAAATTTCCTCCAGCTACTCTTATGCTTGAACCAAATCACTTCTGGTTTATAAGAAAAAAATCCTTAAGAAAGACATCCTGTCAATTTGGAAAAGACAAAAAGCTCCTAATATACTATGAACAACCAGTGAGCTTTGCTGTTAAATGTTTGGTGTTTTTACCTGAAGTAGATGAGCTTGGAGCCCTTACATCACCCTTCTTTACCTCTTTCTTTTAGATTAAAGAGCACTGTAGTGTCTGGTTATTTCCCTTAGGGAAAATGATGACTCCAACTTTCATGTGAACTAAGCAAGAACCCCACAGGATCAAAGTGGGAGTTGTGGATTATTTTTGTTCAAGCCTGCCATCCTTTCTGGAGTCACTGCTTTCTCCATTCTGTTTTTGACCTGTTTTTCCGGTTTCTTGATTTAGAACTTTGTACTTGGATTTTTTTTTTTTTTTTTTTTTTTTACTTTGCAAAACCTGTACTTACTGCTTGATAAATATGTACTTGAGTTCATGGGTAAATCGCTGTCTGTGCCTGATGTGTCATCTTTATTTTCCTCTCCACCAGTCTTAATGTGATTGTCAAATCAGCAATAATTTAATATGACGATTTTGTGTAATTGTGGAAATGCTGTATAGCATTTGCTATATGAAATGCTCTAGGGCCTCAGGTTCAGTATCAGTCATTATGATGCTACAGCAGAAATACACTGATTGTCTTGAAATTTTTACATGATTATTTATTGTTTTATTTTTTTGTTAATAACATTGGCTATACTTGGTGGTGTTGTCATCTCAACAAAATAATTCTCCTTAACTGAGGTTTATCTCTTTAATTAAGATGACGGAGACATAAAAAAGGCACTTGGGAGCCTCTGACTGTAAAATTTCAGTGATGCGAAGCCAGCTTAGTTTTTGCATCATTAACCAAGAAAAATGAGGTATTAATTTCCCAGGTCAGCTGCGCTACTCCTGTCTCTTTATTCCAACATTGTTAAGAAATCTTTAGCCAGCTGTGAAGGAGAGAAAAGATTGAAGTGTTCCCACGTGTGAAAGAATTCCAGGCTAGAGGAAAGCCATCTTTCTGCCAGTGATCCTTCACTGCTGTCACAGAAGGTATTTTGAGCAAGACAAAATTTGGAGCACGCTGCATTTCTTCAGCTTTTAGCAAAGGAACAATATCTATACGATATTCCTGACAAACCAATTTTTAGCAACCTTTACACTCAAAAGTGAACCAAGCTGGGGCTGGCTCTTCTCTTACATTGCTTTTCCCCCTTGAGCTGGCTGGAGCTGCTTTTGATTTATACTGACACATACATGAGGACTGAAGGTACAAATGGGATTCTCATAAATTCAAGCATGACTTCCATGAGTCAAAACTACAGAATACAGCTCTATAAAAGGTACAAGGCTGACTGGAGGAGGAGATTAGAAACCAGTTGAACTATTCACCTATTAAACTTGATGGAAAGTGGTTCCAGGAAAAAAAAATTAGCTTGTCAGCATCCAGGGGAAGAACTTGGTCATTACGTGTTTTTTTGAAGAGGCCAAATTCAATATTAGTTGTTAACATTTACAATATACAAATGCTACTAATACAGTTATGTAATGGACTGAGCATTCTTCTAGTTAATTATCTTTGAGTTATTTTAACTATTTTCTCTATGTTTCCTAATAAGTTTCAAACTGCACTTAACAGACTTGGTTTTTCCATCAGAAATTCCTGCTGTCTATTTTGGACAGGAAAAGAACATAGATATTAAACTCCATGAAAAAAAAATAATCTAAGTAAATGTGACCTTAAAGAACTATGGAAAATCACTTCTAAGGAGTTGACTTCAGTAAAATATGTGATGAGATTTTACCTCACGTATGCTAACTCTTCACGGCTTTGAAGCCAGGCATAGCATCTGAATATATTTGCTTCTTGGTATCTGGGCCCTAAATTTCTTCAAATACAGGTTTTGTTGTGTTGTAGAATACAGAACAAAACCTACTACCTTTTAATGTTAGATAATGAAATATCAACTATACATTTTCAGAAATACAAATGTGTCTATAAATGACTGTTTTCCACATGGCTTCAGTTTCACTGGTGTCATTTGTAAAGCCTGCTTCCCTCCCATATGCTTCTGAACATATGATCCATGTTATAGAACAGTCAGAAAATGTTGGGGATTGTGAAAAAATCTGGTACAGACATAGTTCTCCTCTAGATCTGAGCACAGATCTGAGTTTATTGATACATTAAATTTATTGCTAATGAACTTTAATGGTTAAGCAGCTAATTCAGTGTTCAAAGGAGTCAGAGAAAATTATTCTGAAGCAGCACAAAAGCACTGAAAATAGAGGCTCTTTATACAGTTCTTTAAAATGTTACATTGCTCTTCATCAAAAATTGTTAGTGATGTGAGAAAATTAATAGGTTTGGATAAATCTATGATGAAGAAAAAACCAAATCCCCAAAACGAACGTGTATTTAGGGAAATCCATTTTTTAACTATTCAACTTTGCCCTCATCTTCTTTTCAGAGACTTTTCCTCTCAAGACTGCAAATGATTTTACAATTAAATCGTCTTTATTGCAAGATATCTCCAGAGCTGCAATCAAGTTGGTCATTCCTTGGCCCATGCTTGGTGAAGCAGACACTTCAGTGAGCTTGTGCTACTGCATTTCCCCTAAAATACATCCTGCGAGGCCCCCCTAGCCTGATTTTGGCCAAAACAACCATGAGCTGAAGAAGGAATGCTTTGCTACAAAAACAAACTTAGAAGTTCTTCCATGAACTCTGTTAGTAAAATTTATTTTAAAAAATCCTTCTTGTTAAAATCCTCTTAAAAATAAAGAGTAGAATCTACAGCAACTAAGACACAACCTCTTTGCATACAGATACAGAAATTGCAGCTGTATTAGGCCTTGCACATCCAGTGATTTTTACATTCTTTGTTCCATTGCTACTAAAATTCTGTTCCTCCCAAAGCCATCTAGGAAGACAAATGATTGTATCAGAAGGGATTTCTACAGAAAAGGGATGCAGAAATGAAAAATTTCTGTAAATACAATTTGTGAAGAGAGGTTTTGCAGGTGTTCCATATTATACATTTGGATTTCCAAATCTGCACCTAATATTTTTTCTTTCCATAGTGAGTGTGGTAGATTAATCTTTATCCAAATACCTTTAAAAAGAACATTCTGATTCACTAGCCAAAACTGGATAGGAATTCTGAAACAGAGAAAATATTCATGTTTGCTGTAAGAACTGGCATCCCTTCTGTTTGCTCCAGGAATGGTTCCTGCACTAGTAGGCTGAGAAAAGGTTGAAATTCAGTTTTAAAGGAAAATCCATTCATAAAAGGTGATATTTATCTATTGGCACTTATTAAGCAGAAGTGGCTTTCTCCTTCTATACTGTAATTAATTTTTTCATTCATCCTTTGTCCACTAGCGCTGAACAAAAAATATTGATTTTGGCACTCCCCTTACTCTCTTCGAGCTTGCAGAGGAGAGTGTAAGCCAAATTCAGGCACGGTATCTGTATGATATAAGCAGTTCCCTGAAATCCAGTGTAATGACCTGAATATAACATGATGGGCTGTACATGCAGAGTACAGAAGAAAAGGATGATGGCAAGAATAAAAGTTAAGAAAAGGTTTCTCTTCATTTTATAACCAGTCCTTCTGGCTTTTGAGGTAATAAATGATCTTGACCCTTCAGTAGTGTTTAGCTGCATACTTGGCTTGTCTTGCTCAGAATGTGTTCAGGTTGGTCCCCTGGGATCAAGGGCTCAAAACTGTGGGAGTGATGGTGAGTTCAGCTAGAAGGAAGGATGAGGAACGTGCCTCCTGCCAGTAGGGTCCTGTATCATCCTGAACTGGCATGATGGACTGTCCGTTTGTCTCATGATGAAATGAAGTTGGTTTGATGAGAGTCAGGGGTTATCTGAGGGATGCACCTCCATGGTAGATCTGCTGTATATTACTTGATACCAACAGTGATGTTAATGGGATCAAATGTAAAATTTCTAAAGTCATTTACATAGTAATAACACACCAGTGTATTTCAAATAAGATTAAGAATCTGTGTAGCAGATACCTGACTTGCTTTAGGAGCAATACTTCCTAATCCCACTTTCTTGACCCACTACTAAGGAAATAAAATTCTTATTTTAAAAGTGTCACATGCTTCACTGTATTAGCATGCATATACACCCTTCAGAGAGCAATGGGTAAGTTAGATTGACTGAAGATTTTAGATAGCTGTTATTATAAAAATAGGCACAAAAGGGGAACCCAAAAGATTTTGTTTTAAATGGAGCACTAGGAAATGACTGTCTCTCTCCTTCAAATTCCCTTCCAGATCATTAAATTCCTGAGGCTGCATATTAACCCTAACAGCTGTACTCAGACTTCCCTTCTGAGGAAGGGACATGCCTGTGATACGGAGAAATTGCATAAACAAATCACTTTCAACTCCTCAAGAGTGCACAGAACTAAGGCTTCTAAATGAAGACAAACTTAAATTGTTGCTAAATGAAATCTTTCCATTGAGATGTATACTGTGACATGTCATGTTTCTTGACTTCTTTTAGTTCAGATCAGAATTAGAATTTGGGAAAGCTGGTGGAGAATTTATGAATTCTAGGATTATTTTTTGAGATGACCTAATTCACGGTCATTTAAAACCTTGAAAAATACAATTACATATTCAATATTTAACATCATATGGCAAATTTATAGGCAAAAATAATGTCATTTTTCCAAAGAAATTCTTCTAGTCACACTTTTACTGTGTACCTAAAGGGACCCTGCAAGAAAGCTGGAGAGAGACTATTTACAAGGTCATGTGGTGATAGGACAAGGTCTTTACACTGAAACAAGGTACATTTAGATTAGATACAAGGAAGAAATTCTTCACCATGAGGGTGGTGAGGCACTAGAATAAGTCACCCAGAGATGTTGTGGATGGCCCATCCCTGGCAGCGTTCAAGGCCAGGCTGGATGGGGCTTTGAGCAGCTTGGTCTATTGGAAGGTGTCCCTGCACATGGCAGGGGGACTGGAACTAGATGGTCTTTAAGGTCCCTTCCAATCCAAACCATTCAATGATTCTATGGTCAGAAAAACTTTGCTCAGTTCTCATAATACTGTACTTTCATATCAGTTCCTGGTTGTATTATTATTATAGCACAGAGTCCCCAGGGAATACCCTGAGGCATTCTGTGAATCTCCTAAGGAAACTACAAAATAGAACAGGCAAATGAGTGTGGTGTTCTGTTCTGTTTTTGTCTTAATAACACGAGATAAAATAGTCAGGTGAAATAATAAAAACTTACTAGTACAAAAACTGTTCTTAAAAGAAAAACTTCGAAAAATTAAGTTGTCTCTATAGAAGCTTCCTGTTCACTCTGCCACATTCATTCTTCTGGCTTTGACTAAAAATTGATGGTACTTTATTATACGTGACATCAGTCATACTATTACTGTATTATACACTTTATCCAATTTCCCTGTTCCATCAGATTTGGTTTTTTATTGTTTTCTTATCAGTCTTTTTCACTTGTGAAAAATTAATGTGGGCGTGTATCAGCCCATTATATAGGCCATTGTGTAATACTTATTTCTAAATACGTACACAGGGGACAACAATTTATCCCTCTCAGTGTGTTTGTTCATGCAAAGAACTATTTATGTACATATTAAAGAATGCAGTGATGCCTAGGGAAAGTGATACAACCTGTAAATAATTTTGTTTTAGTGAAAGGTGAAAAAAGATGAGTGTCTAATTAAGTTTAGATGATCCTTTAATTTAAGGTTGAGTATAAACTAGTAATAATAGAATCCTTCTAATTTTAGCTTGAAACAATATTGAATTGTAGAAGTATATAAAGATCTTCATTTAGGTTTGTAAGATCCTGAGATTTTAATTTCCCTTCCATGCTTTCATCAATTAGAATATCTTCGGTAAAATCTGAAACACATCCTACTCTGAGTACTCTAAGTTCATATTCTTTCATCCAAGGTACATTCCATGAGTCATTGGCTACTTGGGTTAAATGTACCGTGTCCATTTTAGATCAGACTTTCTCAATACCATATTAACTGTCAAAATAGTTTGGAAAGCCAGTTACCGGTAATGGTGTGTTTGGCAGCTAATAGCAATTGCATAATCATATTTCATTTTCCATTGTCCAGTGATCTAACAGAAAAAGCATTAGATTCCACAGACTGTTATTTTTTTTCTTGGAATTATTTTCAAGTTGTTATTTATTAGAAAGCATTCTAGAGCAAAGGTAACAAATAACCATGTTCTCAGGTAATTGTTAGATTACAGTTAGTAAAAACACATGTTTATGAACGGTTTCCCAACTTGTGTCAGACTCCTAATTTTTTACAAGTCACACATGACCAAGTAGTACTGCAGACTGGGGATAAATAGTTTTGCTGTTGAATAAGAGGACTTCTCTGGCGGTTTTGTGCCTAGCCTATTTTGTCAGACAAGAGGCAGGAGTTGTTCCCAAGTATTGTTTCTGGTGTTGATAAACATAACCGATATAAACATATTAGATGAGAGTATTCAAGGACAGGGAAATCTAACTGACATTGACAGAAAGAATGCAGATGAATTTGCAGAGAGAAAAAGGTGTTAAAGATGGAAAACAAGAAGAAGGCTTCGCTGTAATACTATCTAAAGGTGGAAAAGAAAATAAAATTTTTAGAAGGGAAAGAAAAAGCAGAAGTTATATGAGCTGTTCATATGTTGCTTTTCTCAATAGTATTTCCATGCTTCCTCTGCTTCCCAAGATTTGAGTCTCCCTTCATACATTCATCTACAGATGCTCCATTCCAGAGGTTTGCTTTCATACTTCCAAGTCCCATAATCCTATATTTTACCATAAAATCTAAGGCTTCAGATTTACCTTTCCATTCAACTAGAGAGGTTTTTTCCCCAACCCCACCTTGCTGACAGCAGGTAGCTAATATACATGTAACAGGAATGCACTGCATAGTTGAAACCTTCCTTCTTTTCTGAATGTAGACAGCAAGTCTTTTTAAATTAAACCATACTACCTAACTGAATTTAGCCCTAAACAGTGAAAATCCCCACTTGCATTCTGCTTATATCTCATATATTTAACAAGGGAAAGTGTAGAGTCCTGCATCTGTGCAGGAACAACTCCAGGTTCCAGTATAGGTTGGGAAATTACATATTAGAGAGCAGTGTAGGGGTAAGGGACTTGGGGGTCCTGGTGGACAACAGGATGATCATGAGCCAGCACTGTGCCCTTGTGGCCAGGAAGGCAAATGACATCCTCGGGTGTATTACAAGGGGGGTGGTCAGTAGATCGAGAGAGGCTCTCCTTCCCCTCTACTCCGCCCTGGTGAGACCCCATCTGGAATATTGTGTTCAGTTCTGGGCCCCTCAGTTCAAGAAGGACAGGGAACTGCTGGAGAGGGTCCAGCGTAGGGCAACAAAGATGATTAAGGGAGTGGAGCACCTCCCTTATGAAGAAAGGCTGAGGGAGCTGGGTCTCTTTAGTTTGGAGAAGAGGAGACTGAGGGGTGACCTTATTAATGTTTGTAAATATATAAAGGGTGAGCACCACAAGGATGGAGCCAGGCTCTTCTCGGTGGCAAACAATGATAGGACAAGGGGTAATGGGATCAAGCTGGAACACAAGAGGGTCCACTTAAATTTGAGAAAAAACTTCTCAGTGAGGGTGCCAGAGCACTGGAACAGGCTGCCCAGGGAGGTTGTGGAGTCTCCTTCCCTGGACACATTCAAAACCTGCCTGGACATGTTCCTGTGCAACCTCACCTAGGCCTTCCTGCTCCAACAGGGGGATTGGACTAGATGATCTTTTGAGGTCCCTTTCGATCCCAAACATACTGTGATACTGTGATACTGTGATACTGTGATACTGTGATACTGTGATACATGCAGAACTATTGCATAAAATTCATTTATTTTGCATAAGTTTCCTTAAAGTATAAGGAATAAATGAAACAAAACATAAGGAGACCTTTTCTTGGCTCAGTATTAACATGCTAAAATATTTTTGGATGCACTAAGATAATTCACTTAAAAATTAGATTTGAAGTTATCAGTCTGGCGAAGAAGACAATACTTGATATCCACCGAATTAACCTTCTATTGTCACTCAGGTTGTAACTGACTTAGGTCTAGAGTGGTACACTGATTTAGAGTAAGTGGAGAGAGGGAACACAAAAAAAATGTTGCCCAAAGTGGGCTTCAGTTATTTATTACTAAACACATTTAACGCCCCCCCCAACAAAAAAATGAACAACAAAACCAACTTCCTAAGCCAAACCAAAGCCAAACAAGCATACATGTGAAACAAAGAGGTCATGTTAAAACTCTGCATTGCATTATGAATCAATAAGGGAATTAGTTTCTTAGACTTAAACTGCAATCACTTCAGTCATTCAGTCTTACTAAAGTCAATTCTTCCATCTACTTATTTTGAACAACAGCATTTAAAGTAATTGCTTAGTATTAAAGATTCAGGAAGAATACTTGCCTGTATTTAGCATCTTGAAGTATCATTTATATGTATACTCCTCTGTGTTTTACTGTCACTTTGGTTAGTCTCCCTGCTAATTAGCTTAACTGTCTCAGGGTCCATTTTCTGGCCCTGAGGTCAATTGGCGCAGTTTGACCATAAATATTAAACTCCTTTGCTTTCCAAATCATGTCTGAATTACCTTTCAGTAATGGCCTGTGGCCCATTCTAACTCCTGATCTGTGTTAGGGAATTGTTATTAGATGTCCCAGGTAAAAAAAAAAAAAAGAAAAAGAAGAAGAAAAAAAATCTGACAGATTATTCCAACATTTTAAGAGTATAGTCAATTGATTTCTAGTGTCTGGTTCTCTGCCATAGCAAACAGACATGACTGAAGAGTACTAGAACAGGAATCATTGTCCCACTTACGTTGACCAGACATATGATTCTCAGAAAGAAGAGGAAGAATTTTACTTCTGAATCAAATAGAAACTGTGCTAGACTATGTATTTTAATAGGGGTTTTTTTGGTATTAAAAAATGAAAAAAACTTGAAATGGAAAGAACAGCAGAATTATCTATCCTGGCTGGGTTTAATTTTTGTGATTCAACACTTTTCTTTTGAGTTTTTGTGCAGTATGGGGAAGGGTTTCTTTGTGTTTGTTTGCTTTGTTTATTTTTTGTTTGTTTGTTTGTTTTATTGATGTTTTGCAATGCCTGGGATTCACTTCAAGCTGCACATCTGTTTAATAACAGGATGCTCAGGGTGAAACTTGAAACTAAATTGAACTACAGTCTTTGTATTCTGATATTTTCTTGCAGAATCTCTAGAATACACAGAACTTTACTTTCTTCCAAATCTCCTGTTCACTAAGATAAAGTTTGTTGGAAGAGCGAACAAGCCTGTAAAAAACCTGTTCACCTAACGCTTCTTTTTTGTCCCAGGCTGCGCAGAAGGTGATTTGCTCCAATTTGTCAAATGGGATGTTGAAATCACAGGTGTTTCTTGAATATCTTGTTATGACTCTCTGCATATCCTGTTCCTCATCACTCCTGCCACTTTTCCAGAATCAAACTGGATACTCTTTGTTTAGCAATCATCTCCTCTCCTCTTGCTCCTCAGACCTGTCATCCTTTTCATCCTCCTTCTCCTGGTGGGATCCCCAGTTCCTGACAGCTGCCTGGGCTTACTGCTGCACTTGACCCTACTCCTCCACCAGCTGGTCTCAATTTTTAGGCTGGGTGATACTGGATGAACATGGCCTCTTTGACTGTTCCAAGTGCTAAGTGCTGTCCCAAATCTTAGAATCAGAACCCTAATCCTAACAGCCAACAGGTTATTAGATTTGACAGTGAATTAGCTGGGTTTATATGTGTCAGCATTTTGAATTTACATATTCAGTAAATAATTGTAGCTTTCTTAACTGTTTTCCAATGACAAATTTCCCAAAGGGTGTTTTTAAAAAATTGTTAAAGCCATTTCAGTGTTTCTTAGAAAGGTTACAGGTTACACACATAAATTTAAAACACAAGGCCCCCAGGAGACATATTTTGTGTCTTGTGAAGTACCAGGTCTGTTGAGACAGAAACCCTATCACTGTGATATGTTTAAATGATGTAAGAACCAAGACCTTAATTCCAATGAAACAAATTAATGGCACCTTAATTTTTGAGATCATCACTCAGCTGACAATAACATTCTAAAAATCTGCAATATGGGCAGAAATCAGCAAATATTTAAAAATTTGTATCTAAAAGCATCAAGTAAAGATACACATTTTATAAGTAGCAGAAACAGTTGCTTTGGCCTGTTTTACAAACCTTTCACAATTCCAGCACGGCAGGAATTTCCATTTCAAATTTGGTCACCCACAGAGAGAGAGAGAAGGATTGAAGAGATGGCTCAGGGGGAATCTCATCAATATTTATAAATAACTGATGGGAGACCACAAAGGGACAGAGCCAGGCTTTTTTTCAGTGGTGTGTAGTAACAGGAACAGATGCAATGGGCACAAACTGAAACACAGGATGTTCCCTCTGAACATCTGGAAACACTTGGTTACTCTGAAGGTGACCAAACATTGGGACAGGTTGCCCAGGGAGGTCATAGAGTCTACATGTCTGTAGATATTCAAAAGCTGTCTGGACACAGTCCTGGGCAGTTGGCTTTAGGTGACCCTGGCTGAGCAGGGGATTGGACAAGATGACCTCCAGAGGTCTCCTCCAACCTCAACCATTCATTATATTCTGTGGTCACGGAATGGAAACAAGGACTCTGTGTTTCTGGGAAAAGGAAGACAAGGAATGAGGGAATTTCTGTGGTAGAAAAGACCATTGTAGCATATGGACAGCATATGAATAAAAATGTTAAGCCAAAAGACTATATGGAGGGAAAAAGAGATCATGTGTGTAAAAATACTCAGGCCACTCTGTCATCCAATGCAGATAATATGCAAGGGTGAGCAGCACAGGATCATAGAGTAGCTCAGGGTGGAAAGGACCTCTGAAGGTCATATTGGACCTCTGGTCCAATATCCTGCTCAAAGCAAGTGCAGGCTGCTCTAATTGTATAATAAGGAGAGTATTTTAAGTCTGTTTCATCCATTTTCCTGTGCAATCTACTCTAGGTTCCTGTGCGAGCTACTCTAGTTGTACCTGCTTTAGCAGATGGGTTGGACAAGATGATCTCCAGAGGTCCCTTCCTACTCCAACCATTCTGTGATTCTGTCATACTAACCAGAAAAGTAGAGAAGAAACTCTCTCTGATCTTTTGTTGCCTGAAATTCTACTTAGCCCATCCAGAGACATTGACAGCCAGAACGTTCCTCAATATCTGTGATCCTTTGACAATGGCTTTTTCATTCCTAACTGTTCACTTCCCATGACATTGTCATTTTCTGCTCAGTTTCCCTCTTGCTTGACATTTTTCTTAGTATTTGCAAGGTCTACCTTGGGGACAACTGTTCAAAGTGATGGAGCCCTGGGTAAGAGCACAACCCCCCCACCAGGGGGGTTTTGAACACACCTCCAGAGAAGGAGACTCCACAGCCTCTCTGGGCAGCCTGTTTCAGCATTCTGTCACCCTAAAAGTAAAGAAGTTTCTCCTCATATTCAGATGGAACTTCCTATGTTTCAGTTTGTGCTGATTTCGCCTTATCCTGCTGTTAGGCAGCACTAAGAAGAGTCTAGCCCAATCCTCTTGACTTGCACCCTGAAGTTATCATAAACATTGATAAGATCCTCTGTCAATCTTCTCTCCAGGCTGAACAGATCCAGCTGTCTCAGTCTTTCCTCATAAGAAAGATGCTCCAGAACCTTAATCATCTTTGTAACCCTCTTCTGGACTCTCTCCAGTAGTTCCTTGTCTTTCTTGAACTAGGGAGTCCAAAACTGGACGCGGTACCTCAGATGCAGCCTCACCAGGGCAGAGCGGGAAGATAACCTCCCTCGACCTGCTGGTCACACTTTCCTAACGCACCCCAAGATACTGGGGCACAAGGACACATTGTTGGCTCACGGCTAACTTGTTGTTCACCAGGACTTCCAGGTCCTTCTCTGCAGAGCTTGTTTCCAGCAACTCAACCTCTGACCTGTACTGGTGAATGAGATTATTTCTCCCTACGTGCAGGACCCTACACTTGCTTGCCTTCATTAAACTTCATTAAGTTCCTCTCACTCAACTCTTTAGCCTGTCCAGGTCTCACTGAATGGCAGCACAGCCTTCTGGTGTATCAGTCACTCCTCTCACTTTTGCTCCATCAGCAAACTTGCTGAGGGTATGTTCTCTCTGTTCATCCGGTCATTGATTAACAAGTTGAGCAAGACTGGACTCAGTACTGATGCCTGTGGAACACCGCTAGCTACAGCCCTCCAGCTAGCTAGGTTTTGGGAAAATATGAGCGTAATATATGACAAGATGGGTCAAAAAGGATTGCTCACAGATGTGAAAGATGTCAACACTGGGGATGAAAAGCTGGGAAGACATTAATCCAGTGAAAGTTATTAGTGAAAACAAAAAGTCGGAGGAATTAGGTCCAAGTCATTTTAACAAGAAACAAACTGCTATTCATGATGGTGTCTTGTTCTGTACTTCATCTTTTTATCCCTGAAAGTACAGTAAGGAATAATTCCAGATCCTGGAAATAATTGTCTGGAAATCAAGTTCTAATATTGACCCAAGTGTCCACAATATGGAATACGAAGTTGAAATCTGGTCTTTTTTTTTTTTTTTTAAATAAAATAATAGTTCAACTGAAAAGATGAAAAAAAATATATTTCTGGCTTACGGTGCTGAGTGGTATGTGTTATAGAATTATGTTTACATTTCCTGATTTACCCACTTTCTGTATGTCCTTTAGGTCTATCTTGACCTTATTGCCATTGGCAGAGGGCAAGATTTACAATCAATATATATATAAACTTGTTGGAACAGCAGGCATATGTTGCAAACTTAATGAGGAAATATCTTTTCTGGTTTATGAAAAGACAAAATTAAACATTTCATTGAACTATTTTCCCTTCATGTGCATAAGATACATCTGAAAGTTAGCAAGAAAATGTTATAACCTGTTTATTTTACCCATAATGATGTTATTTGGTTGTTGACAAAAGCAAAACATCATCCTTTGAAAGTACAACAGCATGTGTCTAAAGAAGATCAGATTCATTTCTGTGCTATCTGTTATGGAGCATTTAATCAAACTATTTCAGAAGCTTTATAACATTGCATTATTTTTTTTAGAAAAAAACCAAAACAACACAAACAAACACACGAGAAACAAAACAGTGTTCTGCTTCCACTTAGATGTTTTTGTCACTCCTTTTGGAGTCACTTTAAACATACTGACATTTAGGACTCTTTCTTTCCTTTCTATTTATACTGATCTCCATTGTTCCTAACCACAGCTGCATACTTCGGTGATATTTCTGTAAAATTCTTGTCAAACATCCACTTGAACCTGTTGATGATTTTAGCAGGATAGCATGAGCTATAAATGATGCACAAGCACAAAAAATGAACTAAGATCTTTATTGTTTTCAGTATTCATCTGTTGAGGTCATCAATCTATGTAAAACCTTCAACATAATTTAGCTCTTAATGAAACACCAGATAAGTCTTTGTGGAAGCAGATCCTTCCAGCAAAGTCCATTTTCATTTAACATTTTCCCTTTCCTAACTTTCCAGTAGACCATACAACCTGAGGATTCTACAATAGTTCTACGCTTACCTTGTGTGCATTGTTGCAGGCTACGCTTTCATCTGTTGCAGCATTCTTGCTGCAAGTTGTGGTGCTGCTGTTAACATTCTTCTGATACAAATCTGATCATAGTATGTTAGGTCTCAGAGATTTCAAAGGTATTAGGACACATGTCCCTGAAACCATTAAGCTTTTAAAAAGAAAGCTATTTTGGATTATATTAAAAAAATCTTTGGCTACTAAGCCTTTCGGAGAGTACATGATCATGACTCAGTTTTTCTTTGGAATCATAGACTTAGAAGTGTGATGACCTCTTAATGACATAAAGACTCATTTGCAATCATTGCACTTGAGAGTCTTTAGTGATTGTAAATACCATGAAAGCAATGATTAAATTGTCAGTGCTCATAATGCTCCAGCTGCCTATAACAAGACAAAGTATAACTAATTACAGTAAGATACTTCTCAGTGTACATAACATTCTTGGCATTGTACAGGATCAGAGTACTGAAAGAAGAAATGATCCAGCAGAGCTGCAGTGGGCTGTCAGGGCTCAGACAGCTTTTGGGAGCCATCCAAGCATGGGCAGTGTGTGGTGAGATGACAAATTAGGGAGGAGGCACTGCAATCTTCTGCTGTGTTACAGGGTGCTGGCATGAATTAATGGTTGTAGGGAAGGAGAAATTGATGAATGGTCAAAGAGAGAGAGCAAGCAATTTCCAAAAGGTTATTTAATTGAGAAAAACTTTGCATAATTTAACATCTGAATGTTGATATTTATCCAAACTAAAATAAGGGGTGAAACTTGCTCTAGTCAGCCCATCACAAGCTCAAATCCTTTTCTGTGCTTCATGGTAATAAAGTGTGATGTTGCAAACAAACTGATGACTTCATGTGGGAACTGATGACAAATGATGTAGGTAAGTCTAGATTTAGAAACAAAGACTCTCAACAGAATTTTTCTCAAAATTAATGTTTCAAATTTTGCAGGATGCATCTTTCGACAATATTGAGTAGAAGCTAGACTCTATGCCTAATGTTTTCTTCTTCTTAAAGGTGTTGTCTAAAAATAGATCATCCCTATTTGTCTGCCTTTTCCTGAGTGTGTAACAGACTTTTGCCTGTGTATTTTTCCCTGTAGCTCATTCCATGTAAGGAAACTCTAACATTGAAAACTTTATTTTCATAAGAAGGAAAATAAAAAGGATCATCTTTTCATGCTTGTGTTATTGGACTCTTCTTTTTGCCTCCTAAAATTGCTGAGAGGCAGCTGGAAAGATGCCTGAGCCTCTGCCACCACTGAAAATTTTTAACTTTCTTACTGATAAAAGCATATTTTTTTCCCCCAACGGATTAATGGGGGACTTTCAGTTTCATGTTATCTGCCTCTCTTTCTTTACCTGTCCCTCAGTTTCTTTTTTGCTCTGTGATTTTTTTTTTTATTTTTTTTTTTCAAGAGGGCAGAAGTCTTTCTTCTGGTCTCCAGTTTCATTGCTAATATTCAGTGTCTTCTACTTTTTTCCCAAGGTGTAAGAGATGAAACATTAATATTGATGGATTCAGAAAATGCTGAAAGTCAGCGAACTGATTGCAGTTCTGGAGTGTTCCTTGCTTGGAAGAGAATGTGAGCATGTGGATGCTTTACTCCAGCTCCCACTGCACCCAGGTCCCTTCTTGGTGCCCAAAGGATGCCTGCCTCCTATAAGGAGCTGTGTAAAGTAAGGGTGCCAGCTTGCGCCTTGGGCAGTGAAGTGGCATGTCAAATTAGAACCTTTGAGAGAAAGGTGTGAAAGACCTACCAAATGAGAGGAGCTCTGAAAGTGCAACAATCTGAAAGTCCCTTTCACAAACAAACTTGTGTATTCACTTCCACTTGCTACCCCACAAAACTGGAATGGCGTATACGGTCATATTATCCATTGTACAGCAGTGTGGTCTTGGCTACTTGCCTTTTTCCCACCTCTTTTTCACCTGTAAAAAGGTGAACATCTCCTCCCACTGATCCAATCCTGTTTTCTTGTTTCTGGGACCCATGCAAACAAATCCATCGAACATGGTTCCTGGATATGTTCTTACAAGTGTGTCTGAAGCTTGTGTTTTGTGTGGTTCTGTATCTTTACTATGCCAGAACAACATGTTACACATTATGTATAGTAACAAACATGGATATGTGTACACTTTTTTTTTTTTTTCCCTATGAAATCAGCAAAATATAAATGCCAGGAGAACAGTAAATCTCTATGTTAGTCCTGACCTCCGAGTGCATTTATGTTGCCTACAGAAAACAGCAAGAGCAACATCTAAATCACTAGGAACCGAAGCTGACTACAAATATGTTAAATAGCCATGACACTTTTGTAATGTAGTTTAACCTCTCCAAGGAATGTAAATATGTTCTTTTTTTGAAGATCCCAAAAGAAGTGAGAGAGTTCATTCTTTATTTGAGCATAAAGGAAACACTTTTCTTAGTAAAAGGAACATAAAAGTTACCTGAGAGAGCATAAAAGTAAGAATAAAAAGAGCACCATTGTCTTATTTAAATCTCCCTTAGAAAATATCAGCTATTTAATCAAAATTTACTGCAGTTCCTGTGAAAATAATTAATATTCTACACTAAAGTTCTCTTGAAGCTCAAGATTTCATTTTGTGTTCGTATTATTTCGCAAGAAAAGCCACATCACTGGAGTTTTGTTTTATTTGCTTTGGGTCAGACCTGATGGATGGGCCTGCTCTGTGTTCTAAATTTGCAGTATATGCATCTCTAACCTTTGTGACATGGTTCAGAATACTGGCAGAGATGAGCTAATTGACTAAAGATGACAAAACCAAAATTTTCCATCCCGCAGTTTCAAACATTACATCGATAAACTGATTCTTCTTCCAGAAAAGGATTAGCGAGGAATCAACACAAGTACCAAAAATTCCAGAATCACAGAATCACAGAATGTTAGGGATTAGAAGGGACCTCAAAAGATCATCTAGTTCAATCCCCCTGCTGGAGCAGGAACACCTAGATGAGGTTACACAGGAAGGTATCCAGGCGGGTTTTGAATGTCTCCAGAGTAGGAGACTCCACAACCTCTCTGGGCAGCCGGTTCCAGTGTTCTGTCACACTTATTGTGAAGAAGTTTTTTCTCAAATTTAAGTGGAACCTTTTGTGGAACCCATTGCCCCTTGTCCTATCATTGGTGTCACCGAGAGGAGTCTGGTTTTGTGGTGTTTTTTTTTTTTTTTTTTTTAACCTCCTCACAGTGGTTCTAAAGAAACACAGAGAATCACTGTCTCAATATATAATCTTGCCTTTTGCTTATCTGCTCAAAGTAGCCATTTGCCCCCACCTTCAAATCCAGGCAAGTTTCTGTTTCTCTTAGACTACATAGTTAAGTGAAGTAGTGATATAGTTTGAGACAATGAATGTTTTCCTGGAGCTAAGACTTCAAATTGGTGTTGCTATTTGTCCAGCAAAGCATAGCTTACTACATCACAGCTGGGACAGCTATGAAGCATGAGCTAATCATGGTGAAGTACATAAAAAAGATGTTCTCATGAAATTTCTAAAAATCAAGTTAATGAGGGGAAATGCAGTCACTTAACCAGTCAAACATTCCTGAAACCAAAATTCAAGAACAATAATAGCAATAATCCAGACTGCAACTGTGGAAACTTAAACCTGATTGTTTTAGTTTAATTTGTTTTATTTTCCCAGGCTTTCACTTCCTTTTGTTGTTTGCTTTTGGTTTCCCTCCCACATCAAATATTTTCTTCTCTCATCTCAGAAGAGACTTATTTTGGGTAAGATAAATTTTGTTTTAATAGAAACCATTTTCAGAGAAGTCTGCTACAGTGTCAAACCATAAATCACTATTTTTATGTATATAAGTTTTCAAAGGCTCCATGTAGTGTGTTTGGGAACTTGTTTGGTGTTTGTTTTACTATATAAGGTATTAAAGAACAAATGTCTGCAAATATAAGGCGGAAGAAAAAGAGACGCTGAGGACATAGACTTTTCTTTTCTGCATGTTCTGTACCTTTGTAACTTAAAAATAATAAAAATTGCCAAACTAGTTTCATTGAGAGAACAGACTAAAGGGTGGTGTGTATGAGCTGGAACCTCTAACCACTGAAGTTCCTTAATTATTTTGCCTCACAGTGAGAGCAGGATCTGCAGATTGCCTACATCAGGCATTAATGACCAGTTCTGCAATCCATTGATTCACTATACACAGGTCAGTAAGCTCTCCTGTGTGATTTACAGCAGCAGCATAACTTAGATCAGGTTTTCTTCTATTTCAAAACCGGAGCATAGCAGACAGAACTTTAATTTTTTGTACTACAGCTCCATATTAGGCTGGCAATGTGTATCTAACCCAACATCTCAAACTCTCTCTAAATTAGTTAAAGTCTAGTCTAATTGTACCAACAGTAGTGGAGTTACTCATACGATATGTGACTATGCTGGCTGGTGGACTGATGCCTGAACAAGAAGAGCTGTTGCTCCCCAGAGACCGAACAAACTGTCTTCCCACGGGTGAAAAACAGAGGAGACATGGCTAAAGCAGACTAATACACAGGCAGAAACAAGTCTAACTTTCATGCAGCTTGGCAACGGCGTATGCCACTTCTATTAAAACCAGTTCTGTTACGAAGTTGAGGGAATGATATGATGTAATTCATAATCAGGTTTTGAAAAGCACAAGCAAACAATTTCCAGAGAGCCTGTGGTGAGGGTTTTCAGTGTGTTCCACAGCTGCAGCCTGGTCTGAAGAAAAACTGCACAAAGAATTCTGAGAATTATATATATATATATATATATTTATATATATATATATATATAAAATTTAATACCCTCTCACTGTGACCACATAAATGTTGCTCCTAGGAAGCAAAACATGCAGTTATAAAAATGACAAGTTAATGTGTTTTTCTGTTTAAGTCACAAGCAGAAATTACTTCAATGATCTCATCACAGTCCCAAGTAGATGTTTGTCTCCATCAGAAACAGTTTCAGTTTGACATGTTTTGAAAATTATGTGAAGATGGTAACTGACAACTGAGACTGTAACAGTAGGCATTTAACAAATGAGACATTGTTTTGATTAAAATTTATGATAGAAGAATATTGCATGAAATACAGTTCTTCCAAAGAAAGACAGAAAATCTTTTAAAATAAATTAAAATAATTGGTTTTACTTGTCACATATAAATATGTTTAATTCAAATACAGGTGATTCATAGCCTCTGCTGGATTAAATTAACGAAGATTATTTAGTTTCTATCAATTTATCTTCATTGATTTTGGTAAAGTTGCACTAACAGTGCAGTAGCTGAGTGAGCATATACTTAAATACAAAAACTGAAATCTTTGTCGTAAACATAAATGGAATACATAAACATTAGTACCACTCCTCATTAAAGACCCAGTCCTGTGCAATCTGAGTCTGTGGGACTGTGCCAATATTTTCAGTGAGTCTGAGATTAAAGAGATTCTGAGGCAGGTGGACAGTCAAGTCTCCAGCCGAAATCCCTGTGCATGGCAGTGAGCTGTGTGAGTGGGCTGGTGGGTCAGACCTGTGCTGTTGTTGGGCAAAAGCTTGACTAGGACATGGCTTCCCAGGTTGAGCTTCTGCAGCCCCTTCTTGTCTGCTGTTTCCCAAACTGGTGTTAATCCCTGTGTATCTGGGACACAGGCAACTCAACTTCAATGTGATTCAGTAACCAACAGAGAGCTGCAGGTAGGAATGGAAGATGGTTATGGTGTATTTGCAGGTAAGATACCAAAAGACCTTGTTTGATAGGTTGAGTTTCCTGAGTACTGAATACTTCATTCCTGAATACATTACATTGCTGCAGGTCAGCCTATAAGGAAGCAAGGCATATTTTACTGAGACAGGAATGATTCTCCAAAAGAGCTGTAAAAAGGATTTTTCTTTTCGTAAAATTTCTCTAGAAGTGAGGAGCATCTGGCAGCAACCTCCAGTACTGAATTTAGTGTTTGTGTACATTCAACAAAAAGAAACGGTCAGGTGGTTCCAAATTCTTTGAAATTTCCAATAACAAAATGTCATATTTTTTGGATTCAGATTCAACAAGTTTCTTATGGTTGTTGATACATTTGTTAGTACTGAATGATGCTTTTGTTATGGCTACACATGATGTTCCTTTTCTGTTTGAAATAGCAAACTTACTGCATTTCCTTCCATATCGAGCAGAATTTCAGTGCCAGTGAAATAATCACAATGCAGCCACCATCTAAGTCTGCAATGCTCTCAACCTCTTCTATATCCTGATTAAGTCAATTCCCATAGTATCTAACACCCCAATAGCTTGCAAAGTGCTTTGGGATCAAAGAAATAGCAACATGGGAATGTCACCATCATATTGAGGACACATTTTCAAACAGTTATGACAGAATGTAGATTCAAATAAAAAGTATTTTTTCATCCTGAGCACAGAAGGAATTTAAGCATGATTTAAAAAGGCAGAGGTTTAATTATATTTTCAGAAATCAAGATTGGCCAGCTTAAGTATTGCAGCATGAAACCTACTATCAAGAATAGATTAATTGAGAAGTTCGATTGATCCTGTGTGTTTTTATAGCAGCTCATAGACATCTGAATCATTTCACTCATGTTATAAGTTTACAACTTGGTAATCATTACATGTAAGCCTCAGAGACTGATTATCACACAGAAGTTAGTATCTTCTGCAGAAGGCAAACTGTTGAAGTCAATTGATCGGAGTCTGTAGAAACTGTATTTTCTCTTGAAGACCTGAAGGTGAACTTAGATACTCTTTGCTATTAAATTAATCTGAGCTGCAAAGAAATCTGCTGTTGAGCAGAAAATGAGAACATAGTATTACATTTTGATCTATATGCTATAGCATTACGCTTTAGTCACAAGACACTGAAATAGACTTAAAAAAATATTATGCCACTTCTGAAGTGGAACAGAAACTCTCAAAGAAAACTATATATATCAGAAAACATGAATTGAAGCTAAACAAAACTTTTGCTATACTACATCTATTTAGATAGCAAGACAAACAGCAGTTGCAATAGTTTTCTTCAGGTCCTAAACAGAATATCTGGCCAAAAAATCCATCTGAAAACAGACACAGTATGGGAGACTGAAGGGCTAGGTAGGGGTTCTTTGATCATTTAATAAAGTAGGATGATCCAATAATGACAAAAACCTTGCCCCAAAATCAGACAAAGCAGACCTTTGTCCTGAGCTGCATGTAGTCTTATGCAAGTCCCTCACTCACTGTGTAATCAGCTGACTAATGAAGTGACTCTTTGTATTTTAAAAATTTGTTTTCCTGCTGATAGGAAAAGAAAAAACACCAGATCTGGAATTTTTTCACCAATTGAAATTCCCATTTTCTGAACACTTCTGGTGCTTCCCTGAATGACTTAATCACACTTTAAGTTTACATGGAGATTAGAGAATTGCAGAACTGTGGGCTGGAAGAGACCTCAGGAGTTCATCTTATCCACTTGCTGCCTCTGACAACATCAGTTTTGTCTCTGTTATTCCTGACAGATGTTGGAAATGCTCCTACACATTTCTGATGCAGAGGAGCCCACAGCATACCCAAGTTTTTTGTTACACTGCCCCTTTTCCTGTTGCAGCTTAAGGCCTCTACTTTTTAACCTGTTAGTAACCAACATGCATGTTTTTAAGGCATTTAGGTTATTTCTTTAATATTAATATTCTTGGCATAAAAACCAAAACAAATAAACAAACAAAAAACAATCCGGCCCATCAAAATTTCCCTACTAATGAGATCCTGGTTTGGGTTATGTATTAGACTTCCTCCTTCTGAAATTTACTTCCGGTGTCTCTTGTGTTGGAATAAAGGCATTTCTGATTAGGGTACATTATCACAGTTTCTCTCTCTTTTGATTATGTTGTACAAAACTTTGTCCCACTAACTTCTAAGCTTCTGTCCTGTTTAAACTTACCTGGAGGACTTTGCTCATTCTCCTGTCAATCCTAATTTACAACACTCCTTATTGTATTTGCAAGTGTGCAAAGATACTCTTCCTCGTCTTATTTTGGGGGAGTTCATCCTCATTCAGTAGTTCACAGATTATCATCCCGTGGTTAAGGAAGCAAAGCTCTGCTGCTGACATTATTTGCCTCGCCATATTTAGCCTCAGGCTGTGTTTGTCCCTGTTTGAACCCTGAATTTTCTCCTGGGAGGGCTGATGAGAGTAACCCCCGACACTGCCAGAGCACTGTAGTCACTTGTGGGCTGCTTAGACTCACCCTAGAGTCTGCCTTCGCATGAAGGAGAATGTGTACCAGAAGCCCAGATGTGTCTCTTTAGGCTGTCATTAACATTTTGGACCACAGTAATCGGGGCTGGGAGACAGATGGGTCTCTTCACTGCCGGTAGGGGAAAGTCACCAACTACTTTAATGTTTTGTTTTTCCTCTTGACAAGGAGAGTAGTTAATCTCCCAGTATTTTAGGTTTGTGCATTTTCTTCCTCTGCCATTGACATTGCTACCTGTGCTACCTGAGCTGCAAATTTATTTCTGGAAGAATTCAAAAGGAATAGCAGGCAAAGGAGATGTTAATAGGTGTTGTGGCTGTAGCTTTGCCCAAATTTTTGCTTTCGTGGTTGACATTCAGACTGTGTTCTATCTGGAAATGGTGACTTAAAAGGTCTGCACTATCTCCTTGCAAATGGGCTCTACTACTGGTTTTGTCTTCTGTACTGGGGAAAGCAAGGATCAAGATCTTGGTTCTTAGCTTTATCCACAGACCATGTACTTCTCTGATATTACAGAGCACACCATCGGGAACATGAAAATATCTCTAGGTGTTCGTGTATAATTTAGAACGTTATTAATGAAACATTGCCACTTCAAAGTTTAAATAGCAAAATAAGGATGCATAAAATGAGTGCAAGCTGATGTTAATTTTAACTTTTTTTTTTTTTATTACGTTTTTCATGTCAAATATGTCTTGATGACATTCTTATGCCATACAGACAGTATTGATTTATTGTAAAATAATACTACCCAGGAGATCAAGGCAGCTAAACAGCACTGACAATGAATTGAAGATATTTATGTGAATAAACATGAAAAGTTTACTGCATATTTGCAACATTTGTTGAGTATGAATGTTCACAGTTATTCATAAGAATATTAATTTTTCACACATAATTATAAATTATCTGAAAATTTGCCTCAGAAATAATTTTTATAATTTGCATTTTTTTTTAAAGTAGGCATTCTTACCTATTTAATAAAAAAGCAAGAGTAGTATATAATTGAAGTGTTTAGTAACACTTCACTAGAAATCAATCACATGCAAATGAATTGGGTGCATGAGTCAAGAAACCCAAAAGCTGAAATGAATTTGCAGCAAGCATTGTTTGAAAGTTAAGCACACAAAATATATGACAATATTGATCTCCAGAATGAAAGGCTTTGTTGACACAAAAACCAGAGCTGATGGTTGGGGTTTTTTTTTGTGTGTGTGATGCAGTCATTATCAATAATTAAATTTTCTCTTTTGTCATTTGCATTTTTGCTGTTGAGAAGGGAGTTAAGCTTAGTACTTCTAATCTGTTTTTCAATTTTTCACCTTTTGAATTAGTTTCAGTACTGATACCAGAATGCTTGCAAAATAAACACCCAGTAAAAACAAAAACAAAAAAACAAACAAAACCAAAATCCCCCCCCCAAAAAACAACGAAAAACACCACTTTGTGATAACAGATTTCAAAATTTAATTGAGCAAAACTAGGCAATTTCATCCTCTGTTATGGCCCTGTTTACTTGAGAATAAGTGACATAGCGGAAAAATATAGTTTTATTTATTAAAAGAATATAGTTTTCAGAACAGTACCAAAAGGGTAAAAGGGAGTGCAGAAAACTAATTTTATTTTCATTATATTCAGAGTTCTCTGTTGTCTTGGAGATCCAGTTTCATGACAAAAGTTCATGGAATAATAGGTGGGGGTTCACCCTTTTCAGTTGTTTGCTTGTGTGGAAAGAAAGAGTTGCTATGTCATGCAGTACAGCTTCTTTGGGTCATTTATATAAACCACCTGTTGGGTTATTCCCAAACACTTAAAGGCTGGCGCACAAAATATTAAAGCTCTGAAAACAATCTGATAGGATACAGGAACCCTGTTATTACAGTGGTTATACAGGTAATATTTCTAAATTCATCTCTTTGGAACAAAGCTTTTAAGGCTGTACTTAACTGAACCTGCACTAATAGTCTCATTTAAGGCTTTGAAGCCCATATAAATATTTACAGATAAGTATCTTTTAAAGTGCTTTCCTGTTGCAGAATAGGGTGTGATTCAAGCTCCTGAGACATGTTGCACCCTGGCTGAGCCAGGTCAGCCACACCACAGCCTGGCAGCCCAGGTTCACACAACACAAAGAGTGAAGATGATCCTTGTTCTCTCTGCACTTACCAGAAGGGTGCTCTTGAAAAGCAAAGTCAGGAGGATAGGACGATAGTTTTGGATGGTTTACGCACTTGGCATTATCTGTATTTTTCTGCTTTATATCGTTGTGATCATCTGAGTTGGTTGGGAATGGATTTTATTATAAACTTTAGAGATGAGTCAATTCGCAATGCTAAATATACCGCAATCTTTAACTATAATAATTTATTTCAGAATTACATCAGTTTCTGATCCAGAGGAAACAAAGAAACAAGCAGGTATCTAAATTTTTATGTGACTTGGACACTCCAGGACAAATGGTAATGTAAGTCAGAGTAATCAATATTTGTCTTCATTTCACTTCAGTTTCATCTCTTGTTGAGTGTTGCCAAAATAAAGGCTGGTACAGCCAATCCCAAATGTTAGCTCGAATGAGTCACTCATATTGTTTGCATAGAAGGTCAGATAATTGTTATTCAGTTTATCAGCATCTTGCTTTTTTTCTTTGAAGCAGTGATGAATACAAATAATTTTTGAGGCAATGCAAATGAATAATCGCCAATGTCAGTGTGGTCTGCTTTGTACAGCTCTCAAGGCTCTTGCTTTGCTTTCTGCCCATGACTTAATCCATGTGTTTCAGATGGGCAGCTATTTGCTACGATTTTGACAACAGGGAATAAATACCAGGAGCAATTATTTTTGGCATCATACAGCTGTGATTTAAACAAAGATTGTCATGATTTTCTTACATTCTTGTGGTTTTCATCCTCTGAGTTCAACATGATCTGAGGCTTCCCTGCCAAAAGAAAGGAAGAAAGAAAGGAAGAAAGGAAGGAAGAAAGAAAGGAAGAAAGAAGGAAAGAAGAAAGGAAAGAAAGAAAAAAGAAGGAAGGAAGGAAGGAAGGAAGGAAGGAAGGAAGGAAGGAAGGAAGGAAGGAAGGAAGGAAGGAAGGAAGGAAGGAAGGAAGGAAGGAAGGAAGGAAAGAAGGAAGGAAGAAAAGAAGGAAAAGAAGGAAAGAAGGAAAGAAGGAAAGAAAGAAGGAAGGAAAGAAGGAAGGAAAGAAAGAAGGAAAGAAGGAAAGAAAGAAAGAAAGAAAGAAAGAAAGAAAGAAAGAAAGAAAGAAAGAAAGAAAGAAAGAAAGAAAGAAAGAAAGGAAGGAAGGAAGAAAGGAAGGAAGAAAGGAAGAAAGGAAGAAAGAAAGAAAGAAAGAAAGAAAGGAAGAAAGAAAGGAAGAAAGGAAGAAAGAAAGGAAGAAAGAAAGAAAGGAAGAAAGGAAGAAAGAAAGGAAGAAAGGAAGAAAGAAAGGAAGAAAGGAAGAAAGGAAGAAAGGAAGAAAGAAAGAAAGAAAGGGAGGAAGGAAGGAAGAAAGAAAGAAAGAAAGAAAGAAAGAAGGAAAGAAGGAAAGAAGGAAAGAAGGAAAGAAGGAAAGAAGGAAAGAAGGAAAGAAAGAAGGAAAGAAAGAAGGAAAGAAAGAAGGAAAGAAAGAAGGAAAGAAAGAAGGAAAGAAAGAAAGAAAGAAAGAAAGAAAGAAAGAAAGAAAGAGAAAGAAAGAAAGAAAGAAGAAAGAAAGAAAAGGTCAGGGAGAGGCAGGACAGGGAAGGGAGCTTCATTTTGTAAGCCTAAAAGCTAGACATGAAATATGAGATAAAATACACACTTCTTTTCCACCAGAAGATACAGTAACCACACAGACACATTTTATATTTCTGTAAAAAGGAACTGGGTTACTGAAACCACTGGAGAGCTGGAGAGTAGATTATAGCTCCGTGTGCTAGCAGGAATGCAGGACTGATGTTGTGGTCAGCCCTGTGGTTCTGAGGGGCTGGGCAAAAAGCTACTGAAGTTGCTGATGATTGCGGGCCTCTGTATATTCCACACAGGAATTGTGTCCATCTGAATGTCTAAGTTTCTATGCATTTTACATTTCGAGCTAAATCTGCATCATGGGAGCTTCTGGATCTTCCACGATGGGACGGTGACAGTCTGGGTACTGATGAGGCGTATGGTGGTGGAGTGCTGATGAGGATTTTCAGGAAGATTCGGGGAATTCTTCAGTTGCACACTGGCAACTGAGCAGGAAAATCTGAGGCAAAAGACAGAAAACTCCTCATGTGAGTCATGGGAGAGAAAGGTCTCCCTCAGTGTCACTACTGGTACCTGGAGCAGCAGAGGAACAACAGCACATCCCTAGGGCTGCCTCACACAAAAGGACAGGTCAGACAGTCTGGCAATGAGAAAATCTGTCTCTTCTGCTCTTCCTTTCCCAGATCTCCTTAAAGGTCTTGTAAGATTTGTGCTGAAAAAGTACTACTCCCCAAACTCAGTAATTACTTGAGGTGCATCACAGAAAAGAAACACTCTGAGGCATTTTCCCATGTTGGAGACTAATGGTCTTAAAATTTTTCTTTAATATCCATGAGTGCAATAAAACCTATTAATCCATATTCCATTTTTATGAGTAGAAATTCTACTACTGAAATACCTTGCAGAAAACTTGCCTTACTTTGGTGTGCTGGGCAGTTTGCAAAACACGGCTGTTGACTGTGAATGTGTTCTTATTTGAGTTTTCTGCAGGAGAGCATTGTGATGACTGGATTTTTTTCTTTAAGAGAAACATAGCCTTTGCTCATGTTCCTTGCAATCAGATTTTAAACATGTAAGGCATGAGAAAGGAGGAAAAGACTGGTCTCATAAAACTTGAATCTGCGTAAGACATTATTTTAAATATATTGTACTTACATCTACTATTCTTTTTTTACTGTAAGTATGAAGAAGTCTATACACATATAAGATAAATATAGGAGGAAAAAGACCTGTGTATTACGCCTGTAATGCTCATCTTCCAAGATGCAATCAAAATAAAGGAATGAAATTTGCATTGGAAGTGAAATGCTCATATTTTAAAATTTTACACTGTAATTTCAATAAGTTGGTCTAAGTTGAACGGCTCTCATGTGGAATGCTGATGTGGCCTCTGCTGTCAGACATCTTTCCTAATAAGGTAAATCGCACAGTGTTTGGTCAAACTAAGTTCAGGGAGGGATCTCCAGCTTAAGCTCTTTTTGCCAAAAGACACTAGCAAACCACAGGTTAAAGTTCATGTCCACCGATAACATATTGCCAATCCAACAAGAAATGCAATCAGTGTGTATTTGTTACCTCTGACAAAAACTATATTATTATTTTTAAATGACAGCTTTTCTTTAGAGCAGTCATCTTCCTGTCATCTGAGAAAGCTTATCTGAAACAGATGGGAAATAGCCTCTGTTTTTTCAGAGCTTTGCTTTTTTTTTTTTTTTTTTTTTAATTTTATTTCTTAGGTGTAGAACTAAACAGTCTGCTTTTAATTTGTTAGAAACAAGACGGAATAGCATGACTTCTGCATATGACCTGTCCTTGTAAGTCTGTCTCATTGATTCTCTGGTATTTCTTGAAATTATTACAAAGCACTATGGCAAATAGTTGTATTATATATTCTTTTAAAAATTTTACTGGTTGCTTATGTTTAAATAAGAGTACAAACAGGTGATAAATGTTATTCTCTGTGAGAATATACCCACATACTAGGTGTGGCACTGTGTAGAAATAAATAGTTAAAGCTTGGATCATACATTGCCTATACATGGGTCAATAGAGTTCAAGGTATTTGGGGATAATTGCAGATGAATAAAAGGATGTAAGCTATGCTTTTATTTGTCTCCCTTCAGATTAATGACGAGCTATTTCTCTCTCTTTCTGCCTGTCTAATATCTGATGGTTTATGGTGCCATGCAGGATCATACTACCTATGAATTTTCCATAAAAAATCAATGTCAACGTGAAGCTGATTTCTGAAAATCTCTTGGCCCTCTTCCTCTTGAGAGTGAAATCTTCTTAATTGACTAGTTTTGAATTTCTATGAAGCTTGATTTTGTAGTTGTAAGGATTTATGAGTAAAGACCTTCAGCATAACAGACATAATTTCTGTGGTTTCTGGGGTTTCCCCTTCCCTTCCCTTCCCTTCCCTTCCCTTCCCTTCCCTTCCCTTCCCTTCCCTTCCCTTCCCTTCCCTTCCCTTCCCTTCCCTTCCCTTCCCTTCCCTTCCCTTCCCTTCCCTTCCCTTCCCTTCCCTTCCCTTCCCTTCCCTTCCCTTCCCTTCCCTTCCCTTCCCTTCCCTTCCCTTCCCTTCCCTTCCCTTCCCTTCCCTTCCCTTCCCTTCCCTTCCCTTCCCTTCCCTTCCCTTCCCTTCCCTTCCCTTCCCTTCCTTTCCCTTCCCTTCCCTTCCCTTCCCTTCCTTTCTGCAAGGTTTCCTGCACTGTCCCAGGCTGTGAAGGTGCCTCATCTTCTCCAGGAGCTGATGACATCCGTTCAGCTCAGACTGTGCCACCCCTAGCTCTGACATGGCTTCTGACCAGCATCAGCCTAAAGGAGGGCAATTACTAAGGGTGCTTATATGGAAAAATGTGAAACTAGGCCTTGTGAAATTCCTATGAAATATCTGATTTGTGTCTTAAATATGTACCAGAGGATAATGGAGAGCCAGGGAATGGATTTAGGGCTATTATGCTGTCAGTGTCCTGGATCTTTAGGGCAGAGGCACAAGATATAGACTAGAACATGACCTTTATGCACTCAGATATTGACACTTGAACTAAGGCTATTATTAATATGACATTAATTCACATCACAGTTAGCATTAGTACAGTGCAATTAATGCAAGGTCATTGATTTCCTCTTTTTGATCATCAGCCAGTAGGACCAATCCTATGGCGTGATTCAGCTGCAATTGTGTAGTTATATGGTAGTAGGGAGGATACAGCAGAGAAAAGGACCAAATACTCAGTATTTGTCAGCCACCTGTTAAAAATATCAGCTTTCTCTCTGTTTCTGTGGACTGTATCCCTAATAAAGGCCCTGGTCTTGTGAATGGATCTGTGTGTGGGGTTCATTATTTGAACCTCGGTCTGAGTGGTTAAACAGAGAAAAATCAGCAACTTTACTTTGAAAAAGAATTTCAGTTTCATGTGTCATCTGCACTACTTGCTTTAAGTGTGAAAAAGGTCTTATTGCTTCCTCTCCTAGAACAGATGCCAAGAGTAAAACACTTGGCCAAAGTTACAGATATGCAGCTTCTTTTCCCACAGGCCTGAAATGTGGGGGCAGATGCTGCTCTTTGATAAAAGGAATCTGAGCTTCAGGCCTTTTCAAATGCATATGGATGTCTCTTGACTTTACGAACTATGGTCCAAACAGAGAAATAAAGAAGAAAAGATTAGGTAGCAGAAGGATCTGAGAGTACAGTCTAATATTCACTTCGCATAACTGTGATATATTTACAATTTCCTTTGAAATTATATGATACATTTTCTAACTATGAAAACACAGATTCAGTTCATCTTGTTCACTGTTAATCCTGTATCAAACATACATGCCAAAACTATCACAAATTTAACACTTGGAACATCTTAACACTGCAATCATTAAAACTCTGCAGAAGGTAAAATATTCATTGAGAGGAGGAAGTAAGCCTGAATCTCTCAAAAAATCTATAGGAATTTGGAAAATACATGACAAAATCTTTTCTTTACAACGAGACACTAAAAATATGTCTTTAAGCAACTTTTCCATAAATCCTTTATCTGTATTATTTTTGTCTATTATTGGTCAGAGTACTTATTTGTTTTAACAATTACTAAATCCAAAATTGGATATCTTCTTTACCAAAATATCGATTTGTTTACACAGCTTGTGGTTTCCTGTCATAGCTGGGAACACAGTTCAACCTGGGAGGAGCTTTCCGGCCCGTATAAATTAGACTGGAATTGAACTGCACTGGTAATTGATGGTAGAGAACCACGCAAAATTTTTGTAGTGAATAGATAAACATTATTAAGTATTCATCAACTATTCATGTTGATGACATGCAGTCATCTACAGACCACTGTACAATTAAAGTTTTACTGTGAGTAGGCAATTACAAGGAAACTGTGACAGGCTGTTTTATGGTGGTCTTTTATTTCACGTTTAAAGAAGGGATAAAATTTAATCTCTTTAATTTAATTTAATGAATAATTTCTTTATTTACTTTTTTATTAATGGGTAATTAAGCGGTTTAACTGAGGTGTCCTACGTTTTGCCTGAGTTTGCAAATCACAGAGTTTATAGTCACACAGCTGTGCCTCCTGCCAAAGCGTCAGCTCTGAGTCTTCTTCCGTCCCATGGCAGAGCAGTGGACACAGCCCATGGCTGCGAGATGGATTCACCACTGCTCTACTTATGCCACTGAGCTTCAGAAGATCATGACCCTACCTGTGGGTTGTTTGATCTACCGTGGCCAATCCTCTCCTCGCATGGTGTAGTGAGTAGTGCTTGACGCAGAGGGACAAGAGGGGCTACATACTGCAGTGCCCAGGCACAGGTTATGGGTGCAAGGGAAAAGTCAGGTGAGACAAAAGGCTGTGGAAAGTCCTCCTGGCGATGGTTGCTGCTGCTGGAAGGGGTTGATGAGGGCACAGGGGACAAGCTATAGGCAAGCATAAAGGGGAAGGAGCTCCCAGGAAAAGTCATCCCATTAAGATTGCTTTCCCATCTTCCAAGGAATGATAAGCTGAGTTCACCATATGTCTCAAATTCCAGTTAATCCCTTTTTCTCCTATTTCCCTTCTTGTGACTGAAGATTTGCCGTTCCATCTTGAACAAAGTTCAATTTTGTTTACGTTACTGAGAAGGCTTGAGCTGGCTATGAAAAGTCTTTTTTTTTCTCTCAACAAAAAAACAGTTTCAGTCAAACGGAATTACTTGGCTTTTTTCTTCATCAAAAAATTGAACTTTTTTTAAAGAAAATGATTCTGTTGTCGTCGTGCCTTTATTTTATTTGTTTATTTTTTTTTTTTCCAGAAATAACAGCTCTTCTTTGGCTGTCCTGAAGCTGTTCAATCCTCTCTACAGACCACAATCCATCTGACACTGTGTTACGTAAACTGCAGACCATGGAGGGAAGAGGCACAAAAAGGGAATACTTATTTCTCTGTGATAGTTTTCAGCACATTTGCAGTTGTCAACGTCTTACCTTCCTTTTATTCTTTTTTCCCTGGAAAAACCTTTTTGGCAGGTGGGGCATTTATCAAAGAACAAGAAAGGCAATACCCAGACAACTAGATCAATTACAATTAGTCGGACCAGATTGTATGTAAATTAAGTAGTAACACAGTGAAGTAATAATCTTTCCAAATGACTGATAATAACACTTACAAATTCTTGGAACAGCCCTGCTGACTGAAGAGAGGTAAATCAAACTCAAAACCAGAAGATGACCACCATGGCAAATAGTGTCCAGTCAGTCACATTTCTTTTCTCAGGAAAATGTTTCCATTAATGCAAATGTAGGTATAATTTAATATTGAAAACTTCCATAAGAGTAAAAAGTAAATAAAGGACAAACTGTACCAGGAAAATATGACTCGCTGATTTGACAGCATTACAGAAATAGTCAGATTAAGAAAACATTCCATTTGAGTGGCCATTACTTAGGAGTTATCTGATTCATAGTTTGTTTTTGTTTTGTTTTTCTTTCATAGCATTTGGGTCAAAAGGGATCACTGGAAAATCCAGACCATTCTCCTGCTTGCGAAAAGACTTTACATTTCACCCAAAAGCTGATGTGTAAAGCCCTTTTTTTTTTTCTCCCCCATTGTATTCTCTGTGTTTGGCTGACATGTATCTGGACTATCTTCCTTACAGGGAAAGGCTAAGACAGCTGCGTCTATTTAGCCTGGAGAAGAGAAGACTGAGAGCGGATCTTATGAATGCTTATAAATATCCTCAGGGCGGGTGTCAAGAAGACAGGGCCAGACTCTTCAGGGTTGCACAATGATAGGATAAGGAGCAATGGTCACAAACTGAAAAGCAAGAAGTTGCATCTGAATATGAGGAGAAACTTCTTTATGTGGCATAAGACTGGAACAGAGAGGTTGTGGAATCTTTGGGCACAATTCTGTGCAACCTGCTCTGGGTGAACCTGCTTTAGCAGCGGGGCGGACTAGATGATCTGCAGAGGTCCCTTCCAACCCCAACCATTCTGTGGTTCTGTGATTCTGTATTCAGAATTGCATTCATTCTTGAGCTGAAGAACAAAGGGTAATTCTGTCACCCACCTTGGGAATTCACCTCAATGGTTAGTCATTTTCGCTCAAAAATATCTTCAGTGATTTTTTGACTTTGACTTTCAGTGATGATGCAACATAATTAGATTTTTAATAAGGCACTTACTAAAGCATTTAATACTGGAATAATTTTATTTAGAAATGGTTTAGAGAATCATTAGAGTTCTTTATAAACTCTGAGATATTGATGTTTGTTAGGAAAGGCTTGTTTATGCCTTTTATTTATTTAATTAATTAATTAATTAATTTATTTCTTTTTTCTTTCCAAGCAAATCTTCTAAAATATGGTGCAATGTCTCTTTTTCTTTTTAACACCCTCCTTTGAATCCTAGTCTCAGGATACATTTCAACAGATTTCACAAGCCATTTGCAAAGTGCAAGTCTGTGAGGCAATACCTTTGCTCTGTGCTCTATTTGGACAAGAATTTATGAAAAAGAGTGGGAAGGGAAGAGGTGGAAGATGAGATGCTGTGCCCAAAATCGGTAAGCAGTCTCCTGAGATCTCCTGGCATAGATTGAAATCTTTGTTGTACTTTATTCAGTTGAGAAACTGAGACTCAAGCATCTTGTAGTTCACACTTGCCTACTCTAATGATTGGCTTCTATAAAGCATATGCTTTGTTTCTGTCTTTTGGAGCTGTTTCAATTATCAAATGTGACTAAGAACGAACCAATGTCAAGGCTTGATTGTAGCTCTCCCACACAGCAGAGAAGTACACCAACTGAAGTGCACAACCTGTCAGCACCTTGTTCCTCCTTTTTCTGTAGCAAAAATTAATCCTAGAGTACAGATGTATCATCACACACAATTAAATAATCATTTCACCTTAGTGAGATAAACCCCTGCCAGAATGTGGTGTTGGAGCATCCCAGCTCTAAGTTAAAATACAGTAGTTTAAATGACAGTGGAGTTCAGATAGACTCCTAAATTCCACCTCACACCAAAGATAAGTGAAAAACACAGCCTTGAAATGACCTTGCAGCCAACTTGGAAGAGTTGGTTACATGTTTATGCACCAGGTTTCATCCTACTACAGAAAATCAAATGTTATGAAAGTTGAAAGTCCTTTTAAGACTGTGAATTTGCTTTCATTTAGACTTACCATAGAATTGTTTCTCTATTTAATTATATTTTCTTTGGAATTCTTTTATTCATGCAAAATGACTGGCAAACAACATATGTAAACATAATTTGAAATCTTGTTTTAAAACTTTCCTACTTGATTTCTCACTTTCTAATGAATACATAGTCTTGGAAATAGTTTGGCCGGCATGAAACTGTGAACTACAGTCACCTGATTCAAGTTTAGATTGAATAAGAGTTAATCAGTAATCGATTAATTCTTTGTAGCAGCAGATATTTTTCTCATTCATTGCTTATTGACAGGACTGCCAGACACTAAACTGAACAATGAGTGCTTTCTTCTCTCTCCCTACCCCTCCCCAGGTACAAACTGAACCCAAATGTTGGCTTCAAATACTCCCACATTGTTTTGGGGTGGGGAGAAGTAATTTTGGATTGAAATGTTATTGCCAAAGCCAATTCCGCTAGCAGTCCAATCTTTCTAAAAGAGATATTCTAGCTCATGTTAGAGTTTCCTTGTTTTCGCAGATTGTGACAGTATAAAGCTTTAGTTTTTGCTTTGTTTACTGTATGTGCACCATATGTTCTGCTTCACTAAAGGCATGTTGCTGAGCAAGGTAGAAGGTGACCTTATCCCATCTGTCATAATCTGGCTCGGGTACAAACATCTGGTGAGATGGGACGTTTCACTTTCTTGGGGAGCAGCCCAGCATTGGTATTCAGAGGAAATCCATGGACTCAGCAAGCAGGGAGGTGGCAACATGCGTCAGGGCTGGGAGGCTCCTGGGTCATGGACAGGACTGACGCCAAGAATCAGCCTTTGGAGGTGCTTGGAAGAAATCACCTCACAGCTCAAGTGGGACAATGTGAACACTGACACAACTCAGGAAGACTTTAAAAGCTGCTGGGCTGAGGATATATCTGGAGTGAGGGACCAGTCCTGAATGGTGGGGCACAGAAGGAGAGACTGGTTTTCTAACCTTATTGTTTTCCCAGAAGAGCTGAGCCTTCTCTCTTTCAGAAGTTAAGAGCTAGAGACTACCAGGGCTTTAAAGTAATTTTGATTGTGTTACATTGGTCATTATGAAGAACAAGTGTGCAGGGATAACCTTAATGCTCTGTCAGACACACTGTCTGTATTTTGTGTGACCTACAGTCCTTCAAAATAATTTGCTTTAAAATAATTTCGTCAAATAATCCTCACTGAATATAACCTGAAGTAGGAGGGAGCAACATTAGACAAAGTTTTCCAATATAAAGTGCCTGTTGTACCTTAACACACCTAGCTAGTTCTAATACTTAATAACATTTATTTGTTTGTTTGTTTGTTTGTTTGGCCTTTTTCAAATAACCAGAAAGTAGCAGGTCTGAATAAATAATAAGTCAGAAAAGACCTAAGGTCTATGTTACACGTACGGTTGGATGAGGTGATGGTTACGTTCCTCTTTCAACTACTGAATCTGATATCATGAAGCTTTACAGCTATATGAGGTGTGAACTCATCTGAAACCTCCATTTAAAACAAGTAGAACACAAAAAAAGGAAATGGCCTAGAAGCCTTTTGTTTCTCTTTGCTTGTATCACAATTCCTTTCCCATTTGAATTCAAGGGCCTGAACAACTTGATCTTACATTGAAGTTAGCCCTTTACTGAACTGATAAGGTGATCTGCAGAGGTTCTCTTGAACCTAAATTATTTTCTGATCCTACAATTCAAATTGTCCTCTCATGCAGTGAAATTATTTTTTCTTATCTAAATTTCATAGAATTTTAAAAAAAGCCATATTTTGTCCAAAATAAAAATATATCTTTTCAAGGTTGTGGAGTGCTGAATTGTTTCAGACAATTGTGGTGAATAATTTTTTGTTATTAGAATTTCAGTTAATGTCTATTACCTAAAAAAATCTAAAATGAAATAAATTTTAAAAGTCTTTATGTTGGTAATATATTTATTTTGATGTTTTGGTTTTTTTTTAGTACAAATTCACCACATAAGGATCCATATTCTCTTATTGTTGCTACTCAGAATCCAGCTACTTATCTATGCTGTTGTGTGCCAATTACAGAAAGAGAAGTCCATGAGATTATCTGAGCTATCCTGTTTCAAGCAAACATAAGTTTTATGTTATTCTGTGTCAAATGTTACTTGCAGCATTTGGGAGTTAAGATGCATAATATATATTATATTTCTCATATATCAGAGAAAATTCTTCTCATTCATTTTCTCTACCTAGATGGTCAAATCTCTCAGCTTGTTTGATTGACAAATCTCTAGATGTTTCTACGTACAAATAGAAAATATTTTATATAAAATAATGAAGAAAAAACTTCTATTTTCAGTATGTGGCAGTTTTTCACTCAATATCCAAAAATATACTATAATGTGTGAAGCATAATAATCCATTTAGTATGTGCCATTGAAGTATTATCTTGACTTACGACACATGCCAGACTCTCTTTCACTTCCTTTCTGCATGCAGTCCTTCTTTGCCATAAAAAATTCATAAAACTTGATAAAAATATTGCAGAATTTTTTTGTGTGTGTTTTAACTTCTTTACCTAGATTTTCAAAGTTCTTTTTGTTTGTTTTTGGCTTTTTGTTGTTGTTGGTTTTTGTTTGTTTGTTTGTTTGTTGTTGTTGCTGTTGTTTTTTCTTTTGGTCCAGAAGTTATCTCTAAACTGTCCTTATATATTTCTTCTGCTTCTGTATTCATTTGTTCCACTTCAAATCATTACAAAATTCACACTGGTGTTCCATTCAGCAGCAACAGTAGTAACATCCTTGTTCAGGGTGATTTCCCTAAGGTTTCCCTTACAAAAGTAATTTTGGACTTTCTGTACCATTTAATAAAGGTTCTTTGAGCATCAAATTTATTCTTCTGGAACATGGCCAGGAGAAAATAGTCATTGGTTTCTTTGAAAAAGAGATCCAAGTTACTTTTAACAAGCTGATTTTGAAAGATAGCTGATTACAGCTACTTGTAACCCATTTTTTTGCCACATCCTACTCCAAAGTATGCTTCAAATGAAGTCTGTGTGAAAGATTACAGCAAGGTGAAATGTGTGAGATTAAATGGATAACACTGAAGTGAACATTCAAGGCCAAATTAGGAACAGTTGAAAGGCACCAGTTTCATAAAGTCACTGAAGTTCCAGTAATGAGCTTAAAAAAACTGCTAAGATTAATGAAATTTGCCAGACCTCCAGCTAAACTCCTTCTTTCCAAACTACCTAATAACACCCACACATTACTGGAGAGCAACACCTCAGAATAATTCCACATGTGTCTCTGGGTAGCAGCTTGGATCTCATAAATCTCCTTGTTTCAGCTGTTTCAGCACTCCTGCTGAAGACCTTAGCTGATCCAGACAGACATGCAAATTTTCTAACCTAGGCACATGACATTTTCAGCACTGTAATGACCTCCTATTTGTCATCCTACAAGAAACTATCTCTTCCAGCACATGGCAGGACTGGTCTGGGACATTCCTGTTTCATAGCCCCAAATCAGGATATCAGAAGCAAAACACGAGGGCCATGCTCCTGGCCTACTGCAGCCTACAATCTGCCTTTCCTTGGCACGCAGTGCCCATCATCCCAGCTGTGCCACTGATGGGCTCCCTGCTGGTCTACTTCAGTGAACAGTTTCTGTCTCTTAGTATAAATAATATGTTCTGATATACAGCCGCAATTGTAAATTTATCTTGCAATGCGGTAAACACTTTGTCACAGGAAGTTTTCCTTGGAATCCATAATGAATTAACTCTATTCCTGTGTACTTTGTGATGTCCCTAAAGACATTTTATTATTATGGAAATTCTCTACACATTTTTAATAAGAAGATGTAGGGTTTCCTTTGAATTGTTTTGTAGCATCAATAACATGTATGCCCTTTCCTTCTTAGTGCTAAGCATACAGCCAAGTAATCAAAACTTCTATAAAAAGTCCTGAAGTAACTGCACATACTGGTGTTTGTGCTGCTTTGATCAAAGATCAGATCGGTGGGCTAGTGTTTAAATAATTTGATTATGGTTTCTAGAAAAAAAAGTAATTGAAGTGGAAGCACAATTAAAATTTTTGAACACATATTAATCACTGAAAGTGCTCAGCACCTTGTGGAATAAATAACTCTATCATGGTTACTGTTATAGTGTAAGTTGTTGTTTTAAGGATGATTAGTCAGGTAGATATAAATGAACTTTGGAACGTAACTGATGAATCTGAGACTACAATGTTAAAGAATATCTTCTATAAATTTCATTTTACCTTTCCTGACATACATGGCTCTCATTCCCATTAGCTCATGAGCATATCTTGTCTCTCATTTTACCTTCATTTACTTATTAACCCCAGTAAACAGAACAGGAACTAAGAAAAATGTGACATCTGGAATCACACAGGAACATTGTAAAAACTGGAAAGGAAAGCTTTGAGTCCACAATGGTTAAGCAAACAGAAAAAACACATATCGTCTGTATCCAGCAACCATTCGGTTTCTATCATAAGCATATGGTGACTCAAAGTAGAATGAAAAGGCAGTGCAGAAAGATAACACAAGTTGACTAGGCTAAATGTGAAAGACTGTGTTTGAAAATTGTGTTTAAAGCTCATTAACAAGATCTTGATTTTCAAATTTAAAAGGGAGTTGTAGATAACTTTTATAAAAATTTTTCTTAGTAAATGTCAAATACACATTCTTGACATTTGTATTCCTCAAGACAAAACCACTATGAAAAAAAACCACATTAAAAGTATTAAGTTGGTATATGCGATATGTCATGATGGGAGTAAACTGAGCTATGAAAATCAGTGACAATGAGTGAATAGCAAAGTACAGAGAGAAAAATAACTAAATATACCACAAATAACTAAACTAGTTACCTACATGCACACACACATATTTGATGAAGAACTCTGAGTTAGAGATTACTGCTCAGGAAAAAATCTTGGAGTTGTAATTCATATTTCTATGAATAGTTCAGTAGCGGCCATGGAAGCAGCCCAGATAGTAGGAGTTACAGGGAAAGGCACAGGAGTAAAAAAGAAACAGTTTCATTATGTGACTTCCAGTCCACAGTGCAGCTCGGTCTTGACTCCAGGGTACTGTTCTCTGCATCTCAAAAATGCTGAGGAAGAACTGAAAAGGACTGAGAGAAAGGAGATCAGGGTGACAAAGGGTCTGGCAAGCTGCCATGAAGGGAATGATTCAACAAGGTAGGTCTCTTCAGGCAGGAAAAGAGGCAGCTGAGGCAAAGATATGAGAGAGGTCTGTAAAATCTCAGAGGGGACAAAAAGCATGAACAGAAAACAGTTGTTCCCTGTTTTTCATAATATAGGAACTAAAGGCCATCAACAAATCAGATTATCAGCTGTTAAGGTGCAAAACAGACAACAGCAAGTATCAAAACGATAGAATTTATTTTCTCAAGACATGTGGATGTCAAAAATGTATGTTACTTCAACATGCAAGTAGGCTGGTTCATACATGAGATAAATCTGTCCAAGACAAGTCGAAACAACTCATGTTCACCAAGTCAGAAACACTACTTTGTACCCACTAGGTTGGTCTTAAATAGATAATTCTGGCCAACATCTGAATATCAAGAGGTATCTGTTTAGAGAATTATTACCTATCTTCATTAAAGAAAAAATAATAATGTAAAAAATCCTTATATTTAAAGAAAAAAAGACTCTGCAATCTGCTTCTGGATACTGACTGTGAAGAAACTCAGATTTCAATGCTGCAAATATTAGAGTCATGATATAAATTCATGGTGTACACTCCCCTTGAATTCTGAGTTCAGTTTCGTCAGGTAGTGTGGTTGTAGCAGAAAAGGGAAAATACAGAGCAGGGCTGTGTTAGAAATGAGAAGAGACAAAGAAGCACTTCACAAAACAATAAAAAAGAACCCTTGGGTGAGAATGAAATTTTGGAAGATAGGTAGATAGATCTATTGATCAATCTAAATGGTATAAACTATCAGGAGTCCCAAAATCCCCAAATCTCTACCAAAAATCTGTGGCCCTGTAGCCCAATAAAAATGGTATTGCCATTGTTTGTAATATCTTACAAGTTTTTGTAAATCTCTTAATGACAAAGATATGTTTTATTCTTATTTAATTTAATCTGCAGCTTCATAATAACTGATTTTAAATACATTTCTCATGAATCTTTCATTGTAATACTGTGATCTTTTTTCCTATCCTGTTAAATATGTTTCACCATTTACAAACAGATGATGTTCCAACAAAAGATCAAACTATTTTAAGTACTCAAACTTTCATTATTGTCTTCAATATTTCTTCTGTGTTTATCACCACCTATAATCACCCCTTCTGATTTGATATGCATTTATGAAGACCTTGAAATAGGAATTAGCTTTTGAGACTTGGACAGATTTTGTGGAGGGAAGTCAGTTGTCTTGTAAGCCTTTTTTAATCGTATGGCCATATGCTAGGTAGAATAAAAATGACCTATTTTGTATTGTTTGTTTCAGTTTGTTTCTTATTATTATGAGAATAAAATCTGGCAGTTGAATGAGGAGCTCTCACTTCTTTTTGTATGGTGCAATGAAAGAAATAAAACCCTGGTGAAAGATGTTTTAATACTTTAGAAACCAAGAGCACTGCACTCGTGCCAACATTTCCCAAGTCCAAAAGATGCATACAAGTTTGGATAATGAAACCACTAGAAAATAGTTCAAAATGGATTGAATCAGTCTCAAACTCAGCCAAAACAAACTGACTGCTTTTAATGATTTTTTACCAAATAATGGGCAAAAGGATTCTTGAAAGAGTCCTTCAGACAGAGAAGAGAGGGCAAGTGTTAGTATTAGGGCCCCATGTTCATCCTCTTAGCTTGTGAAAACTTCGCATGTCAGACGTCTGTGCACATCAAAGAAGGGGCTATGACTGGGGGAATCTGTTTGTTTTTCAGTTTAAGTAGAATACTTTCTCAGAATTGTAAATTCAGAGAGCAGCAACACAACTTGGCTAGGAAACTTCACGCTTGCTTGAATTTCTCTGGAAACACTTATGCTATGCTTCTGAAATAAACCCACATACTCAGCCTACTGATAGACTTGGGCTGAGGCTGGAAGCACCCATGGGGTTGATTTGTGGGCTGCACAGTGGAACGACTGCTGCCTCATACATTTCTTTGTGATTCTCCAATAAAACTGTCACTGCCAGTGTCTGATGCTACTGAGAAGCCACAGAATGATGGTATTATGGAAAGCCCTTGAGTACACTGAATTTTTTAAAATTATTTTTTTTGCAATTTGGGACTCTTCAGTGGTAACAGAAATTGAGAGCTCTTCCCTATTCCCTGAAGAGTTATTTGAGGGGGAAAAAAAAAAAAAAGAAAATAGAAAAAAGGAAGAAAAAACCAGTAGTCTCCTATCAATTGACACCACGTTTCCAAGAGATACAGATGTAATATCATTCTTACATGTCAGAAGTTGAGAAATTATATCCTGTGTAAATTGTGTATTAGAGTTCTAAAAGGTTCCCACAGGCATCTACCACTTGATTAAGTTTAAGGAACAATATTTCCCAATTGCTATTTATTCTGGCTGTTCTAAGCTGTTTTGGAGGATGGTTGAAGATTTCCGTCACAGTAGCCAGAATATGTCTAATTTATAAGACCAAACTGTTAGAATTGGTTATCTCAGAGCATTATAATGACACTAATAAAAATGATCTCACACAGAATGATTGATGTGGTGGTCCATTATGCACCACTTGTTCCATAAAAGTGACTTTAAGAATGTACATGTTATGCTCACTTAGGCAAGCTTTAAAGTTTTTTAATGATCTCACCACTTTAGAGAACTTCTTTACATTGTTAAAGATTCAATCTTCTTCATCAGTTTAACCAATTTTAGAAGGAAAAGATTATGAGTATGTATAATGAGCTTAAATAATGAGCTTAGTTCAAATATTCTGAAGACAAATGTCAATGTTACAATACAGGAAAGTAATATAATTGAAATATGTATCTAATTCTTACTCATTCTAGCCAGTCTTCCTGTCACATGAAACATAAATTGCAATACTACTCAAAGATACTGCTCAGAATATGAAGTGATGAGAGAAGGGAAACAAAAATTGTATTTCATTAACAACTTATAACTGCTGGACACGTTCTGCCTGTAGTTTCTGAAAGAAAGGGTCAGACTTGCACACTGTCCCACTTTCTACTTATATAGGAAGATGAGGTCGTTCTCCATTTCTACAAGAAAATTTCCTTAATGCTTTGCCTTTACTATATATTGGACTTCTGGGATGCTGTTGCTGATAGTGGTATTGTCTATTCATGGTATATCTGGATAAGTATCGAAGTGTCGGTAACTCTGAATGCACTTAGTTTAGTTACAAGTTTATTTTGATTATTCTAAAGTGTGTTTCATTAAGATCTCTACCCACACTAAAATTTCAGCAACAGAACATGTGTTCATGTTCTAGGCAAAGTATAGGAAATAATTCCCAAGCAATGACATTTTAGAGCATCATTTAAATAAAGCTGCATATTTTACTTGCTTATCCTAGGAGCATTAAGGGGAAACTTTTCAGAGTTTGTTGGGTGAGCTATAAACAAATAAAGAAAACTGATGCATATATATACTTGGGCCAATGTAAACTGAACATCTTCACCTTTTAACTGATTTGTCTTTTCCTGACATCTGGAAGTTCAAAGTAATTGCATTTATTCACATGGCAGTTAAGGCTCTTGGCTCCTTGGGAATTCCATGAAAATAATGGATGGCTTGAGCAACACAGGATTTGGAACACAACTTCCCACAACATACATTAGTAGTACGACAAAGCATTAAGTATATGCAGTGTGGTCATGGTCAACCTGAAATTAAGAAGCTAAAATTAGATCAAAGGATTAGGTAAAATGGTCCTCAGATGAGACTTTTCTGGAAATGCATGAGTCCTTAGGGGGTAGCCACTTTCTCACTGCCAGAATTTGCTTGCCCTAAGGCTCTGCAGGAGGATTTTCCACACCTGGTACAACTGTTCCATCTTCCACCCTCCGATAACCAAGGTGTTCCTGAAACTGCAGAAGTCTCCAAAGCCGTGCTTGCCCCTGTGCGCTTTTGGGGCTGTATCCCCAGACCATTGTTCATTTCCTGTATGTATTGCATCCCTATGGCTCTTGGTCCCCATACACTGACCGTCCGCTTGTAGGTACCCTCCCTTTCACATCTCTTCTTCAAAGTCCCTATAGAAGACACAGGAATTGTGTCTGAGAGGAGGTTCAAGGTGCAAACATCTTCCAGCCTTTATATGCATGAGAGGGGCACCAGCTTCATTCATATTCCCCTAATTATGACAGAAAACCATCCAGCTGCAGGGCTTACATAGAGACAGTGAAAGTGTACCTTTTGAGAACATGTATCAAAGAAGAAAGGTTACAAGCAAGTAACTTTAAGGTAACTTCAAGTAACTTTCTCTTTTCAAAAGAATTTTTTTTTTCTTTCCCCAGAAAATTGCAACCAGCTGTAATCCAGCTGAGATTCTATTTTATGCAATTGCCTCAGGAACAGAAAGTTTAAAAACTGCTGTTCAGCAGGTACGATACAGACTTTCTGTTTGATGTGTATAGTTAGTAAAAGAGTTTCACTACTCCATGGTAAATGAAGTATATGGAGCAGATTCAAATAGGAAGAGAAAGTATCCTACTGAACTGTTATCTTCCTTCTAACAAAACAAAATTCTAAAACTAGTGTGTCTCTTCTAGGATTATGAGAAAGGACTTTTCAGCATTTTCCAACCCAGAACTGTGGAAATAATTTTTTTAAATTTAGTTTTATTTTTTAATAGTTTGTAGACTCTGGCATAAAGTAGAATGATTCACATCTTTCTACAGTTGATGGTTTTTCTGAAATTAATAATTACACAATTCAATTTAAAATCTATTTGTTTTGCTGCTGTTTGTTGGTAGGAAAATCTAAATTGCAACAGGGTGCTTTTCATGTTTGTGTACATAATGTCCAGAATGTCTTTCATCTTAGAATATTAATATTTCATAGCTGAGCCTCAAGAACAAGCTGAAATTTGATTTTTTTAAGGACATGTTTATGGATCCACTAAACAACATTGGAATAGCCACAACAATTTTAAAATTATTGTCTCTTTTTCTTTTTTTTTTTTTAGTACCTGAAGTTATGAGAAGGGATGCTTTAGCTGATATGATGCAGTTACTTAATTTGCTAAAAAACAATCTGCAGGATAAATTGGTTCATTTTACTTCATAGGTATATGACTACATTACATGCAAGAAAATGCAGTTTACAATCCGTGTAGTATGTGCAGTAGTATAATTATTTTGCCATTAACTCTTCTACGTCATTTATAGGCCATAAAGGAATGCAAAGAAAACCTGATCTTTTTCCTTCATTGTTTTCAGTGAGAAAGAGAAAGAACTTGCTTCAGACAGAGAGATAATAGAAGGCAGATTTTTAGAAAATGAAAATAAAAATCTGTACAAAATAAAAACTATATTATTTCTCACGTAATATAAGGCTTTAAAATAAAAATAGGTTGTCTGCTTTCTTTCCACCAATGCTTTGATGATTGTCTGTGTACATCAGTTATCTTTTTGGTGAATTTGAGGTGAAGAATAGCGCACCTGCACTGACAACCCTTTAAGAAATGCATACGAAGAGCAATTTAAACCACTTCAGATTATTATCAAATGCTGTCTGTGTCTCATGCTTAGAACAGATACTTCTTTTCAAACAAACTTAATACTTCTAGTACTAGCAGAGGTATAGCTAGAAATCTCTTGTCTTTATGTATTCTCAATGCATGAATTCACATACTTCTATAATCCTGCTGAAAAACAGTGCCATAGATGCAAGCGCAGTCAGCATAGGGGATTTTCTCTAGTTTCACTGTCCATTTAAGTGGATCTTAAACAGTATGAGGCTTTTTAGATTTAAAGCTCTCAATACTTGCAACCTGTTATTTAGCCTCCATAGCATGTCTAGTTTGACAAATGTGGTTGCAACAGCTCCAGACAATGACATCAGCCCTGTGTCTTCCTCTGTTCCTGGCTGGACTTCAGCAGGAAGAGCACTAGTAAGCTTCTAATCTATACACGTCTTAGTGAAGATCACTGAAGTCTCATTCCATTAGCTTCTCAGGCCAGAGCAAAGACCTTTTACTCTGCTCTGCTGCATGAACTTGGCCTGGGCTTAGGTAATGTAAATCACGCACAGTTCTTTGAAACATTTTATATTTACATAATAATTGAAAGCTTAGCTTTGTGAAGATTCAGTTGTAGCCTGTTGTACTCTTCATTAGAGACTCTACATTAATACTCAGAGACCCATCAAAATATTTGTTTCATCACACAACAACTGGATTTACACCTTCTTTGTTTATAAATGCTTGAAAACAATTGTCAACAACTTCAGTAGTTCCATCACAATTCTAATGGAATTAACTTGTTTTATTTACTTCAGACCAAGGACACGTTGGCTAAGCACAGTCTCATATGATCTCTCATTATTACCCTGAATTGCAAGCTGCCTTCTTCTGCCTTCTTCATGCAACACAGCCACACTAAGGAATAGGGATTTTTGATCTGGATACTGGATTTGATCCTCCTGATGCCACTACAGTGAGACTGAAAAAAACCTCCACAGCTTTCAACACACAAATTAGAGCCAATTCATGCTTCAAATACCGTTATAAGAGTAATTTGTTGTGAATTTATTTGCTACAACCTGGATGCTCTTCTCCCTTCTAGCTTAGCCTACCCCCATTATATTCCCTTCTAAATCCTGCCATTCGTATGGTGTCCCTCTGGACACACTCGGGAAGAAGAGGAGTCTTTTCTATGCAAATTTACTGGGAAGCCTATCACCCTACACGGCAGCTTCAGAGAGTGCATAACTCTGGCTCTGATGCCTCCCAAAGCTACTGAAGGATGATGGAAATATCTGATACACACAGTGTCTCCACAAACGTCTCCATGAATCAGAATTAAAATGCTCTCCCAATCTCTAGTGTGTTAACTAAAAAATCCTTGACCCTCTGCCTTGCCTGCTGACCCTAGTATAATAATTTCACCTTTCTTACTGCTCTCGGGGAGGTTGTGATTCCCCATCCCTACTATCTTTAACACTCTGGAAAAGTAAACAGACTGAGGCTGTGGGAGCCCCTTAAAGGATGAAATACAGTCTTAGACAAAAGTCAGGAGGGAGCAAGAACAAAGGAGAGAGAGTCCAGACCACAGCCTGGCTTGTATACCTATGTTACAAAAAATGAATGTTAGCAGAAGGAAGGGATGAATTAATCAGAGATGCTGTAGTGTCTCTGCAAGTCAGTACAATCTCAAACCTGCTTTGATTTGTTGAAAGTTTGGTGTTCAAAGCAAGCTCTCATGTTGTGCTAATATACACGAGCTACTCGGAGTTAGCACAGGTTCTCACACTGAGGTACAATGCAAAGCCCACAGCTCACACTCATGTTACACAAATACTGCTGTTGTACTCATTTTCAACCTCAAAAAGGCAAATCTTTCACCAAAAGCTGTAGCAAGAACAGAAAGTACCATTGTTACAAATATTCATGAAAGGGCACAACATGCTCTTGCCCACAGTATCCCCTGCAGTCAGATCTCTGTTGGGATGAGTGCTTTGAAAACTATCACTTTTACATAGTCTAAGAGAAACTGTTCTCTTTGGCTTACGGAGTGGTAGGGAAGGGCTGGATTTTGCAGCCAGCATTGTAAATAGGTCACAACCAACATTAGGTTAAGTCTGTTGTCAGTTCATCTGGCAAACTTTGATTCATCACCACTTATCACTGTGGACTGTTGGAGCTGAAATAAAAAAGGGAGGCAGTGTGGCAAATGGTCTTTTAAGCCTTCATGAAAAAAGAAGATTACAGAGATGAGCTAGTACTTCAGCATACCATTCACCCTCTGCAATCTGTTTCTAGATTATTTTTAGAAGCAAAAGTCATCAGGGAAATTTAAATTTGATGGCCAAATCCTGATCTCAACTGCATGAAACAATAGCTATAGAGGCATCTGCCCATACTATAGGCCTGATGGTTTTACTACCAAATGGCCAGCTGCTGAAATCATTACAGATTGCTGATTTACTAATAGATGAGGAAAAGCCACATTCAGTGGATATTTCTCCAGGGTAAGGATATTTGGGGAATAAGGTTGCAAAGAAATTGAATAACATACCATTTGTATAATGTGTCAGTGGCAGAATTTGGAAATCGTGGTATGTTTATTATATACCAATCCACAGAATTAATTGCAGAACTACCCCTTTCTCTCGAAACCTAGTCCAATGTGAGTGCCAGAAGCTAAAGAAACTTGTTAACTGGTTTACTTCATGACAAAGCTAGTCAGTGTGCTTAGTTAGGGACTAAGCTACGAAAGCTCTCTGCTTTGGGATTTAGAGATTGGATTTAGAGATTGGGATTTAGACTGTTTACAGCCCTTGCTTTTTAATTCAGTTTTTCCAATCCAGTTCAGTTTCTTTAAAGGAACTGAGCCAGTCCGTACATATAAACTTGGTGGTTCTACCCAATCATCACTTTCTGCCAGCTGCGTGTGCTGAATCCCAGCATAGAGAGATAGTCCTGTTGGCCCCAGGATGAATGAAAACAAACCAGCTGCTCCTGGAGTGCCAAGGATTCAGAAAGTCCTTGTGTTATGCCAGCTCTGTGGGGGTAATAGGGAGGCATGTTTCATATTTTATATTCTGGTTTAGATTATTCAGGCATGGAAAGCACGCATAGTCTGGTGGGTGCACACATTCCTAAGTGATGCTACACGTTTCTGATATTTCTGCCATGCACACTATCTGAAAAATGCAGAGATGCTTGACTGTTCAGAATTGAATTGTAATTCTTATGCAAAAGGAACATTTAGCTAAATATAAATCAACTCTCATGCTGGCTAAGAAGAAAAGTGTCCTAAAATGTCCTAGTACATGTTTTGATTAAGAACGAAGGAACATTTTATTACTATATGTATACAGACAATTCAAAACATGTGCTCTGTAAACAGTGCTTTGGTGAAAAGTTTCATCAGTAAAACAAACTTAATCTACACTTTTTGACTTACTGAGGTGACTGATCAAAGGAAACCTGTATGGTTTTCATATTGTGTCTAAGGAATAACTGAATACGAAAACCTTTCTTTTACTGGCAAACAAGAATGAGAGATTGGTTGACTGACAGAATTGCGGTCCTAATATAAAAATTTTGTTCATGGTTAAACAATATTTTGAAGTAGTTATTTTCTGGGCATCCTTGGATCCATTGAGGTTTCATTTAGGCTGGAAGGAATCATGCTTCATGCTGTGATTTACCATTCATGTGATTTTTACCCAAAATATTTCTGACCATAGAAATGAACCTGAGTTATTGGACCAACTTTGATTTTAAAGAGCATACATCTGAATTCCTACCTGAGAAATACAGATTTTTAGAACTCTGACTAGAAACTGGGAAAAATTTTTAAGCTTTTCAGTCTGATTCATGTACCTACAACACAGAAGAACTGAAAGAATAATTCTCTGAGTAACAGGAGAGTGTTAAGAAGTCCTTAAAAGTTCATTTTTCTGTTCTTAAAGTCCTGAAAGCCAAATTTCTAATCATTTTTACAGCTGACAGAGCATAGTATAGTTTATAGCTGGGAGAATTTGGCAAAGCAGAGAAGTCTAAAGGTCTGTTAGTCTCTGTTACATGTGAAATTGGGCATAGCAGGAAAGTGAGTGCTATCATAGAGACACAGTTTACTCATTCACTGCTTTAGCTTCAGTGAAGGCTGCATTAGTCTAGACTGCTTAAGATAAATCAGAAAATTATATGGCACTAATATCACACCCATTTCCACTAAAGTCAAGGAGCAAGAAGTCTGGGTGTGAACTTTCACAGCTAACTCTGTGGCTGTCTCAAATTCTTGCATAAAATCATGGGAAGTTAGTTTTGCCTCTTTACTCACTCTGTTGCTAGTTGTCACACTCTTGCAGAGTTTACTGATAATGCAGTGTAGATGTAGACTGGTGTATCATGATTTAATGTCATCCTAATTATCTATTTACTCTTCTCTCTAAATAAGTCAGAGAAGCTACTTTTTAATATGAAACACAACCTGAGAATGTTATTAGTATTTAATATAAAGAATAGACCATATGGAATATACAAGACACTTGAAAATAAGTCAGTCAGGACCTTCAAATTTTTTATTAGCTATCAGCATCTGATTTTCTACTATATGCTGTAACATGAAAACAGGAGAAAGAGGAGCTTAGCTACCACAATGTCTCCTACACTCAGTACTCACTAGATTTTCTCGCCAGCTAGCAAAAGGCATAGCTTTAAAGTTAGAAGAAATGAATAACAGGAAAAGTGGCAAAGACCTGTCATCACGTAGGGATAGTAGGGTATTCTGTGTCATCAGGCACATCTGCAGGTTGTACTACACCACAAGCTGTATAGTGAAATGGTCAAACACAATTTTCATTCATTACAATTAATGTCCATTACAGGAATATGTTACTTGCTTTGCCAGTTTCTGTGTTCCCATTCCGTGACTCTGAGTCTAAACAGTGAGAAAGGGATTGTATGTATAGAGTACCCATTCAACCCAAATTAACCACTAGGAGGTTCACACCTATACCGAACTTGAGCAGAATATGGATGAGTCATGAGCTACTTTTGGCATTCCCTATGGAAACTGGCTACCACAAAGCATTAAAACCTTCTCCATCAGGCCTTTTTTGGTCTGAACCAAGAAAGGACAGTACTGTTCGGGTCTGAAAGCTAAGAAACCATCTCCCTGATATTACAATTCACAGCTTTATTTGTGTGCCTATTGTGGCTGAGGTTTTCACAGGTAAGGTCTGCCTTCAGACCTCCCAGGTTTCTGAGTCTAATAGCAGAGCATGTCAGAGTGAAGCATCACCCAGAGTAGAGAAAGATACCATCCTGGAGCATTAAGCAAACTGTAAAAACACAAGCCCAGGCAGCAAGATCCATCCAGTAGTGCTGAAGAAACTGTACCAGAAAATTATTTGGATTTTATAGTAATAGTAGATTATGGTGGAAGCTGAATGTGGTGTGAAACGGGATATTTTAAGAATGTAATAGTCACGAAGTTTAAATGGAGGGTTGACAAGAGGTTGCATAATATGCTTGCCAAGAACTGGAGCATCCAAGTTGCTTCTGTTCCTCTATAGTGAAGAGGAACTCAACTTCTATGTTTGGTGCTTTGACCCATAGGTCAAGCAAACTGGAAATTACTTTGGCCATGTTTTTCAAGAATGAGTTTCTTTGAGTTCGATGGTTTGCCTCAGGAAAGAGCCCTGGGCTCTGTCTGAAGGGAATAACATGAAATCACAGGTAATCAAGTAAGCCTCAAAGGAGGAGAGAATTCAGATATATTATAAAAATATATTTAGCTTTTCCTAACATTTGGCTCTGGATGCCTCTTCAATGAACATGTGAGAACACTGAATTGTTCCATGGACTCTTCTAATCCAACCTGCTGTTTTAGAATATAAATTCTTCTCTATGGGTTTTGTTGCAATATGATACTGATGCCTGTGGTTTGCAGGTGGCCAAAGTAGATGATCTGACAGTCCTTTAGCAATTTATAGTCTATGATGTATATATTGTATCCCATTACAGGCTTTTTCTCTCTGTAAGTTGCCCATAAATCAATCAAGATAGTTATTAATTTACTTGCTATGCATGGTTGCTCAAGGGGTTGTATTTATAACCATTCTTTGGACTGCAGGGATTTGGCAGCTACTATTATGAGAGCTCATTTGATTATCAACATTAAGTATTTGATTGGTGAAAATGATTGCTTAAATCGCACAGCAAAGCTCTTATTGCAACTGAATGAAAGAAACGATTTAACATAAATGTTGAATAAAAAGATTGATAGTGATTCTTCTCTTGGAGACAGGGTGAGCCTGTCTGGAATACACATGCCAAGGATTTGGGGGGATCAGTCACAATAAATCTGTGATTATTCTGAGTAGTTGACTACATTTATGGCTGCTCTCAATCAAAAAACAGTAATAAGCTAAGTGTCTTATTCTGGTATTGATGGTGTTGTCAGGAGATATGCTCATGTACAAATTGATATATATAAAGGTTGGGCAGACGGATGTCATTCAAATTTAAATATGTATACTGAGAGTGGGATTGTTTGTCTTAGCTTAGGCATCTGAATTTTCCTTTACGGCTAGTGGAGAAAAAAAAGGCATCTTTAGAAGGCAAGTCCTCCTATGAGAAACTTCTTAAAATAGCTCATATAAATAAGTTTTTGTATTTTCATTTTATCTTAGCCAATGTTAAATCTTTCTAACACAAACACGTGATGGCAAATCAAACAACTGAACACATTGAGAAGTGGTCAGCTTTCCAACATACTACTAGTTCAAGCTTCTCTGTTCAAGCTGAACATTCCAATATGCTTATTGGCATTTCAGAAATCAAGTGAGGAGGAAATGTGTCCAGTGATCAGTGGTACCCAGGAAATGTGGCAATTTCTGATATGTTATCTGGTCATGGGGTCCATACTAGAAGCCCAAGGGCACCTAAGGTGTTTGTCACACTAGGACAAAAAGATATTTCTGTATCTTCCCTTTTATAAAGGCACACAATTTGCAAATATTTGGGGTCTGGTTGAAGACAAGGGAAGTAAATGGATCAGAAGGCCACTGAAGTAACATCCCGCACTTGTACAAATCAAAACTAGAGACCAGCAAATGTTATAGATGACATTTCCATCACTGGCTTTCCCAGTTCTTGCATGTAGAATTTATCCCATAATCCCCCATTGTCTTGGCTCCGAATGTAAATGATAATATTAAAAAGGAGTTTTAAAGCATGCATTTCAGTTCTAGTCTTTTACTTGACCGGTTAGCGTGGTCTAGCTACTGTCTTCAGGGTTACTGTCTTGTCCTCCTTTCTGAAATAGAAACAGGAACCTTAGCAACCAAATAAAACTGAAAGCAATGCTCATAGATTAATAAGGCATTTATCATGCAGTGTCTTCAGAAAACATTGCTGAAATCTTCCTAGTAAAAGGGAGTAAGTGGAGAGATGGGGGAGAGATGTTAATTGCCAGGGAGAAGAGAGATGTGTCTTGTTTGCAGCTTGTGGAACACAGCAGTGGGTGGAAGGAAAGGGCACTCTATCAAAGTTTATGTGTCTTGTTATTCAGTAGACTGTGGATTTTAACCCACACATATTATTTTATCCACATTTTATTTTTGTTCCCCACATGTTATTCCTCCACATTTATGTGCTTGTAGCCCAGAAAGCCAACTGTACCTTCACCTGTATAAAAAGAAGCATGGTCGTAAGGTTGAGGGAGGTAATTCTGCCCCTCCACTCTGCTCTCATGAGGTTCTACCTGGAGTACTGCATTGAGCTCTGCGGTCCTCAGTAGAGAAAAGACATGGGCCTGTTAGAGAGAGTTCAGAACAGGACCACAAAAATGACCAGATGGTTATGAGGACAGGCTGAGCGAGTTGGCGTTGTTCAGTCTGGAGAAGAGAAGGGTCTGGGGAGACTTTATTTCAATACTTTAAGGGGGCTTATAAGTAAGATGGGAACAGACTTTTAATAGGGTCCATAGTGACAGGGGTTAATAATTTTAAACTAAAAGAGGGTAGATTCAGACTAACCACAAGGAAGAATTTTTTTTTTTATGATCATGGTGGTGAAACACTGGCATAGGTTGCCCAGAGAGGTGGTAAATGCCCCATCACTGAAAACGGCCAAGGTAAGGCTGGATGGGGCTTTAAGCAACCTCATCTAGTTGAAGATGACCTAGGACTAGACGACATTTAATGGTCCCTTTCTAACCCAAATCAGTCTGTGACTCTATGACTCTCCTTTAAGGGCCAGAGGTGATACACCATTGCTGATGGATGTGTAACTTTATCTTTTAGCAGTCCTTTCTGTAAGATCATTCTGCTGTATTGTGGCTATTTGATTTCACTTTCATCATTACTGTGAGGCTTTATCAGTTCATGATATGAACAAAGTGCAAGTATAAGATCAAGAGGGAATTTTTGTTTTTTTTTAAGTACTTAAGCGTTAGCTATCCACCTTTTCCATTAAATTGAGTTTTGAAATCAGCTCAGCATATCAACATGTCAAAAGAATGAGAACGTGAGATTCAGCAGTAGATCTATAAATAAAATTGCAAATAACTGAAAAGCTTCAACTGAAAGCTTTCGAGCCTTAGCATTTTGCTAATGTGGTAACCTTGCAGTAAAAAAACAAGCAACAATACTCCGTTATATCTTCCAGAACATTTATTAAGGCCCTACATAGATAGTCCCAGACTTGTCTTGACATTTAAAATGTGTGACAAAATCTTTCCATATTTTATGTGTTTTAAAATGTCTTTACATTTTAAATTATTCATACCGCTGACATTGAAAGTACAGTGTTTTCAAAGGCTTTTCTAAATTACATTATTAGGTATGCACTCAGAGAATGACTTCAGGCAAAACTGATCAATTTTAAGCTTTGTAACTGAATAATAAATCTATTACTAAAATGTAATCCTGTCTGGATGTCTTTTTCATGAAGAAATTAGTGGCGAGCATATCCAGGTTACCAAGTATTAGTGCAAAGGACTGACAGAAAAATAAAAAATGGACGAATTAGGTATTTATCAAGACAGTGCATAGTTTTAACGTAAGTTGTGAGATTTTAAGGACACTATACGGCTTACACATTATAAATGGAAAGCACAAATCAGACGGAAAATATTTATCTTAGGGAGGGTTACATTTCATTCCAATTTTATGGAAGACTTGAGTGACCTGAAATTTCCAGTGGATGGGTTGCTGACAGTGACAGAACAGCTGATGCAAATGTTAATTTTACACCAGAGTTCTGAGAAAATTTGAGAGCTATTATTTTGGAGGATTTGTATATTCATGGTAATATCAGACAGTGCTGAGAACATAGGCCTGTTTGGTCTTCTTGGCTACTTTTTGAAAGCATATATTTAAATTAAGTTTAGAGTTTCTGTTGATTTCAATGGTACAGGATGAGGCAGTTAGGCTGAAGAAAATCAAGACCAACAAAAAATTTGCCAGGTAATAGACTATCACAGCAAGATTTCTTTGTAGAAATCTGTCTAAGAGTACAGTACATACATCTGAAAAATTATTTTAAAATAATCTACTTTCTTATACCAGATAGTGAGCTAGAAGACAGGCAAAATCCAGAACTGAGTGATGCATAAATATCCCACCCCTTTTTTAGTACTGGGAAATGCTGCAGCACAGAGATGGAAGGGAAAAGGAAGTGAGCATCTAATCCTTTCCCAAATTATTTAGTGCTTGTTCCCTACAAGTAGATAAGAAAGATAACACAGATCCTTCACTGCTCACTGTCCAGAAGCCTCAGGCAATGGTAGCCAGTGCAGAAATGCTGTAAGGGCTCAGGGCAACCCCTTTCCATTGCCCCTGTCTGCCAGCTCTTTAGTATCACTCCCTTGCTGGAAGCTGTCACTCCCATGGCACAGTCAGTGGAAGGAATTGTCTGGTTTGCCAGATACAGAGTCCGCTGCTTTATTTCGCAGGGCCTTTAGAAGCAAGTTCATCTTAGGAAACAAATTTTTCCCTGGTGTCGGTGGGAATTGCTTATAACTTGATCTCTAGGCTCATCAGCAAAGGGGCTTGTCTCCAGCAGGGATGTGATTTAAGAATACTGCTTAAGATTCAGAGCACAAGCATAACATAAACCAATGTGGCTATTTTCTGCAGTAACTATTGACTGTGGTCTTATTAACAGCATCATTCTTATAGTATCAGCAGGCATGCAATACGAGACCCAGTGTAAAATGTCATTATGAAATATTGTCTAAATCAGAACCTTCTCTTTGTGTCATTTCTAGCTGGCATTCTTTGCAAATATTATTTCTTCTGGCTTTATGCCATTGAAACAATAAGGACAATAAATCTTTCAGAATATGTGAACCAAAAGGGGCACACAATGTAATAAAAATATACTTCTTCCTCTAATATACAAATGGACATTGAATAGTGCAGTGCTTTCACTAAGATTATTTATTCAGTGATTGTTTCTAGGCACATACGAAAAAGCATATGAATTGTAACCTGTTATTTATGATTTAGGAACCATTACAAGTGTTCACGGTATTGTACTACTGATGTTTCTGATAATAAAGATATATAACATAATAAGTCTTGACCTTTAAAATGATCATTCATGAGAAGACTCATGTCAAGAGTGTTAGTATTTGCATAAAGAGTCATTGAATTTTTTACTTCTGAAGACTAGACAGGAATTAAAAAAGAAGGAAATGAGCCACTAGCAAAGATCCATTGTGTGTAGGAATCACTGGAGTGATGGGGTTCAGAGCTCCTCACTCCAACAGTTTCATGATTTGACAGGTCACTCATTAATTCCTTTTGGAATCAGATTGGCTAACAGGACAAATTATTGCAACTGTTTTGCAGTAAAAACATTCCCGGTCTTGAGAGATTTTAATTTTTGTTTCTCATTTCTGTTTTTATAAGCCAAGTAATTTTTCCATTTTGCTGATCTGTCAAATAGGCATTATAACTTGCAAACTACAGAAACTGACTTTTTCTAGGCCGTGTTCATTTTATTTCCAGAAAACCACAGAATCAAAAAACCCCAGTGATGAGGAAGTGCTGCTAAAAAGGCATAACAACAGGGACTCAAAACATGGTAAATTTAAGGGGAGGTTGTACAGCCTCTGACAGAGAATAGAGAATTAAGTTTTCCCAGATATTCCCTGAGGACTGCAGGAAAGGAATGGTTTAAATCCAACCACTAGTCTACACGAGACCTAGAGACCTGCATTAACAAGTGCTCTTATTGTATTTTCAAAGCTCATGATAACATCTCTGTTAAACAGAGAGATTTTCTTCTCAAACAAAAGACTGGAAGCTTGTAAAACTACTGTCATTGCCATGTGATGAAATGGCTTCTCCAAACTTTATAAATGTAGCAACAAAAATATGGAGTGTAATAGGAAGTACTAAAACCTAATTTTAATGCCCTCTTAAGTTTCACTGTCTTTAAAAGTTCAAATCAGTGGAAAATGTGAATGACTGTAAGTGGTATTAGTATCAGAGTATGCCTAACTTACAATTACCTACTTTGTGCACAGCAACAATTTACAAGCCCTCTATTCACTGGCAATTTGAAAAGAACTTTCAGATGGTTATTTGGTAAATTTTACTTAGACTAGAAATGCCTTGGAGGGCCAGTTACATATTGTGGTATTAATGCAGACATCAAAGATTCAGTTGTTCAAACAAGGAAAACAAAGACTATCTGACTATTCAGATGATTTAGGAAGAGCTCTGTTTATTTCAGCCTACAATTTTACCGTAAATACATGTCCCATCTACAAAACGTTTTATCCATTCTGATAATTCAAACTTCTACATCAGTTATGTCCACAACTTGCAATCTTATTTTTTTTTTTAAAGTACACTACTGTGTAGTTAGAGTGATACTGAAGAAAATCCTGCACTGTCATTTTTTGCTGTAGTTTTCACAAACATAAATTCATAAGTACCACTGGAGCTCAGAATAAGTTCAGATTTTTAAACCTCGGAAAATTATTAGATTTAGATTTTTTTCCAGACCCTTTGATGCACCCAGGACATGGTTGGCCCTCTTGGCTGTCAGGGCACACTGTCGGCTCATGTTCAACTTGCCATCAACCAGAATCCCCAGATCCCTCTCCGCAGAACCACTTTCCAGCATCTCGTCCCCCAGTCTGTATGTACAGCCAGGGTTGCCGTGCCTGAGGTGCAAAATCCAGCACTTGCTCTTGTTGAACTTCATGTGGTTGGTCATCATCCAGTTCTCCAATTTGTTGAGATTCCTCTGCAGGACCTCTCTTACCTCGAATATGTCAACAGCTCCTCCCAGTTTTGTGCCATCAGCGATCTTAGTAAGCAATCCCTCAAGTCCTGAGTCTAAGTAATTTATAAAGACATTAAAGAGCACTGTCCCTAAGATGGATCCCTGCGAAACACCGCTAGTGACTGGTTGTCAGCCCAACATAACTCTATTTACTAGAACCCTTTGATCCTAGCCCATCAGCCAATTGCTCACCCACTATATTGTGTGTTTACCCAGATGTAGGCTAGACATCTTGTCCAGGAGAATAGTGTGAGGGACAGTATCAAAGGCTTCACTGATATCCAAAAAGATCACATCAACAGACTTCACATTGACATACTTTTATAAGCAAGATAGGTCAAATCCCATTGTAGGCTAGAGGCAGGGTGTTGTGAATAGCGTGATCTGTGATATGCAGGCATTTGGACCCTATAAATCTTGCAGGAATGTATTTCTAGGTTCTCAGTAATCAATAAATCTACCCATGTGTTCTTTTCAGAGTGATGAAATAGACCTTGGTTATCTCAGGCTCTGTTTCTGTATATATGCCCAAGAACAGAGAGGATACTTGTGAAAGTTCAACACCATATAGCACTTCACAATTTCCCTTTTTTTTCTTTTTTCTTTTTCTTCTTCTTCTTCTTTTTCTTCTTCTTTTTCTTTTCCATTTTTGTTTTCTTTCTGATTTTCGTTTTCTTTTTTGTTTTCTTTTTTTTTTTTTTTTCTTTCTCTGGAGTTCAACGATTACTTCCTGAGGGAACTGGCCAATAACTCAGCAAAACATTCTTAGGTGTCACACAGGACTTCCTCTGCACATCATGATGCACCCTTGCTACTCGCTTCCCACTAACAGCCACTGCAGAGCCAGGAGACAATTCACATTTTTTCATTTCTCCTTAATGCTGCTTCTAAAGAGATAAGACACCTGATACAAGGTGAGAGATAATGCTGCCTAAAGTACATTAATGCTCTGCTTTTAAACACTTTCAGTGTCATCAACCACTTTTATATCTGAGATGGTGAAAGGCAGAATGCATCACACAGACAAATTCTCAGGTTTCAAAACCTTTATGTGGGTCATTTCAAATATGTTATTGAAATATATCTGTCAACAGTGTTTCATCTACTCTCTGTGTATGGTTTCTTGGAATGACTACAGTTATTTGTGGGAGGCTAAAATAAAGCAACTGTTTTTTCAGGTACAAAAATATGTTTTATCTAACCTAACCAACACTGGGCTTTGCAGTAGCTCTGTTTTTAATTGGTTTTCTTCTTAGTTTATGTAGTCATAACATTTCCATAATTCTTCCCTGAATCTTAGGGATAAAAAAAAAGTAGCAAGAACTATGAAGTATAAGCCTGTATATGAACCTTGGGTCATGACTTGTGCTTTCATTTGGGACCACACTTACAAGAGGAAAAGTTATTATACTAACACAGAGTATTATGAAATTTTCTGCCTGCTTCCTTCTGATCTTCACCCTCTCTTTACTTCCCTGAATTTTCGCACCATTTTCTCTATTCTTTGTAACCCCTCAAAGTCATTACTTTATGACACTATTAGCATCATGTTCAGACTGCTACACAAAATCTTACATTAAAGGTTTCTAATTGCTGCCTTGGTACCATTTTTCAAGTACAAGCTAATCACTGAATAGGTTTTGAATCCTGGAAACCAACAATATTGTTCTACTCAAATGAGAATTTATTCTTCTCCTTCAACATCAGAGTACAGGAGATACTACCCTTGTTTCTGTCTACCTCCATTGACTCTACCTCCATTGATTCATTAGCCCCTTTACCTCCATCCTACAGAGTAAGAGAAATCAGTAGGACCTTCCACTAATTTAAATGATTCTGTTTCTGAAGCAGAATTTACCACCTTTTTTTTTTTTTTTCTGGAAGTCTGATAGGTGGAACTTCTCCTGTAGAAGGGAGGAGATGGAAGTCTGTCTGCTTCTTGTCCTCAGCAATGCTGAGTGACAGTAGTGGTTGGTAGAAATACAGGATGTGACCAAAAAAAAAAAAAAAAAATCACTGGGAAGCTAATTAAACAGGTTATCCACAGAGACTGTGCAGCTTGATTGCACAAATCCCTTAAGTAATCTGGTCTAACTTTGGTGTTGGCTCAGCATCGTGATCTAGGGAAGAATGTCTGTTCCCATAGCAGGGAATTGGACTATATGACCTGTAAATGTCCCACATGACCAAGTTGGACTATCAAATCAGGTAGAGACAGGGAGAGTAGCACAGCAGACAAGATTCATGTAAGATTTCTATAACATTTGATAGCATAGAATCAAAGAGTTATGAACAAATAATGCATGGATATAACCTATTTCATATACCTTGTGGTTTGTATTTGAAACACCCTGGAGCAGCAAATAAACATGCTTGTATAGAAATGTAACACATTTTGGAAAATTACTGAGTTTGACCAATATATATTGTTGATTCCTCTTGTCCAACACATAAAGCCATATCACAAAAGACATTTATTTTCATATTACCAGTTGACTAATGACTGATTGGATCTATTTTGGTGCTACATATGGAATTTTTTTAGTGATATGACAGGCTGCTTATATATAGATCAATTGAGAGTAATTTGTCATGAACATGTCATATTTCTGATCAGTAAGGAATCAAAACAATATTCATAAAGAAAGATAGCTGTGAAATATGGAAAAAGAAGCATGCAAATGAAAAACAAGACAACACGAAAACCCTAGGATAAAGTAAATCCATCTACCATCCAGACTACCAAGTGTCTTTCTGTAATATGGTCCATTTCATCCCACATGTCATTCATTAAAATAATTAAAATCTTCTTTATATTTTGTTTACAAATACTCTTGAAACTTCAGGGTTTCTCTTATACCCATTGGAAAATATTGGTTATTCATTTCTATGAACACTAAACCTAGGGCTACATAAAATTACAGTCTAATAAACAATCAGAAGGACTGTTTATTGGCACACAGATGTCCACATCAAAAAATACGTAGCTTAATTTGGTCCAGCCCAGTTTAATCTATAATGTCTGGCTGCATCAGGAGGTTTTCCACTAGGTAGTTTAGATGTGGATATCATATTTCATCAGGTAAGAAAGCTCAGCCCTTCATATGGAGGAGAGCCAGATTATGCCAGTTGACCTCAGGGCAGATAGTGGCCCCTAATTTATGTTATTTACTTATGTGTATATGCTGTAGGGTTTGAGGCATTAAATAGGGTTTGGGTCCTGGCTCATTATTTGGTTCATCAGCCAAATCCTGAGAAATGCAGCAGCTACTTTTGATGTTGCCCTGTCCTAAGATGTAGAACTGGACCCCAGGCTGGCTTCTGAAAATTGGTCTTAGGAGCTCCCACGTAGCTGGGCAAATTAAACTGCCCTAAAGTTGGGTTCTGTGAGCTTCTTTCTAATGGTCTAGTAAAGCTGATTTTCATGAAGCTTCTTTAGCACTGTCTTCTGATTTCACTGAAGAACTGAGACCCTAGCCTCAGTATGGATGTCATGTCTAATTTCTGTGAATAGAAGTTGGGTTGGTTTCCGACCAGCTTGACTTTTGATGAATTGTAATTAGCCACACATGTGTTACACAGTACAGATTTTCTTCTTTAACTGTAATAATGTAACTCCAGACTAGCTGATAAGTATATTTATGTTCTCAAATGTCACATCGAACAGACACTCCAAAATAATAATTTGAAATGTGCTGTTTCCATGAATACTGCTTCCAGAATAAATGTTTCTTAAGAACAGGGGTTAAACAATGAAAAGAATATAGAGGAATGCAGTTCTTTGTGGTCCAGAAACTTGTACTTCTCCATAATTCTTCCTTCTCTTTGGCTGGTGCAGTGGGAGTTCCCCCTTCATGAATATACCATTTCCCAGAAAAGGAGTGAGAAAGACGGAGAAATGCAGCCAAAATGAACTATTCCCCCCCCTCCTTTTTTTTTTAAACTAAGTATTTCTGGAAAATATTTTGTGGTATTCACTCAGCTCTATTAAATAATTTAAACCATTTTATTGACACTGAAGATTATCCTTATAATCATTATAGTTATAGTGACTTCAAGAGAACTACTCTTAATTGTTGCATCTGAGGATCGAGGTTAGGGAATTAGCATGCTGGCAAGTGTATTATCAGATGCTCTCAGTGATACTGTGTCAGAGGTTCATAACACAATGAAAAGAGCTGTGGGCTAATAATTGGTCTATAGTGTCCCCTTGTTTCTTCTACCCCCACTGCTTTTTGCCTATAGACATGATGTCACATGTACAGTCCTTTGTCCTCAGTATTTATTCATGTTACTGTCACGTTCTCATTTACCTAGTGTAACTATTCTGTTGTATAGCTCTTCTCTTTTAAATTCACTCCTTACTGACACCTGAACGTATTTTCATGTACTTTTCTCTGAACTGTTTGCCTGTATATCCATAGGTGAAGAGAAGGACAATGATTTCATGCTTTCTAAATGCACTCCACTCAGAGAAGGGATTGCAACACTGACACTTAGGTTTTTTTTTTTTCTAGACCAATTGCCAGAAAAAGGTGTCATTGGGAACTGCACAGCACCAGCAAGATTCTTTGATGGGTGAAGATCATGACAATTTACGAGAAATAAGTACATTGCAGCTCTCAGTTCCATTGGTGTATCTATGTCTTGGGATTCAGCAGAATTTCAGTCAGGTGTTGAACTAGCCCTAAATATACACATTTGATGACATTATAAGGAATGACAAAGATAAATATTAAACTAGTTTAACATTACTGTTTCCTTTGTTACATGGAGATAAGTTACTGTCATAGATAATTTCAAATTCTTTCAAGTTATAGCTGACTAACACCACAATAAAGTTTAAGATTACGATTAAAGATCCTTCCAGCTAGTGCAGGATAGGTATATCATATCCACTGAAGAAAAAAAGGAAATTTTTATAGTAGAAGCACAGAGGTGGCATATGCCTGACTTGATATGTATCTAAGTATAGAAAAGAACAAAAAATGACAATATATTAATCTCCCATTTTTTATGATATTATTTTAGCAAGTGTGAAAAGGCATCCCACAGGGAACATGATTAATGCCCAGCAGGGAGGTAAAACCAGATACTTTCTACTACTGTAGACACTGTCAGGGACAGATTTTTTATTGTAAAGTGATTAAGAATCCAGAGCTATTTTAACTAAAGAAAGTGTGAAATATATCTAAGCCAGAGACAAACTCAACATGATTAATAAAGGGTCTACCTATCTCTACCTATGCTTTTTTCAGTATATAGATTATTTGGGCTAAAGACTGAATACGTTAAAAGTGGGTAAGAAAAGACAAAAAAGAAGTCTGGCTGTGGTAAACTTCTTCATTCTTTTGTATGTTGGATAGTTGAGTATTGTGCTTCCTCTGATCTTGCATTCACAGTTTTTTTCATGGGTGCCTAGAAATAATAATGGGGAAATTATATGTTGATATTACCTTTTTTAGTAGGTTTCTTTTTCAATCTTTATGACTAATATTCAGAGATGTCACATGTTAGACTTTCTGTGCTTTAACAGACAAGAACTCAGTACATGTAGTAGCAAAAAACCTTTTGTAGTTGGAAACCAACTCTACACATCTTCTAGTATTTGCATTTTATTTTTTTTTTAAATTGATATTACTTTTGTCCAATGCACCCCTAGAAGCAAAGTCAGGGTAGTAAACCTCTTTATGATGAATGAGCAGTTTTTTTAGATTGTAAGCTTCCTGGAGAAATGTGTGCATTTAAAACCCTATGATAGCACAAGTAACAGACTTGCTATTTCATTTGAAGTGATGTGTTGGTTTAATGTTATATGGTTGATATGTTATGTAACCTGTAATATAAGTGCCAATGCATTATAAAAAAAAAAAAGGCAAAACAAAACCAGTAAGGATAGCACAGGTATAAACATGCAAGTGTTATGAAACCACCTATATTCAATATGTAACACTTCAAAATAACTCACAAAATCATGGTAGGACCAGACACTCTTTACTAGTCATCAGGAGGATAACCACACAATAATTATAATCAGAAGACATTTTGGAAAAAAAACCCTCAAATATTTTTCTTGTTCAATATGCTATCATTGCCAAATTAAGGAAGAGAGTATTCAGCATGAGTGATACAATCAGAGGTATTTCTGTTAAGTCACTTCACCATTTTGCACTGGGGTTTCCTCACCACTTCAATAAAGTACTTTGTGGTCAATGGAGCTGGCAAATGTAATCTTCAAAAAGTTTTAATATCAATTTCTAACAAAAAATTGTAAGATAATGTTACCACTATATTTTTGTGCTAATATTAATCACCACTGATATATGAAATTAAAAGGCAAATTCTGCAGCCCTTAATCCCACTGAGAAGCAGCTAGTCATGTAAGGAGTCCCATACCTTCTCAGTCTTTTTTCTGTTCATGAACTCTTCCTGTAGAGGAATGAAGAAAACAACTTCTGTACTCATTTGTTCCTAAACTTGCCATAGGATCTATAGAATTTAACCCTAAGATAAAGAAATATGTCCTTCTACAGATTCATAAATTTTTAAGACAATAAAACAGATCAAAGAATGCTTCCTAGCGTTTCCATTTTAAGACTATAAATTCTGTTTGAATTAAAACTGTAGGTCTTAGAAAGTCACTCTGTCTTTATTTAAACAGCTCATATAATAAAGAAATCCCTATATCCCTAAATATATCTCGCAAGTCCTAGTTCCAGTGTGGTAAGGACTCGAAACAAGGAGTAGGAAAGTTAAAAATTACTTAAGAAATAAAAATGTGGGTAAGATGTAAAGGTAAAAATATTACAGTAGTGGAGCTACCAAATTCTGTCTTCTGAGACAGGAACAGTTTTGAATTAATCTGTTAATATCAACAGGACTAAAAAAAGAATCTTCATATCGCAAATCTGCAAGGGTCTACACAGTTTAATTACCTCACCCACTTCTGGTCAATCTATGGGTAACCCTTCTGATTTTGCTATCACAAAATTCAGAAACTTTTCAGAACTTGAGATGAAGAGATAAAAATCTTGGGAAATTAATACAGAGTCACTGAGAAAAAAAAATAGGATGAAATGCCAGCTTTTAGCAGGATTCAAGTCCACTGGAACTGCTCTGAGATTTTAAAATGACTTTTTAATCTGCTTTGTTGTTTTTCTTTGTCTTTGCTCTTCTGGGCTTTGGCTAAGTCCTGAAGCACAACAAGCATTTGTGAAACATACCTTATGTTTATGGCATATTTAATAAGGTGTGTTGAAGTGTATTGTAATTATATGATTTGCCAAGTGAACACTTTCAAAGCATATTATGTTCGATTGTTATTTCAAGTCTTGCAATTTAGACCACGTGTGACCTAATAAGAAGAATTTGAGCATTAATATCCACTTACTGTAGCCCATTTCTAGTTATTTTTGAGATGTGTTGAAATGCTAAAGGACATCACCACGCCCTTCAGAGACATTAATAAAAAAAAGAGGCATTGTTTGCAAAGGAAGACATCTACCTTGTCAAAAAGATGGAAATTCCAGCCCTACCAACAGCTCTTCTTTGAATATATGGATATGGAGAAAATTTTCCACTAGAGTCACCAAACACAAAGACAGACCCTTTGTAGAGACAAGTGTATGCCTCACGTCCATAGGAATGATGTTCAAAAGCTCAGGGAAAAGAATCTTCTAAAGCTCCTGTTGAGCAACAGTGTGCTTAGAGTGCCAGAAAACCAAGACCATGGATGAAGACATGCTGTGAAAGAGAGATCTTGCTCTCCAGTAGGACTTTCTATCCTACCACTGTGATGGGCTGCTCTGCCTTAGGCAGATCTCTAGATAATACCTGAAGTGTTTGATTTTTTTTCAGCTGAATTTGGAAGAGAAAACTAATGATTTGGTTTGCTTGAGCACCTTCTCAGGCTGAAGCAATGTCATGCTTCCTGGCAGTCTTATTGGGTGATTCTACACCTACATGAACATTTTGCTCTCTATTTCGTTTCCTTTCACCCTTTGCTTTTATCCCCTTCCTATTAAAAATCTGAAAAGTTAAAGAAAGCTGGAAGTGTCATAGTTTTGCAATAAATCACTGGTGGGTTTTGCAGTTAGAGGGACATGGCAACCTTATATGAGAAGTTGGGAGTCTCAGATGTCTCTCCTAACCTAAGTCTATATGGTTGCACTAGTGTTTTGGAAGTTTGTTTTTCTCAGAGTATCTGAATCCTTGGGGCTTTCCAGGCAAACCAGACAGGCAGGGCAGGAGAGGTGGAGGGGTGGCTTTATATGTTAGAGAGTCTCTTGACTCTGTTAAACTTGAGGTCAGTGGTGACAAGGTTGAGTGCCTGTGGACCAGAATCCGGGGGAAGTCCGACAAAACTGATGTCCTCGTGGGTGTCTGTTATAGACCACCCGACCAGGATGATGAAGGAGATGAATTATTCTACAAGCAGCTGGCAGATGTCTCAAAATTGACAGCCCTTGTTCTTGTGGGGGACTTTAACCTGTCAGATATCTGCTGGGAGCTGAATACTGCACAGAAGAGGCAGTCTAGGAATTTCCTAGAGTGTATAGAGGACAATTTCCTTCATCAGCTGGTAAATGAGCCTACCCGGGGTAAGGCCTTGCTAGACCTACTGTTTACAAACAGAGAAGGGCTGGTGGGAGATGTAGTGGTTGGAGACCGCCTGGGGCATAGCGACCACGAAATAATAGAATTTTCAATAGTTAGAGATACAAGGACAGCCATCAATAAAACCTCTACACTGGACTTCTGGAGGGCAGATTTTTGCCTATTCAGAAGTCTAGTTCAGAGCATACCCTGGGAAACAATGCTTAAAAACAAGGGGGCCCAGGAGGGTTGGACATACTTCAAGCAGGAGGTTTTGAGGGCACAGGATCAGGCTATACCAGTGCGCCGAAAGGCTAGCCGGCAGGGAAGACAACTGGCTTGGCTAAACAGGGAGATTTTGAAGGAAATCAGAAATAAAAAGAGAGTTTACAGACTGTAGAAAAAAGGGTTGGCTACCTATGAAGAATTTAGGAAAATAGCTAGATTATGCAGGAAAAAAAATCAGGGAAACAAAAGTGCAGTTTGAAGTTAATTTGACCAATTCTGTTAGGGATAATAAAAAGTCCTTCTTTAAATACGTTAATAACAAAAGGAGGGGCAAGGAAAACCTCCATTCTCTACTGGACTTTGAGGGAAATATAGTTAACAAAGATGAGGGGAAAGCTGAGGTACTTAATACCTACTTTGCCTCAGTATTTACCAGTCAAACAGATGGCCCTCAGGATAACTGGCCTCTGGAGATGGTTGACAGGGATAGGAAGCCAAATACTCCCCTTGTATTCCAAGAGGAAATAGTTGGTGGCTTACTGAGCCATCTGGATCCTCATAAGTCTATGGGACCAGACGGGATCCATCCTAGGGTGATGAGGGAGCTAGCAGAAGAGCTTGCCAGGCCGCTCTCCCTCATCTTCCAACAGTCTTGGCTCACTGGGGAGGTCCCAAATGATTGGAAACTGGCAAATGTTACCCCAATCCACAAAAAGGGCTGCAAAGCTGACCCTGGCAACTACAGGCCTGTCAACCTGACCTCGGTGCCTGGCAGGGTGATGGAGCAGATCATCCTGAATGCAATCACACAGCACCTCCAGGATGGACCAGGGATCAGACCCAGCCAGCATGGGTTTAGGAGGGGCAGGTCCTGTCTGACCAACCTGATCTCCTTTTATGATCAGGTGACCCACCTAGTGGATGAGGGGAAAGCTGTAGACGTGGTCTATCTAGACTTCAGCAAAGCCTTTGACACTGTCTCCCATAATATATTCCTTCAAAAGCTGATAGCCCATGGCTTGGACAAGTGCACTCTCTACTGGGTTAAGAACTGGCTGGAGGGCTGGGCCCAGAGAGTACTGGTGAATGGGGCTGCATCTAGCTGGCGGCCAGTCACTAGTGGTGTCCCCCAGGGGTCAGTGTTGGGTCCAGTCCTGTTTAACATCTTTATTGATGATTTAGATGAGGGGATTGAGACCATCATCAGCAAATTTGCTGATGACACCAAGTTGGGGGGCAGCGTCGACCTGCTGGAAGGCAGGAGGGCTCTGCAAAGAGATCTGGATAGACTGGAAAAATGGGCTGATTCCAATGGGATGAAGTTCAACAAGGCCAAGTGCCAGGTCCTGCACTTTGGCCACAACAACCCCCTGCAGCGCTACAGGCTGGGCACAGAGTGGCTGGAGAGCAGCCAGGCAGAAAGGGACCTGGGGGTACTGATTGACAGGAAGCTCAACATGAGCCAACAGTGTGCCCAGGTGGCCAAGAAGGCCAATGGTATCCTGGCCTGTATCAAAAATAGTGTGGTCAGCAGGACAAGGGAAGTGATCCTTCCCCTGTACTCTGCATTGGTGAGACCACACCTGGAGTATTGTGTTCAGTTCTGGGTCCCTCAGTTCAGGAAAGATATTGAGGTGCTGGAGCGGGTCCAGAGAAGAGCAACAAGACTGGTGAAGGGACTTGAGCACATGACCTATGGGGAGAGGCTGAGGGAGCTGGGGTTGTTCAGTCTGGAGAAGAGGAGGCTTAGAGGTGACCTCATCGCTCTCTATAACTACCTGAAGGGAAGTTATAGCCAGGTGGGAACTGGCAGTTAGCAATAGGACAAGGGGACATGGGCTTAAACTCTGCCAGGGGAAGTTTAGGCTGGATATTAGGAAGAAGTTCTTTACGGAGAGAGTGATCAGGCATTGGAATGGCCTGCCCAGGGAGGTGGTGGACTCACCGTCCCTGGAGGTTTTTAAACTGAGATTGGACATGGCTCTTGGTGCCATGATCTAGTAAATGGGCTGAAGTTGGACCAAGGGTTGGACTTGATGATCTCTGAGGTCTTTTCCAACCTAGCCAATTCTGTGTGATTCTGTGTGTGTGATTTATTGTGATATTCCCCTAAAGAACATAAAATGGCTTACTCGAGATCGCTACAAGGCTTGAAGAGGGCCCAAATCCTGAATATCCTGTTCCTGGATATGTCACCTAATTCCTAGGATATATGGAAGAAACAGTGTCTATTGCTACCACTAGAAGTAATTATAAAAATGTAATTCATGATGAATTAGGTAAATTCACAGAAGATGATTTGGGTCTCTGAGTACTAGAATGTCCAAAGTGTAACACTGAGTCAGATGGGTTGGCTGTGCCAAGGCATGAGATTTCAGACATACCTCTGTGCTCAATATTTATTCTTGATTAGCTCTAGGAAGTCTGCAGCTCAGAGTGACTTTGTCATGACCATTTTTTACTGGTCTGTGGATGGCAGACAATAAACTGCAATAGGTAGCTTATCCATGTAGGTCAACTGCAGATTACTGTGATGGGATTGTTTCCATGAAAGACCACCATGTACCTACATCAATGTCTGGAAAAGATCAACCCTTCATTATTTCTCTATTCTCTTCCTTCACCTTTTCGTGGAAGGTTTGTGGGATGGAAATGTCCTGCTTTGGAACCTTCCCTAATGTTCTTTGATCTGAGTTTCTGAAGTGAACTTGTGAAGAAAAAAAAGTCCTGAAGTTGTCATAGGTCTTAGTGATACAGATCATAGAATCATGATCTCAAGATTATCTAGTCAAACTGTTAAACTAACACTAGCACTAATCCATGTCCCTAAGAACCTCATCAACACATCTTTTAAGCACCCCCATTACTCTCTTCCAGTACTTGACAACCCTTTCTGTGAAGAATTTTTTCCTAATGTCCAATCTAAATGTACCCTGGCACAGATTGAGGCCATTTCCTCTTGTCCTACCACTTGCTACTTGGGAGAAGAGACCAACACCCTCCATGCTACAACCTCCTTTCAGGTAGTTGTAGAGAGCAATAAGGTCTCCCCTCAGCCTCCTTTTCTCCAGGCTAAACAGCCTCAGTTCCCTCAGCCGCTCTTCATAAGACTTGTTCAATAGATCCTTCACCAGCTTCATTGCCTTTCTCTGCACTCTCTCCAGCACCTCAATGTCTTTCTTGTAGCGAGGGACCCAAAACTGAACACAGGATTCGAGGTGCGGCCTCACCAGTGCCATGTACAGGGGATGATCACTTCTCTAGACCTGCTGGCCGCACTCTTCCTGATACAAGTCAGGATACTGTTGGTCTTTTAGGCCACCTGGGCACACTGCTGGCTCATGTTCAGCCAGCTGTCAATGAAAAGACCCTTTTCTGCCAGGCAGCTTTCCAGCCACTCTTTCCCGAGCCTGTAGCACTGCCTGGGGTTGCTGTGATCCAAGTGCAGGATCCGGTACTTGGCCTTGCTATGCCATTAGTGTTACTTTATCTCTGTCTTGTTATCTAGAAATTTTTTAAAATAATGTGTAGGGTAAGTAAGTCAAAAGATGAAGCAAGAACATTTCTATTTATTTACTCTAAAACAATGCATTCAAGCAGGTTTACTCAATAAGGAGACGTGAATTTCTTTAATCACAGAATCACAGAATCACAGAATTGGCTAGGTTGGAAAAGACCTCAGAGATCATCAAGTCCAACCCTTGGTCCAACTTCAGCCCATATGTGATACTGTATCTTACAAACATTTTATAAAGTTCAGGATCTGCAACAAGAAGCAGCATCTTTCCTCATGATTCCAAGTCTTTTAAATGTGATATATCACTTGGCTCAGAATATTTATCATTGAGCCGGTTTTATGGTTGCATTTCCCGTATTCAAGTCTCTGTTCCTTTGCATTTTCTATCCCTCCTCTTTCCTTATTCCTGCCTCTCTCAAAACAAAATGGATTGACAGAGGAGCAATTATATGCTGCTATAGCAATTTAGGTAAAAATAATTGTTAAGTCAGGCTACAGCAATCATAAAAGATTTACTCTGTTACTACTCAATTACTGTTTAAATGGATTGTATGTTGCTAACTCAACCATCAAAGCTAGTTAATGACTTAAAGTTGATGAGAATTATAATGCAGGAATGCAGCTCGCAACATTCTGTATGTAATGATTTATGACTCTACTTTTTTTTTATTGCTCTATCTCTTGGTTTCCTGTCATCCTTGGCAGGAAATGTGTCAGAATTATGAAAGAACAGATAAAAAGTTCCAAAAGTATTCCAGGTAAAAAAAAAAAATCTAGTTAAATTATTAGAATTCTCACTGAAGTATTCATATTTGGCAGCTTGATATTTCAGTCATCTTTTTCAGGTAAAAATAATTGCATTGCTTGACACAGTATGTAGAACAGTTAATGTAGTAAACAATACAGCATAATAAGCCTTTCCAAAATTCTTAGCAAGACCTTTTATTGGGCTATGGATAGCAATAACTTTACTGTGGAAACAGCTGACTTAGTAGTTGCAAAATACATTCACACTTTTTTTTTGCTTGAAGTGCTAGGTGGCCAGAATGTTTTTTGTATGTTTCTCTTATGCATGCCCAATGTCTGGCCTCACCCTCATAAAACAGGCAAAAACAATACTGAAAAGAGGAATGAAACATGGGGTAATTGAATTCACAGATGGAAAGTGTCAGAAATTCTGCTGTGTATTATGAAGTAGGGAAGCGAAAAGTTAAACGCAATATGGAAACAAAGAGGACTGGGAAAATTCTTCCAGTTTAACGAAGGAATGAAGATTTTCCTTAAAAATATTGCACAAGACTTTTAAGCAGATGACTTGCTTTTGCCCTCTGGAGACTCCTCTGAAATAGTATCTCATGAAATTTTAATTAGCTGCATCATTTTCTAAAAATGCAAAATATTTTTAAATTTCCAAAAATTAAAACAAAACTATCATCACAGCCCTTAAGACAATATACTTCTACTTTAAAAACATTGTGGTAAAATATTGAACTGATACTATGACTATTGCTTGTAATTGTTTAGATCACTGAAGTCTTTTGTAAAAGTATAATGATGGGTATATCTGTACAATTAAATAAACAGTTCCAGGAAACACTCCCAGTTACTGAAACTAGATTGTCTTTATAGCTAAGTTGTTAGACAGGTCCATGGCACATTTTTGGACCATGGAACATTTTTGGTCTATGGAACATTTTTGGTCCATGATAGCTAGCACACTTTCTGACAGCTCCTGGTGAGGCTCAGGGACGAGACAGACCAAGGATCATTCCAAACAGGTTGCTTGTGTCTGGCTTCGTAATTTCTCAGAGGCAGTTTTGGACATGGGCTGTTGAATGCCAGCTGGCATCATTGCCAGAAGAATAATCCCAAGCAACCTTGATTTATTGCTGGTGACATGGTCATTGTGCCTATCTAATACTTTTGACTATGTGAAGAGTCCAAGACCAGCTCTTACAACATGGGTAATAGAAAGTGCCACTTTAACAGATTTGTCTTCTGCTTCCATCCAGGTCCCTCTAAGAAGTGGAATTTTTTGACCCTACTCACACCAATCCGGAATTTCATGCCTTTCTCACTTGTGGACTGAAGTTTGATTAAAACCTGATTAAAATTGCCTATATGTGGCAGGTAGCAAGTACTAGGCAATGCTACAAAAATTCATCTCTTGGAGGAGTTTGTGGTAAGTGCTACTGCAACAGCAACCTCCTTTAAATAAAAAGCTCTGTTAAGAAATGGACAAAACTTTCAGACATTATATAAACTTATAAAACAACAGTCTACACATCTATTGACAGTCAACTTTGTGTGTTCACCCACAAGCTTCATTAAAAAAACCTCATCAGATGACCCTCTCTTTGGAGTCTCAGTGGCAGAAAAGGTGCTGGATGTCTGCTTTCAGCTAGTCCAGGAGTGTTGTCACTGGTTTACCCTACATGGAATACTTCCTCCAGTCTACAGTTCCTTGCTTAAGGAAAATTGCCTTTTTATAGTCCTCATGCTCCTGAGTCCCCTTACTTTACCCTACAAGGAGGTAGGTGATGAACATCCGTTCGCCAGTTACCTAGCAAGACAGAATTGCTTTATTTGGGCAGCCTTTGTGTGTTATGATCACAAGCCTCATGTCTATGGGAGAATGCTCCAAGACATTCTGTCCTTGCCCCCAACTAACCATCGAGAAAATACATTTTGGCATATGGAATGATATTTATCACCCAACATTCCCCTGTATGTCACAACCATAAGGATGTGTACTGTGCTTAGTCCAAATACCTCTGCAAGTAGAACTTTTTTTTAAAAAAAAAGTATACTCAAATAACGACAGTAATGCTTCCCTACAGTATTTCATTAATGCTTCACAACAGCAAAGATTGGATACTTTTATATTACTTTCAGCACTCTGTTGCCCAGAGGAAGTGCTGAAAACTCCTTTATTCAGCAATTTTAAACTAAGACTAATAAAGTGTTAAGAGATTTAGTGTAGAGAACAATTTAACTTGGAGAGGAGGATGAAGTACATGACCTTCTCCATTTCAAATACCTACAATTTTCGACGTAAGTATAATCAACACTGAGTGTTTATCAGGATGTTAAAATATAATTTTAAAAGATTCATTATAGCTCAGGGACACCTAAAAAGAAAGGGAATCAGATATGAGTTTTGAAAAAACATATGAAAAAGAACATTCAGTTTGGAGCAAAAAAGAAAGTCAATATATCTTACAGAAAGCTTTAAGTTCCTTTTGGTGCCCTTAAAGGTATTTATGTCTGCTAAGAACCCAAATCCTTTCCAGTAAGTTTTGAGCATACAGTTGAAGGTGATTTCTCAGATGCTTGGTTGTTTATAATTCATTCCAGCTTAAAATAGCTACTTTTGTGGTTTATGTGCAGATTTTATTTTGAAAAAATGTACCTATTGTATACCTAAAAGGAATCCAGCTTGTGGCAGAAAGAAAAAATTTACACTTCAAGATAACATCTAGGTCTAGAAAACCATGGATTGGAAAGTAAGCAGAAATGGTGAAAGATCTGTAGCTGTCAACAAGAAACACATTAAAACAAACACCTCATAACATAAATTGTTCTAGAAGTACTATGATGTGGTTCATTAATGAATATTAGAATAAATTATTAGGATTCCCAGTAAAGTAAGATACACAGTAAAATATGAAGTCAGTGAAAGGGAAGTTATGTCATTACTTTAACAAAACCTTGGACTAAAGTCTGTCTGGTTAGACTACAGGTTCCCAAACAGCATCTTGAGTGTATCATAGTTAAAACTTCAGGCCCTGACGCAGCTTTCATCTGTAAGCATAGTAATGAAAGCAAATTTCAGTAGGAAAAATAAAAATGCTATCTGTCCACAGGTCCCTGAAATGCCTTGGCTTCTCTAGTGATTAACTCTGAAGGTCAAAGATTATTTTAACTAAAGTTCTTGCTGCTATTTCAATATTCTGTTTGTGTGTGTGAGTGTGCCCAGCTGTTTCCTTGAGGAAACACTTGCACAGCTGAAGTAAATGGGTGAGCCAGCTCCAGGGAACACACTAACAACTGTCTTTCTCTGTATATTTCTGTGTGTACAAGTGTAGCTTCTCACCGTCACAAATCAACATAAATGGTCAGAGAATGAACTATCTTTTGTATAAGGTACACTAAATCTAATCAGGTCCTTTCATGTTTCCAGTCTTCCCACTTAACTTGCAAATTGAAGTTGAATGCAAGCTTAAAATGCATCTGTTTATCTTCTTGCAAGCTGTGATGTATTATTTTTACAAGCAAAATTAATAGAAATAGTAGTATAACTACCTGTTGTATAACTTCTTAACACAACACAAAAGAATGAACTATGTCACTTGGAGGCAAGTGAATATGACATAGAGGCCACACAAGGATTTACTAATAATTTTGGAAATTATGAAAGGTTGCAATATGAGATGAAACTAGAATGTCACCAAATCAAATAGGCAATATAAACTGATAGTGGTCTGGATTATGAACTTTGACAATGTCTGCATGTAATTTCTCACAAGAAACACGTTCATTTAGGCTTAGTTTTTGAAAATGGAATTTAAAGGCTAAAACCTTGACTTGGAAAGACAATAACGCCAGACATAAATTTCTGCTTAACATTGCAAGATTATAGATGGGGACCAATAACACAAGTTATGTCAACTGCTCGTGTTTTGATTAAATCAATGAAGAACAAAAGAACAAATGTGTCTGACTCTCTAGTGAGTGATGCCAGAAGAACTGGGAATTCGTTAACAAAAAAAAAAAAACAAAAACCAAACAAACCACAAACCACACACACACAAAAACCCACAAACAAAAAACCACCACCAACAACAACAAAACCAAACCCAACCAAATGAAAAAAAACCAACCAACCAACCAACCAACCGAAAAAAACCAGCACCAAGAGGTAGGTAAAGCCAAACAAATAAGCACAGCAATATATGTGGTCTGGATTCCTGAACCACTGGCCTCACTTCTTAACAATGACTATACCACCGTTCATGTTTCTGATAAAACTTCTGACTATAGACAAGTCAGGTCTTACAGGCAGCATTTAGTTTAAATTCTACGTTTGTCTTCTGATGCACACTATTATGCACTTTGGAATCCTTTCCCAGATCAGGTCCTTGTTATGAACACATCATGATCCTCTCTGAGTCATTCACTTTAATTTCCTTAGCACAGAAACTGAGGTGTGGAGAAGAAAGAGGGAGCAGGGCCTCTCACAGACCAGCACTTTAGTCTGTCGTAGGATGTGGTTAGGGCACATACCTGAACCCAGGCTTCCTGGGTGCGAAGCATTCTTTGGAATGCAGGCATCCTACTTTGAAACAAAAGGATAGAGAGTCTGATCATATTCTGGACTAGTAATCTTCTGCGCTGTCTGAACCCAGAAAAGAGCCTGCTGTTAAAGACCCATAATCTCTGAAGGATTTAAACCTAGAAACAGCGATTATATTTTCAAGTGGAATTTTCTTTTTTTCTAGAATCCATTGCTAGTTTTAACGAGGAATTTGTAATGAAACCGAGGGCTCCTAATATAGGACATACCCGCAGCTTCAGACTAAAAAGTTATTATTTTAAATCCCCAGAAATAGCCTCTGAAACTATTAATGCATGTTTCTGTTGATCATGAATCTCTATTCACATAACTTAGGAGACTGGCTCGCTTAGTATGCTTGGTTTTACTGCTTGTTTCAACAAATTAATGAAAGGGCTGACTTCATGGCTGTGGTTCTTTTAATTTGGCCACGAGGGATGTGCTGAAGTTGCAATGCAAACTGCTTAGGAAAGACTACCATCTTATTAAAGCCAGTTCTGTAATCCCATGGGTCAGACAGAATAAAATAATCAATGAGGCTGTTCCTTGCTAAGCCTGCCTGCTGCCTTTGAGTTGGGAAGCAAGTCCAGCACTAAATTAAAAGACCCCCTTCTTGCTGCTTTTACTTTTCAGGACTAAAGGACTTTTTATTAGACTGTTCTTGCAATAAGAAGAAGTTGGAAACTGATCCAAAAATATTTAAGTATAGGCTTTATTTCTGAAACCTAAGTGTTGGTCCTGCCTTCCTCTTGAGGATGTTGCCCACTGTTGACAACTGCCATATGCATACAATGGTTATACAAGATCAACGAACTTTATTGTCACCAACATTTTCTTTGTTCTCACTGCTGGGCAGGACCTGTGAGATAGTGCAGCCAGTTAACTGAGAGGCAGGGGTCAGGAACGTTCCTGTCTACAGGTTCAGCAAAAACTGAGATCCTCCACAACATAGAGTATTAGAGAAAATTTAGAAGACCAGAGGATAAAAAACATCAGTTCATCCTCATCTGAATCCAAGGCATGAAGGGTTTAGATAGCAACTGTACTGTACTGATTAGTATTTCTGTAAAACTGTTAACGTATTACAGAAGCTTCTTGATCAACTCAGTAGAAGAGATGATAGTATCATAATCTGCCAGTGTAAATGGATTTCCAAACTTTTCAATTATGAGTGATACCTTCCATCTCTTAGTTTTTGTCTGTTTGTGTTGACAATCCAGCATGGACCAGATTATTCCAACACTCTGAAACCCAAACAGTTGAAACGTCAGAACAGAATCATCCTGTCAGTCAAGATCAAAACACCTCCTCCATGGCATAAACACACAGTACCTGCATTACCCAAGATCTTTTTCCTTCACATAGGTAATTCTTCCCTGTGAGAGCTGCAAAAGTTATCACAGCACATATCAAAGCAGGTTGTTGCAGGTGGCCCAGAGACTATATCTTCACCAAAACATGTCCCAACCTCTACATGGAAACAGCACATTGCATGCCAGATGGGCTGGGAGCCCATGTTAAGCTCTCACATCAGTCTGGCTCCTGCACATCCCCCCGAAAAAACAGTCCAAGTCTAAAACATTTGTCTCTGCCAGGCCTATCTACACATTAAAGCACACTGGTTGTCTGTCAGTTTCATCATACAGTTGTGGAGGCCTTGGGCTACACCAAAATAAAATCGCTGCTGGAGTGAGACTGCGATAGTCTCAGCACCACTACATACTGAGGTCAAAAAGCGTATGAGAAGAGCTTGATGTTTTTTCTTCTTTTTCTTTTGGCTTTTAATCACATGTGTTGGCTTCCCCTGATTCTTTTTTTTGCTTGCTTGCTGTTTCTCACGGTTTGGACAGAAGCAGGAGAAGGCATGACTCCCAGGATCAGAGGACAACCAGCAGACTGGAGGTTATACAAGAATGTGAAAAGAGTGACCTGGGGATGACAGCAAACCTCTCCCACAGGGCAACCCCCTAATATGGTAAAACGTTTTGCTGGATACAGTAGTGCCTTGTCAGGGTGTTTAAACAGCAGACAGCATTTACATCTAGTCTTGGTCTTTACCCTGCATACACAAATTTGACCAGAAAACTTAGCTCAAATGTGGAATCCCCTTGAAGTTTGAAGGGACTTGGGGTTTTGGAAAAGCCTACGTAGAAGATTGGAATCCAGCTTTGAATTCCTGAATGACAAAATTCTGGGAAGTAGTTGGATACAGAAATATTTTTTCAGCTCAAACAAAGTACATAATAATTATGGATGCTCCACTCAGGCACATTTAGGTAGGAACCCATGGGGGACTCATGTTGGGACAGTCCATGCACTCCATGGAAGGGACCCATGCTGGAGCAGTTTGTGAAGTACTGTAACCCATGGACTCATGTTGGAAAAGTTCATGGAGGACTTTTTCTCATGGGAAGGACACCACGCTACAGCAGGGGAAGAGTGTGAGGAGTCCTTCCCCTGAGGAGGAAGGAGCATCAGAGACAACGTGCAATGAACTGCCCACAACCCCCATTCCCTGTCCCCCTGTGCTTCTGGGGGGTAAGAGGTAGAGAAAATCAGGAATAAAGTTAAAACCAGAAAGAAGGGAGGGGTGGGAAGAGGGTGTTTTAATATTTATTTTTTATTTTCTTAATATCCTACACTGATTTGATTTGTAATATATTAAATATATTAAATTAATTACATTAATTAAATTAATTTTTCCCCAAGTCAAGTTTTTTTTTTTGCCTGTGAAGGTAATTACTGAGTGTTCTCTTCCTGTCCTTATCTTGACCTATGAGCCTTTCATCGTCTTTTCTTCCCCCAATCCAACTGAGGAGGGGAATGACAGAGCAACTTTTGTGGGTACCTGGAACCCAGCCAGGGTCAACCCACTGCAGTCCTCCAGGAAGGAATTTTTGGATCACAGCTAAATGAGAAGGTTTTAAAGAGACCAAGAGGCCCTTCTTTTTTATTCACGTGAATGCTCAGCAGTAGAAACATCCTCTCTCAAGCTAAATGACCTTCAAGTAAACTAAGAAAACAATGCAAGTAAAGGAAACAAAATCTTGTAGATATCTGAAATCTACAAAGATACACAGAGAAAAGTCTTTATTTTATTTTTTAAAAGCACACCATTTAGCTGAGAAATTACTATAAGCATCTACGTGTATAAAGCATTTGAATCTAACTGAGCAAAAGTGACTGTGAATTCTATATTTTTGAAAACGTTTTTGCTCAACACTGTAAAATGTGAGAGCATTCTGTAGAAATTCCTTTCCACTTGAAAAAGGCACCACAAGATGGCACCTTCTGAAGAGAATATCTAATATTTAAATGAAAAAAAAATCGACATTTTTTAAAGGACTGTTGTTGAACATATGGTGGATATGAACGAAAAAATGCCATAGGGACTAAGCAATAAGATGAGGAAGCATAATGTAATCTTTGGCATTTTTAAATATGCATTCGTGACTGTAAACATTTATATATAATACATGTTCAGCTTTGTGACTAATTCAGTAACTCTACAAGTGTATGTTACATACTTGTAATGAATGCCAGATCTTAAAGTACATTTTTCACCCTACATAGCAAATTTGGGTGTAAGCTACTAAGTCTCCAAATCTATAAAGAAAATGATATCTGCATAATACAAATATATCCCTGTTTGTTTAATAGGTGTGTACATATATGCAGGCATGTCACAAGAAGAGCCAGAGGCCACAAATGCGTTGCAAAGAGCAAGTTTTATTTTAGTTACCTCTCTACTGGGGGATCTCTGAAGCCACACCTGAGCTCCCAGGCAGAGGTGACACCAGCGGGGACACAGGCACTGGTCAGTTCAGCCCTGCTGGAAGATCACTGAGCCTGCTGAGCTCGCCTGTATCTCAAGGCTTCAGGCAGGCGCAGCCTCCCGCTCTTTCTCACAACAAAGCAGGAATCTCAGACATAGTGATAAGGTGCCTAGAGTTTCTCACAGGCCTATGTTATCTAACAGAGGTTCTACTCATCAAGCACACAAGGTCAGTAAAACAATTAGTATGATGTATGTACTTTTTCTACAGACAGATGCAAGTCACTTGAGCATATTTACATTTAACTAATCTCCTTGCCAAATCTTCCGCTATATCTCCATACATTAGGAGATCAAAATTGTATTTTAGTAAATGTTATGGATTTAAATACAAATTATGAAAATTCTGGATATATATTATAATGTATCTGGCAAGGATGTGTAGATGAGAACCAAGGTTGTTTCTCGCTTCATCAACAACTTCTCTCAGTTGCAGTTGTAGGTATGCAGTTGTAGGTATGCGTGCACAATCACATCTTGTATTTCGCATATGCACAGGGCTAGTATGCACACAATCACACATCTCCTTGAAGGGCATTTCTTTTTTCATCTCATTTTCCTCTGAACAACTATTAATAGTGTTCCTGAATCCAGTTGTTCTAAAGATACCAGGACTTTTAGATGTGTTTGGAAGAAGTACAAGTAAACTAATCACCTTCCCTGGCAAAATATTTTATCAATGGAATTGTATTTGTTAAGTGTGCCTTAAAGCATTGCCACTTAACTTCTCTAATCCTTTTACTAAGGCAACTCTGCCCCGTCCCCATCACAGGACAAAGGGGGTTTGGGTGGTGGGTGCCAGGGGAGGCAATGGCCAACACATCGGGAGGCAATGAGCAGCAGATCAGGAAGCCAGGGTTGCACAGAACTCATTTGCACATTTGTAGAATGATAGTCTCGTTCCTATATACTGAGATGTTATACCCTGCAAGACCATACAGATAAATAAGAAATTGATATTGTGTGTTTTTAAAGACATATTTTTAGATCAAAATGTCAAACACTAGATTTAAGTGATGGTCATTTGCCAAATGGTTGAAAATACAAAGTTGACAGTTCTTCCTTATGATTAAAAGCAGTCTTATTTGCAAGTATGGAATTTATGATTTCTGATAATGTGATAAGATAATGTATTTTCATTTGTGTCAAGCACAACAGGCAGAAAGTCTATTTACCTGAATGATTAATGGAGGTAGAGAAAAACAAGGAAATAGATAAAGGCAGGAGCCACACATTGCAAAATAAAATGTGGAAGAAAGTATCTAGTATTATCTGAGGCTCCTATCAGTCCCAGTGACCCCTTCACAAACTTCTAAATTATGTCAGCCTGTAAAAAGGGGTTGCTTCACTTTCTAGGTAAATCAGTGATATGTGAGTTCACTGAACACAATGCCTTTATAATAGCCATTAATTTTCATGGAAAAAAACACTCTATGTGCTCTGGAATGCAATGTCTCCTCTGAAATCTCATCTTTTTTCCTGGTAATTGCCATCTGTTTCTAATTTCTGACATTCTGTGTCGGTGGCAAAGACTATTCAAGCTTCTGTACACAATATGAGTCCAGATAGTTAATATATTTTTATATAGTAAGGCCATATTTCTAAAAGGAATAAAAAAAAATTAGCTTGTAAAGTAGAATATAATGTACTTCTGCTGATGCCAGTTTAAATAAAAGTAGGAACCGGAGACCATTTACAGATCTTGCTGTGAGCAGCCATACATTCTGCATGCATGTATGTCAAGATTTCAAAAAGCCCTTACAGAATAAGACTTTGTCGTAAGAAAAAAAAAAGAAAACAAAATACGTCTTTCAACGTGTTTTTCCTACATAGGCAATTAGTTTATGTAAATAGCATACTTGCAAGAAAAGGTTGGACACTCATTGAGAAAACTCCAAGATTTGCACTTTGTTTTTGAAACAAATTGGGCGTTCTTGGAATCTCTGTTTTAACATGAATCACATGGCTAAGTGATCACTCTGTAGCAGTTTTAAGGTAGAGGCTTCTTTCTCCCCTGATTTTGATTTAAACTATTGCAAAGCTTGCAAACTTGCAAAGATTTTTCAAAGGGATAGAACAGCTTGAGCAGCAGGTGGCTTCCATCCCAGGGTCCCTTGGTCTGTTTGAAGGTTTACTTGGCTTGTTTGTTTTAACCCCAAACGGTTAAGAAAATCTACATCATATGCACTTCTCACCCACCAGCCATCAACTTAAAAGTAACAACTTCTCTACTGACTGATGTATTGGGTCAAGCTCCGAGGAAAACATAACTCCCCCCACGCCACGCCAAGGAGGTGCTTGAATCACTGCAAATTCCATGAAAGTTTCTAATAGTTAAGAAAACATTTCAATAATATGAACACTGTGGTTTGGGGGGAGTAGGTGAAACGATTTCTCCCTTGAAAACAGATGGCCAATTCTTCCAAAAAGAAAAAAAAAAAAACATTATCCTCTATTCAATGAGCCAAGACCCTGCATCACTCTGCCATGGCAGGTAATTTTGGGGCCTGATTCAAAACTCGCTGAAATATATGGAAATGATCCAATGGTGAGTTTCCCATTGGCTCAGTTGAGCCTGTAGAATCCACATCTACAATCTTCACTTTAAACACACACACACAAAAAAAAAAAAAAGGAAGGGAAAAAAACCCACAACACACAGGACAATGTCATAGCCTCCAGTTTACAAGATTTTACTTGTTCTTACAGGCATATTGCTTTTATGCAGACACAGGGTGCCGCAGCTGCCCCGTTTTGATGTGCTAATGGACCTTGGCTCTGCCCTGAATACAGCTCTGCCTCCCATGAAGAAAAAGGCTCCAGGGCCTTCTGCAGGATCCTTTCCTTTGGCAGCACTCTCCAGTATTCAGGAGCACTGAAATATTGCTTTTTGGATCAGGGCAACGATGAGTAGGATGGATAATATGCCTGGGTAGGAAGATAACAGGTATTTGCCAGCCCACATATTACACTTATTTGTCCCAGCTTGATGATGAGATTATTTTCTTAAAATGATGCCAAAGTATCAGTTTATCTTGGCTTTTCTTTGAATTGGGATATGTATGATATATCTTTAGAGAAATACAACTGTAGATAAAAGAGCTGTTTTGTACTTTTAATTACTGACCATGAATACATCAAGAGATTAAATAACATGGAAAGGAAAGGGATATCTAAGTTAAAGAACAATGTTGGCACAAGAACTATCATGCGTAAACCAACCAGGAACTTGGTCTGGAAACCACAATAATTCAAATAATCAAAGCAATGCTATTTTGTAATTACTTTCCTGGGGCTGTAGTATGGACTAGAAATCTAACCAATTTTAAGATAAATTTATGAACATGACTAGATGAAGTGCTTTCTGAAGTAGCAGGGGACTTGAATCAATGACGTAAGAAGTACTTTCCAGTTCTGGATCATAACACCGTAAATTAAACTAATGCTATTCTACCTTTCTCCTTCAAGTAGCAGCATGGAGCAAGAAATTACTTTCATGTCTCTATAGTCGATTCTGTGTTATCCAATACGTTATGAGATTGAGTTATCCTGGATAATGGTAGTGGAACATGCTGGCCAGGCCAGATGAAGGTTGAATCTGGAAGAAACTTTTAAATTGAGCTTTATGCATCCATATCCCAAGCAAATAAATTCTAAGAGACCAGAGCCGAGTCCTGAAGCACTTGACTGCCAGTGTTGGGCTCCCATGTTGCAGGGAAACTTAAAGTGGACAAAACGCTTTTTATAGGTGTGGAACCATTACCCAATTTAGTGCACTCCCATGCTTGAAAATGCTGGGGAGCTTGGTGCAAAGACCTAGGCAGTTTTGCCAAACTGAGCTTCTTAGCTCTGGCTGGTCATGCTAGGCCCTGTTAACTCAATAAACAGCCCAGCCATGCCTGTGTGTCCCTCCTGCTCTGCATTGTGGGAATTACTTTTGGTCTGAAGCTGAGACAAAACTGACCTAGCTGGGTGCAGCCAGCTGACTGTAATAAGCCCTCTCAAAACACAGGCTGGTGCAAAAATGGAGCTGAGTTCTTTGTAGAATTTTCCAGTATCCAGTGGGTAGTGTTGGGAATAGATTGTCTCACTGCCTGCAGATGATGCAATTACTACAGTTATGATACATTGAAGACACAAGATGCATACATACATTACACATAACACTGCACACAAAATTTTAAAGCTGATAGACATTCAATTCCCAAGAAACACCTTAAATTTGCCTTCTACTGGTCCTTGCTAATGACAAAGTCTTTGTTTCTCTGCTCCATTTTTTTCCTTATTTTTATCCTCTTCCACCCTTAATCATCTTGCCTTATTCAGTACACATGGTGGAAGGGGTGCAAAGATGGGTGATGTAAAACCAACATGGACAAACGGAGAATGTTCTTTTACATTCTCTCTCCTGGTGAAATGAAAATCAAAGGTTTGTTGGTTTGTTTAAGTTCTTTCTAATGCAAAGGCTACCTTCCGAGGAAATTTGAAGTTCTTGTGGAAAGAAGGTAGAGGTTTTTCCCTTGATTTTTGTTTTATTTGTCTTCTTCATTATTTTTCTCTGTTTTTCAGCAACAGCTGAATTATTTAGTCTGGTATTTTCAAAAACTATTCAACCAAAGGAAGATACGTATCACAGAGAATTTCACATGTATGGTTTACATTTGCAATATCATAAATCTCTAACTATCAGAACGTGGAATATGCCAGATGATCTGACAGTCATCCCATATCATTCTTCCCCTACCTACTCTCTTAGTTTACTTCTAGTAGGTCTTGCTCAAAAGAATTTTTTTTCTCTTGCAAAAAGCTTTTACTGTTTTTAAAGGTCTTCTCTATAAAGCAGAAAGAAAACTTAATTTAAAAAATATTTCCCTGGAACTAACTTCTTCTTTCCCATAGCCAGTTCCTCTTCATGGAAGCCTTGGGAGTCCTGGCCCTAGGATCAGAAGATAGATGCTGGAAACCCAGGAATTCCCACCCGTTCCATACAGAAGAATTGCTTGTGAAATGTGAATACTGGAAATTCAGAGTTCCTGAACATGTTCTGACAAAAGAAATAGTTTTACTGGCAGAAATCCTAGCTGGCCTATTTTTACTGGCAATTCAAGGCACTGGTCTGAGCTGTCCAAGACAGCAGGTGACTGGAGATAACTCTCCGGTCAAGACCCACAAAACTGGCTACTCATGAGATTCAAATTGAAGAGTAGATCTGTATTTCTCTCCTTGGGAAAGCAGATTTTTAAAGGTAGTCCACTGGAAATTCTAAGCAAAGACAGTAGCTGGACACATGGCTCCCTAGAGCTGGGCATCCATTTCTGAAAACATGAATGCTAAACCGGGCAAACAGCATGTCAGTCCTAGGTCACAGACCTAATTTCTCTCTGAGTCTCAAGAGATTCAGCCTCAGATCTCCTACTTCCCAGAGGAGTACCCCTAGGCTATACTCATGATTGCAGAGCAGGGGCAGCCTCCAGTGACTGACATGAAAGGAATAAACAGTCAGGTGAACAAGGAATGGTGTCCTGCACAAGGAATGAAAGGAGAATTGTGGAGGTAACTCCCTGTTGCTACTGCCCAGTATGTCTCTCCTGTCACCCCATCATTTGATGCAGTTCTTTCCAGCTGGGACAGGTCAGAGCATCGCAAGTGTGTCTCCAAGGCTGACTAATGTCTGATAAAATCTAACAGCCAGACCTATTCTCACACAGGTCAGTTTTAGCTAAATCGAGTCCCAAAAGCAGATTTCAGTGCTACAATGGGAAAAGAATTGCAAAAGATGTCTTCATTTTTTCATCTGGTTAGGTTGTGAATGCTACATCTGTGAAGTGAAATGACTAGATCAAAGTTCTAATCAAGACAGGGTTCTCTGTTAGCTAAATAACAGGTAGTGAAGCCAAATGTTTCTAAACAAACTTGACAGATTTTTATACATTTCCACAAAGAAGAATTTTAACATATGTGTCTAACTGGCTTCATCTTTAGTAGTTAATGAAAAATGATAGGTGGATGCTTAACAGTTGGTGCCAGAATCAACATTCTTTCTTTTCCTAGAAGCTGAAGATTTAAAGATTTTTCCCATTAGAAGGATTTATTGAAGGATTTATGTACCCTGAAAAAATTGGCTTAATCTTTATTATTTGTCCATCTTTTGGAACTTTTATTTTTAACTAACTTTTCTTTTTTAAATGTAAAAATAGTAAGCACTTCTTCATGAAGTCCATGAGACCCTTTAGTAAGTCTGCTCATTATATCGTCCTACTTAACACGTCTTGCAGACTTTTTATAGTGCTTGTCACTGGAAAAGCTGCATACAGTAGTGATAACACTTTGATCAGTAATGAAAACTAATTGTACAAAATCCACACATTCAGAGCCCTAGAAATTGTTATTTAAATTCGCTTCTTTTCTCTGGCAGCTATTTCTGCTTTCTCTCACCTTAACAACAATGACCTGGAGAGCATGTGTCTTGATCTATTCTGGTGTAAATTATATCAGAATTATGTTTGATCTAGTTATTTATAAAATGATTAAGTCTTCTTATCTCTACTGAAACATTTGAAAGAAATTGTAAATTTCTTACAAATGTGGGTGCACAATGGCACTGCTTTGTCATGCAAAGATTAATTATGGTCAGAACTTTATTCACAACTAGTATCAGTAATAAAAAGAGAAGAGTTGAAGATAGCTTAGGAAAAAAAATTATGAATACTCATCCAACTAGGATGTTGTCAAATCAGCTGGCCCTGCTCTAATTCACCTGAGGACACTTAAAAAATGGCTAAAATAATTTCCAAGCTACTAGGGAATGTCTTTGAGAACACAAAAGGGAATGGCGAAGTCCTGAGAGCCTGGAAAATGGCAAATACAGAACCTATCTTTAGAAATGGGAAAGAGTCAGAGACTTGCAGAGGAATCATCTCAACTTCAGTTCTTGGAAAAGTACTGGAACAGTAATCAACTAAACTATTTGTAAGCACTTGGAAGATAACAGCGAGGTAAGAAAGAGCCAACATGGATTTGTTGAGAATAAACCTCTCCAAAGTAGCTTCGCTTCTACTTATGATGGAGTAGGAGGTCTTGTGGACAGAAGAGAATCAATAGATGCTAGATATCTCTTGACTTTAGTCTGAATTATGACAATTTCTCACATAACATTCTCATAGGCAATTTTAAGAAATATGGTCTTAGTAAACTATAGTAAGTTTAGTGCAAGACTAAAGTATAATGTTAGTATGGTTTGTCTTAGAGGCAGTGTAGGTATTTGGATAGAGAGTGATATTACTATTTTATGGATAACACCAAGTTAGGATGACCCTCAAGCACACCAGCAGGCAGTAGTACATTCCTCACAAACTGGAAACATAGTCCAAACAATACATAGGCCAGTAAACACTCTCAGGCATATAGGACAGTTTGTCTAAATAAAATTATCAACAGGTTAGAAAGTCTTCAGGAAAAACTCAGACGATTAAAATACATCACAAACTTTGCATGAAACAACAGTGACATGTGGCTGGAGAAAGAGGCAAATATCATTTCGAGATGTATAAACAGAAATTTCATCAATAAGGTATGTCTATTCAATATGATAAGACCACAACAGGAGCAAAATTTTATGGTTTTGAGGTCTTTATTCAAGGGATATATATACCATTTGGAAAAAGTACAAAAAAGAAAAACGATCACAGTTCTAGAAAGCATGATATATGGAAAAAAATATGCCAAAGGAATTTGGAGTGTTTAGACTGGAGAGGGGGTGGCTGGAGGGGAGTGATAACACTCTTTAAATATGTAAAAGGTAATAAACAGAACAAACTGTTCTGTCTTTAGCAGGCTGAGATTGTAGGCACTATAGCTCAAACCCAAGTGAGGAAACTCTGCCAGTGAGCAGAGTGAGGACTGAAACAGGCTGTCCGAGGACATTGTGCCACTCTGCCACTGGATATTTTGAAGACCAGCATCAGACAATCATATGCCAAGAATGGTTTGGCTATAGGATTGTGTCAACTAATTTGTGACAAATATGTTAAAATCTCAGAATCTATGAAGTATCACTTCATAACAGGGTGATACTGAATTTTAACTGTGTGCATGGAAATTCGTTATCCTGAAAATTCCTTTCTTTTTGTATACAAGGTAAATTATTACTCCACAACTCAGATACTCCATGGTACCCATACTCGATAGGGAATGAAGTTTATTTTTTCATGGCATATGAAATTTTCCTTCTCTCTCTATTTGAAAAGCTGATATGTTATCCACAATAGAGTAACCATTTAGAGATTTCCTGTAACACTGGTATTAGATTTTATCAACATGTAGTAAGTCAAGTTTATATAAGAAGATCCTTTAAAAGGTTCATGAAGACAGTGTGGTATCTACCACACGTGAGCAACTCTAAATCCAGACTGGGCAGCTTTCTAGAATAGGTTGCAGATATGATGAAGCAATCTGTAGGAGCATAAATTAGCAATTTATCGTACTGTAGAGGTTGCGTTTTACACCCATTTGCCTTTGGGCTCAATCTCAAGAATGAAACATTTTTCTCCTGGCAAAGGGCATACAACAGTTCGCCATCAAGATCATCCCAATTGCAATGCAAACACAAGATCCTCCAGCAGTTAGCTCTATATGTGGTACAGAACCAAGACCACTATCTGGTAATAATTTCATTATCAGAAAACATATTTATTAGCATATGATCCAAGAACCAGGACAGACAACAGTAAATCAAATTCTCTTCATTTTTCCTTTGTGCTTTCAAAGCACCCAGTAAATAAAATGCTATAATGTATTTGGTCCTGGAATAAACACCAGCTGGATTCACTGTGTGCTGGGCTCTTTGATAGTCTTCAGAGATAGATTTACTAAAGGAGAAGGGGTATGACATTTTCCTGTTTTCCTTTGAAAAATAATGTCTTTGTGATGATCCAGAAATCTATGCAATATCTTGAAATTATTTCTCATGGAGCCTTGTAGTAACTTCTGTACATCAACAGCAGTAGATTGTGTTATGTCATCAGTAAATCATTGTTCTGCTACTTATTGTGTTCAGTTTGGTAAATGCGACTCACTGAGTCACCAGTGACAACTCAGGATTTACAACAGTACATTTTCTGTGACATCACAGAAGCGTTATTTTAATCTCATATGTGACTGCAGATAGCTTTCTTTGTGTCACCTCATTACTGTCACATCATTTGCAAATCAGATTTTCTGGAAGCTTTCAAGTCTGACTTCTAGAGAGAGAATATCTGATTATTAGCTTGAAAGTTTTTGTTTCCTTTCTGGAATTTGAAGTCATTCCTCCACGAGCAAAGTCAACAAAGCACTTTCCACTGATCTTTCTTGTGTGTCATCAATAAGTGATTTTAAAAACCTGTTTTAACTAGATTATGCAGAAGAGGTGTTTCTATGCACTTTTCTTTTTGCTTCTGCATGGTGTTACAGAATATTGCTTCTCTTACTCATCTTAGTCTGCCTGGAACGACTCTTTAGACAACACAGTTACTGAAGATATGTGTGACTGGAATATGGAAAAGCATGTAAACTTTTCCAGGAATCTCTCTACTTTGATTACTGCTATTTGAAGTACTGTTATTCATGTTAGTCTCTGTCATTTACTCAGATGAACACATTCTTTGGTTAATTTACACTATGCTATTCACCAAGTATGTAAGTTTCATTCTTGCTACAACAATACTTTCCTTTTTTATTTCCTTGCCATAGTTTGAGAACTCTTTAATATGCTTATCCTGCTGATCCAGAGCCATAGTCCAAGTTGTGCCATCATTTCCATCTACTAGCATGTCTGTGGAACACTTCTAGTTCATCTGACATACCACAAGAAACTTTGTTGTTATCCAATAATAGATCACATTTACTCATTAGTGATGTGAAAATATGTAAACATAAAAATATGAATTACAGTCTTTCCAAGAGAAGAAGGGTCAGATTCTGACACCAGTTGAACAGAAGATAATGAGCTGAATCACATAATGAAGCATAACATTCTCCCTAGCAGGTGGAAAAAATTTATAAAGCTATATGAGTCCCTGGTTGATAAACTCAAGTACAAACTCCTCCCTGTCCCTTAGGAGCATTATGATATCTGGTATGTGGCAGCTATCCCTCAGCAAGGGTTGAAAGAGTCTCACAAGAAATTTGATGCATATTTTAAAAGAGAGTAGTCAGCAAGTGCAGAGGACACAACAGATGTATTTATTGAAGAAAGAGTGAAAGCAATTGATAAAAAAATCTCCTTGAGATGGAATGTACTAAGACTATATGTGGCACTAACACCAGGAAGACTTACTGTTTGGTCAGGATATGTAAGAGTTAAGCTACTTAACCTCGGTATCAAAATCAGAATCTAAATCCAGACCTCTTTTATTCAAAATCTTGTCTGTAGGTTGCAAAAGCTATGTGAATATTGTCTGTTTTCTTGAAGATTCTACTGTGTTCAGTATTAAAACCAGGTCCTCATCTATAGAAGCTCCTTTAAAATGTATGACCACAGTCTCATTAAATTATATCAAGTGAGAATCTGGCCAACAACATTTAGGCACAATAAAGTGGTTATCACATTTTTCACACACACATACCTGACATATTGTTTTTTCTTCTTCTTTTTTTTTTTTTTTTTTAAAGACATAAAGAGAATTAGAACAACTTTTAGCTTTTACAGTTCTTTCTCTTGATTAACTAGCACTATTTGTCATTATGTGACACTGGTGAGCTTGTCAGTGACTGGCACCTTCTTTAATGCACTAGACAACGATACCTATCCTCACCAGCACTGCTGCCATGCAGGTGCGCTGGTAGGACTTCTGGGGACGTTTTCTGTATTGATATGCTGCATCACCTCTGCTGCTTTGCCAGGAGGAGTTACTCTGCTTTGGAAATTCTGGGAAAATGGTGGAGATGTAGTATTTGACTAATTTAATACAGTAAAATGAGGCAGTAGGACCAGCCTTTCCAAAACAGCAGCACTCAGCTTGGCCATTTAGTCTGATCAGAGGGATATTTGATTGAAAGATTTTTTTTTTCTGCAAAAGCAAGGTTGACAAGTAGCATTAAAGCAAGAGTGCAGGTTGCTTCCACCATGAAGGCATAACCAAGAGAATAGAAACCTGTAAAATTTTTGCAGATACTTAGATACTTTTTTTTCTTTTAAATACCCAAACTCTTGACAAACTGCATTACAGCCTAGAAAACACATCATGCCCATGTTTAAGCTGTCCTGAATCCCTTTGGACTGCAGCAACGATGTATATTTACAAGTAGTGTAGCCAGAAGGTTCCTTTCCACCACTGCCTACCATTGGGATGTCACTTTGACAGCAGTTTGTTAGGCTGAGGCTATCAAAATCACATCACTGAAGTTTGTGGTGGTCGTTTCCTCTCTCTAGTCTTTGAAGTTAAGCTACAGATAGAGGGCTGGCTAGATGCACACACATAACACAAGCCAAAAAATAATAAAAATGCAATTTCAATAGTCTGAAGTCATTCTACAGTTATCCAGGGAATGAGAAGATAAACTCCAGTCAGTGATAACTAACTGGCCTTAATTCATTAACCACTTCATAGAATAATGCACACACAATTGCTGTAGTTGCTTTTCTCTGTCTCTTAGACACAGAAATCCAGACAACCACAAAATCAGTGAAATGCTTAAGAATGTGTCCATTTGCATCACTCCTGTCCACCTAAGCCTGAAAGGATGATCTTGTACCTGGCCCATGAGTATCAGAAAAAGAATTTAAGCAAAGGACATGCTTGGCAACGATTTCAAATGGATAGAATTTTAGGAAATAGCACGTCTGGTTAAGTGGGATATTTTCAAGAAGGAATCCACAGATGCCAATTTTGCTGCTGACCTGCTGGGCAGTTTTCAGGAGGTCCTTTCAGTTCGCTGTGATATATTTGCACCATCTGTACACAGGGATTAAAATGTCTTCCAGAGTGTTTTAAGATTGATGAGATCTGTAAAGACGATTTTCACAGTACTTACTCATAAAAGATACATTGCACGCAAAGAAAGATAACTCAAGTCTTCAGTGATGCCACGCTAGTCTATTCTAGGCACAGCTTGTTCCATGGGTTCATAAAAAATAAAATCTACCAGACAACTGAATGTATCGACCCTGTGAAAACACATACTTTTAATTTTTTTCTTATGGTGTCATTGCTTGAGTAAACTTTAGTGAAGTTATAAAAATGTATCTACAGCCTCCTATAAATTTTTCTCAACAAAATCTTCCAGCTAGGGCTAATAGCAGTGTTTATAGTAGACTCCTCACTTCACATTATGACCAGAATGCGTTATTGATATATCATTAAAAGACAGATGCACACAACTTAGGAGGTGAACATGTTTTAATAACATACAGTACATACCATGAGATTTTAAAGCTTACTTTGCAGATACTTGGTGGGTATCAACTTGTAAGCAACAACACTGCACACTTGAGAAATACCTTGATGCTGTTCCTTTAGCAGAAAGAAGCTTTGTTTAAGAGTCACACACACACAAATTGTTAATATCACAGTGATGGTCCAAAGGCAATAAGGGACTTAAACGGGGTACTGAGGTCCAGCCACAGACTTATGCTAAGCACTAAGAGAAACCCTCATCCATTAATGTCAGCCAGTGCGCTCACAGACTACATCATTGGACAGGAAAACAGATGCAGTTTTCCTGTTTATACACAGCTGCATCCAGCCTCACTGGATAACTGTGCTGATCTATCAAGGGTAGCTCTTTCTTATTAATTTAGTGCTAGGTTATATTATTCTAGCCAGTTTGGTTTTTCAGTTCTACCAGTGTACTGGTGCAGAAGTGACACAATGTTCTGAAAATACATCAGCAGAAACTGGGTAACTGAACGGGTTTTCCTGTAGAGTGATGAAAACAAGAAGCATTTAGGACTTCCCTGGGTAAATGAATTATTATAAAGTGGCTATTCATTGTAAGAGAAGACTAAACTCAATGACCTAGCAAGCCCCATCCTGTTCAAGTTTACTGTGAGACAAGAATAAAGGCCAAAAATTTTATGAAATAGGTAAAACGAGTGTATATCTTAAAATAGTTTTCAAAATTCACATAATATGTCTCAAGAATGGCATTTCACATATCCTTATTCCATCATTAATTCCAAACAAAATGAATATTTATGACATTTAAGCCTTGCCAATTAGAGTTCATGCATGAAACCATGGCCTGTGATTTCAATAGTGGTAGGGTTTCACCCCATATTATTGACATGCTGTAACTCAATCCAAGGTATGTCACAGAGGTGTCATAAAAAAAAAAAAAAGGAGTTTTCTGCATTAAAACTGTGTTTCTATTTTCCCAGTTTTCCCATGTTAAGTAAAGTATTTCTGTCGGTATTTGCTGAAGTACACATAAAACTGATTAACAGAAAGAGTGGTTATTTTAAAAATCTAGCTCTAATCGGAAGATATCACTTCATATTATTTGGCTGACATTTCAGCAGCAAATATAGTGAAGTTTCTGTAATGGAGAAAACATGTCAAATGTGTGCTTTGTAGACTTGTCAACAAAAATTATTTTATGAATTGTATCATGATCAGACAATAATATCACATTTGGGCATAATGCTCCCAAGTGTCCAGTTTCTCGGTTTCTCATGTAAGATCTCCAGACCTTCAGGATGCCATGCAAAACTTGAGAACAGTTAAAAATAGAGGAAAAATACTCAAACTGAAGGCATTTTCCAGGAATGCAAGACCTGGAATGTAGGATGTAGGACACCGGCATGAAGCAAGAGAGCTTTTAGCAGGAAGAGGTGATATGGATCTAAATAACGGCATGCAGAGACACCAGCTTGGGTGTCTGAAGTCATAAAACTGTGTTAGATGGCACTGAATAAAACCCACTCTGGCTGAGCAGGCTGAGCACAGCGCTCCATCAGCACAGCCTGGCTGCTTTGATATGCTGAATCACTGCTAGTTTACAAACCATGAAGTCACAGGTGAGGGCTGGATGACACATCAGGAGACCACCTAGTTCAATCCAGGGTCAACTACAGTATCTTGCACAGGGTCGTATCCAACTGGATTTTGATCATCTTCAAGGTTTGAGACTCCACAACCTCTCTAGGCAACCCATTCCAGTGCTCAGACACCTTCGCATTCAAAAACCCCACATTTTTCTACACCTAAGCAGAATTTTCTACTTCAAATAGTTCCCAAAGCCGCTTCTCCTGTCACTGGAAATCCCAGAGAAGACTCTGGCTTCACCTTCTTTACTGCTCCCCACCATCACATTCATAAGACCCACCCCAAGTCTTCTCTTCTCCAGGCTGAACAGCCACAGCTCTATCTGCCTCTTGTCCTATGCCATATCTCTGCATTGTGTTTCCTGGCATAGCTGTGCCTTGAAGGGGATTTTTTTTAATGGCATCTTACAAGTATCTTAATTTTGCAGCCACATATGTCCTGATCGCTGGGATCTGTGTACAAGAATGTTGTAAATCCATTTTCTTAAAATATCAGGAGAACGTTATGTGAAGAGGAAGTAAAAGTTCAGGGCTCCCGTATCTAACACACCAATCTCAGGCCCATTCTGGAAGTTAGTGATTTCCTCAGAAATATATGCCTGAAGCTGAGGATAAGGTTTCATCCTGTGCACATCTGTAGACTCCTTAGTCCCATACGTAAGCAAGACTTTTTTTTTTTTCCTTAACTGATGTCCTGAAAACTCCTTTTCTCTCAGCCTTCTTCTTTCATTCTCTGGACTATGGGCTCTTTCTTCAAGCCACATCTGGCTGTGTCTTCTGGATAGAGTTCAGAAACTGGGAAAAGAACCAGCTATGCTGGTGAGTTAAATCTTTATTGTTCTCTCTCTTGGTTTCAAGTCCGTGTTACAGGGGCCTTGAAATACATTATAAGCATATGTACTGTAAGTGAATGAATGAGGCTGGATGGGCAGTTATCCAACAATGACTGTGCCTAAATGCAATTCTGACCCTAACCACTTCACTACAATGCTGTAACAGAACGGCATCCTGTTGGCACTGCGCCATGACTTAAAAAAAAATACGAATCTGGTTTCAAGTCTTTGGAGATTTACCGTTCCTACCAACTTTTAGTCGCTAGATGTCAGGGCTTTTCCTGGCAGTACCCATCCTAACCAAAATATTGTGCTTCTGTAGTTCAGCATGTTGGCAAATGTTATCAATGAAAAGATCAGTAATTATTTTGTTTATTTGAGTCCGTGAAAAAGGTAAGAATCTTCACACAAAAATTCACTTTCAATCACAGTGCTTAATGAACTGACCAATGAAAATCATTGAAAACATTGACCTCTTTGCAGCAGCATGTCTCAGTAACTGTAGTGGCTCCAGTACTTATCTAAAGAATGTACCATGCACCCTGAGGCAAGCATCCTTGACCTCAGAGTTTACCTATGTTCTGAGGCCTTCACTCTGTAGCACTGAATTCCTGCTAAATTTAGTCTACAGCTGGGTCCTCACTGACTCGTGAGGTGTGTACTCTGGTACAATGAGGCCAGTAAAGCTAGTGAAAAACAGAATGAGGGTCATTCTCTGGCCATAACACCAATATCCCAACCTGTCTCCTGTCCCCAAATTAGACCTCTCTTCCTCTCCCAAACCAGGCAGTTGCTATCCAAAGCCCACATTGGGAATGGAGCCTGGCAGGGGCTGCACCTCTGACTCTGCCCAGCAGTGTCTGGGAAAAGGACAGTAGCACAGACCAGTCAGCCTGTGGGCCTTCATGCTGTAGGGCCAGTCAGGTGCCAGATGCGAGTCTATGCTTTGAGTTTATCCAATTAACTACTAACAGAGGCTGTGACATGCCTGGTGTAGCAGCCTGGCCATACCAGTCTGGTGGATGATGTGATGGATCTGTCATGTTGACCTTGCAAATCTCAGGCTACCCTTCAGAGACAAGTGTGCCCACTAACACACAGCCCTCCCAGGGATTGCAGAAGGGACTGGAATTTCCTTTCAAGCTGTGAATCATGTAGCTGGGCATTATCCTGGTCTCTTCACTGATAGCCTGGGTTTCTGCCTCCGTTCTGGATCAAGCGTGCACACAGCTTGTTCTCTGGCACCCCAGGCACTCTGCCATCCCTCAGTAATCATATTTTCTTCTGGGTCTGTTGTCACTGAGCAGGACTGAACTGTTCTTTGAAAAATATGCAGTTTGAATATTAAGGTCAGAGAGCTCTCTGTCTATATGTCAGTAATCTCTGATTCTACTTTGGAAAGTTGATCCTTTTTTCCTTTGATTGCCACTATAATTTTATTGCTATTTGCACTTGGATTTTTGCTTAAATCACAGTCATAACCTATGTATATGCATTTACCATTAATATATTTTAATTGCTTAAATGATTATTAAACTTCATAGCAGTAGTGTAGGTTGGTTTCCACACCTATCCAGGATTACAGTCCCTTCCCCAAGACACATCACTAACATGCAGACATTTGAGCATGATTTGTACATTTGTTAACAAGAGATCGGAGCAAAACTCCAAATGAATTTCACACAGGCTGCTAAACAAGTGACACATTTCCCACTTGATCACAACTGAAACAAATCTGTTGAGGTGTAGAAGCTTCGAAAAGCTGGTGCCATTCCCAGGAGTTATTAACGGTATAAACACTTCTAGGCTTAATATTCTTGTATATTTTTATACATAAACACACATATATACATATAGCTATCTATATGGGCATAACCTGTATACATCAACATCAGTATGTTTTAGTTGCTCTTGCGTTTAATAATTTGAAAACTGACTCTTTTCCTGACATAATATGACATAAATATAAACAGTCAAAGAAGAGATGAAGATACTATAGATAGAAGTATTGTGGATTTTAAATACACAAACCAGAGACTTTATAATAGGCAGATATGTTTTAAAAAGCCTCTGAAATTTGGGACTGGAAAGGCAACCATCAGGCCTTATGGGACTGTCATCACCATGCATAGGCTTCCCTTGCCTCTCTAGCACATGTGGTCCTAATTGCTGTGTTGGCAAGACCGTGAAGTTGGATTCTTCATGAATTGGCTGTAACATTGGCAGACATTTGCTCATCCACTGCTAACAGTTTTTAATGGAAAATCTGTATCCATTCATGCTAGAAAAATGCTTATGTTAAAACAGAGGAAAATTAGGGAGAGAAAACCAGATATCAGTAGCTTTTCCAGCTGCCAATAGTAGATATTCTGCTACTTCATTAACATTTATTTTATGAAATTTGAGGACAGAAGAGAGAGTGTGCTCAAACATTAAAAAAATATTTTTCAGCATTACACATAATTTTTACCATATTTCTGATTCTACATATGCTACAACTTGAAAGTATGCAGTATGCAGCATGTGATTATAAATTCAAAAGTTGTTTATGCCTGACTCGAACCTACGAGTAACATACACTGGAAGTAACTTTATCTTCGCAGAATGACAGCTGTCACAGAGGATGACTAAGGCACATATTCTTAGAGACATATAAGCACTGCACTCACAGTTGTGTATAACATGCAGCTGTTTGACCAGTGGAATATTCAGTATCCAGAGACCCCAGTTACTTTGTAACCAAGAGTTTTCCTGCACTTCACAGCTCCAAACACTCTCACTGATTACATCTCCTCAGCTTAGACAGATGTTTCTGCAGCCACAAGAAGATGGAAAATAAGAAGTTGGTAGTCTTCCAAGGCTGTCAGTCAATGTGATACAAGAGATCACATTCCAATCTCTGATACGTTCACTTGGAGTAGAAGCTTATGTCTTGTAGCAGTAGTAGAAGTTGAGTCTATAGCTGAACATAACAGTAAGTAAGACCAGTATAGAGTAAGAGTAACTAAGACTGGTGCAGAAAACTCTGTGTTGGTGAGAGGAAATACAAGTAGCATGTGTTAAAAAGGGCAGATTGAGCTGAAAAGAATTTATGGCTGGATGTTCTCAAGGACTGGTCTTCAGGACAACATTATTTCACATTTTCAATATTGAACTTGGCACAAGTAGTAAAAATGGTCTAATGAAACTTGGTGACATAAACATAGTCAAATACTGACGGATATATATATCAAAAATATAAAAAATTGAATTACTTGAAAATTAGAGTAATAAAATGAGATTAAATTTGACACTAGAGAATCGGGATATACACTTATAGACCTGAAGCAGAAGGGTTTTCTCACCTTTCCAGTGGCTCATCCATCAACAAGGATAAAAGGAAGAGAGAACCAGGGCTTATGAATAAGTTGCACACTGATTCAGAATCATCAGCAATTTTCCATATCAGGAAAAGCTGAGGGATCCCAAGGTCCATCCAGCAAAGCATTATCAGAAAAAGATAGAGAAATATTAAAGCATTTATGCGGTGGAAAAAAAGTGACATTGGAAGACATGTGGAGGAGAGCTACTGGAATTTGCAGCAGAGAGAAACTTTATTTACAAAGGGATAGTAAAAGAGATTTTTTTGTTTAACCTAGGAAAAGCAAAGTTTAGAATGGGTATCATTGCTCAGCCTAGATACATTAGGTACACAAATTCCAGTGAAAAAACAAGTTATTTAAGCTGAAGGACAGCATTGGAAAAAAATTTTAAAAGTATAGAATAGTAAATTAATACTTTTTGATTAATGGATAAAAAAATCTGTTTGGCAATCAAAACAGTGAGGATCTGGAAATGTTCCCAGTCATATAGTCTCTTGGGTAAGATAGTTTTAAAATTTAGTTTGAATTTTCAATAAAACAGATCAGAAGGCAGAGTTGTCAGCTATGTCAAGGTGCTCAGTTCAATTATCCGAAGTTTCTAGTCCTTGGGAGCAGAGTTTGATCTTGAATCTTGGTTGTCCACATCGTCTCATCATCGTTTGCCACCAGTACTGAATCACAGTGTAATTGTTCCCACCACCACTAAATGTGCAAATGTCAAGGTGATATCTTATCCATTGATCATCTGTAGTTGCTGTTTTTATATCTTGTTCTGACATGTGCTCTGGCGTCTTTGTAAGATTAGATCATGCAAACTGGAAAAATGTGCATACATAGTGGGCTTACACATTCAACTACTTTAAATAATCTGGACCAAAGCAACTTGTTCAAGATAACATGGGAAGTCTGTTGAAGAATAGGAAATCAGGTCTAAACTTATTGGTCATCTTTCTTTGGGAATTCACTAGGGATTCAGCAGAACTAAGTTGAAATCTCTTTGTAATGACACCCTTACATCTTGGATGAAATATATTGCCCTTGGTCTGAAAATTCTTTTAACAACATTGTGATAAACAAATTCATTTCCCATTTAGTGAACTGCTGTCTTCCAGACAGCTTTTACTCCAGCATCCTAACCACTGGGGTGTGGGCTGTTTTGGAGAACGAGCAAGCCCGTCTCTCATATTTTAAATTAAATATTTCAAAGGATGTCATTTTTATTCTTTTGTAAAATGAAACCAAATGTTCAAACATTACAATTTTCCTTAAAGCAGTATTCTTATTTTCCATTCAGGAACATTTCAGCTGCCATTTGATTCACTAGGCCTTGCTTCCTATAAGTAAATTAAAAGTGAACTTATTCATTAGAGATCATGCACCCACAATACTGACCCCTTGCTACCTGCAACAATACTGTTTTGCCTTGATCACAATCACATAATTATTTCATAATATCTCTATACGCAAGATATGAGGTTATCTGACTATCCAGCAATACATTTCTGTGATTTTGAAATATTTAGCACCGCTAAATTTCTTTTCAATATGACCTCCATTCTTAAGACTCTGACTTCTTAATGATATGCTTTGCTTCTGCCTTTCCCCTCATGCATTTTAGTCTGTAATTTTTGCTATATGCTTTCACCCTCAGCTCTCAGTTTTGAGCAGCTGGCTATGACATGGTACAGCAGTGCTAGACATGAGGTGGTATCATCTCCAGGAGCTCTGGAAGGGATGTTGTGTCAGTGAAATGCTCTATACCACCACTTTCAGTTTGAAAGATGTCTGCCACCTTCTCCTCGCTGCAATCCCTTTCAGTGGGCCTTGGTGGCAACGATGAGTCATAGGTATGTGTCCTCTTCTCTTTGTTTTGGAAGTTTAATTTTTCAAGGAAAGTAGTCAGAAAGCAGTGCTTGCACTTCAAGTCCATGACTGAGCTTGAAAAGTTTGAGACTGTCAGCGCTGTGTCTTGTTACACTTCAAATATCAGCTCAGAGAAAGAAAAGGCTGCCCGGAGAAATACACCTCTCTGACATGTTTCTGCGTCTGGACCAGTAGAAAATACATGTGCACGGTAACATGGCTGAAAAAATCCTATAAGAAAGATGACTTTTCTAGACCCATTATAGATGAAATAGTGATGTATCTACTTACAGTCACAATGCAACATTATTCTTGAAAATAAAAACCAAAAGCAAAGCCCCTTAGCATCTATGGTCAATGTTCATTTAATGAAAAAGATGAAGAGGTCTGCATACCAGTAACCTACATTGTTCAATCTTGGCATCACTGCTATGGAGTCTTCAACGATACACAATGATTATGTATCATATATTTAATGATGCAGATAACCTCATTTTCCCCTCCAACATAGCAATCCCACAGAGACAGAAAGCATCCTCATGGAAGAGTAGAAAGGATTAAAAAATTGCCTTCAGTCATAACAGTTTTGATGGAAATGCCCCAAGCTTGCTTTCTCTTATTTTCATCCTTGTTGAAACCATCATGAACATCAAACTTGGTAAAGGACTTTCCAAAATTTGGCATAGCTGTGGAATGTAAACAGCTATGCTGTAAAAGCTAGACGAAGGCTGTGGTTAAAAGTGAATCTTAGTAGTCAAGATCAGTCAGCATCAACTGGGAGCTAATGCTCATGCCTTCCAAGCTCGGAACTTGGCCTTACAAGCAGCTGAATATCTTTGTCAGTGAAATAGGGTGGTGCTGAGTAAATTATACACTGAATTGTTAGCACTGCCTGGTATTAAGGCTGCAAATGTTTCCTGTTCTAAGATCTGGTTTCTTACAATTTTGCCAAACTAACTGTTTAGGTTGAATTTTTCCATGCATGGTATTTGCCTTCTGAATTAATCTTTTGGACAATTTCAGCCAAAAAAGTTTCTCCTGTGAAGTAAGAGAAAAACACGCTATTTTTTGTTGTTAAAAAAACAGGTTTGTAACCTTTACTTTGGCAGCTCTTGTGCCCTCCTCATATATTGGTGCAGGAACTTGACATCTGGCAAAAAGGTGGTCTGTGTGTCACTGATGTGCTCTTTGCTACCATTCTGAGAAACAACCCGTATTGTAAAAATGTCCAATTTGCATGAACTCACTAGAAGTTTGCAAAAGCTCAACCACAAAATTCACATGAGTTTCTGTTGTTACTGAGCTTACTCAATCTCCCCCCCCCTTTTCTGAAGCTCTCTGTCTATACATCATTCACACAAAATAATCGGCTCTGCTGCTTCTCCTCTCATTTGAATGCCTCATTCACTGACCCCAGAATTGGGCTGTGCTGTCATCTCGCATATACTTGGCAGATCATGGGCTTTTCTTAATACAGTCATTTTCAGGCTGCGAGAGATCCAGACATCAGAAGGAAGAGAAAGAAGCTCATGTCTTGTGAATTATACACTTGTTGACACCCAGCAAGTGTCAAAGGAGAAGATGCCATATGCAAAGGCACACAGGACTTGAGTTGAACGTAGGACACCACAGAAATGCAAGTGGAACAAGTAAGAGAGGTGGATGCAGATGCAGAGCAGAGACTAATAAAAGATGGGAAGTCAACCTGGCTGATCAAAAAACTAGGTCTTGAAACCAAAGAAGGAAATTTAGAGTCAAAACAAAATACATGTGAAGTGGAGGGTAAAAGAGACTGGGAGGCAGAGCTGCATTTCTTGTGACTGAAAATTAGCAGGACAAATCAAAGGATGTTTGGGTTAAAAAGTAGGAGTCTATGAATAATAAAGTCCAGATGAAAATCTCATAAAGTAGTTAGACTTCTGAGGAAAATAGTGTTTCTAAGGAGAAAATAAATCCTCTAGTAGCAAGCCCACTTTTCAGCATGTAATAAGAGGTCCTGCAGTGATCTGTCAAGGCCACTGCCATTTTATGTCGTGTTTCTGTACCACTGGCCCACACTTAGGACAGCGACTAATTATTGCTGTCCATCACTTCATTAGCTCAGGTATTAAAATTGAGGCTAATTTACAGGTGACAGTGAAAAGCAAAACGCCGGTTATCAGGAGGCAAAACACATCATACATGAATCCACACATAAATTAGGAAAAAATGTTAAGGGCTCATAAGGTGAAAATATTTTAAAATTTCTGATCTAAAGTTTGCAGCTTTTCTGACAGTTCATGTGGACATTATACAATGAAATGTATAGCTTTAATTTTACTTTTGACAACCTAAGGAAATGGCATAAAATAATAAAATAATAATGTAAAGTTGAAAAATCAGGTTTTTAACCAACCATCTCTGTTATTATTCAATTTTCCTTCTCTATCAATGCAAGCCTTCCTTATGCGCTAAATGAGACAGGGATTCTGTATGAAGAATATTAAATGATGATTGAATTGACCTAACATATAAGCATAAACTGGGCAAATGTTTTTAGCATTTCATAATTTGGAGTGATTTTGCAACTGAAATGCAAAGTCTAAGGCTCAATTTTAGCAGGAACTTTTAATTTCTCTCTCTCTCTTCTCCAGATAATAGATAAACAGGTTGCTAAGTTAAAAACACAAGAGTCAAAAATGTCCAAAGTTTAAACTGAGTACATGATATTAACTCTTCCTGATGCTATGTAAATACCACAACAGAGTTTTCTTCCATTTAGCAAAACAATAAAGATACATAATTCTGAATTTCAGTTACTTAATGTGCATGCAACCTGAGGGTTTTGTTTCTTTTCTTCTTAGTTTGTCTTGTTTGCATGCCTAATTTATCCACTTCAGCATCTACCATTCATATATTGCTAAGAATGCTGAAATTCATGGCTTAAAGGTGTAACAAAACTTCTATCACGGATTTAGATGGATCTACCTTTTATCGTACAGTAATGTATTAATTTTTGTGTATTTGTAAACTGTATTTCTTCTTCAGTCTTTCAGGCTTAAGGAACTGTCAGAGTAGCGAGGGGCAAAAGGGAATGTCAGTTGTGTGGGACAATGTAATATAAATCTTGTATGAAATTTATGCTAACAAGTATACCAGTAAATACTGTAACAATAATGAACTCATTTGAAAAGTATTATGAAAACCTTATGTGGACCTATGGCAGTGATAAGAATCAGGAGTTTAGCAGTGCTTTTTAGCAAGAATTTTAACTCTCTATTGCAAATACATTATAATTGACTCATTTAAAACTCAAAAAATTCATGGTATCCATGTGATATCTGTGATATGTAACAATGGGATGCAAATATAACTTCCTAGACTGCTCATTACTGAATGCTTATCACAGAATCACAGTGGTTGAGGTTCAAAGGGACCTCTGGAGGTCAGCCAGTTCAAATCCCCTGCTCAGTCAGAGCCACCTACAAACAGTTGCCCAGACTCATGTCCAGATGGCTTTTGAATATCCCTAGGGAAGGACATTCCTCAACCTCTCTGGGCAACCTATGAAAGTGCCAAATCACACTCACAGTAAAAAAGTGTTTCCTGATGTTCAGGGGGCGTTTCCTGTGTTTCTGATTGTGTCCATTGCCTCTGATCCTGTCACCGGGCACAACTGAAATGACCCTGGTTCCCTCTCCTTTACACCCTTCCTTCCTATAATGTAGTTCTTTATTATACTTTAATAAGATTCCATCCATACACATGGAAGTAATTGTTCTTTTCTATTAATTAAACCATAAAGAAAAATAAAAGTATATGTATATTTAGAATGCCCTGTATGCTGTCCCCTTCAAATATTTTGACTATTCAAGAAGATGAATTTCAAATGTTAATAACATTGTCATATGTCTCATAGCTTTTGGAGAGAAAAAAAATAGCTTGTAGATTCAACCTAGTTATATTTTTTCTTCTTAAATTTTACTTTGGTTTTTTAAACAAATATTCAAAGGAGGGAAAATTTGTTTTTTTCTTCTTAAAATTATTTTTTTAAAAAAACCCTTTATGTTCAGAGTTTACTCCAGCATTTTTCACAAAGGTGTTGCAAACTGCAGACTACAAAACTTTTTGGATGGCCAAGCAGCAATGTTTCAAATAGAGCGAAGCTGCATGGAAATATAACTGCATCATAAAAAACTGTGTTGCGCTGGGTGTCCACTTTCTAGAATAACAGCAGTTGCCACACAAGCGCTTTAACATGATTTTCTTAAATTATATACTGAAATGCTATAAATTACACTTGCATATGAGCACTAATATGTAGACCCAGAAAACCATTGCTGACTGCAATGAAAATACTTCAATACTTGATCTACTGCTGAAAGGGACTGTGAACAGGCCCGGTCACAAAGCATTCTGAACACAAAGCAGGCACTGTGTTGCCATCCTTAGATTTATTTTCCATGATACCTTAAAATAACATCAGTAAACCATAACTGGCAGATGAAATTTTCCTATGAAACTCTCTTTTCCTGAGAATTTTGTATAATGCTCTTTAACCACAACTTTGTTTTCCATTTCTTCCAAGAAACATTAAGTCCTCTCCAAACTCTCCAGAACTGAACCTCGTGTTATTTGTTCTGGTCCCTATCACTGTAGCTCACCCTGCAAACATATTAATAGCTCTTCTATGGCAGTTTCCGGGCTATGCTTGGCTTCACCAATAAGCAGCCAAAGAAATTCAATCCCAATGAAAGTTTTGAGATTTTCTCACACAGACACGAAGACTGAGAACCTCGACCTTGGAAATGGCAGGGCTTCTTTGCACAAAAGCTGAAACAAAGACAAGCCTACAGTGTCTTCTAACCTCATTCTCAAGATAACCAGAAGCTGATTTTAAACCTAGAGTAGGTTAAAAAAACTTCATATTTGTGACATACAGATAATAAAAAATGGAGAAACACCATGAAAATTCGACAAATATGTGATATCTGTCCTAATACCACCTCACACACAGATGGGCACTTTGAATACTTTTTCCTCTGTTGATTCATAAGATTTTGTTGCAGTCCTCCTGAATCTAAAAGAAAGACAATAGTGAAGGAGCTCAACATAAATTCAAATTAAGAATAAAGCATAAGCAGGGAATGGAATAACCATTTCTCTTTGCATATGCTGTGCCAGTGCTCCATACAGGCTACTTGAGAGGTGGACATCCTTCCAACCTGGGCAAGAAGAAGAGGCAGTACTGCAGAGCTCACACTTGCACCCCACAGTCCAAGAAGATATATGAGATGATCTACTTAAGCATAACAAGAAGGAGATAGCTCAAGAAAAAAGTGGATCAAATGGTGGGACACCGATTCTTCTGAGATAAGCAACATGTTGAAGCAGATATAGAAGAATGCCTGATCTTTAAGTACAGGCATGAGTTTATGTCTTACTCTTCTCTTTCAAAAGTGTTTAAAGTGCAAATAATTTTTGATGATGACCTTGATAAAACAAATGATATTATATCCCTGTGTGCTAGTCTAGTCTAGCAATAAAGTGATTTCTGTGTGGTCTAACAAAGACAGGGCACATGTTCCTTTGAGAATGATGGATGAATCAAAGGAGGGAAACATCAAACTTTCATCATGCCTTTTGAAGTGATCTGCAGTCAATCTCTTTGAAGTAGGTATGACATAGGAATTATGTAGGAATGATGTAAACTGGCATAGGAATTGTGGGCATTCATATCTGCCAAGGTACCTTGCTGCCTCATTAGGAGACTGATCAGGACCTGTTTGGCAAGAAACAAAAGGGATGTTGAAATGGCTTCTGCCACAAGGAATCTAAGCTTTCATCAATTCATCAGTCTCTGCTTGGTTTCACTGGCCCCCACTGGGATAACTTCAGTAGCCAAGTGCTGCTGAAATGAAAGAGCACTGTGAAAAGTGTTACACAGTTTGATTACCTGTGGAAGCAGATCACTTAATCCAGTCACAAAAATTATTCTGTGTTGCTTTTCTTCTAATATCCATACCCTTCTCCTCTTTCGTATTGCTTCTTTACTTGTAATTCCTGCATGAATAGCTGGACAGTAAGCCAGCTTTAATTATGTTCTGGTTGGCAGACTCAGTGGGAAGCATCTTGTCTGTGTTGACAGGTGCACATAGTCACAATGAGATCTGTCTGGCTCTTAGCGGGGAACAGAGCTGCCTGTGCACTGGAAACCATTCATACACAATAGCACAGGACTAGCTTTGTTGACTCAGGTCTCCTTCCTGAGAAGAAGCATGTATCAGTACAACCACATGTCAACATGTCTGAACAGGTTCTGAACCAAAGCTGTCTTGGACCCACCAGCCCAGACTCTAGAAGAGCTGGTCTATGCTTCTTTGTGTCTGAATATAGATGCTCTTTAACTCCCAGCCCAGAATAACTGGATTTTGAGTGACTGGGGAGTAGTAATGTTTTTTCCAGTAAATTTCCTATTACTCTTTGCTGCTGTGTCAAGAAAACTTACTTCTTGTTCCAGGCATCCATCTCAATAGGCGTGAGTAACCAGATGCAGAATATGTATCACTGAGTTAATAGAAAAAGATGTTTCAGTTGTCAACAGGCAGTCATAACAATAATTAAAGTCCAAACCATTTTAATGAAGGTTTATGCTATGAGTAATCTCACACATGTTCTTCATAGTGCCTTCAATATTTTAGTTCTCTCAGCCACTTGAATTTTCAAATTAGATTTTATTTATATGTGGCATTTGATAGCAAAACCATGTGGAGGCTTTCTGGTTTCATATGTGGCTGAAGGATAAAACAATTCCTACTCTAAGAAACAAAACAGCAGCATGCTAGCTTAGCTAGAGAGAAGGCTACTCTGAAAGCCTGGGTGGTGGCTGGTATTAGCTAGCACAGTATAATAACTCATGTACCCTATATTTCTTACCCAGTTTGATTTCTACAAGATTTGTGTCCAGGAGTGTTAACACATGGTGTTCAATGACATTGACAGATGTGCCAGTAAATCAGGCATAGGATCATACACTGAACTAAAGAATCAATGTTCCATAAGGGAGTGTTATTCCTGCTCTGACCTGCTAAAGGAGAAAAGGATCCTGATAAAAAACATGTGATCCATTATCAAAGACCCCATTCACAAACAAACCTAATTCTGCTTTTCAAAACTTTTAACTGCTTGACTTTACAATAATATTATTTTGAAGTTTGAATATGTGAGTAGCGCACATGTGGGATATGCATATTTACCATGAGTCATCACAAATAAATATCATTTAAACCATGAAAATAATCATGAGGAAATACATGTATCTGTGCTAGTGTTCAGTATATCTACTAAAACATACATGCAGTTTTGCAACATTTAAAAAGTAGATAACGTTGTTACATAAAACAGAAACAGCTTGCATCTGAACTATTACTTCTATACATTTAATTCACTCTAGGGTTTAGTGGGGTTGTCTGTGAAAACAACTCTGTATTAAATCCATATTTTTACATTCTGCAAAGTATTAAAATTATTTCAACAGAACAGTGGAGAAAAATTGCTCCATGGCTCATGAAGAACAAATATTGCCAGCTGAAATGTTTGGCTAAAGTTGAAATACCAATACCAACCACAAGCATGCATTTGATCTCCTTGGGACACTGTTGAAGAGGAAAGACTGAGGAGTTCTCTTGAGACTGGCATTATAACATCTTCGTTTTTTTTTAAATAAATCAATATCAAACCTATGTTGATGTCACAGCCTGATTTATGATTAATCAGTTCAGAATCATTGTCTTTATACTACATCATATTTTGTAGTACCAGTGAAAAACTGCAGGAACAATATCATTAAATACTGTGAGAACATTGCTCAGTTTAAATGGTAGTGCCTGGCACTAAGATCTTTTCACTTTTCAAGTAGAAGCTTTTAAATGAGAAGAGCATCATAACAATGCTACTAGTTAAGCACAGTTGAGAGAAAGAGTTCTACTCTTTCTTTATTCTAACATGCACATTCTGACAGAACTGGATTAGGGACTGATTTCCTATGCTGTCACACTGGCAGATTTAGTGTGTTATTCCCTATCAGGGGAGTTGTGATCAGCAACAAAAAGCAGGCTGGAAGCAGAGTCAAAATTCAATTAAACATTAGACCAAGTGCAGCCAAAAAAGTATGTCTGACTGGCATCTGATATCAGTGACGACAACCCTATACCCTTTCTCACCATTCCCCTTTACAATGTTGTTAAACACAGGCTAGTTCATTTGATGTGATTTTCCCACTGCTATAATTGCATTGTTTATTGTTCAAGGAAATACAGTGTTTATTTTTATAACAATGCTTTAAACACAAATGATAACACTATTTGCTCCAACTTTCTGTCATTCCCAGTAGATGATAGCTAATCTCTCTTTTAACCCTGCAAAAAAAAAAAAAAAGAGTATAATATGTCTTTTCCTTTACCTTTTCAGCAGTAATTCCTTGCAATCCTCCTACAGTGCCTAAAACAGAGAATGGCAAAATTTCCTTAAGAATCAGTGTATTATTCTGTAGAGGCAAAATAATTCTGGCTAGAGTGGTTCTTATGGCAGAGCATAGACAACACTTTTCCATTATGCTTGTGTTCCACCAGGAAATATAGCATGCCAGGGCAGACTTCTGATCTTTCAAATTAAGGAAGTGGCACTAAATATTTTTCAATTATAGGACTCATTTCAGTGGATACTTGTGTATTGTTTTTTTTTTTTTCCTCTAGAACTAGACGTTAGTTAAAACATCTACCTTTTTAAAATATAATGTGTATTTTTAAAGAAACGGACAACAGAGTACCAGTATACAATCAAAACTATCAGGAGATGCATAGATTTCTATGTGACACTGTTACGTTTATGTTTTGGTGAGTTGTTCAATGAAAAAGAGGTTGGATTTCATTTTTCTGAGTATATTGACAGCAAAATACATGGCTCATCTGCATAAGTACTTATGAGGAAAAAAAATGATGGTTTTATGTTCTTAATACCTCTAACAGTAGAAAACATGTTTTTAAAGAGGCAGTAAAATTCAAACTACAATAAATATGGAAAATAATTATTTTCTTTGCTTCCCTAAGTGTGCTGGAAGGGCAAATAAATATATGAATGACACAATAATGGTTTGAATAAAGACCAGTCAGCTGGACTACTAGCAGAGGTGTTGAGGTTGTTACTATCATACATTGATATCCCTGTGCTATGCTCTGTGCATCACTGAATAGCAGAGGAACCATAGTTAGAGCAATTATGCTTTGAATAAACTTGACAGATACTATAGTGAAGGGAAGTTGTGTGATATCGGCAAATGTCTCAGTCTTGAGAAAACCAAAGGAAGAAGTGATGAAAGGGGAGGACTGGATAAGAAGAAAAATTAGTTTATGTGAGTAAATCCTGCAAGATGAAGAAAAGAAGAGGTATTTACCACATCAATTAACCTTCATCTGAGCTTCACAGTTTGACTGGCCCAGCTATATGGACCGGCAGTCTCTTCCCTTCAATGACATTCAAATATAATTGCTTCTGACCCCTCAGACTAGCCACCAGGTGATTGTTTGCATGATGGCAGAGAAGATCTGATCTGAGTCCTGAGCACACGTCAAATCCATGTTATGGATCTTCCAGAAATCTTTATAATCACTTTCTTATCACAATGCAATTCACACATGTTTTTTGCTTTCTTAATGTTTGTTTCACATAGTACTAATAAAACCATTTCTAGAGAAAGATTATATAGCAGATTATCTCTCTAGAGTTGCTACATATACAGGGAGCAAAAATAAGAAATGGAAAAGCAGTAAAAGCAGAATGATGTCCTCAGCCCTGTTCTCATGAAGCAAAACAAAACAAAACAAAACAAAACAAACCACACACAGGGAAAAACCGTATCTACCTATTAAAGCATGGTTTTCTCTAGTTCTTGTATTATTTTATAACCATGCTGTTTGGGAAATGCAGCCATGATAGACTGTTCAGAAATGAACTAACAAAAGCCAGTGTTATTTATGCTAAATTAAAATCTTATGTGTGAGTCACACACAAGGTAGGGACTTACTTTAATCAGTAACAATATGTTGAAAATATTTTAATAGTTCAGACACTTCTTTGCATACCCTTATGTTAAATTACAATACTGGCAACATTTCATCTTTTAGTCTTTGTGGTTTATGAAGTTGTTACTGTCCGATATGCAAACTATGTCCCAAAACCTTGAGAGCTGTGAATTTCCTTAAATTCCCAGTCTTTTAATTAGATGAGACTCCTAATGGCATCAGTAGAACTGTTCACTGGGAAAGGCCTGTAAACCTCAAGGCTTTGTAAAACCTGGGTTTAATTAGTTTATCGCTGAGTACAATCCCCTCTAAGAACAAATGGAGATCTCCGGCATACAGAAAGCAATTAAGATTTTGGAAGTCATGCATGTCTGTCTGCTGGATTTGCTACCACGTAATATACTAGGTCATTAAATGTGGAGAGTTACTGGCTGTGTGCTGTGAACAAGCCAGAGCTTGATCCAGCTGTGCTACACGGAAGGATTTCCCTGAGACACCAGAGACAAAAGGAAAGTAAACAGAAGCTGCTCTGCCCTCGACCCAGGCTGCAGGAGGGGCGTCGCCACTGCGCATGAACAGTCTGGCCTTGCAGCCAATCACCATAGTGGGGGGGGATGAGTGACTGTAAGTGTAACCAATTGTAGCCTGCACTTGCCGCATGGCCTTTTGGTATAGAGTATATAAGGCTTGGAAAAACGTGGTCTCGGGGACATTGATATTCAGTGTTGTTTAAGAGTTCATTAAAGAGTACGGATGGTAAATTCACATTGAATTAGACTCCTTACTCTTGCCTGGCCTGCCCGTTTGATCAAAGAGCTTATGCCGGCGTCTGGATTCGTCGAATTTATTACTACAACAATTAAACATCGTGTTCCAGTGCTTTAGAAGTCTGCCAATTGCTCTTAGGAATTATCATACATTTTAACAAACCGTATCTTAGTTCTTCAACACGGAGTTAAAACAAGCACAAATTTCAATTTTCAAGTATGTCACGCTATGAATGATTAGTTTTAAAAAAACAAAAAATATTGCTTTCTTTGTTAAATATGGTAATATTTCAGAGTTACATTTTGGTTCTATACTTCAACCAGGACCACTTCATGTTTTTCGCCGGAGAATCATACCATTACAAAGAGTAGTTTCCCTGATAGAGTTGTGTGATTTAGTTTTAACATGCTGCTGTGCATGACTTGCATATGTATTTGAAGCTGAAGACTCTGGAAAGCTCATCTTTGCTTTCTTTACTCCCCAAATGGATCATTTTAGGGTTTATATAAAATAGAACTATTCCTACAGGGGATGTGACAAATGTGACAAATATCTGAAATTTGATAATTAAACTTAAGATTAGAGAAGTAAAATTTCAGATCCCTGCTCCAAAATACATGCAAGGTTAACCTTAGCAATACGTACAACATGGACTTCAGCCTGCTTCTCGTATTTGAAGTGCCTGGCCATTGCACTACTTTTTATTTATGGTTTTGAGCAAGAAAAACAGTGGCATACTGGAGTGCCTTGAGCAGACATGCCAAGTTAGGCTGTTGGAGCACATGAAATGAAAGAAGAGGCTGAGGTAGCTGGGGGTGATCAGAGAAGGCCTTAGAGGAGATCTTACTGATGTCTACAACTATCCAATAAGATGATGTGAAAAGGGTGGATCCCAATTCTTAGGAGTGCACAGATAGAATGAGAGGCAAAATGCACAAGATGGAAAATTTGCATTTAATATAAGGGAAAAAAAGATAACAGTGAGGATGTCCAGAATCTGGACCAGGCTTCCCAAAAATACTTTCCTTCCTTGTAGGGATGCAAAACCCAGCTGGACATGACCCTCAGCAGCCTGATCTGGCTGTGCCTGCCTTGGGCAGGATGTTAGACAAGATGACTTCCAAAGGTTCCTTCCAGCCTAGGTGATTTGATGGTTCTATAGAAAAATAATACAATAGATTTGAGAAATAAAAGATTTTGATTAAAAAAAATTTCACTGAATTATTCCCTTCACTGAAGAGAGAAATTCCAGCTAGCTTATGCAGGCAGGACATTATTCCCACTTTTATCTTTGAAACACAAACTTCTAAGGCATGGTGGTAAAATGGAATTGGAAACATACTGCATGGTTTAAAAACTTCATATGTAGGACAGAAAGAGAGCCAGAAACTGCCAACACCCTCTAGCCACTGTTTCTTGCTTCCTTGCTTCAGGTGGGACCCCTGGCTGCACTGAAGAATGAGGAAGATGGAAGAAAAGAAGAAGTAGAAAATAAAGTTCCACAATAGCCACACATAGGCTTCTCTTTCCCTTCCTTTTTGCACTCTTGTTTGTGACAAACAAAATCACTCTGCAAGTGAGATAGAAGAAGTGAACTCAAGAGGATATTTTCTCTTCCAGTGAAATAAAACAGCTCTTTTTCCTTGCAAGTAGACATTAAGTAAAGGAATGTCCTCTAAATGTAAGTTGATAGTTCCTTACAGAAGTCTGAATTTACAAGGCAGGGGAGAATATAGTTTTTCAAATGAGGTGAATATGAGTCTCAAACTGACAAGATCAGCAAAAGATACTGCAATACTCTACATGAGGGACTATTAAATGTTCTGGTTCTGTGGTGACCCACAGTAAAGCTGTGTTCACAAACGCTTGGCTGGAAGGACTGGTCCTCCTGTTAAAATCAACAGAATAAATTTTTTAGCTCTCGAGTCAACAGGCAGTCTTGAGGAAAGACTTTATATAAATATGGTCTCAAATTTATTGAACTATGTTGAGCTGCAAACAGCAAAACTGTATACTCTAAACATCTGCAGAGGGACAAACACAATTCCACACCTAAACCTGGTTTGGAAACTGATACTGTGGACTGAGTTCTCCACTGCATTCAGTCCCACATCGTTGCTGCTATACAGTGCAAGAATGACTTAGAATGATCCTGTTATTATATGATGTGATTTTGTATGCAACTTTGAAATGAAATCAATCAAGTTACATACAATAAAGAATACATTCTTTCCTTGTTAATAATTCATTCAAATTTTGCACTTTTTTACACCTTTTTTTCGAAAATAAAATCATAGAATCACAGAATGCTAGGGATTGGAAGGGACCTCGAAAGATCATCTAGTCCAATCCCCCTGCTGGGGCAGGAACACCTAGATGAGGCTACACAGGAATGTGTCCAGGCGGGCTTTGAATGTCTCCAGAGGAGGAGACTCCACAACCTCCCTGAGCAGCCTCTTTCAGTGTTCTGTTACCCTCACTGAGAAGAAGCTTCTTCTCAAGTTAAAGTGGAATCTCTTTTGTTCCAGCTTAAACCCATTACCCCTTGTCCTACCATTGTTTGTCATCAAGAAGAGCCTGGCTCCATCCTCGTGACACTCACCCTTTGTATATTTGTAAACATTAATAAGGTCACCCTTCAGTCCCTTCTTCTCCAAACTGAAGAGACCCAGTTCTCTCAGTCTTTCCTTATAAGGGAGGTGCTCCACTCCCTTAATCATCTTGGTTGCCCTACGCTGGACTCTCTCCAGCAGTTCCCTGTCCTAATGCAACACTGTCCTTCCTGGAAACACTAGCACATCTGCTTTTTCAGATGAACACGAAAATAAACCATGAAATACATACAGTACCTAATCAAGAATCTGTGAATAATTGCACATTATTTCATCATTTCAGATCTGGTTTATGCCTTAACATACAATGACTATTTTATTATGTTTACACACTTGGAATGTCCTAGAACTGTGTCATTGCATGACATCTAGCACATATTCTTCTTGTCTGTATTTTGGTTTTGCTCAGGTTGTCATGTCTTTCTTCATATCAAAGAGAAAGCACTGATATTGAAAATGAAATGCCTAAGGCAAAGCTTTTATCAAGTGCAGTAGTTTATGGAGACCAATTTGAAAGTGAACATAGATGGAATTATGAAAAAGTAGCATTTTTTATTGGAGCATTTAAAACTATTGAAGCCAACATTCCTTTGCTTTAGTGGAAGTGCATTCATTCTACAATCTTATTTTAGTAACAGATTTTTCATCCAGCAATATTAAAATAGCTCCACACCTCACAAATCCTCTGCAGAACAATTCTCACCCTCCTCCTCTTTCCTGGCATCAGTGGTGGACTGTTTTCTCTACTGCGATTGGGATCTACTTAGAGAAAAAGAAAGGGAGACTTCCTTCGCTCCCTGAATTTTCATTTGGGTTATGCCAAATGCTTGTTCTAGTACTAATTTATACAAGCTGAGATGGGGGAAGAAGGTGTTATAATTTATGCAGCTAGAAAACAACTTCAAAATATGTGCACAGTATATGAAATCAGCACTGTGTTACACGGCACACCTCCTACCTGTTGCCAGGAAGTTGAAACAGGGAGGCATTTATATCCTTATTGTGATCACAGATGTGACCATAGTCTAATATAGAGCTATGCAGGCTAGCTGAGAATCCTGTAGGCTGCTGAGGGAACTAAGGGTGACACTAAGAAAATATGAGGTAGCAGATTTGTTCTTTGTTAGGGAGAGTTACTGAGTGTATCCCAGATCTTTTAGCTTAAACTATTTTTAAAGTATTGCATGTCTTAAAATAATTATTGCAAAATTTACAAATTTTGACTGAATTTACCGATTAGTTGTTAATCAATTTGTTTTATATGTTTATAACCACATAACCGTAGGGGGGGTAAGTGATAGATTGGGCACTTGTGCATGCAGATTTTCTTTTTTCCTTTAACCAGTGGAATTCAAATGTATGCTGGAGACTCCTGAATTTATCCTTTGGCATTGTTCATGGAAAAAAGAGAAAGAAAGGTTGCTTCACCAGCCTGCTTTCTGCCAATGGCTATGTCAAGAAGAGGTCTGACATAAGGGCTTTAGAGGTATCACTTTAAGTTTTTGTACATCCACCTGGGTACATAAACTCTTTGAGAGGCAGGGTCTTCACATCTCAGTCTACTGTGAATATTTGACTCAGTGTCTTCCATCTCTCTGTTGAGTGCCATCAAGCTGTAAGATTTCATGAGATGAAGTGTTAGGATTCTCCAATGGGAGTTGGAGCTGTTCTGCTGTTCTGTTTTGCATAAACTGTTTAAAGAGAAACTTAAGAAGAGTTACTTAAGTGGATAAGTATGGGAGTTGCCTCCTTTGGTGCTTCGGATGTTCATCTGGCAGGTGGGATTCTAGGGACTCATCTCACTTTGGTTTAAACATTCACTGTGTCCACATGTCTCCATGTTACACTTGTGCCTCCTGTCAGGACTCATTCCACATTCAGGAAAAAGAAACAAACATCCTAAAGTTTAAATCACCTGAACTGTTGTTACAATACATCTAAGAGGAAGATACTGGCTATAGAGGCCTCAACCCTGTGGTTATTCTGAAGTGGAAAAGAGCATAATGGTGGTTATCCAGTCCTAGTCAAGAGTCAGAGGCAAGTTCTGTTTAGATATTTAGACCACGCAGGTAAGTAGAATAAGTGGTATTTGTATTTCATTTTCTCACTTTTTTCTCTCAAAGACACCTGTAGTTTTCTATGTTGGATGTTATGAATAAATGTTTGCATCTGCATTTTATGTGTCCTGGCATAAGTCTAACTGGAAAGCAGCAGATCATCCCTCAGCCAGGAACATGGCAAATATATAAACTAGACATCGGGAAACTTGAAAAAATGTCTGTATCTGCCCAGCTCAGCATCCACTGGTTTTAAAGAGTAAGAAAGTGCCTGTGTGATCTGTATGAGTCAGGTGAAGATCTGTCATTGTGGAGGGCAGTGTAGACGGAAGTGTGCTCTGTGATGTTAAAGGTTGTCTGACATACAGTAAAAAAGCTTGCTGGCTTAAGGAGAGGATGCATATTTAGGTCTTGAAGGTGGAAGAAAAATGTCATGGTTATTTTAGAACTCATAAGGTGAATCACATTCTCAAAGTGCTTATTTATTTCTTGCTGTTATTTAAAGGAAGCTGAGGATATCAAGTTGTAGGCATCTGAATTTAATCAGATGAATCTGACTTTTATGTAAAGATGAATGCTATTTAAAGTGTGTGTAAAAGCATCACAGAAAAGGAGATCTCTTCTGCTCTTACAATGGCATATAGCCTGGCTGTTAAGACATTTCCTTGAAATTAGTTCAAAACTGTAGTAGCTCCAAATATGAGTGAAAAGTCTAACCTTGAACTAGTGAGCAAAAGGGAGAGAAAGAGAACAACAGCAGTCTGAGGAATTTTTATTTTGTAAGCCTCCCTTCTTTGTTTTACTTAGAATATATGAAACGTTTCATCTCAGGCCAAATGCAATGTGTTCTACTGAATTAAACTATTTTTACTCCATTTTCATTTCAGCAAGGATGAGAAACAAAAAAATGTTTGTAATCTGGTCCAAACTTTTTTCTATCTTGGCTGTTAAAAAGATAAAGCATCTATGCAAACAGCCATAAAGTCCTGATATTGATCTCATACCACACTAAATCAGGAATGATTCCAATGAAGTTATTTGGATTTTTTGGTATAAAATTGTACTGTATAAATGAAATCGGAATCAGGTCTTGATAACAGCTGCCATGTAGAAGAAACATGTTGAAACCTCATGTGAAAATACATTTCTGGGAAAAAAAATTAAAAAAGACACAAACCAAAACCAACCAAACAGTTAAACAATTTTATTCCAAGCTAAAGCTAAATCAGCTAAGCTAAATCAGCTAAGCTAAGTTGTAGCGAAGAGATTATTCCAGATTAATTTTTTTTTTTTTTTTAAATGACAAACTGGTGTCCTCACACAGAGCCATTATGTAATGGTTATTGTGAAGTAGTTGTTTCAGATAGCTACCAGTCAAGGCAAACCTTACCCAGGGTACATTCCTTCCCTTTTTCAGTGAGCGATCACCTTTTCTTTTCTGTGTTCTCCTTTCTTCTTTAGTGTGATTTTCTCCCTCCCTTGCTTCTTATAGTTTACTTTTACCTCTTCACCTTTCTTATAAGTCTTCATTACCAAAAGGAGTCTACATGATTTTTATTTCACATTTAGAGCAACTTTCACAAGAGAAAGAAAATCTGTTCAGAATAGACAAGTGCAAAAACAAAGAGATTGTTTAGATATCTTAATGATTTGTGATGTGAGCATCAAAAATATGAACAGCAGTGCCACAGTTAGATAAACCAATGCTGTGTTTTGGAGCTTTGTGCTGACATACGATACTTCAGAAAAAAGGATTTAAACAGAAAGTATATTTCGGATGACACAGGTGGGGAGTAAAGAACAATGCATTTTTTCTTTCTGTTTTGGGCATTGCTGTCATCACTGTGTCTTCTGCAAAATGGGGAGAATGTGGAAAATTACTGTCATGGTTTAACCCAATCTAGCAATTCAAGACGATGATAGCCAGTCACTCATTCCCGGCCCACCTCACCTCCCCCCCAAATAGAGAAGAGAATAGAAAGAGGAGAATCTTGTGGATTAAGATAAAAGTAGTTTAATATAATATCAAAATAATACTAATACATCACTACTAATATATATAATGGAATATAAAATATAAAATGAAATATACTCAATGCAATGACGATGAATTTCTCATTGATAAAGTCTTTGAACGCATTTTGGAAGGAGTTGTGACGATATAGAACTGTAAGAGTCTGAAAGTAACCACCGTACATCTCTTTTTCAAGTACTTGTTCTTTTTCCCTTTAAAATCATGCAAACTTTTTCAATGGACTTTCTCTCTCAGGGAGGTCTCCATTCATGATCCACAGCCACCTCCTCTTGTTTGTTGTGATCCCAGCTACTGCTGGTTTAATCTGTGGGCCCTTAGTGCTTGTGTTGGAAGAACTAGCAGTCAGATAGTTTGCCCTCTCCATGCCATTTGCAATCATGTAGACCTCTTTCATATCACCAGTGACTTGTAATCACAGACAAGCAGTCTGTGTAGCAAAACCAATCACCAGCAGGAAGCCTTGTACCTACAAAGATAGTGTTTACTTCTTTACATTTAACTTGGTTTTGGACAGAATTTAGGGAACAAGGGGAAAGTTGTCATTATAATGGGAAGTTGAACCTTCGAGAGAAAGTCAGCCTCTAGAACTGAAAGTTGTCAGAGTTTTTTTTATTATTTCTTGGGTTTCAAGTGTTTCACAGTGTTGTTTCATCCTTTTGTGTTTCATGTGGTCTCATGGCATTCCAGACACCTTGCCTGGTTAATAATAACCATTACAAGGCAGTTCTTTATCTCAGATTCTTCTGTTAATGTCTTTGAAACAAAATATGTGGGTCAGGGAATGTTCCTTGCTGCTCTTCATAATGTGAATTGGGACATTGGTCACCCTCCTTTTTCTGATCATTGCCCTAAACGACAAGCCTAATACACACAAAAGCATTCATTTACATGATTTAAGACAGACTACATAGTCACAAGGTTTAGTGGAAGAACTGAAGAAGAACCAAAGAAAGCGATGCATTTCTTTAACTAGCATATGGATGAATCAGCCTCACCCTGTATGGTTAGGTGGATGGAATGAAAAATCCATCTCAGAATTCCCCACCGTGAAGGGAGTTATATGATGTGCTTATCCTCATACCATTCTATTTATTTACATGCTTGTGAAATAGACTTTGGGACCCAAACAGACTTAAGGAACTACATTTCCTTTCTTTCTCTTATGTTTCGGGGTGGATTAAAATTCAATATTTGAATCATCTATTAATGATGCATTGACTCAGTTGTGATCTGGACTTTCTTCCCACCAGCACATTGCCTGCTGTCTCCCAGTTCAGAAATGTAAATGTCCTTTGGGAAGGACCCCATATGGTTCTTACCTGCCAAGAAAATGAGGAGACATAGTTAATGACTATTCCCTTGCTTCATCAAACATTTAAAAGTTGTTTACGTACTGTGAGGCCCAATGTTCCTTAGTGGCAAGCTAGGCAAGTTTCAAAACCCACTAAAGATCCAGTGAAGTCCCTTTACTTCTTCAACCTGCACTCTACCCACAAATACAGCTTGCTACTCAAAATTCATAATATTACAGAATTAAAATAATTATGGGCTATAATCCTCCAGACATGATTAGTACATTATGGCTGTGGATTGAAAGGACTTCCCTCCTCTCTGCACTGGAGCCGTAGATACTGTGATGGAGTACTCTGAAGTCCACATAGTCTTCTGCTGAAAGTAAGTACACAATACTTGCAGGATAAGTGAAGAGTGATAGAGGGAATAATTCAGAAAAATTAGAAGATAACAGAAGATTATATCTGTTTTAAAGTGAGAGAGAAAATAAAAAAAATCCTGATTAAAATACAACCAACAATGAAGAAAACGGCAGAGGAATATTGTCTTCTTATAGAAAAAGTAGAGCTTATGTAACAAGTAGGAGTAAATAAAAAAATGGCAAAAGAAAACATTGGGGGTCTCTGTCATAATAAAAAGGCCGAACATCAAAACTGCAACATGATAAGGAAAAAACCTGATTCTGCTGTAGTTGAGAAAAACTAGAATTGTGCATGTGTTAACATTTTCTTCTTTAAGTTTGGAAGAACCAGATGTTTTCTTAGACAATTATGGTGTTCATTGTCTGAACACTCAACCTCTATGAAAGTTTTTCAGTTGCTAAAGAGCAGTTACTGGATTAAACAATCGACCTTCTAACTAATTTTGATATTTTCCCTAAAAGGTAAAATATATAATAAACTTTTGAAAAGCTAATACAGCTTTTCTTTGCTCTAGAAATAAAGAAAACCAGAATCTTTTTCAGGTACTTACCTAAGTTTTCTTAATAATGAGACATAAAGAAAATCTCAGGAAACCTCTTGTACACATGATTCAAGTCAAAGTTTTAACCTAAAAAGAAACAGTTAAATATGTTCTTGCAGGTTTTTTTTGGTTTTTTTTTTTTTTATTTTTATTTCACAGAGTCATCAGATGATGTTAATATACATTCTTTCAAGTATGCAAAATCACACTAATTTACACCTGCTGACAAGCTGGTCTAGTGCTCTGGAAATCTCATTCAACTTGTTCATGTGCACAGCACAGATTTTTCCAGAAAAATACATTTTCTTGGCATTTTCTAGTCCTTCAGTTTACCTAAAAATAGAGGTAAAATCACACATTCAGGTTTTATGATAATATCTGCTCTTGTAATTTCCCTTCAGTTGCCAACCTGAGTTTTCATGAACAAATTACAATATAAATATACCTGATTTAACACCTTGTTCTCCTCCAGGTATGAAGATTTATGGATATTGTCACAGCTAGGATTGTTGTTGTTACGTTGTTCTGAAACTGACTTTATAATCTGTCGACATCTGTCAGAGAAGTCCTACATTTTGGAGTTCTCCCAGATCAGCTGAGCCTGAAAATTTTAAGCCACAGAGTTAGCAATGGAAAATAATTAAATATGTATTTTAGCTTTCCACTGCTTATATGAACCTAGTATTTTTAAAGCCCTTTTTGGTTTTTTTTCAGCAAGAAACAGTTTATCTTCATACAGGAAAAGAAAGAGAAAAAAATCCACGATCCAAATGCTTTGACATTGTCATCTATTTATATATAGACAGAGTTACTGAAAGTTCCACTACACTGATTGAGCTGATAGAGGCCAGTGCTTAATAAATATTGTCAATTCCTGTTTCAGGCTGTCAGCAGGCTATTAAGTAAAAGTTATCTCATCCTGGGAGCAACAGTATTTGGTAGGGGTGAGCAGCCTGGGTCAGCTACAGGATCCTCAGTCACTTCATGGAACAGAGAAGTGAATAACAAAAGCTTATTTAAGGGCTACACGTCACTTCAGTGCTCAGCAGTTCCTGTCATCACTGACAACAGTTTCTTGCTCTAATTTGTGCTCTATCCCAAAGAGTCAGCAGGCCCTAAGATATTTGGTTGGAATTGTCTTAAAGCTTGCATTTTGATGCAAGCATAATACAGTAAAATTAGTTTCAGCAGTGCTTTAAAAGTGGAAATCAATTGAATTCTCATATAAATGGATGCAAGGGTTTTTGGTAAAATAAAGCAGCCTATTTTGCATAAAAGAGTGCATTACTGAAACAAAATACTCAGACCTTATTCCTAATGGATATAAACAAGTTCTCTTTGTACTGTACAATTTCTATCATGCTGAATGCATGTTAATGAACAGGGTGTTTTTTTATTGAGCCATGAATTGGAAGAGTATTTTATCTTCACATTAAAATTTTATTTTTCCAAGGTTGATCACAGATTAGTTCCTGTTTGAACTTTCTAGAGAGTTTAACAGATGTTCTGTTTGGATTCCATGTTACTGCATTGTGCTCACTAAAGTTTATAGATGGTCTTTCCATTGAACTAATGAAAACCTAATGAAATCCATGTACATATTTAGCATTTGAAAATACAGTATGCTATAACACTTTCTGTTGCTGTTTGCCATTCATGCTTGAATCAGCAGAGCAAATGCAAGCCTCTAAGAGACATTGTGAGTTTGCAAGCATCCAGAAGAGTGTGTTTCTCTTCTCCCCTACTGTGTTTGTATGTGCCCCCTGCTATCTCGTAGTAGGTAACTGCACTTCCAATGGTGGCTGGATTTTTGTTCTGTTTCAGCTAGTAAAATAGGAAAGCTGAAGGTCAGATAAGAGAAGTGTTCAAAAACATGTGTTGACAAAGTTGGGTAAACTGGAAATATGAGTGGAGAAAATATTTTCAGGAACAGAAATAATTGAGGAAATGGGGAAAAACAAAAGAAGAAGAAAAAATCCCACAACTACTTAATCAGTTTCTGTTAAATACAGATAACCCCGAACACTCTGCTTCCTACAGTCTGCTGTATGAGTACTTGACAGGCACAGAGCGGTATGAAGTCTAACCAGAAGCCAGTTCCAAATGTTTTTTCCCAGAGGCCAATACTGTTTAGTGACTGCAAGGATGGAATACAACCTCTGTAAATTTGTGGGCAACATGACATCTTGGGGAGTAGCCAGTATGAAGGAGAGCAGGACACCTATTCAGACAAATGGGCTGGAGAAATGAGCAGGAAAGAACCTCACATAGTTAAAAAGAAGTCCTGCATCTGCGATAGAGTAACCCCATGCAGGAGTGCAGGCTGGAGTGTGACTGGAAAAAGAGTAACTTTGTAGAAGACGATCTGGGCTACTGGCAATGAACAAGTCAAGCATTAATCAGTAGTCTGCCGTTGCAGCAAAGAAAGCTAGTATCATACTGAGCCATGTTAGTAAGAGTGTAGCTAGCAGACAAGGAATTTTTTTTTGTTTGTGTTTTTTTTTTAATCTTTTTTTTTTTTTTTTTTAATTTCCCTGTGTTCAGTCCTTGTGAGCTACATCTGGCAGTGTCCAGATTTGGGCTTCCTAGTACGTGAAACACATTGACGAACTGGAGAGTCCCGAGCAAGGTCACTGTGAAGATTAGAAGCCACAGGACACTGTGAAGAACAGGAGGTACCTGACACGTACAAAGGAATTGAAAGAGCTGGATTTGTGCTTCTTTAGAGAAGTTTAAGAGAGGAATCTTAAGACTGACCCCATCTATCTCATAGGTAGGTTGTAGAGAAGATGAAGCCAGGCTCTTCTTGAAGATGTACAGTAAAATAATGAGGGAAAATGACCACAAGTTACAAATTCCAGTTAGCTACTGGGAAACAATTTTTCACAATAAAGATAGTCAAGAACTGAAATGGATCACCCAAAGAGGTCATAGAACCTTCATTGTCAAGGGCAATTGGATGTGACTGGGCAATCTAATTCAACTAGCTGGATCTAGCTTCAAAGCTGGCCTTATTTCAGGAGTTGCGTGTGGGTCCTATATAAATGATTCTGTGGTTCTATTTGAATCTTTTTAATGCCTTTTAGTGACACTCTCCTATTTACATGAGAATATTATTAATACTGATGAAGTAATGATTAAAGTCAGTATTAATAATTTTGCTCTCCTCTATCTCCAAAGATACTCTGAATGTTCTGTGAGGAAGAAAGCAGAGTTTTCAAAGCAGACTAATGACTTTGCATTTGACAAGGAAGATTTTTTTCAATTTGGAAGTCTTCGGAAAATTCATTACACATTCTGAAACTTGCGAATAGCCACCAACTAGTCCAGTAATGAACATGGTGGCTACAGCAATCACACTGAACAGAACCCATCATTTCATTTCTAATTTACTCACATATCAATTGCGTTGTCTTTTTATCAAGGGCAATAGAAAGAAAGATATCTGTATGTAATCCTTGGATTATGACCCAGTAACACAGACATGTAACTATGTTTTTCTTCTATTACTGAAGATGGACTCTGGACAGAAAAAAAAAAAAACAAACCTGTAACCCTTTCTTAGCATAAAAACTGGAGATTTTTTGTTCTAGGAAGATATAGTAGGAAATTTTGTGACAGATGGTTTTCCCACAGGAAAATGGGGATTCATGATCACCTGGCTCCCTAGCTTCTTGGCGGCCCATGTGACTGAGTCTGATAGTCAGGCTCCTTCCAGTTCCCTGGTTCTATGACACACCCAAGCAAATGCCAGTGTCCAGGCTTCAGGGCACTTCACCAGCTCTCAGGCTCCAGTGCTCCTCAGCTGGCTGTTGTAGAGGGAGGGACCCTGGAAAGCACAGTGCATTTCAGAAATATGGACATGTTCCTGTGGTCAAAACAGAGAGTTTGACTTTTCATCCCCCAAAAAAGCCTTTTCAAAACATCAATCCTTTTTTTTCAGAAATGCAGTTAAACTTCCCAGCTAAGTGGGTGTCTGTCTGTGCTGAAGATACATCCAGTCTTGACTCAGCTTTTTATTCTAGTCACAGGACATGCAGTGTAGGCTAGGAAAGCTCATCTGAGGCAGAGTTGTCTTCAAATTTTCCAAAGCAATGGAGAGAAAGTGTTCCAAAGACAGTACAGGTGTCAGAAAATGGCTTTCTCCTGTTTTTTTAAAGAAACTGATGACTCCATAGTACATTCCTGCCACGACTCATGGAAAGACAGACAACCTGAGAAAGATCGTGAAAGTAAATGAATATTGCAGTTGTGCTGCATTCCCTGGAGAAAACACGTGGTGTTGGTGTCCTTCACTCATGGGAGTGTGTTTAAGGGAAGTGAGTGCATTTGACTCATATATCAATGTCTGAACCCATTCTTTAAAATATTTGTTACTTTTCTTTATATGAAGAGTATTTTTTGGAAATTATGAGGCAGTATAATATATAGTGCAGATGATACTGAATATGATTAACACTTAAATCATTTCAGTCTGACAACAAGGATTACCATGATGAAGAGATGAAGATGTGCAATGCATAAATCAAGTCCAAGAATCAGCCTTTTTAGATCTCAACCAGGTCTAAAGAGAAACATATATATGTGTTAGTCATACATCTTTGAATTACAGACATATGTTTGCACACCTCTGAGAAAACAGATGACATTCTTATATCCAGTTGGAGTAAAGGCATATATTATTGTTGATGAGTAGGACTCTACCACATTTTGTCCACAGCATTTCTCTTCTTCCTTTTCGTTATTTTTTCCTGTTCAGTATGTAAATGACTAGGTCAAAGACAAGAAAAAGACCCAGACAGGTACTAGACAAATGAAGACCCTGAAAAGCTAATTCTGTAAAAAGATGAAACAAACAAACAAACAAAAAGTAAGATAAAGATATGGCTGATGGACAGAATGTGAGCAGAGAAATTCAAACACCCTATTTCAGTTCATTAACTAATTTCCTTTTGTTTTTGTAGTTTACATTGGAAGACAGGGTTGTGAATCACCTCCAGAGTGCTTTGTTAGCTGGAAGATAGTGAAGGTTTAGGAGATGAAGAAAGATGGGAAAAGGGCACAAGGTCTGGCATGCTGAGTGTGAGACCTAAGGGGTAGCAGTGCCTGAATGTCCCTGCTTAAGATGACTACCAAGTTCCCTATTCCAATCTCTTTCCTGAAAGTTATCTGACTGGGAAGAGCAGAGGGACTGTATGAGACTCACTCCAGTAGAAACTGTTCCCAGTGTCTGCACTGGGGCCAGGGAAGGTGTCTATTCAAGGACTTCCCTAAAAGCTCCTTTGGAGGTCTATTTGCACCACCAAAATAGTAGAAAGAGGATTTCAGTGTACATTAATGTATTACTTCAACAGACTTTATCTTATCTCTAGCCTTTCCTTGATTGATACACACTACATATGGGACATTTCTTGAAGGACAGCATGTTGCACCACGAGTTTCAGGTGGGCAAACAGTGACAATAAGACTTCTGAAATTTCCAGCCATATGTAGTACATTGATATATCATAATGGGAAATAAAACAGAGTAACAAGGCAATTTGTCTTGGACAAGCAAGGAATTGCTGCTTCTTCATGTCCATATTGTCAGACTTTCAATTACAGGACAGAGTGATTCCTGTAGTTTGCTTGGTCCTTCAGTCTTCAGTTCCCACCTTAGTTTTGATCAACCTCTCCTTTTACTCTGTTATTACTCCCGATTACAACATCATTAGCATCCAACTGCCAATATTTAATTGTCCTTAGTACAGAAGAACCCAAATAAAGCTAATTACTGTTTATTTATAAATGTATTTTCTGGGAAATCTTGCATCCTCTTACTTGCCACGGTATTGTACGTGACCTAATCTAACATTGTCTGAGATTTCTTTACCATATCTATTTACAGTAGTCAGATGTGAATGAATTACACCTGTTTGTATAGGCCTGAAGGGAGTAAGAAAGAGTGAGGAAGAAGGTAGCATATTACCTTCTAATTTAAGCTGAAAGCAGTCTATGTACACAAAATTGCTTCGTCTATGTTCAGGTCCAAAGAGTCAGTTATTTGTTTCAAAATTCACCTAGAGAAAATAATCTAAACTGTACTTAGATGACATTGAGCTCATAACTGGTGATTGCAACCCAGGAAAGAGACCTCAGAGTTATCACTGACAATTATCTATTCAGTGTTGAAGGTGTTCAGCTTTGACAGCTCCACTGCTGCATATTGCCTTCTTTATCCAGATGTGCTGAGTAATCCACAGCAGCCTCAGACTCCTAGCTCTGTGAACTGTCCAATTAGCAAGGAGTTACTTTAACCACATATCTCTCTTTTGTGTTTTTTTCTGAGAGGTGATGCCTCATGGGAAGAAGCACTCTGGTTTGCTCTTTCTTCATACCTCATGCTGACATTATTCCTGGAGAAGTTCATTGCAACGGGCCCCTGGCCTGAACAAGGATGACGTCTTTCCTTTAGTCTCCTGACTGACATTAATGCCAGCCCTGCCTTTCTCTTTACCACACAGCCTATAAGCCTGAAGGACCAGAAAAAGAAAATCCTCCATTACTGTATTTCTTTTCCTCTCAAGAAAGGAACAAACACTCTAAGGTTAATGTGGCATGCTCACATATGTTGTCTGCCCAGCAAAAGCATGTCAGAGAACCCCAGAAATCATGGTTACACAGAAAATGTGGCCACTTTGATGCTGTCCCTCCACTTTAACTGTAAAGTCCTTTCTATATGTCTAATCTGTTCATAACAATTATATGAACTTGAAAAAGATGAAAATCAGCATTATGTACTGTTTCAAATGTCATCATTTAATTAGTTCCTATTGCCAACTATTTAAAAGCATTTGGACTACCTTCTCTTTTTGCTTCTTTTCTTCCTTCAGAAAATCAACTGATATTTTCCACATAAAGCAGCAGCAGAGTGGAAGCACTGCCTGTGGTTAATCTCCTGTTCTCAGTCGACATGTACGTTGGCCCCTAGCTCACTTGGAGTCAGCTTGCTGGTCGAGCTAATGGGATTTCCAGACCTGCTGCCTTTCCTTATGATTGCTCTTCCTCACACACCCTCAGAGCTCCCAGAAAGCATGCCAGAGAAGGAGTCACCCTTCAGAAAAGCTTATCATAAAAAGGGTTTGAGAAGAAAGATTATTCTGTACTTCCCCAGTCTTTAAAGGAAGGAAGTGACCTGTCCCCTACAGGACTGTCCTTTCTCTAGCTCAAGCACAAGTCAGTGGTCTCAGTTATAGCACTGAAGTTGTCATTTGATAGTGGCTTGGGCAGTGCAATCAAATGAACCCTAGAACACATTTTCCTGTGACAGACTGGACTTTGAAACTATGCATGTTGAGAAATCAGGCTGATCACATGCCAGTGCACCATTATATGGAGATGCAGCCAAAAATTCAAAATTATGAGTTTATGAGGATTTGTGAGAGCATGAGAAATAGACAGCAGCAAAGGAGGTATTGATTTTCAATATTGCTTGCAAAACTTTTCATAAAGAGGTTTGAAAAGAGTTCTGCGTTCTCCAATTACTCTATTGTAACTTTTAACATATTAAATAACCTACTCCTGGAATTTAAAGATGGATGCCATTGGTCATTAAATTATAATCAAAATAAACTGCAAAAATTGAAGTTCCTATACTTATAACAAATTCAAGGGATGCTTTAAATTTCTATCAGTGGCACAAATATGTGTCTTAGTTTGTATTCTTTTAGATCTCTCAAAGATTTGATGTGGTTTTAACACACTGTTGCCTTCACTCACCACACAGTCTTACAAAAGGTGATGGCATGGTGATGGCTGATGCTTTATTCCTTCAGTAACCATGGGCTCTTAAAGCACAACTGAATCTCACCTGGTTGTATTGACACAGCATCACAAAGGAAACAAAGCCCTGCAACCACTTTAGTCAAGATTAAGTCATGATCTTCCAGAAACACAAACTACATATTTCCAGAAATAGTAGGCTGAGACTCAAAGTCAGAAAATTACGTTATCAGTGGAAGAGTGGCAAAAGACCTAAATACTTTATGAACATGTTACTTTTGTAGACATGTAGCAATAGACATGTAAAAATACAGACATGTAGCAAAAAAGCATAGAGGTATTTTGAACCTGTAAAAGACCTTGAAAACTGGTTGAAAGTCTACTTGCATAATTTTTCATGTTAACAGCACCAAAAAATATAGCTGACACTTCTATTGCAGTCTGTGTTGTTTTTTCTTACATGCATGAAATAATATCAAAATATCAAAAAGACCCACATTTTTTTTCTAATGGGTTGTGCTCAACTGCAGTTTCCCGATAACTTTAGGGTTTCTTCTTTTTAATTTTCCAGTAACAAATAAAGAAATGTGCTCCTATTTGTACTCACTGTGATTTGTTTAGATCAGGGTTGTCAACCTCTTTTTCACTGGAGGCCACATCAGCCTTGCGATTGCCTTCAAAGGGCTGAATGTAACTTTAGGATTTTATAAATGTAAGACTTATAAAATTACATTTGTCCCTTTGAAAGCAACTGTGAGGCTGATGTGGCCCCCTGGTGAAAACGAGGTTGACATCCCTAGTTTAGTGTGTTAGAACTAAAATACTGAGATCTTTAAAGTTTGTGAAAAAAGTGACAGCAAAATACCCTTTAGTAACATTAAATAAAAGGAAGCACTAACGTGAGTAAACATGTATATTTAAAATGTACTTGCTTTTTTAAAGCTGTTTTGCCTTTTAAGGATTATTTTACTTTTTAAAGGTAATAGACATCTGACAAAAGCTCTTCAGCTCTATAACATTGAAGAGCTCATCTGAAGAATGAAGCAAATAAGCTGGCATTTTTGCCCATGAACAAATTCACACAAGGGATTTTCCACTGCATAAACTGTGGCTATAGCACATTTTTGGGGGAAACGAGGAAGAAGTATTTGACAAAGTTCTTCTAGAAGGTCTTAAAAATCTTAAGTGTCTTATAATCATTCAGTGAAGCTCGCTTTCAATGACTGCTCCACTGTATCATGTGTATGCTTACTTGTGAGTTTTCAAATATGTAAACAAAATGGTATCATTTTTTTTATCTTCTTTGCACTTTTTTCATGTCTGCATCTTTTCTGCAGTCTGAGTCTCTAAAACTAAGAATTATTTTCTGACTGAAGTTATGCCAGCTCTGAGGATAAAAAAAATGTTGTTCTCTCATATATGAAACTCTTATGTATTTGCACTTTTTTCGAGTAATTTCACATTTTTTGATGTGTTGAAAGCAAACATATGTATTCCTATATACACATATGTAGGTGGATGTCAAATTACATTAATTAGCCTCGTTAGACAGTAAAGGTAATTGTCCTTGCTTGTGTGTGATGCTGATGACACTACTGCTACATAATACAGAAAAGTGTGTACTTCATAGAGTATAGATAGTTTAATTAGTCTGGACATTTTTATCTGCAGACTCATTGGGCAGATAAGTGGATCAGAAAATAAGTTAAATTTCTTTCAACAGACATTTTTCAGAGTGAACATGCTGGGATTGATCTGGCCGTGTTTGGCACTGCCTCAGAGGAGGAGACTGAATCTCCTTTCATTTCTTCAATTCTCTCTTGCAGTGATTTGGCCACAAAGGAGCTGTAATTCAGATTTGTCAATTCTCACTCTTTTCATATTTACAAGACGATTCCTTTTATAATGTATCTGGGGCCACATGACCTCCATGTTACATTAAGGGAGTTGAATTTTAGGCAGAAAAACAGATTTTCGAAGAAGATCGGGGCACAAGCCTCTACAAGGCAATGTAACACGGTGATGAGATGCAGCATGATGCTGAAATGATTATTGGAATTTTTCCTAAAAATCTATCAATATGCATGAAATGTTATAAACCTGATGGTAGCATTAAATCAGACAGGCTTGATTTAGTTTTGTAAGTGTACTTGATTTCAACTGAGGATCTCTCTGTGCCTTCAGAAAGTATGTCAAGATACATTCCAGCATATTACATATATGTGCATTTGCCACGTGACCTACTTTGATTTTGTCCTTTTACATATATAACAAAAATAAATCTAACTTCTATATTTACAATGTCTTCATGCAGAGCATGACATTCTGTTCAATCTTTTTAGCACAGGGGAGCTGGACTACCTGAGACATGTATAACCTGAGAATCAAGGGAGGGGTTGACATGTCCTCAAGTGTAATTACAGGTCTAAGGGCAAGATGTAGGTATCTAGCTCTCTATAGAATCAGTTGAAAATAGTAAGCACTTCCACCTCATTTTAGAGGTCTTCAGGTAAATGCCTCCCGTAATTACCACTAAGAGCATCAACACCCCTTTTTGAAAAGAACACAGATGTATAGTCCCTCGCAAGAGCCCATAGTGGAAGGATTTTGGAAGCTAAAAGAAGCTAACAGAACTGTATCGGTGTCCAAAAGATGGTTTCTTAAAAGCTCCCAGAAATATTAACCATTCCATTAAAAGAGCTGATTTGGAAATACCATATTTGTATCAGTGAACTGAATTTCCCACGTCCTGCTGTGAATGCCATTCCTCTGAGAAAGGAACCCTCAAGCTTGTATCATTGGAATCCAACATTCAAGAAATGTGATGGGGTGAAGCAGAGGCGTCAGCAGATGGGAGGTTGCTTAACCCAACCGCTAGATGAAAAGCAAATGTATTAAGAACTCTGACGTCAAATGACAGGCATCTTTCCAAGAGAAATTCTGTCAGAACTTCATAGAAATCAAAAGACAGATTGTAAAGATTTTCATTGGCAATTGTACTTGTTCATGAAGTAAGATAGATTAATAGGGAGCAGAAAGGTAAGCCAAAAGGCATCTTTATTTTGCAGACCTTGCCTTGCAGCTATGGAATTTCCTGAACTGACAATAGTTAAGAAAATCCAGGGATGGTCTATTCACATTCATGATTAGTTGTAAAAAAAAAAAAAAAAAAATGCAGTCACAAGAAGTGCTTCCTAACTAAGGTATTTAGATAAAATTCAAGACAAAGGAAAGTATGAGGAAAAGGTACATCATAGCCAGCTTTGCACTTCTCTAACACTGGTCACAGCGAGGACCTTAACACCAAGGAAATTTAGAGCAGATCTAAACTTCTTATGCCTCTGGATGGCTTTCTCTGAGTATTATCATGGCATACAGTTCATCCAGGAATGCAAATTGTGATCTTGGGTTCAAAAACTCCCTGGAGGCTTTTCCAGATTGTAACTGCTATGACAATTGGAAGGCAGACAAGTGTTTCAGCAACAACAGTCCAAGGGACAGTCTGTCCTCAAATCACTGCTGCAAGTGCAACTTGATTCGGCCAGACCAGGATTGCTTCTTGAAGAGAGAACTGACAGAACTCACAGACAGTACATAAACACTACAGCCAATACATCAGTAACTATGTTGAAGAAGGCAAGATTTATTGCTATTTGAATGTCTATTAAAGTCTGGCAGTTTAAAAGTACCTAAAAAATATTGTTACATACTTTTTCTAGCATTGTAGGATAAATATTCTCAAATCTGCATTTTTTTTCTATTCAATATTATTTCACTAAACAAAATCTAGTAAAGAATTAGTAGACAGACACTACCAAAGAGTGATTTACCTTTTCCTCAGAGAGATATACTCCCAATGTACCTATCTTTCTCCTTTGACTACAGAAATCTATGGAGAAAACCTGAATTTAGGTAGTGAACTTCAGGTCTGAGATGTGATTTTGGACAATTTAGGCTAGAAACTGCTGATGGAAAATGGTCATAAGATTGTCCTCATGCTTATGTGTCTTACTTCTACCTGTATTTTCACTGTTGGATTACATTTGAGTTGACAGTGTCATCTTTGTAGCTGCCTGGTTCTGTGGAAGACTTAAATCTTTTTCTTCATCTAGTCTAAACAAACAAACACATTTGCATAAAGTTTTTACCTTCACCTACTTTTCCCAGTTTTTCTCTTTTTTTTTTTTTTTTCATTCTAAATTTGGAAAAATGCTTAATGCTTGTAATTAAAAATTGTTAGTTTTTGGGAGATCCTTGCTCTGCGGAAAACCTCAAACTCAGCAACAAAATCCTGATTATGGAGCCACAACACAACAAATACTCATTGTACAAAGAATGCATACTTATTTAAAAAATGACAGAAGTATAGAAACATTAAGAAAAATTTGATATAACCACTCAAGGTATATTTTTGGAGCTGGAAATGATATTTATTATTATATTTCTTCTTATTTTTTATTCTTATTATGACTAATAAATGTGTTACAATTAAAAACTTCTCAATGAAGTTTCATCAGTCGAGAATCTGTTATGCCGTATTTAATTTAATATAGTGTTAAATAATAAGATTGTTGAATGGACTCAGTAAATACCTCTGTGATGTTTTAAAACAAAACAGTTAAACCAAAAAAAAGATCCGCAAAAATTTCAGAATACGCATCTTCCTCACTGTAAGGGAATATGGCATAGATGTAACCAAATATTAATTGCGAATTTTCATCAGGAAAATAACTGTATTTTAGGTACTTGACAGAAAGATGGAATGAGAAAAAAATGGGGATGCCTTGGTTATTTCATTTATCCAGACATCAAAACAAGGTGTTTTCTACAAAACAGTCTTGGTGTCCATGACCTGTTTATGTGAGTTCATCTGGAGTCCTTGGGGTCAGCAGGAAAATTTCCTAGGTCCCACCTACCTCTTCAACAACACAAGAAAGTGCAATGGCATTGATTTAGCTGGGCCAACAATACAAGACTTGACTCACAGAAAATGGTGTAATTTTTGGCTTCTTGAGGAAAGATGAAGTTCACAATAGCAGATAAAGACAGGAGGTTTGCTTACCAGCTACTCTCACAGGTAAAACAGATTTTACTTGGGGAAAAATAGTTTAATTTATTTCCAATTAAAATAGACTTGGACAACGAGAAACAAAACAAAACAAAAACCACCCCAGCATCTTAAACCACACCACATCTCCTTTTGTCCAGAGAGGCTTCCCTGTCTACAGCATCAGAGGTTTTCAAGACTCAGTCACATAAAACCCTAAGAAATCTAATCTAGAAGCTTAAGCATTAAGGAGATTGGATTAGAGAGCTCCCAAGGTCCTTTCCTGACAGACTTATGCTATGACCCTTTCATCCCAGTAATTTAGGAAATTAAAATGAGAAGCATAAAAGAAATGTGCATATCTCATATTTATGCTAATATGACTCACACCATGAATACATGGCAGTGATAAGTCCTGTTGTCATTGACATCAGTGGGAATCCTGCTTTTAGGTTAATTACCTTAAGTCTCTTACTCAGCATGAACATGAGAAAACACAAAATTTTGTCTCCTGAAAAGCACAGAAATGGCATCATATGTGGCAGAACTAATTAAGTACTGATAAAATATGGTCAGTCCAAAACATCTTTATGGTCTTATAGAAACCTTTTACATTTTTCCAGATGTAACATGATTTCCCAATTTAAGGAATATACTTGAAATTTTATCTCAACTGACATTTCATCTTTTCTAAGTAGCATCTTGTCTTTTTTTGAGCTATGCCTCTGAAGAATCAGATGTGTCGTCTACTACCTTTAGAAGCAACACTGAAATCCTGTAATAGAAATGGTGGCTAAATACCAAGTATTCTGTCTTTATATTCCTGCTACATTTTTCCTGTGAATGAAATATCTTTTTCCTTTTTCCTTTGTAGAGTCACAGAATGGGTTGGGTTGGAAGTGACCTGAAAGGTTATCTAGTTCCAGCCTCCCTGCCATGGACAGGGACACTTTCCACTAGACCAGGTTGCTGAAAGCCCCATGCAGCCTAGTTCTGAACAGTTTCTGAGATGTAACATCCACAACTTCTCTAGACAGATTGTTTCGGTGCCTCATGGTGAAGAATTTATTCTGTGAATAGTTTTAAATTTAGAGAGCTCTTTAAGACATCTTCAGCTGTAGTACTTCTAGGCTGTTCTTAGAGATGTTGCAATCTCTGGGAAGTTATTTTTTTCCTAATTCTGAAGGTGGAAATCTAAGACTAGCATTGCAACACGGATAGAACCAATACAGATAGCATACCAATACCCAAAGCCTTCATTTGCCTTATATGGTTCATCACAACTTGAACTGCATAGAAACCTTAAAAAAACATGTTTTGTTTACATGGATTTCGTCAGTATAGTCCATAAGCTCTTCATTCTCTGTACAGAGAGATCTCGATGTTGGTGGCATTGCCAGATGTGACTTTACAATTCTTCAAACCTATTCAGAGTGTGATCCATTTTGAGAGAAAAAATGGGGTTTTTATCCCTATCACATCATTCACTGGCCATTGCCAGAGCCATCCTTCACCATCATAGGAATAGGAGTGCCAGAATAAAGAGAACCCCACACTTTTTCCTTCATGCTTGTGTATAACTATCTAGTCATCTTCAAGTGGCTCTTGGACTGTCTTAGGAAGTTTGTGCTCTCAACACCTGTAAGCAGTCAAATACAGCATCACTGTATAAAAGGATTACTTTTCAATAATGTATGTGTCATATTATTTATGATGTAGAAATTGGATGTAAATATACCCTAAGATTTATGTATAGTTGTTAAAGCAAGAATATTGCTGAGGTGTTTTTACGACTGTAATATTCATTGTTCACGTATCATAAAAGATAACTACAATAAAAAGGTACAATGAGGAATTTATTTCTCAAGGTGCAGATGTTCATTGTGGTTTGCATTTCCACCCTCAGAAATTCTTGAGGCTATCAAATATTCCATTCCTAACATTTGTGAAGATAATTTGTTCAGAAAAAGTCCGCATTATTTTTTTAGCTTGTCTAGTGCTCTGGCTCAAAGAATACACTTTCCTACTGGAGGGATTTCCAGGTTTAAAAATCCAAGGGATGCATGTGGTTCTGACAGAACTATTATGTTTGCAAAAACAGATTTTTTTTTGAATTATCTGGTAAAAGATTCTCAAATTGTTTCATAAAAAGACAATTATTATTTTATCAAGACTCTTATGGACATCATGCACAAGCTCCGTTTATGATATAGTGTGTCATCTTTAAAAAAAAGTGTCATTCTAAGTTACATATGCTCTGCATTTGGCAGGCCTGGTTGAAAGTTGCTTTAACTGGTCTCACTTCAGGGCAATACAAGAAGTATGAAATTGCACATCTGGACAGTGTCAGAACACCTGGAAGGTACTTCCAGACAGATGAAGTAAATCTGAAGTTTTTGATAGTCAGTGTCCCAATGAGATCTGAAATACAACTTATTTCATCCATTTCACAGAAAATGTAAAACTTACCTTAGTTTAGCCATGGTGATGATGATGAACCCCTTCCATGCTCCAGTTCTTCTTTCTGGAAATATTTTCATTCCTACTGGAAACTTTTTTCTTTAACTCTTTTCTTTTCACTTGGCATTCTTCTTCGTGTCTGATTGTTCCACTTTCCTGAAGGATTGAAGTAGCCACAGTCATTCTCCTACAAAAACTCTCCTTACATTTTTCCACTCAAGAACTTTTGCAGCCATCTTAAACCTACTGAGGGACACTGATTTAAAAATAGTCTTTGACTAAGAAACCACAACAAAGATCAAAAAAGATAATTTTCTACAAAATGATGCTATAAAAAGACTGAAAAATAAAGCAGCAATACCTTGACCAGACTGAAGGTCAGCTTTTCCTTGGCTGCTTGATCTTTCTATCACTGAATATAAACAGCAGTGTTGGATGCCTAATTATTTTCCACAAAGAAATATGAATTTTAAAGTGTATTTGAAAGAAACAGTGTATACTGGCTCAAACTAAATACCATACTGCCAGCATCCTCTGTGAGGCAAGTCATGTCCCGAAAAGCTCCCAAGTGCCAATTCAACAAAGGTCATCATGATGCACATTTTTGATATGCCCAGTGATCTTCTTGCTCATCATCAATTAAGACTGTAGTGTTTGTCAACATAAAAAGCCAAAAGATTAGTCTTAACACAAGCAAACTTAAGACAGACGTTGACATGAAAGATATTTCTGCTTTTTTGCTTTCTCCAAAGAATATGTATGTGCAAAACCTATCAAAGTCAAAGATATGTCAACCAAATGTTTGTTTTGGGCTTAAATCTCATTTCTTATATTTATTACACTATTCTTTACAATTTCTTTTGAATATTCCCTGCTAGTAAAGTATTTAATACAGCCCTCCATAATTCTGTAACTAATCCTTCTATTTTTTCTTTTTCCTGGCAGTTTTCCTTTTTACGTTTGTTTCACCTTCATTGCTCTACACACGGCCAAAGCATTCAAAACAGTCTCCTGAAGTCTGCTAAGAATTCAGTGAGATGAGAATATCTGAGTAACTATATCTGCTCTTTCAAATTATCAGTGTTTAATTCCTTTGGAAACTGGCATGGGAAGATCATAAGCAATAGTCTAGCATCAGCCAGAATAAATGAAAAATAAATAAGTAGCCTTATAGAGTCTAGAAATTGTTTTGTATGGAGTCCTTCAATCCATACCTCAGTTGCAACCAGAATTATTTATACCTTTGTCAGTTCTGATAGCAGTTTGTTTAAATTACTCTTTAGGAGCGTCACAACTGCAGATATCCCCCAGGTTCTCAGACTCTCTGAAGTGTATTACTGCTCTTTATGGTAAGAAATTATCCTGATATTTAAACTGATTTTCCCTACTGTAGTTTGCCTTAACTGCTGTGGACCTGGGCATACATTTTTGCTTCTCTTTCTCAACTTATGTATTCAAAAATTGTTATTAAATGCTTCTTCTCCTTCATCTCTAACCCTTTATTTGTCAAGCTTTCTAGATTTTTTTCCTTTAGTTTTTCTATACTACCCGTTGTTGGTCTACACCAATGTACACTGCAAGACCTACTAAAATCTAGGTATAGCTGAGGCATTACTATTCCTAACAAAGAATAACTTTCTTTCATGCTTCTTGCAAGCTATACTACAAAATATCCTACAACACTGTTATGTGACATAGCTCAGTCATATTCAGACAAGCACCAACTCCAACTGGTAAATCTGGTGAAGAGCAGCTACTTAAATGATTGTTTGCCTGTTGTATTAGGATTAGTTTTGGTTAAATTATTACCTTCCACTTGTCATACAGAATTGCATCTGTAATAAATTTAATTATCTTCTTTTAGAGTCCTCATTTTGACTAAAGTGAGTTTGATTCTGAGTTATTACAGAAGTGACTTTTATGACTGGCTGAAAAGGCTTAAGGACTGAAATATTTATTACCTAGTCTTGCAGTTTGAGGGGTTAGTTATATTTTAGTTTATCTAAAAGCAAAAGAATAATAACTTGTTGTGATTTGTATCTTTCTGATTATAGTTAAGAAATGCCAGTCTACTTTTTCAAAGATGGATGGTACCCTTTTGACCCTTCCTATTGATCACGTAATAATAAAATACTACTGTGAGCTCTCTGAACGGTTATACTTATACTCTGTCTATAATCTAAATCTAGGATAGACTTTTGTTAAGTAGAGTCTTTCACCTTGGACTTACACCAGGACCTCTGACTTCCACGAACTGTTTTTTTGGTTTCTAACTGGAATTTGAAGTCAAACCATTGGATGAATTAGGATAGATGTGGACAATTGTTAAAATTAACAGGAATAAAAAGTTTGCTGTCTTTTTTCCCCAAAATACTCTTCTTCAGATACGAGAAAGTAGGAAAGTAGGAGGGAAGTTTCTTTGTATAATTTCAATAAACAAATATTTTGATACTTCAATAATTCATTCACAGTTTCTCTGAGACTTCCAAGTTGTTCTGTCTTGGAAAATACCCAAATATAACGCAGTCTTGTAAAAGAGAAGCCTGTTTTCAGACGAACTTCTTCTAGGGACTCCAATTTAAATTAATTTCCTCCTCTTGGTTTCTTTGGATGAAGTATTTACACCAGTCTCAGCGTTACCTCCTCTGTAGAGGGGAAGGTTCATATTTGGGAGGATAAGGAACTCCATCAATTCCTGCAGCTGCCAGATGAGACCAGCAGACTTTCTGGTCAGCAGTCCACCTGCTGGAGGTCTGATGAAACCTCATGTTCTCAGCTTTGAGCCACTGTTGTCATCTTGTTCACCCTTATCCTTAATTATATCATTGAGATGCAAAGCTTACAGTGTGTGCTGGTTTTGACTGAGATAGAGTTAATTTTCTTCATAGTAGCTAGTATGGGGCTATGTTTTGGATTTGGGTTGAAAATAATGTTGATAACACAGAGATGTTTTAGTTACTGCTGAGCACTACTTACACGGAGTCAAGGCCTTTTCTGCTTCTCACACCATCCCATCAGTGAGAGCAGGCTGGGGGTGCACAAGAAGTCAGGAGGAGACACAACTGGGACAGCTGATCCCAACTGACCAAAGGGACATTCCATACCATAGGATGTAATGCTCAGTATATAAAGCTGGGTGACATTCAGAGCTGAAGCACAAGAGCTTGTTTCCTGTTCCAAAAATTGGTTATGATAGACAAATTTCCAAAACTTAAACTATGAGTGCACTATGGTGTATTGAATTCAATAAACATGAAAAACTTCAAGGTCAGGCCCAACTTTGGATGACAGCACCATATTTCTTGCTCGTGAAGGTTTTTTATAGCATCATTATGACGAAGAACTGCAGTTCATGTCTCCCACACATCTGAGTGTGTCCAATACATTTGAGCTATTTAGTTCAAGCAGCTTTCCCCGCAAAGTGTGAATAGAGGACTGAAAGGTGGCTGAATCCCAACAAGACCAAGACCATGTAGAAGAAAAGCTAGGATGTTAAAGAAATATGTTAGCTCTGTGCGCAAACTCTTAGGCCTTCAATTGTGGAGCTGCTCTCATTCCATTGCACCTGGGAAAAGAAATTTGAGGGTAATATTAAGGGCAGAAAGTTTATTTAAACTAAATTCTGAAGCTATGCCATGTGCTATTTCAGAAAGATGGCTTCACAAGTAGTCATCTTCCATGACAAAATGAGTACAGCGTGAATGATCTCTTGCTGAATCTCAAGAAACTGAGAGCTGACCAAACATTGCATGAGAAAATCATCATTTTCCCCTACTTTTTTAAAAGCAGGTTCTGATGGTAACACACACATATACAAAATATAGTGTGCTCTGTGTTCGTGACTTGTAACAAAAATATTTAATTGTGCTGTATTTTAACTCAGCATACTTAACTATACATTAGACCCATGGATTACTACATTATGCACTTGTGCCATGTTTTGGCTGCTGAAGGGAAAATAAACTTTCCAATTAACTGCTGTGGGAACAGTGTTGTTTATTTCTAATCCTTTCAATGGTTAAATGTTGCATTCATTTTGCATATAATATTGTCTATTTTTACCAGTCTAGGAAGATTGCTGTGGAACTTTTTGTCAAAATAGACTTTTGTCTGCTACCTAGAATAGTAGTAGTACAGTTACATTTTATAATTATAGCCTTACACCTTCCTCTATATTCAAAACCAGAAGGAACCTTTGTTGATGAACAATAATGACATGTTTCTGGGTTTATTTTTTTATTATTTTGTTACAGAAACATGGAAAAATGTCTTGAAAAACTATTTACTTCCAAATAATCATCCTGTTCTAGAATAATGCGCAGTGTTGTACATAATGTCATGTTTTTTAAAGAGTAATATTGTGTGATTTATTGCTATCATACTCACATTCTCACATGCTTCATTTTTGTCAGCTAAAAAATGAAGCATTATTCAACAATCTGATATCCTAAGACCCGTGACTTAGGATACGGATCCCTATTCGATTCTTTCTCCATTAATCTTCTCAAGTAAAGGGCTAGTCATTGATGAGATGATAATGTCCCACCACAAACTACTGAAAAGCAGCAAAAAGCACTAGCTCCTAGAAACAGGATGGAGTTCAAAATCTTAAAGGTCCTTCATCACAACTCATCTTGATTAAGCCTGTATTTCTTTGTTCTGGTTTTATTATTTTTTTATTTGCTTGCAAAATAAAAATGCTCATGTAGACCTCCAAGACAACCTAGAATCTAACCTAATATACTTGATATTCCCTTTGCTTTTAAATACTTGCTTAAGAAAAATAAGAGAAACTTGTTTCCAGATTCTAACAAGGACCAGCAAAGGGAACTGCAAAACCATATGGCCATGAGGTGACTCCAACAAAACTTAGTCTGTGTGCCGGGTGTTTATGTGAAATGCATCAGGAACTGGACATGGAGGCAGTAGCAGCTGCAGCAGCCCTGTCTGGGCTCTGTTCTAGCTAGCCTGAACTGCACACAAAAGATCAGTTCCAGTTTTCCTTGCAGAATTCGATGTCTCATGTTCTCCGGAATGAAAGAAATCAATAGCGGGATCTCATCTGCAGTTGGTAAGAGCATTCCTTTCATCAAATAATGAGTAAGAGCAGAGGAGATTCTCTTTCCAAAAGGAACATATTTGCCTTTTCCAGAAAATACCTCTTGAGAGTCATAATGTTTTGGGTTTTTTTTTTTGGTTTTTTTTTTTTTTTGGTTTTTTTTTTTGTTTTGGTACAAAAGATCAATCTGTGAAACAAATGAGTTCTGCTTATTTGACTGAAAATTAACTGAAACCCTAAAAAACAAAAACCAGAAACTAAATTTCCATTTTTGGGGGAAAAATGTAGGGAAGTGACTTCTCATTTCCCCCTCTCGTGCTCTGGTGTGTGGCAAACTATCAAGCACTACGTGCTGAAGAACTGAAAACATGTGTATAGGTTGGGAAAGAAGCTAGGAGTGTCCTGAAGAAGTTTTCAACACATGCTCATGATGTTGACTCCATCATACACACAAGCTTGTAAAAGTGGAGCTATATAAAAGGAAAAACTACAATTACAGCTGATGCTGACTGAGCCTAGTGGAGAGCCAAGATGATGTTTCAGATGGATTGTTTATCTCTGCCTGATAGGGTTGCAAGCCTCCGACATTTCAACTGATATTTTCCACCATGGCAGGGCTGAGTTAGTGGGCACTCCACATGTGTGCTTTTTTTCAGTATGACGCTCCGGTCTCACATCTATTTCAGTATAGCATTTTGTTCATGTGCATGTAAAACATTCTACAAGGGGCTGGTTGAATGGGAATTGTTCATAAGCACACATGAAAGGGAAAAATAAAACAAAGGATAAAATTCTGATTTTCGGTCTAAGCACATGTTGAAGTTGGACCAGCTACTGGGAGTCTTAACTAACTAGAGTGAGACAGAATTCCTCTAAATAGTGTATGTACTTCCTTTATATTTCAGGGCCTGTGAAGAGAAGATATTAGTGCAGGTCTTTCCACTTGCTACAAGACCTTTTGAGAATTCTTCTTTCTGTATGGCAAATTTACTATGCTTGTATGTATTAAAAGGTTGGAAATTTCCATTTCTTGCCAGGCAAAACTTTTGGAGAAGGTACTGGAAATTAGTTTGGAACATATTTTGTGGCCTGGAAATAACTACACATTTTAATTGCCAGGTATATATATATATATATATGTGTGTATTTAAAAAAGGAAAACAGGAAGAAAAGACCTACCTCTCATAACTATACATGATTCATTAATAAAAGAACAGTTGTTTCAGGGGGTTATTTACAACTTCTTTCTTTAGGGATGTAACAGATGCTTAGGTTAAGAGATGGAGCTCCCTCTATGGTGAACATACAGAAATATACCTGTGCAAAGAGAACTGCTAGAAACACTCATAACCTAAATTTGGTGCTCTGATTTGTCCTCTGCAGGCACTGGTCTTTCTCCATTGAGAACAGAGATAGCTGATTTTAAGTATCTAACAACCGTTTCTTCCCCACCTATGCTGGACTATAACAAAGAGTAGGAACAGGACATGAGTTATGTCATGGCCATGATGTATCTTAAAGTAATGCCTTCATGAGGCATAAATAGACCACCTTGTATTTTTTCCCTTCTGTTTCTTGTCCTCCAAGACAGTGCCCTCTGCTATAAGCAGAGGTTCCATAGAGAAAACAGGGAAGAATCAAATATTCTCCATATTTTCTTTCTTCTCCACAAATTTGAGGATAAGAAAAACAAATCATGTATTATGATGTTTCCAGACATTTTCTGATTCATATTAATACCACTACTGTTGCATTTTAACAGTATTTCCTATAGAAATTACAGAAATAAAAAGTCTAAAAATCCAACTGCACATTAAGTAGTCTGATGAACCATAATTTTGATGGCAAAAGCAAATAAATAATTTCCAATTGTGGGGGAAAAAAGTATCATTAAGAAGTTGCAGCAAGATCTGTTGCCATAGATGGTGGACAGGGGCTATACTACACCAGCCCTGGGCTACTTGAGTCAAGGTCATATTTCAGCTTTGCATTTAGAAATATAGTTATAATGTTCATTACAGAGCACTGAAGTGATCTTGCAAGTCATCTGTGAAATTAGGCACAGGTCTAAAAAACAGATTTTCGAATCTGCTAAAAGCATTATATGAGCTAAGAGTTGTATCACATTTGTAGGAAAGGACAGAGACATCACTTTTGTGTGCCTCATTTTTATTAAGAGAACACAAAGTATCTCGACTCACTCTAGATTGATTATGGAAAGTGTGCTTTAAATCACTAAGGTGAAAACAGAGGTTACATTTTCTAAAGAATGTGTCTTTAATTTCAAGAAATTAAGCAAGCTGCATTTCAGCTTGATCCCATAGATCTTTCTGTCCCTGTTCACTCTTCCTGATCCAGATTCTGACCTGTTTAAGCCTTGATTTATATCTAATTTTACAAACATCCCAATGAATTCTGTAAAGGACTTCCTAGACTAAGGTAGCATTTGAAAGCAATAAAGTAATCAAACCAATATAGGTGGCAAAATGTGACCCTGCAGTTCATAAAGGTATTCAGTCATGGAAAAAACTGTTTCCCCTAGTAAAATGTGAGCGTATAAAAGCAATTGCTACAAATTATCTTTTTACCATATTGTCTTATGTCAGATGATTTAATTATTATACTCAGGACAACTAAAACTATAAGCACCAAATATGAATTCTAGTGATTGAGTACAGCCTACTGACCTTGGACAATTTATTATATTAATATAGCATTTCTATTACATTTGACTATCCCTGTTGAGGAAAGGAAAGAAAAAAACAGCTGAAACATTGCAAGGTGATCTTTGTTTGGAACCAAAATGGGTTGCATAGTAGAGAAAAAATGTGTACAGACATCAGAGATCAGTGAAACCTATCTTGTCAGCAGGGACTGAGCTAAAGAGTAGGACAAAGGTGCAATTCTAACCATCATCTGAAATTAATTATAATTTGAGTTCTGAGTCTGTATGATATTCCTTACTTACACATTCCCCCACCAAGCCATCTATTGTTTTTGAATGATTTATTTGCTTTATTTTGACTTTTTCCATCATGATGATGTTCATTCAAACTAAATACGTGTTACACAAGAATTAGCAACATATCCTCTAACAAAACTGTGAAGAAACACAGTGATAGATTTTAGTCTAAACTTGCAAATGCCATTAAAATAAGAGACTGGAACACAGGACATATAGTTTTGTTGCTATGTATAGAAGGTGATTTATAAATTTTGTCATGTTCTTCTTCATGCAGCAATGTTTCATGCAGAATTATACCCCATCTGGCTAAACTGACCACAGAGAAGATCAAAGTCACAGAGAGATCAGGGCTGGAATGTCATCCTGGCTCAGAATAGTGAAGAATAGGTTTTCTAAGGTATTATGCAAAGGTCTTGATGCCCTGTTCCCTCTTCTCCAGTTGTCATCTCCCTTTTTACTGGATTTTTTTTTTTCCTCTATTTCTTTCCTACTCTTCTTTTTACAAGTTTTCTTATGGGAAAAACAAATCAAAGGGCTTTTAATTTGAATCTAGCTTTAAAAGCTCCAAAGCCCAAGTGAATCTGAGATCAGATAAAGTTAATAAAAGCCAGCTCTAGCAGGAATCATTTATGATAGTTCTCATTCAAGTTCCTCCATGGTTTCCTGCTTAGGAATACAGCTGTCGTCTTTCATCTTCTCTTTTTATCCAGACTGTTCTTTCACTTATCTTTAGTTGATGCAAATCACTATACCTCCACTGAAAGCAATTCAATTGTCATAATTTAGAGCAGCTGAGATATTTTTCTGTCCTCTGCTCCATACTTCTTTAGCAATAACAAGTCTTTACGTTACCACTTTATATTTTTGGTACTTAGACATTTGGTCCATACTGATTTTGCCAAATCAATTTTATTTTTCAATCAAGATTACTTTTAACTTTCCTACAGTTCAAAGATACACTCCTTTTCCTCTTCTGCTTTTCTTTCTACTGAACATTTTCTTTTGGAACATCCTGTAACTCTATAATCCAGCCTCTTCCTTGGGGAGGAACCGGGCCTCTGTAATAGTAATTATGTCATAACTTTCATTTGTCATGCTTGTGTCCACCCTTGAGCTTCATTCTCTGTTTGCATTTAGTTAGAAGCACTTAATTTATTTTCCAGTTTCCTCAAAAATAATCATGATCAAGTTTCTATTATTTTGCTTGTTTTAACTCTGAATTCTTTTATGTATTCTCTATAGTTGCAGTATTATAAATATCTACTCAAAACTGTTGTCTCCACCTGTGCCCAGATTAAGATAGAAGTGCTTTCCTTTCTCTCTAACAGAAATAATTAGTTCTGACTTAATTTGTTAAATTTTCATTATCATTCTTCTTTCTCTCAATCCCACATGTGTAAGCAGGCATACTAGGTTCATTGTCTGCTGCTTCGCTCATTGATAATACTGCTAGTCTCAAAAGGCTTTTATGGGCAAAATGGATCACACCATATATAAGAAGTTATGAATTTATTACTAGCCCAACTCATTCTTTCATTTCCGATAATGAAAATTCTTCGGTAATACAAAAAGCCTTTTAATAACGAAGTTTAGCTTATTGAACAAAACCACCCCAGCATCTACCCCTTTCTTATAGTATCCTATTCAACCTTACAGTATCTTTCTGGGTCCTAATGTTGACAGTTTCTGTCTTTAAAAAAAAAAAAAAAGTCAACATCCCAAAATCTTTAGTAGCAGGAAAGTGATGCTTGTTGTGAAGGTTTGTCTCTTCTCAAGAAGTGCATGATGTCAGTAGTGCTGCTGTTTTCCTTCATTTTCTTGGGGTTCACTTATGTTTATTTTCTAACTTTTTTGAAGACAATCTAGTCACATTTTCTTTCTTTTTATTGGTTCCAAATTATACAGTTCTTCTGCTCTCCTTGTTGTCTCCAACATCTCTATCTCTTTCATTTTTCTGACTCACGAAGTTGCACACCTGAAGTGGCTATTGATTGACAAGTCTGTTTTGTATGTACAGCTTGGAAGATCTGGTATCTTCTTGAACCTGTGCTCTTCTGCACTGCATTTTATTCTAGTCATATACATTTTATTCTGTACAGAATAACTATATGTCATTAGCATAAACTGAAACTAAACTGCAACACCCTTAGACGTTGGTTACCTGACTATTGCTGCCACAACTGAAACAACCTAACATCAGCTCAGGCCAAGAAAAGTCTAGGCAAATCCTGAGATCTGTATTGTCAGGCTAGTAAAAAGGACAGAGTAAGGACACTGAATTTTGACTTACTGGGAAAAATAATTGTTTGTAAAGAATCAACAATTTTATTCAACAATTATCTGACATTGCAAGCCAAAATAAATACTTCTACAGCTGAGAGCACAACATAATGAAAGCCAGCTATAGACAAAAAATAAATAATACTTCTTTGCATCATCATTGTACAGAAACATCTGCTTAGACCATGTTCTCACTGAGGAACAAAACTACATGCACAAAAGCGCCCTCATGACAGAGTCAAATAGAGGATGGAAAAAAAAATCCAGTACTTTCCCCTTATAAACCCAAAATTTAGCCATTCTGAGATGCCAGGAAAATGGTTCATGAAACCAGAACGCCTTGAAAAGGGTACTAAGGACTTGAATATCTCTCGTCTGTTTGGTATACTGGCAGCAAAACATCTTTTCCACCAGAGCTCCTGCCACAGATCACCACGCTTCTTAAGAAATACAGTCCATTTGAAGCCACATGAAAGCAGGTTTAAATTCCAGTGGAGAACTTTAAGCAGTACAGAACAAACGAAAAACCAATAAATTATTATTATCTTATGTGAAAGGGCAGAAAGTATAGGTCAAGAGCACCTCTTTCTTCTCTGCTGTAATGACCACAAATCAATTTTCTGGCATTACTTGATGAAGAAGTGTAATTCCACTCTTCAAAAATGGCTGCCCTGGTCCACAACCAATTACCACACTCACTCCAAGTGAGATTTACATTCTTTACTGGTGACTCTTTCTACACTTCTGTAAGGTATCAGATCCACCCATGCAACAGATCCATGTCTTCCTTTGATGACACAAAGTTACCCAGACTGCAAGCAACCTTAAAATAAAAACACTGTTTTAAAGGAAAGCACCTCAGAAATCTTCACACCTTCAGAAATCTATTAAGTGACCCAGTCTAAGTCTAGCTGTTGAAGCAGTGAACCTCCCTAAATCATTCTCACTTTTTTTTTTTTTTTCTCATTCTCTCCAGGTCTGATTTCAATGCCACTTCGGCTGCACTGTTGTTCTTGATCTGAAATCTATACACGATCTATAGAAAAACAATGGCTGTTGGAACATTGGGATTAGAATTTTTGTTTATACTACTATATATAAGAAGGTTTGATTTTGGCTACTTTATTAAGGATGACATTTCTATACATTGGCTGAAATGGCTTTCAGTGTTTGGGATTGACAGTTTCCTAACAGGGACCCACAGTAGACAGGGTGGAAAAACGCTTTTTTGGTGTCTTATTTAATTGTGAGGTATTTAAAATCCCTTTGAGTTAAATTACTTCAATTTTAGCATACCAGTGTGTTTGCTGGTGTCTACCTTTCTCTAGCATCTCATCTACCAAGAAGGAGGTAGTATCATTTTCCTCTGGTTCTCTCGCTGACAGCATTTTGAAGTAAGAAAGGAATAAGTGCCCCATGAGAAAATTGTTCTCATTCCTGTAGAAGAATACGTACATTGCCCGAAAATACCCTGATCATTGCAATCACTTTAATTAAAGAAAGATGTTCTGTAAAAATACCTTTGAACAATACTTCATCCTTTATTTGCTAAAAAAAACAAAATTGTTTCTGAGTCCCAGACCCAAAGAATTAAGCTCATATTATTTCTGTTTATAAATCATTAGTCATAACAATTCTCAGCCAGTAAACCTCCTGATGTAACAAGGCAAAAACATGCACACATCAGTCTGCTCCAGCTACCACTACTCTCTATTGGTACAACAGCTGCTGACTACTGAATACTTAATTTTATTGCAAAATTTGAAGTGCTTTATATGAAAAACTAATAAAGAATCATATTTATGCTATTTTTCTGACTATGCTGAAATTCATTGTTAGAATTATTTTCTTTCTTGAGTAGCTTTCTAACTTATCTTCCCTCTCTTCACACATTACACAATGAAACAGTGCTTTGCTAATACTCTTTAAAATTACAGAAATATTAATGGCACAGTTATAAAATTTCAAACTGATATTATTTTCCAGCTAAATACAAGATTTTTCAGTTTGTGATAATTCGGTAGTGTCACAAATTTATAATAATATAGTAACATTTCCAGAATGTTTATGATCTCCTCTTAATTTCTAGGCAGCTGATAGCTCAACATCGCATGACAGTTTGCTTTACTCCTTACAGAATTGCTTCCCTTGCTTTCAGTTTTGTTTGCTCTTAGCTTTATTATTCTCTTCAGAGTAGCACCAAGAAAGGTTTGGTCCTGGTCAGCTGAATGAGCTGTTAAAATCACAGCTAGTTCCCATATCACCTGTTAAAATCCCACTTCCAATATGCTCTGCATCCTTCTGCTGCTGTGTCCTATCCTATATGGCATGCCAGGTATTCTCGGCCAAGAAGGCAGAGCTTCTTAAGAAGCTCACCCCAACCTTGAGTGATGGGAAGAGGAGATTAATCCCTGACAGCTTCTCACTGCAACCCCTACCACCTCTTTTCAATGCCACCATTTCTTCCCACCTTTCAAAATAGCTGGTGCCCAGGAAATACTGTGTGTTTGACATTCACATTCAACTCTTTCTGTTTCTGATTTGTATAGAGAATATAAGCACACATATAACTTGCAGGTGACTTTTTGGACTGTGAACCATTTGCATTACTGTGATCATCCCATATAATCAAACTCAAGTAGTATTAACTAATTTTCATTCTAGAAATCTCCAAAACCCTCTTAAATCTGAGTTAAGGAGGACTGGAAATACACAACTGTTTGGTCATGTGGATATGGGTAGGTAACATGTCTCCTACTCACATGCTGTGCCCAAGGCTACTGCCAACAGGCAAGAGGAAGAGTCTGGGCTTTAGAAGGCCTCTATTCAAATTCCTGTGGCCAAGATATTTCTGGATATTAATTTTTAATGTAAGTATAATATTACTCATCTTTCCTACCTCCCTAAATTGCAATCTTTAGATAATCAATATATGTAAAGATCCCTTGAATTACTCATGTAGAATTCACTATATTCTATTATATTCTTTTAGTACTTTGTATTCGAGTTTTGTTGCTACAATAATTTCTTCATATTTGATTCCAAGTATGGTAACTGAAAATGGCATATTTCTCCTCTAAGTCACTTCTGTCACTCATGAGGTCTCTTGGATCTGTGTATTTAAATAGTTCAAATAGGGAAAAAAATTGTTTTGACATTTTGGTTCTTTGAATGTTCTTTGGTATTAACTAGTAGCAGAAAGCTTCCTGTGTTAGGCAATGAAGGAAAGCATTTTTTTTCCATAAGTGGAATGTCATGTATTATCAAACTGAGTTCTCCCTGTTTCTGATAGTTTTCCCATGTCTTATTTAAAGGGTCTAACTGAATCAGAGCTTGAATATTTTGATCCAAATTTATTTTGAGCCTTTTATTAGATTTGGGTGAACTGTAAACTTGAATAATTGTTATTATTTGTGTTCTGCTCCAGTGGTATGTGGAGTAGAATATGAAATATTTGATTGTTGAGATGACATTTACAAGTCATCACAATTTAGTTAATAGAGAAACTATCTTGTGATATTTTGTTCATGAAAACACATAATAAATATCTCAGAAGCTGAAGTCTGACATTTATTATAATTAATTGTTTATATTCTGTAGTTTCACATTGCAAGTCTTCTCCATAGATATATAAAATCCACACTCAAGTTACATTTTACACAAATACAGCTTAAGACATAACATTTAAACTCCGTACAATTTATGTAGGGTTTACTTGCCCACCATGTAAACAGTGTTATACAACATACTCAGGATTTACATCACAGAGCTTGATGTTTTATAAATCTGACATTTTTTCAAAATGCTATGGACTCTGTGTGTTTTCCAGTAAATCCTTAGAAATCCTCAACTCAAAACAGAAAAGCTTTACTTTTTTCCATACAGTTAAGAGATACTCTGTAATAAAGTTTCTAACCACATTCATCTCTTTTTGCCCAGTATAGTATTGCTCCAATTCCAGAAAATACTTGGATGGATTGTCTCCTAGTTTGGAAACAGTGTGGACACGCATTTTGGAGACTACTCCCTCAACCATTTGTATTTACATTTTGCACATAGTTTTAGTAGAGCTTTGGATAAAAATGGAGAAAACTTTCACAATAACACAAACAGTTACACATCTGTGACAAATTTGTAGGGATCCTTGCAAAACTGCTATATCTATAGTTTTTCTTCAACCTTAATAAAGTTGAAATAAATTGGAAATATGAGAGAAATTAAAAGACAACAAATAAGACAGCTCTATTTACAGAGACAATATAAACATACATTGTAATTTTGTGTCCTGCTTAAAGGAATGACATGTCTCAGCTGTGTTTGTAGATTGTGAGTTATCTTCAAAGGTCAATCTTCAAAGGTCACCTGTCTTTCAGTTTATTTGAAACCTTTTTCACTAAGGTCCCTTTTCCGTTTGTTTAAGATGCAAGTATTCAGCTCTTCAGGAAAAATATGAGTTAGTATCAGAGAGAATATTCATGAGGGCTAGTCTCTTCCCCAGCTTCTTCAAGCAAAAGGAGAGAGAGGAAGAGACAGACAGACAGATTCTCCTTTAGAGAATGACTCAAGAGAGAAGCTTAATTTAGACTGGTCTCTGTGTTTAAAATTAGCCATTGTGAACAAGCCTTGTTTATCCACCCCTACTAGTTCTGAGATGATAACACTGATGATCTTTAAAAGGCCATTTAAATGATCTTTAAAGGTCTTTTCCAACTGAACTCATTCAATGATCCTACTAAAAATAAAAACAACCACTGTAAAAAAGGGAACAAAATACATGCCCAAAAGAGGCATATTCAACTGTGTACTTGATATAAGTATGGAGGTAGTAAAGAAACATGCACATGTGATAATTTGTCATAAAACAAGAATTCAGCTTTTACTGTGATTCCTCTTTTAAAGAAATCACACCTGATCATCCTTTACGGTTTTCATCAGCACTGAAGCATTCAGTCAGATTGATCTACTGTGTTAACTAAAGATATATAAGTTTTCTGTAGTCCTCATGGAGCTAAAAACCTACCTTACTGTTTGTTCAGCTGACAGCAGTACATCTGCTTATTGCTATGTGACATGGATTGTTTTTTATAGAGTAGTGACACTAATTAATTCAATATGTTTAGAAAGGAATTTAATTCCCTCATTAGCATAAAAATCTAGGTAATACTTTTTCTGTAGTTGAGGTTTTACAAAGAGTTAAATTTATGAAATTCAACAAATAAACCTGCAAAAAGAAAGAACTGTTCACTGGATTAGTCAACTGCTTGTTGTTCAATAAACATGAAGAGACTTTTTATTTTAGTATCCTCAGCAAGTGAGAGGATTACATCTTCATTTTCCTTTCCTTTAATTTCCCATGTAGGTAATAAACTGCTAATTTGCTCATTAGGAATCATAACTGCTATGTTGAAAAATACTAATTGGTGATTGTAGAATAAAAAGAAGTCTTCAATCCTTTATTTCTTGCTGACTTTCACCCACTTTCTTTGACAGTTACGCAACTCAAGCTTGTAGATTTACTTTATCATCTTGTTTCTGTATGACAATAATATATTTAGAAGAAGCGCAACTGGACAGATAATTCTCATTAGATACTTAAGTTGAATGCCTTCCATTCCTTTCCTTTGAGTTTTGCGGATAAGCATTTGACCCTTTCCAATGCCTTTAGGACATATCCTATTTCAGGCTTGATACATTGCCCATTGCTCTACTGAAATAAGTACATACACATGAGGGACCACTTTTGCTCAGGAACTGCACTATTAAGACCCCTCTGGACACCTGAACAGCCTGGCTACATTGCAGAACACGTACAGTGCAATGATGGTTCTCACCTGACACCTTCTCTGAACATCACCAGCTATTTTTTCAGAAACCAAAACATGTAGATTGTGCTCCAAGAGCAGCCCACAGCTGGGCATAGTGTTGAGCTCAGCACAGGGCTGTCTATGTGTGAACCTGGTGAGTGGGGCTTCCTGGCACCATGTCCAAAAGGAGCAAAATACCCATTCTGCCATCTTCTGTCATTTATTGTACGGACCCTGGTGCAGTACCTCTGGTCAGCATAAGACATTGACTGTTTAACTGGGAGGGAATGTGGAGACCCAAAAGAAGAACATATTTTAAGAATAACAGATTGACCAGCCCATACTTTTGTCAAAGATGGGCAGTGTGTAGAGAGGAGGAAAGTTGGGTTATTCGTTTATCATCCAGAGGAGGATTTGACTGGGGCTATCACAGCTGTGTAAGGGGCAGAAATGGTCAGTTTTGCTACCTAAGAGTTACTACAGTAAACGAATAGGATTCATTAGGTTGTGTGGCTTTCTCTCCCTTTACGATAACCTCCTGTAGGCTTAAACTTGGTTTTTTAACCTGTTTCCTGTGAGTAAGGAAGATATGTTCTTCCTTAAGCATCAGGACAATGGAACTTCTCTAGAGAGCTGGGTTCTGATATAAGATGCAGATTTTGTGGATTTTATAGCTACAATCTGATTTTCGTCCCATATTGACAATGTTTCATCCCTACTTACAGAAGCAAACTCCAGGAAACACATAGCAAGTGATAATATTCCATTTCCATTTTATAATTCAATGGCACTTTCTCATCTTGAGCTTGCATTCATCTTTGCTTGCCAACATTTCTGCATATAGATGAGAGTTAGGAACTGGTGATGAAGGTCACTGGGTAGTTGTAAGGCAAAGTGTGTCTGAACAGCTCTCATGAAGGCCAAGCTTTATATGAATCCAGATTTGATACTGAATTTCAGTGTTGGTCACCTCTTCTATTCCGCAGCAGGCAGAACATAGAAAATTATCAGGCTAGAAATCCAAGTACTTCTAGCACACGTCACTCCCTGAAATAAGTGAAGAAAATCTTTCCTGTGTAGTGGATTGCTCCATAACCCTCTGTTTCAAGTTTTCTGTGTTTTATTCTGATACACTCAGTACCACCCACTGCCCAGGGGCTGGGACGCTAGGGTGCAATGGATATTTATTGTAACCTGATACTGTTTTTCCAGAGAAAAAACAGTCCCTTCAGAACTTCTGTATTGTCATAGCTCAGCAGCTTGATGCACTGAGGTGAGGTTACAACTTTGCTAAAGTGACCATCACAAAGAGGTGTTTCATGAGAGAAGTCGGCTTTAAAGAGGTGTTTGTTGGAAGCCATGGCAGGCTCTATGATCAGCTAACAGAAGGGAACATAAAATTGGAGGTAGGGACAGAGTCTTGCAACAGGGTAGTGTTGTCACAGTCAGCAGGGTTTTATGGAGTTCTTGCAACACACAAAAGGGACAAAGGGTATGGCCAGGGACAGACAAAGGACGAACGACAATCAGCTTTAAAAGAGAAAAAACAAACACATGGGGGGCAATTCGTAAGAAATCAATTGGCCAAATCCAACATAGACAGATATGTCATCAGGGAAGGAAATATTAAAAATAATGTCTACGTGTTTTCCTTTTCTTAAGGAAGATTTCATAAAACAAAATAGCTATTTTACACAATGCTTCATAGAGACGCTGTGCTCAGGTCAGCCCTTTTTTCTTGCATGCAGTCATTTGATAATCGTCTGCTACAAAGGCTTCACAGCATATGGTATTCCCAAAAATGATGCTTCAGATCCAAGAAAGAAAGCCGCTTGCTGTTCTTGAAATGTCATTCCAGACAAAGCAACTCCAACTCAGTAGTTCACAAGGTTTCAAAGGCTGCTTATTTGCAAACAGTCACTGGGAGTTGGTATTTCATTGCCTGTGATCGTTGTGCAAGTGGAACTGATATTATCCCAGTTTGCAAAAACACTGCACTGAGATGATCTTGAGGATAACATAACTTTCCTTACTAGGAATGTCAGTGGATCCCAGAGCATGTGTTGGAACTAGTCATTTTAATGCTTTAATTTTTGTTTAGACACCTCTGGAATTCTTAAGTAGTCAAATACTTTTTTGGATGGAGAGATACTAGGTGCCCATTCTAATTTTGTATTTTGAATGTGAGATGTCTGACTTTATTTCCATGTTTAGGAGATTGCACAGATCCTCTAGACTTTCTGTTGTATTTACAGAAAGGACTGTAGCACCTGTTTGCAGCAAAGCCCAGTGACTAAATGCTGAGCTAAGTTTTACACCTCCTGAAAGGCATTGCTTTCCTGTGTGCACCCTCCTCTTTGCAGCACTTATTTTTTCAGAAAGGGGCACCTTCCAACTTACTTTCTTCAGAAATCCAGTTTTTGAAATGTTAGAGACTGTTTTAAAGCTTGACCAGATTGTGCCATGTTTATCTTATGTTTAAGTAACCCTGTTTTTAAAACCACATCCCAGTCAGATCATTACCCTCCAGTGACTTGTATTCCCTTTGAAACAGCTATTTTTAGACTAAGTCACTACTGAGTCAGAAGGACAAACTGCTGTTTTGTGTAATATATGTGATTTTTCAAACAATGTTTCACATTAGAAAATTCTGCCTACTCTGCAAAAATAGAGGAAAGGAAGTGTGTGATTTTCAGAAACCACCTAGGGCATCTGGATGCCAAGTTTCCATTAATTTTAATGGAAATTTGGCACCCTGACCCTTGAGGCATGTTTGAACATTTTCTCTTTACAATACACACTGCCGACAACTTACAAATGTTTTGCACTAGAGCCCTTTAAAGTTGTTTTTCATAAGACACAATAGTGTCATTATTTTACCATGTGTCACTGGTAACCAACTTAAGTCTCCATCAACCCCTGCAGCTCTCACTGAATGCCTTTAGGAAGAGATTGCAACAGATGGGATGATCAGTTGTTGAGTGAAGTGATCTTCACAGTCTTACCAATTTGCTGGCTATGGTTGCAACTTAAGCCTAAAGGATGCTGGGTTAGGCTCATATTACAATTAAGTCAATGAAAGATTCTCTTTGATTTCGGTGAACTTCCAATCAAGCCTATTAAAAATAAAATAAAATGTTCCTTTTTTGCAGACGCAAGGACATACAAGTTGTTTGGCTGGCTTGTTTCTTTTGTCACATATTACTTATGTTCACTCTTGACAAAGTTTTGTAATGTTGCAGATATGCAAACCTTGCTTCAAAATGTTTCTGCTGTTGGAAATGCATGTTTCCATGGAAATATTACATTATATGGAGCCATGCTGTTTATTTCAAGAGGATCTGTAAGGCACGTTGCCTTATTAACAAGTATTTGTAGGAGATATCAGCATGCAGATCTTCCACTCAGTGTCCTCCTTTGTTCACAGCATGTATGCCTCCAACTATACAAGCTAGAAGTTTTTGAGTATTCTTACCAAACAAAGAGAATTAGCCCTGCAAAAAATGTACATCTGAGAGAAAAACTTGTTTTCCTACAGGCCCTGGTTCACCCATTTCACTTGCAATTCAGAAAGGAAATAAATTGTTGATTTCTTCAGTGTTTGTTTTCTTTGTTCTGCTTGCACTCCCTCCCCTGGCATTAAAACTATTTAAATTCTTCAATATGCCTTCTAACTTTCTCTGTCCACCAGCTTTGTGCCAAAATAAATGCACTATTATCCACCAAGTACAGGTAATGAGCATCTCAGAAAGAATTCAATGGCTTTGAAACTGAGCTTAAAGAAAAGCCAGCTGACTGCAGGAAAATAAATAAATAAACAAGTAAAAAGCCTTCCCTTCATTCAGTTTTTCCTTGGGAAGGCTTTCATTGCACCTCATTCATTTTCACACTGGCTGAATGAGTCCATGCTTCTGGGTCCCACTGAGTTCACGTGGATTCTTTACTTTGCCAAGACATTACATATAAAGCCTGTCTGTCAGCAAACTTATGAGAAGGACATAAGCAGTAGGGGTCAGGACACATTATTTAGTAGAAAGCAAAGCAGTAAATGAAAACAAATTTCTGGCGAGCTAGCATTGTAACGGAATGAAGTAGATGGGTTAAAAGATGTGGAGACAGAAATAAGCAGTGATGAGAAAATACAAATTAACATCCTCATAAATGACTTGTGTGATCAAAAAGACAGGAACATTGCTTTCAATATGACCTTTCTCTCCTCTCCCCATATTAAAAGGCCATTGTTCTGTTCCTCTCCAGAGCATAATTACCCCAGGGAAGTCTAAACTCAGCAAATGAGAATGCTCCCTGGCTGCCAGGCGTGGGTGAGTGCTTCGGCACTGCCCTGGCTGCATGTCAGGCTGCGGTGTGGGCGTCCAGCATCCCTGCTGGACATGCCAGCTGCTGCTAGAAAGAAACACAGGCTTGTAGCAAAGGGGCTGTAATACACTGCTATACGTCTGCCAGGCAGGATAACAAGGGACTGTGGGGCACACTGCAGAGCAGACCTCCCTGCAGTATCGACAGAGGCAGAGTATTCCTCTCTCCATTCATTAACAACAGTTTGCCCTGAAAAAGTGGATAAGATTAAAAGTAACAGAAGAATCTTTATAATGGGGTAGTATATTCTACTGAAAGGACTCTTATGAAACACACAACCCCGAGATGCAACACAATTTAATAGAGGTGAGAAGAGTATGCTGAATACTTAGTTGGTTGTGGTAGTATAATTCATCCTTTCTATTGTTTGTTGACTGCTTTTTAAGTCCTCTGGTGAGAAGGTTTAATAAAAGGACATCAAATTGTGAAAAATTAAAAAGCAGAGAGATCACAATCAAGGAACAGTCACTGAGAGGGGCAGACCCCAGCTGGTCAAAATTGTCACAGCTTTACTGAAGTTCATGGAGGTATGACACCGTTATGTGAGGACTTGTTCAAACTATTAATTAAATCAGTGAAAAAACCCATCTAGTTCTTATTGGTAATACAGTGAACTTATAGGAAAGTGCAAATCTTACACAATCGTATGTGCTGGTAAAATGAATAAAAGTTAGAAATTTAAAATGTCTGATTTATTAAGACAATAATGATAACTACCCTTCTCCAAGGGAAGTAGGAGTTGTGAGACAAAAGATGCTGAATTGCAATGTGACTATCTTGAGTAGAAAGGTAAGCCTACCTCTCTGTAGCATAAGCAGACTGAAAATTCATGTGAAATTAAAGTGAAGATGTTGTACATGTCAGAATGGCAAAAGACTGATGCAAAGAAATACACAGAAGTTATAAATATGCACAGGAAAAAGGGTGGACAGCTATGACTTGTAGGTACTTTCAATTAAACTTGTTTCTCATCCTACATGAACACATGCAGAACAACAATATACAGTTAAGTAAAAGAGAATCTCATCGAACATCTCATTCCAACTCAATATGCTTTTGCTTACTTTTACAACTGCCCAAATATTTAATACCATACTCAGGCAAATATTGAGTTTATTCTCCTAATTCTGAAATTCTGTTTTTCAATTATAAGGTACCATCAGCTGTGTCTCTTCTTCATAATTGTATTCTGCTCATTTCTTGTGGTTTTGTCTTTCTGGAAGTTAAAAACAGGTGGTGCTTCTGATTATTTTCCTTGTTCAAGACATTTCTCAGAAGACATGTCTCTTCAGTGTAATCCCTGGCTTGCACTCTATCTTCCACCCCAAAAGCTAACACAGAAGGCCCAACATGCCTTCCACTTCTGGCCAGGGACTAAAAGAAAAACAGGCGTCTCTGAAACAAACGCCTTCTTGATTTATTCAAAGGACTTCCATGATCAGATAAAACTATTAAAATAAAACATGCTACATATGTCAGTATAACCTAAACCTTTTATTCTCTTGCAAATGAAGACAGACTCCGTTCAGCACAGCTGTTGTTTACTGGACAGCAAGGTATTTAACAGACTCACTGCACTTTCTGCCTCTGCTAACATCTTCCTCTCAAAGGTTAGTTTACATCAGCTAAAAATATGATTTATTTTTTTTTAATCTCAACATTCTGAACTGTATCAAAAAGTTACTGATCTGCCACTTGGAAGCTAACACTTCATGACATCAGGCTTTAGCCCCTGGAGTATTTGCTGGACTGTGCCTTGTGCATCAGAGTGCTGCTTTCCTCCTTATTTCTCTAGACCTCATTATTAAAAAGGATGTGAATATTCTCATTGCCTGGCAATTAACATAAGTAGACATATTTTAGCATGTCCAGCTTTACAAGCAATTAATGTATTCACAAAAAAGTTGCAGTTTATTCCTGCAGTCTCCTCACTTTTACTTCTGCAGGCCTCAGCTTTTTAAAGATTTAGACAAATACTTAATGTTAACAATTAGAAGCTAACATTACTGTCATGCACTTACTAGGAAATCTACACCATTTGAAATAATGTTGAAAATATTAAAACAGTTCTGAGGTTTTTGCATATATGTGATGTGCAGTTGGAAACAAATGTACTCAACTTCTGTTGGCTTCAGGGGAACCACAGGCTGGTGTCTTAAGATGCTACTGTACCGTGTATTGCATAGAATTCATTTTCTTAATACTTGTGCCAATTTCTAGTGTTTGAATCAGCTAGTAATTAGCGGTGGTAGTTAAGGGGACTCAAGGAATCACTTTCACGTAGCATATTTGAAAAGTAATCTCTGAGACGAATATATATCACAGCTGACAAACGCTCCTCTGCACAGACAAGAAAGTATTGATCTGCTCAATCACAAATTCCATTTGATGAACTATGCTCAATTAACTATTAGAAATTTCAAAAAGTTGGATGTAATTTATGGAGAAATTGCTTCTCTTTCCAAATAAGTTTCCCATATTCACCAGTGGCTTGAATCCATTGAAAATCACTCCAAAAGCCAAATGGCTGACGTCACTTCTCTGCCAAAAACTCATAAAGAATTTTTGGCTTGATATTGAGTCATATACACTAAGGAAAACTTTGACCTAGAAAATTATTGCAGTGCAGTGAACTAAAAATAAAAAGGTTCCTCAAACTCTCTTCGTGTTGCTGCAGCCTTACCTGATGAATGCTGTGAAGATCTTAAACAACAATAGAGAGAAAAAAAAAAGTAGGAAACTTGAAATATCAGACTATTTTCTTCAGCAAAAAGTATTGATTTAGAATCTCAGTCTGAGATACAATTTTCTATAAATGTATAGAGCACAGCAATAGATGAAAATATATATATGTGCTAAAGATTAATTTGCACTCTTAGTAGCATTTTCATTAGAAACAGTTCTACCTAAACTTTCTAGCTAAACACATTTACATTTACATAGCAAAGAGTTGGAAGAATTTCAGGAAGCTCAACGTGTCAGAAGACGAGGTAGAGATGGTTCAGGCATCTTTTCTTCTGAAATAATAAACTCACTGCCTCAGTTCTGTGCTACACTGCTTTGAGTTTGGAGGCACCATCACCTTTCAATATGTATAAAATGAGTTGAAAATAATTTGTAGTTCCCACAGAATTTCTGTTTTCTATATGAGAAGGCATGAGAGCTATAGGATGAGAATCACAGAATCACAGAAAGTTAGGGATTGGAAGTGACCTCAAAAGATCATCTAGTCCAATTCCCCTGCTGGAGCAGGAACAGTAGAGAAGTGGTGAAGTAGAGAAGTAGTGTGCAGAGTTAACTAGGTTCTCATAAGGACTCCAAGAATATTTTTGAAAAGTCTGTGCAGATGTGCTCTAAGAAAAGAAGTATAACCTTGAAGATTCTCTCACAGACATACAGTTTCATATAGCACCATTGGGAGGAATGAATAACAGCAACTTAAACTTCCACTAGACTCATTTAGAATCTCTCATGCACTCGGTCAACAGGCAAAAGTCAAATTGTGCTTAACACGGTAATGTACTGAAAAGAATCCAAGTCTAAACTAGCAGCATGTTGTAAGCAAAAAGGGTGGTCAGGACAACATCAAATTACGTTAACAAAGATTCTCTCCAAATTTATCCACTTTCTTAATTTAGCTCAGTGTTTCATGACAGTATCAAAGTTTTCCTTGCCTCAAGACAATAAGAATATTTAAGAAAATACCCCATGACTTTTACTGATTTTTATTTTTAAATTATGGAATTCAATACATGTAAAAATCTATTAATTGCTAATTTTCTTTCCAGTCTTGAACATCCTTACGAGAGTAGCTGCAAGCTATTCCATAAAAATCAATGTGGTTTGTGAAAGCCATTATGCACTGTTATTGGTTTTCCCTTTTTTGTACTGCTAAAATTTTGAATTGTCATTAAAGAGACACATTTTATAAGATGACCGATACGTTCTTTGGGAAAACAAACAAACAAACAAACAAAACATAGAAGAAACTAAGAATATTATCTTTAAAACAGTAAAACTATCTACCAATTTCAGCAAATCCAGTACTAGATGTCAAGTGATCGATAACTTCTGTCCTAGTAGAGATACAAAGAATTTTTGTTCAGTTTAAAACCAATTGAACAGCTGTTATTGTCAGACTTTTATCCTGATTTTAGTATGCACTCAGTCCTAATCCAGCACAACATTTTAGAGCAAGACATAAACAAATGTATTTCCTCCTTACAACTGAGGATACCTTTTCATGTGATTCTTTTTTTGGAAGTCTGATACTTTTTAAAATTACAACGTTAACTGAAATAATGAAAAAGACTTTATGGTATCTGTCAGCTAGTTATTGTTTCATTCCCATCTTAAAACATCATATAATATTTTTCTATTTTTCTTTCTCTCTCCCTATTGCTTAAGCCCTAGATAAAGAAAAAATGTACTGATGCAATAGATACTATATTTTTTTGATACAGATTAAAACATGCAGACAAATGTAGTGCAGGAAAAGAAACAGAAAGCTAATTATTACATAGTCATGATGTTAACAAAGAACCTTCACCTGTAGATGTAGAATCAATTTTCAAGACAGAAAACTTTTTGGCACATATTTACCTAATGTTGCAGTAAGCAGATTCAAGAGGCATCCCTCATGTTCTTGGAATTTGGCTTCCTGGAAATTTCCTCCTTCAGCATTAAGACATAATGTTTTCTGTCCATCTTCACAGGAATGAAAAAATTAATTAAAAAAAAAAAAAAAAGTACTAATTTATGTCACCAGGAAACAGAAATAACTTCCCTGTACTAGACTTACATATTTACAGTCCATAACATAGTGCATAGCATTATGAATTCTTAGGACCTTTTCAAAACATGAGATACACTGGTGTCAATGAATGTGTGCAAGTGGTAAAATAAGAATTATGGCTTAATACTTCTCCCCCACTGATATGCAAGAATTCTTCTACAGTAATGGTAACAGTCCTTTAACCTAGATAGAATCTCTTGCCATGCAACAGTTTCTTCATGTCTGGATTGCCCAACAGATAAGGGGAACTGATTTAGAAAAGGAAGACATTCATAACGTATAGTTATATTAGTCAAAACAAGGCAGCTTCCTGATACTCGTGCTCTTCTTCAATCAGGTGGAGTTGACTACAAAAATGGTAACTGATTTATATCAGATTCTGGCTACTCCAGGGGTTGTGGAGACCTCATGAATCTGAAAAGTCTCAGAGAACACTCTGGGAATGTTTCTACATTGGCCCAGAGGGTAAACAAATGAGGAAACTTAATGATGTAAGCCTGTGAGGACCTCCTTTCTCTTGGCCTTGTCTGTACTTTCTCCCTAGGGAAGGGCGTTGATCTGACCCTGATTTAGGGCATAAGGGTTTGGCTCTCTAACAAATGACTGAAAATAACCTACAGTCTTGAAGATTGAACTGAATTGAAAAGCTGCCAGATAGTCAAACATGCCCTTCCAAAACACTGTCTTTATTTGCCATATTCTTTCTCTCCCCAAAAAGGTTTCTTTCTAATATGTTCATCTCTGTACTCACAGCCTTTGGAAACATCATACTGCTAGGCCATGTTTTAGTAAATTGTCATGGAAAAAGGCAAATGTAAGCTCAAATCTGATTCAAAAGCACCAGTAATAAAAAATACACTTACATCTGTACACCAGTAGGAATTCACGTGTGAAATATTGCCCATGGCATCAGAGATAAAGCTTTGTTGAGGGAGTGAATGGACACTGACTATCTTAAATAAGCAGGATTTCTGTACAATCTATTTAATCATAAGTACTTCTAGATAGAGTTTAAAGTAAATATTTTTAAAACACTACACTTAAATCTGAGTCTAGATAGTAGTCTGTTGAGTACTCATTTTGAAGGGTCCTGAATTTCAGATAATGATGTTTTAAGGTCTCTGTAGTGGTTCTGGTATATTCTGATAGAACATAATTTTGATATTTTCAAAGCAAAATTTTCAACCCAACAATAAATGATTGTTTCACAAAATATCCTGGAAAAATATTATCTTTCTAAACAAACATGATTTAATTTTTTTTTTTTTTTATGAATACAGTATCAAATAATCTCAAGAAAATACCATTGTCACACAAAAGGGCTTTCTGTGACCTACTCACAGAAATTTTCTGTAAGTGTATTTTTTATTAAGTTTTATAAAAGGAACTGGTTCTGCCAAGGGGGAAAAAAACCCTATGTTTTTCTTGATGCTGATCAGCATACCACTTTTTGGTTTTCCTCATTGGAAAATACTTCTAATGCTGTCCAAGGTTGAAACGAAATTGCCATTTGATGGGTGTTTGGTAGGCTGTGTGAAAGGAATCTGCAATCGCAGTTCAGTTCCCAGTCAACAAATATCCAACACAGCTGTCATTAATTGGCATTCTCATTGGCAGCCTCCGCAGAGGGCAAAGGCTAATGTACATGGAAGCTGACCTATTTTCTGACTTTATTAGTAGTTCTACAGAACAGGCTTCTCAGTGTGAGGTGGTGAACACTCGTTCTTACTGTCGCTGCTGAGGCTGTAGGCTTTCTTTGGATAAATAAACTTGGTTTCCAGAGCTCCCAGTCTGGCATCTTTCATACGTGCTAAAACTCAATCAAAAAAGAAATATTCGTACAAATAGTAACTCGATGATACACTGTTTGAAACAAAGCATATTAGCATTCACGTTGAGAAGGCCATATCTGTTAAGTTTCTTTCCAGAAAGCTATTTGTTAATTAACTGTTCCTCTTTCTTTTTCCAATAATATTGTCAATAACACGCACATCTTCTGCCAAATACTAATTCTCCTTCTGTTACTCAGCTGTCTGTAATTTCTAACACTCTTAATCATCCTGATTTTCCAGACAACATTTACTGAACTTGATAAACACCTGGCAATGTCTTTGCAGGCTAATCCATAATGAAGTACTGCTTCCTATTTATGATAGCCCATAAGCCCATTCATTTTCTACATTCACTTCTCTGTAATGGCAAAGTTTTCAGTATCACTGATGAGCCTGTTTGTGGAAAAAGTAACCTATACTCACTTCTGCTCCTGCATCAAACAATTTGCTAGCTGTGCGCCAACCAACAGCAAAATATTTATCATGGGGAGGATAAAAGAGAGAGGAGACACTAGTTTTTGGGTTGTAAATACAGTTGTAATCATGGTATTACAGAATATTCATTGTCTAGTTTGTATACTGACCTAGCTTAATGTGGAAAAAAGGGGAGTATGGAAGCTGAGAGAAATTAAGTACAAAACATAGCGATGTCATTTCTTCCATGCATACTTGTACTTTGAACTGTGTCACTATTGTTTTCTTATAACAAAAATCCTAAACTGAATACAAACCACTACTCATTCACCCAACAGATGTTGATCTCATGGTCTAGAAGTAAGAATTCATTTTTGGAATGAAAAGGACTATATTTCTATCTGTTTGATGAACCCAAAGGACTCACATTTGTTGATTAAAAGGCATATACATCGGTGTAAATAATAGACAGGCATTGTGCAAAAATGTTTCATGTTCCTTTTTGATCCAATTTTCTCGTTTTAAAGATACCTTTTGAACTTAAAAGATTTTTATTTTTTTCATTTCCTTTTACAAAAGGTTCATTTGCAGCTTTGTAATATTAATTTTATAAGAATCTTCTTGGCTTAAATCTTCTGAATTGGAAATAATCATTTTCCTTTCATTCTCCAAGCAGACAAGTATAAAACTCTCCAAGTGTTTTATTAAAAGCTTTTTATTTTTTTCTGTTTATAACATAGTTGTATGGCTTTTAACATTCATGTATGCTTTGGGCCATTAGGACTGTTTTTCATTGCTCTAAATGTTCTTGTTTATTTACTGTTCCAATAGTTTGACATTTGATGTGTTGAGTTTTCTCTATGGAAAAACATTAAGGGGAAATTACTCACAGTGCATTGCTCTAGCATATTTTTCCCTCATGAAGCAGATTTTCATACACAGCCAATCTCTTGATAAGGTGAAGCCCATTAAGTGCAGCACACGGTTAGATCTTTTTAACCACTGTCATACCACATGGCAACATTCAAGAGCAGGTTGTCTAATCACTGGTCACCCACTCCAATCCCTCATAAATTTGTCTTTTAAGACTGGTTCTACATGAGTGCCACATTAGCACATGTTTTCAACTTAAAATGAATCACCAGTCAGGACAACATATCAAACCAACCAAAATAAGCTTGATAACCTTTTCCAGTTGGAATGGATGAATTAAATATATGCCAAACCACAGCACGTGTGCTTTTTCGTCTTTGGTAAACACAGAAGTTTTATAACTATTTCATCAGGTTGCATGAAAATTATGAAAACAAACAAAAAAAAGCAAGCTATCCTTCATTGCATGAATAGATATGAAAGAACTGATCTTCATCTAGGCATGAATACTCTCAAAGCAGAAGATTTTATGTGTGTCAGTTATAAGAATTTACAAGTCACAAACTGTATGTCTGATCATCTTTCCTGTAACATACTTGTTAAAAAAGGTTTATAAAAGTATAATTCAAAGTAACTGAGAACTTTCATTTATGGCCCCTATCTTTCTGTCTCTCTTTTTCCTTCAAAGCTAAAAGGTTACATAGTTGCTATAGTTATAGATGGATGCCACAGAGGAGACAGTGAGACAATTAGACAGGAAAAGAAATGACACCAGCATTTTTAAAGGGCAAATTCAGTGTACCCCATCTAGGTCTGTCATTTGTCCTTCATACTTTGAACTGCTTGAGGTTTTTTTTTTTCTTACGGTTTCTCAAACTTTTCAGTTGCTTTATTTTCAAAGGTTGCAGTTTCAACAGCAAACTTTCCTCACATCCAGACTTCTGCTCCAAATACGGTTTTCAAGGAGTAAACCAGGATCTAACCTCTTGTCTCCTAATTTGTGTTTTCCAGGAATGGTTAATACAAAATATTTTCCCATTGCAGAGGTACAGCCCAGGACTCCCTGGGTTTCTATTGCTGGTATATCAGCTGAAGTATTGTTCTTCTTCCTATTGCGTTCATTACCTATCATTTCCTTTTGATGATCAGAGTTCTCCACTATTTTAGATGCGTAATTGCTGGTTATCTTCTTGACAATTTAACCTATATTTGAAACTACCAGATGTCCTACCTACACAATGAGTTGCACAGCTTAACCTACAGTATCATTTAAAATAATTTCACTCATGTCCATGCACCTGCAAGCCAGACTCAGATCCTGTCTGCTAATCTTTACAGTTCTTGCATGTGCTGAACCACTGCCTGGTTATGTTGACCCCAATGGCTGAAGAAGGTAATTAGATATCTATATAGATCTTTCCATTAACTTATAAACATAAGTCAGAATGAATTCAAAGATCTCATTAGTTTAAGACCAGCTTATTTCCACTGAATTTACCTCAGCTTCTAAAATTCATTTCAGTCTCCTTATCCAGGGGCTTGTAACATATTTGTAAAAACATTTTTAAAAAATAATGCACATTGCCATAGCTTTACAGACCAACAATGCCAATGTAATAAATATTCCTTAAAACATTTCAGAAAAACAAAAACAAGGGAAAAAGGAAAAAAAAAATTGCTATTTTGCCACAACGCATTTATTGCACTCTAACACTAGTGATTTCGATATTATAATAACAAATCAATTTTGTTTCTAAGGTGTTGAAATATGTTCTTCCAGACTGAAAGAAGAGTATGTGATTATACAAATACACATCTGCCCACTTTCAACATTTTTCTTGTTCTTATTTGAAAGTGAAGCTACCCCAGTTATTTAAAGTATTTACTTTTTAAGACTCTCCTGATGTAACATTGGTAAGGTTCAGAGTGTAGAGGAAAATATCCCAGTCTCACACTAATATTACCAGAGTTGGTGACATGACTGATGGTAGGGCTCTGTTACCTTGAGATCTAGATGTTCTTCCTAAATAACCAGCAATGCAGTTATGATACCTACAGAACTTAGTGGATCAGCTTAGTTATGCTAAATTTTATGAAATGGAAATCATAAGGTTTTTCAACTCCTTGAGAAATCAGACAGTAATTCAATGTCTTGCTACAAATAAGTTGCGTCATCTAGAATCAAAACATCCAAGACCAATGGTGATCCAGACAATTCAAAACACCAGTCCTTCTTCTAGTAGCAGGTAGAACATGGCATCATGACCTGAATGCACTTTGGTGAGAATTAATAAAGCAGTACTTATTTCAGATTTAGCAGCAAAATATAACACAGAAACATTCACATGACTTATTGGAAACTGTATGAAGTAGGTATTACAGTGAAATGAAGGAGATACCCAGGCAGTTGGAAATTAGACACATAAATTTCCTGCAATCTATAATAATAACTTGCAGGAAGGCCCCTGTGCTTCTGTCAGACCTTATACATTCGGTAGGGTCAGGTCTGGTTAACAACAGAATCAGAAATCTCAAGGGAGTATCATGCATATAGCATGATGCAAGACTGACAAGTCTGACAATGACCAATAACTCTTTTTCACTTCAGTCTGTAATGACAAAAGGTTTTTCAGTCTGTATTGTGCCATCGTGTTGAATCGGTAACATCTGAAGGAGATTTTAATTCAAATAAGTAAATTCTGCTTTCTTGACTCAGTTTCAACTGGATGTAATATTTGTCTTCACATCCTCTGAAGAATTTCTGTCAAGTGCTGGAGATCGTTGTGAAGAGGTTGCAGTGCTTCACCCCAGACATGGCCTGAACGTCTTTGGGCACTCTGTATTTGGCAAATTACCTAAATTTTTACAAAAGTGGACCCAATACCAGATAAAACTGCATATTGTTTCACTGATACAATTTTAAACTGAATCTGGCTCTGAACCTTTGCTATTAAATTAGTTACCAACCACAATGTTACTTTGGACACTTAAATCTCATTGCATTGTTCAGCTTCATTTTTTTCTCCACTGCTGCCTTAATAAAATCTGTTTGATATTGATACTACCTATACTGTACTATCATCTAGCTTTGATCACCTGATTCTGTAAAAAATATGTCTGTTCTATGAACTACAGGATCTCCTCTTCTGAAGATAAATGCCAACCATAAGGTTTTTGGTGGGCAGACCATAAACTCAAAACATGAAATCATGCTTCACATCTCCATATCAAAAAAAGTTAACCACATGCTACAGAACTGAAACAGGTGAATTTCTAAAAGGAAACTTTTGTTTCTTTAAGAAAGAAGCAGAGTACATCAGAAAGGAAAGAGTAAGTACATGAAGAGTTAGAAATGGTATATGATTTCTTTTTGTCCTTCACAGAATTGTTACTACATGCTAGGGTTGACGTTACCAATACTATCATTCAGTACATTCTTAGGATAAGGGGAGGTATCTGCCTATATAGTAAAGACAAAGAAGAGAAGTGTATGAGTGTGTGACACAGACAGCGTGTGCACGCGTGTGTGGGTGTCTACATGTGCTCCCGTACACACGTGCTGAATATACAACTGGTTGGCTGGGTATATATAATTTTCAAAGAATCTGATAAAAAGGGAACATGCATATAGCAGATGGGTTTAGTACATGAGAAGTCATTTCTGAGCAGTGAAGAATCTTCATGTTACAAAATTTATCATATTTCTTAGTGGTAGGAAGGGAAGACAATGAGATGGGTGATAAAGACCAACCCAGTCATGTTGGGTTGGTGATGCAGGATATACTGGATTGCCGGCAAACAGGCAGAGGTAAACACTGAACAGTCACATATCAAAGGTGGAAGCCATGCTTATAGGATAGTTGATTCTACCCACAGTTGCAAATTATTTCTTTGAGTAATGCAGATGATGCTGGGGCATAAAGAATTGACATGATTCTTGCCTTTATAAACAGAATGTTTATAGATGTTTCAGCTCTCAATAGCGTGCCAGCAAAGAAGCTACATTGTATCCATGTCTGGCACAGGTATGACTACAGCTGGAATATGAACAGTTTGATGTCCACGTTTCTGTGGTTTAACTGAAGTAGACAGCAAAGACACACACATCCACTCACTCCCTCCCCAATGGTGTGGGGGAGAACTTGAAGAGACCAATATACTTAGCTTAAGAGACAGTTAGTGTTCTAGTTACAGCCATTAAAACATTGAAATGGAACAACATTTTTCAATAGAGGATTCTTTGTCAGAGAAACCTGCAGCACTAGAATGGGTTTTGGATGGTAAAGTTAGACAAATTCAGCTTAGGGAAAAGTTAGAGTCTTGTTTGAGGGATTTTTTTATTTGAAAGTAATTTCTTGGAGTAATGTTCTGCTAACTATTATAAGTACCCATATGAAAAAGATAAGGTATATCACTGAAAGCCACACTTTAGTTCAAAATAGAGAAGGCCTATGACTTAAGTGATATAGGAGGTTGAATTAAATTATGAAAGTGGTCCCTTCTATCATGCTGGAAATGACATCTTAGATTCAATTTTCTACAACTAAAGTTTCAAAAGTGTCTAATATCAACATTGAAGAAAAAATGGAAATTTATGCTTTACTTACCTGCAACTTCACAATCCAGAGCCAAAGAACACATGGCTGTAACTCTCCTATGCTTTGTTCATGAGCCAGAGACAGACATGAACACCTGTACAGCACATATTTTCAGAAGTCTTTTTTATCTGTTAGTGTGTGATCATCTAAAAAGACCTTCTTGTAGACATTTTTGCCTGTCAGGAGATCAATAATATTTCTTGGTATTTTTAAAAGAATTCAAAGTATCAACCACAAGCTACAATGCAAAACTAAATTAGGAAAGAAAGCAGACAGGAAATATGTTCTAAATGCAATGAAAAACCCATATGCCACTTTTCTGATCTGTTCAGACTGTACTGTAAAACCAAAAATGATGTGAATCTTCCAAATCCAGCTATAATGTTTTTCTTTATTATATTTTGTATTGGAGTTTTATCTCTAAATCAAGGATGAAGATTTTTATAACAATAGTGACAGTAGTAACAACTGCATAATCAAATAATAGTTTTTGCCCTAATTTTTAAGGCAACAGAAGCTATGTTCTGTGTCAAGACATAATTATAACCCCAGACTTGCCTTCAAATAAAAGAATACTCAGTGGTAGCTTCTTTTTTATGATTCACCTTAAAGATGTAGGATGAGGTTGAGCTCCAGATATTCTACATGTAGGTATCTACATGTGTACCAGAGATGTTCCAGGGCCCTAGAAATTCTCAGGACATTGAGGTTATTGGCTGATATTTGGCTGTCCACATCTGTTAGAGATTCTCATCTGACAGTCCAACGTGAATGTTTCAGACATTTTTCACATGGCATCTGAAATGACTCCAATGGCCTGAGTGTGAGTAACTGAAATTACAAGATTACATTATAGTTGCTGAAGACCTAGAATGCTACTCAACCACCTAAGCTTATACAGGTAGCACCATTTAATGCTCCATAAAGTACCTCAGCCATCCACACAGTGCAGATATGATATTGGGTATATGTGGAACAACAAAATTGGTAACAGCTACCTCAGTTTGGACTGAACCAAGTACCAAGTCAGTACAGTAAATGTAAATGAGAGAACAATTCAATTAATAAACAATTAGGAGCAGAATTCAATTCAATGTCAAGACATAAATTTAAGTGTCTAGATTTAGGTATATACTGCCACGTCAAATGTCAGAGTTTCCATTATTGTCACCAGAATCTAGTCAAGGCAGTCAGTGGAGCTTAGGAAGAAATTCAGCTCAGGCTAAAGTAGACACTCAGTCACAAGTCAGCTCATAGCTCTCAGCTACTTCACAACATCATCTGTGTCATTATCTATCACTGGTCTTCATTTTCTTTAATGGAATCTTAGGCACTCATGGTGTCAGTGGTACACATACATGTAGACTTAGGTGTCTTATTCTTGAAATTAATCCTGCCCTAGGGTTACAATTCAGTTGCTTAAGTGTAGATATTTTTGATGACCCTGAATATCTCACATGGATTCTAGGTGCCAGGCTGAATGGACTCATCTAGGCTATAGGTCATGTGACATATCTCACAAAATTGGACAACTTAAACAACACAAGGCTTCTGGTTTTAGGTAGCTGAACCAGATTCAGATATTCCTTTTAAGGTGACCTGAAATCCCCATGAGTATGAAATTTATATCTTCTTAGAAGTGTCTGAACCTCAAAAGGGTGAAAGAAATTCCATAATAATATGTTTCCTGCAGAATTTACAAGTTCATTCACAACACGGTGAATCACGAAGTTTATTTGATTTCAATAAAATTCTGACTGGAATTAGATCAAAATCAGATAAAATTCCTCTTGATTTTCTGCCAGCAGGCTCCACTTCCATGGTCCATCATGCACTTCCACACGGTGAGCAGTCTTCTTTTTTCACTGAGAGTGTTGATATCATTTGCTTTCATTAAAAAAAAACAAAAAAACAAAAAAACAAAAAAACCAAAAAACAAACCTGCAACCAAGATTCAAAATATGGAAATCCTTCAGGAAAGACAATTACCTCTCTCCATGAAGTTCTGCTCAGCACCTTGTGGGAATGTGACCCAATAACAGACAGAGTGTGTTTGAGTTCTGCTATTTCCTGTCCTTCTTGGGTTTCCATCTTAAAAGAAATGAATGATAGACAAATCAGTCTGTAGAAATAGGCTGGAAATCGGAATTCTCAGGGGATTTCTAATATCTTTGGCTTTCCTTCAGTCTGGAAATACCACAAAAGCAACCTTCCGGTAGCGTTCATACTTCAGCACATCTGGTTTTATGACCCATTGGAACCGGGAAGTTTAGACCACATAAAAATGAAAAATCACCTCAAGAAAGTTAACCAGAGCATCAGAGGTCCAATTCAAGTTTTAAGGCGGATTCAATTCCACTGTTATTTTAGCCTATGTGCTCACCCACCCTTAACTATTTGGACTGTTGCTTGAAGCGTCTCTTAAATAAATGTGTAGTGGTATAGTAGTGAAGGCTTTAAAATAATTTTCAAATTATGTTTTTTGCTAAAGTTTGGTGGGTCATTGTCACTTTCTATTTGTACGTGGCAGAACTGAAACAGAAATAATGGATGGCACTCCCAAATCACTGATAGGTTCAGTAACACCGAAGGTATTAAAGCTCAGAGGTTTGATTTCTATTGCCTGTCTAATCCTTAATTATATACTTTCTGCTATCAGACATTATTCAGCTTCTGTCATCTTGTCCTTCTCCTTCATTTTCTACTCACACTTTTCAGTAGGAAAATGGTTACTGAAGATTGTAATGGAAACAAAGCTGTGGAAAGGAACAAAAATCCATTAGGGTAATCTTACACTCTTGCAAGGTTCCTGGAATAAGAAAATATTTAATTTACAAATAGCTCTAAAAATTTATTAGAGCTTTCCATTGGAACAGAGATATAGGAAATTTAACCACATTTATGGCTGATTTTGTCTTCTAAGTGAGATCATTGCTTAGAAAATTCTTGATTTCCAGATTTTCAGTTATTTGCAGGAATCTATATACAGTATAAAGCATAGTCATTTGTAGTAATGGAGGTAGGAAAAGGCCTCAGAGAAGAAAACCTGAAAGGAGAAAAGTTTCTCTGGTAAATTTTCAGGATTTGTAACAGTACCTATGTTTTCTCATTAAAGAATTTTGTTGCATTTTTCAGTCATGTGTTCACCTTCAGAGAAAGATTTTTCAGAACAGAGGACCCTAAAACCTTCAACAATTTCTATTTTAGGTCTACTATTATGAAGTTCTAAGGCAGGATCAACAACCTTTTAAGATATTTGAGTGTCTGAATTAGTTCTTCTCCCACACCCAAGAAGCTGACAGCAATACACTAAACCAACTTTTCTTCTGTTTTACCTTGGATAAAAGAGAATCCACAAAAATGTTGATAGTTTCTTTAGAAAAAAAAAAAAAGTATTCGAAGTATTCTAAAATGCCAGCACCAATTTCTGTCTAGTTTGCTCTAGCAGAAGGTTCCTTAAATATAAACTTCTGTGTTAGTTTTAGTTACTTATTTTCAGAATAACTCACTGCATGACTGTCACTGTTATTTTTATATGGAAATGCATTCGGACACCAAAGATTGTGTTTTACCTGTACAAAACATAAAAATTGTCTGGCTGGCACCCAGGCACGAATCTCTGTCAAGCAGTAAGATTCACCTATGATAGAATCATGCAACAAGAAATTATCTGGTGCTGGGACACAATATGCCCCCTTGGCATGTACGATGACTTCTAATATCTCATCCTAACTATCTCCATTTGACACAGATTTTACAAGATACTGAAATATCAACTTGATGTACGTGAACCAAAATATGGTGGCAATCCACAGCTGTTGTGCTGTGAGGTTGCAGCTGTACTTTTGCAGGCAGGCTCTAACGTACTTCAGGCATTGCAAGCATTGTCTGTAACTTGAAGAGATGTGACAGATACTCCAACTTCTGCAGAAAAATTTTTGCTAATATTTATCCAATACATATGCCTTTTGTTCTGTTTGTGATATCAGAAAACCCAAAGGCCACAGACATTTTTGAGGTCAGTGGAGGCTGGCAGAGGACAAGGAAAGAGCTGGCAGAGGAGGAGAAGGATGTGTGCTATAGTGGAGCTTGGAGTGTTTTCCATGCCCTCCTCCTGGAGCTCAGTGACAAACTGCTCCTCATTTGGAGGCAGCTGGTGGTAGTGTGCGGAGTTTTAGTTCAGGAAGCAGCTCATAAATGCCAGCTGAGGGGTCATATTGTCAAATTGCTTAAGTATCTGAGAAGCCACAGCTGCATAAATTCATTAACAGTTCATTGTCAGGACAGGAAGATTTGAGGTTTGTTTTGAACGTTTTGAAAATGGTAAACTTTCTGTTAATAGAAAGACTTTCAAACACAAATGCTTGAATTTCGTACAGCACTACATGTCTAAGCTGTTATTTGTATCTTACTCTCTTTTTCCAGCTTCATCCCTTCCTTTTCTTTCTTATTCTCTCCCATAACTAGAAAGGTAATGGATGGAAAAAATTAAAGCAACAATGTTCATGGAATGATTCTTTTTCCATTCAAGACACAAGGGAACCATAATCACACATGCCCAATCACTAAAGTTTCAGCAAGTGTTTGAAGAGATTAACATAGATGATCGCTTAATGTTGTTTTCTTGAAATATTATGGATAAAAATTCACAGAATTTCTACTGTTTCAGGTGGAGAATGATTGCCAGCTCCCCATGGAAGAGGAGTGTTCCAGCAGTAGAATGAAGCAATATTTAATTTCTTACTTAAAAAAAAAGAAAAATACAATGTATTTACACAGACACCTTCCTCAGCTCTGCTTGTCTTTCCTCCTAAAAGTCTTGAAAATGTTGGTTGCAATGCAGTGTGCCAAGGTTCTTCACCAGAGCTGACCATTTTCTGCTTTGGAGATAGTTTTAGTGCCAAAATTGCCATATTTACAACAGTCACTGTTTTTCTGTTGATTAATAGTACTATTTTCCTGTTCCTATTTTGAAACACATGGAATTAGAGATAAACCTGCACACTCTAAACAAGGTCAAAAGAACTATTTTGAAAGAACTCCTTTCTTTCTTCATGAATGTTGTGGATTTCAACACTGAGAAAGGGATGATCTGTGTGGGAGACACCCAGTTCAAAGTTCTCTCCTCTTTCCTCCTGTCCAATGTGTTTGAAGTACAGAAAGACATGTTGCATATAGCTTCACTGGGCTGTATCACTACCTCATGTTACCCACTGGTGGAAGATAATACATCTTTACACAGAGAACAAGCTCCATTAGGTTTGGGTTTATATCAGTTCTTCTGAAAGAGAACATACTTAGGTATTCGTATTTGGGAATTGAAGATAGTGCAGGTGAAGCTGTACCTACCAACAACTCCAATCCTATAGGATTCTGATTACTGGAATGCAGGGTGGAGTGTTAAGTATTTGGTTTTCTTCCAAAAACACACATCAGAGTTTGTGCCTAAATTCTTACAGATAACCGTTTCCAAGATTTACTGGACATGCAGGAGCTAAAACACCTTCATTTTAAACAGCAGAGCTGCTGGACAGGTGTTCTTTCTGGGATAGTTTCTATTTTGGTATTTGTTTCTGAAACTCTTCAAACAGATGTGCTAACTTTCCAGGCATGCTACAAATTGTTTCTGTTCTCACAGAATTTTCTGAAGGAAAGAATAAAAAAGACTGAAGAATCAGTTTTCATGTGACTAGATGCAACAGGAAGAAAAATTGTATCTGTAGTCCCCACTTCTGTCCTAGCCTTCCTTGGAAAGACAAGTGCAGGGTAGGCCTAAGGGAGTGGAAAAGACGGTGATTTGAAAAGACACTACTGAACTGGTATAAGAAAGTCATGCAATTTGCATGTTGCTACAAGTCAAGTAGCAAGGCAAGTCTCTGTTTTTCAGTCTCTTCTCACAAGAATGGAGCAGTCAAAAAGCAGTTTCCCTCTCACACATGATATTTTAGTGTAAATTTGATGCTTGAGTTTTCATACTGCTTTTGGAAGATGAGGATTAAGTGAACAGTATCCAAGGTTCTGTCTGGTCAAGGTAAAAGCAAAGCTACCAGAGAGGGTACTGGAGAAAAACATATGACTCTTTTGTCCTACTAACAAATTAGTAGTCCAGGTTGAATATACAAATGTCTGTATTTCAACTATGTTCTTAGTCCCCTGTCTTATTCTTCCCATTTGATTAGAAAATCGAGTGATATTGGCATTAAACATGTTTTTTTTTCCTGTACAGCTAAACAGGCCCATGTTTTCTAAAGCCCTGTGTGGGTTATTCTTGAAGACCATTCTCAGTGAATTGTTACCAGGCTTGTCCAACCTTCACATGAGCGACTTGAGCTACAGGCTTTGAATTATAAAGCTGTATGAGCATTTCTGCGCAAAATGAATGCCAGAATATACTTCCCTGGCTCCATGTGTTAATTAGTCTACCCGGGATGGATGTTACGGAATTAGGTTACCACCGATACTCAACAAGCTTTGATTTCCCACAGCAATATAACACAACATGTCCATATTGCTTGTAACCTGACTATTAGTGACACCATTTTTCTTTTCCTGAGTTACTCTGACAGTTTGTTCCAGCTACAGATGTCAAAGTAAATTTCAACAGAGTTCAATATTTAGCCTGCTGATTCATTTTCTCTGATCACTACACTGCAATATATTTCCCCTGGGGCCACAGTACAAAGTCCATTTCTTTGTCCAAGTTGACTAGATGGGATAATGAAGCTTTGAGATATGTATCTTCCTTTCTTAGAGAAAAGATCAAAAATAGAAACATGTATGTCTGATGATTAAGATATTATGTCTGAAATATAAACAATAGACATCTTTTAAATGTGAAATTATAGTGCACTATTTTCATGACAAAAATAATAGATGTCTATTCGCTGTCAACATAATTTCACTGTATTGTATCAGAATGGAACGCTAAAATCTTGACACATCTTCACAAGGAAAGTAATCTTTTTCAAACAACTTGGGCAAAGGTTTTACCTGCTATTTAGTTTATTTAATCTGTTAGTAGAATTACTTTGCTTTCAGAAGAAAATGTTGCCTCAAATGAGGAAACCAGAATACATAATTTATCAAAAGTTCAACCAAAATATTGATACTTTTTAAATGGAGTGGGGATTTTTGAGAAATTTGGTGACACTTTTCTCAGGAACACTTGTTTTGGCACTTCAGGATCTTTCAGACACCAAGACTTCTTGAAAATGCCTCAGATGACTGAATAATCTGTGAAGGCATAAAAAATAGTCTTTTTACATCCCTGAGATAAAACTTTTCCATACTGTCAGTAAAGACTAATTTGAGTTTTCTCCTACTTATACCTTTTATAAACAGTGACTATAATTAGATATTCAGTCTTCTTTCTCACACAACATGAAAAGAGAGAGCTGTTTTCTATTACTGGCTTCCATATGACATACGTGGCAAAGTATTAATGTTTTTTATTTCCTGTCATGATAGTCCACCATTTTCCAGCTGCCTTAGTTCTACTTTACATCACAGACAACATGGTTACATTTTCATTATTTGATTGACATCTTTGATTTTCTTCTGTTCTGAAATTACATAAATTATAAACAAATTATATTACAAGCCCAGCTCTTTGTGTCTCTCATTTTCTTTAAAGAAATGCTTTCAAGCTTCTATATCACTTAGCTGAATAATTTACAAGGATTTTGATTAAATCTCTAAAGTTAAATATACTACCAGTGCTTTTTCTGACCCCACGATCCTTTTCTAATGATAACAAGTAACTGCATTTTCATGTAATATTTTCTATTAATCACCAAAAAAGTTCAAATAAAAAACAAACAAAAAAATTCATTAGATAATCTTAGACAGGATAATACAGTTCCTGCACAAAAATATGCAAAAGTTGAAAAAGGAAGTGAAAAAAGCTGTCTTTTGTACAGTTTTGTTTTCTTTTCTTTTCTACAGACTTAATAAAAGCAGGCAGACTACTAATTTTAAATGTAAAATAGTTCAAACCTGCTTGCAATTCTGTAGAGGAGCTGCAATTTTCTCAGGACAATGAACAGTTACAAAAAATGTGTTCAAATTTATGGAAGTAAAAAAGGCTTTTAATGGAGAAAAGCTACCAAGTCTTTATTTAAAATTATGGATAAAGTGGTGTTTGGCTGACTTTCAGATCCCAGATTATAGCCAACTGAACTTAAATGATGCATGCTGGATAAAACTCAATAGCTCAACAAAATTTTAAATGCTTCAGTTTATTCCTTGCTGAAGTATAAGCACATCCTTTTCTCTTTGATGTGCTTTCAGAGTCAGTGTCTTGGAGATCCCCTTTTAGTTGAGCTGTATTTTGACAAAAATCATCTCAAACTATTAACAGCTGAGTAAAAAATTAAACAGATCTCAAATTTTCTCAAGCGTAGTAGCTTTAAACATTTGTAACAGATGTTGGATTAAATGTTGCTGTTAAATTAATTGTGGAAGGCAAATCAAGCAATATCCATCTTTACTCTTTATGTTCCACATTACTCCTTTTCTCTTCCATGTCTTACAAAAGGTATCTTTAAATATATTTTTCTACGACAACGCAGGAAATGAGATGACAATTTTGGTTAAATTAGACTTTGGAGACTTCACACTCTCTTTTTATATTCATAGGTTCATAAATCTTGACACAGCATGATGCTGTATTCAACATTAAACCAATTAGATCACAGAGAAACTTCTATTTTGAAACAGCAAGTGAAATTTAGTTCTCACACTTCAGAAACTTCTTTTGTCTATGTTAAAATTGACTTCCACTAATAAAGTCCAGATTTCTGTGTTTGATTATATGATAAAAGATTCATCTCCATTCAGGCACAAGACACAGATGTACAATGGTGGGCAGGGGATAACCAAAAACCTCATCAGAGACATGAGCCCTCAACCCAGTCCTTCCCAGTCACGTCCCAAGAGACTTATGGTCTAGGGTTAAATCCCTCTGATGAGTCAAGGCAAGAGGTTCTCCGGGTCACCTCACTGCCTGCTGCCCCATATACCCACATATGGGACTCATTATGGGTGCAGAAGAGAATCTTGGGATTGCATAAGACATATTATGGGATGTTTGTGGGAAGAACCAAGGATGGGGTAAAGGAGAGTGGCTTGTGGAGGAATAAGCATGGGAACAAAATAAAAGGCTGAAAGGGGATGTCCACATGTAAAAAGGGGCTGTTCAGGGCACTTGTCTGGCCGTGTGCTTGTGCAGATGTGTGCCTGATCAGTGCAGTCTGTCCTGTCTTTGTATTAAACTCGATTTCTATTTTCCTAGGCTAGAGGAACTCCCTGTTCTGAATGTGTGCATAAGATTTGGAAGACAGCTACTGAAGCATTCGTAAGCCGTGTTGGATATTGGAGAGACCAGAGGACCTGACAGTCAGCTACTGGAGGGACCAAGAGGTCCAAGCCAATGACCGAGGAGATTGTGTGTCCGGGTGGGCTGGTTGAGAGACACACCCATTTGCTTATGTCTGTGCATGAGACAACCAGGGATGGGAGGATCCGAGGGCCAGGCCCCAGGTAAACTGAGACCGAGGCCAATTATGGAAGCAATCCACGGTGTGTTGGTGTGTGTGGTGCATGCTGGTGCGCAAGGCCGTCTGTAGTGGTAACTGGAGCAGGGCTGTGGTCTGCAGCTATGGAGTGACCCATAGTGCATGCATGCGGATGCCGGTGTTCATGTGGGCATGCGAGGCAGCTAGAAGGCCAGGAGGTTCAGGGCCGGGAACTGGGCAGGTCAGTGTGTAAGCCAGTTTCTGGACACATCCATATTGTATGTATATACAAGTACGCATATAAGTATGGTTGCTACTAGCTAGAAGAGACCATGAAGGGGACAGGATTGGGCCACATGTGCCATCTATGTTTGTGCCAGTGTTTCTGTATATTAATTTGTATATTAATTTGTGTACCCAGATATGTGTGTATACATGTGCTGTATTTGTGTGTGTGTGTACCTATTGGGAATACATGTCCAGCCACATCGCAGAATGGACCTGGAGACACAGAGCTGTGGAAGCCCCTCTTGCTGGGCTGCCCTATTTGGCAGCTCCCATTGCATTCTGAAATATCACAAATGCCATAAGCATGTCATTTGGTGAACCTTAAAAATATCTTTAATATATATTTTACTGATTGTGCTAGTTTTGGCTAGAGTACGTTAATTTTCTTCATAGTAGCTAGTATGGGGCTATATTTTGTATTTGTGCTGGAAATAGTGTTGATAATTCAGGAATGTCTTAGTTACTGCTGAGCAGTGCTTACACTGAGTCAAGGCCTTTTCTGCTTCTCACAACACCCAGCCAGCAAGTAGGCTGGGGGTGCACTAAAAGTTGGTAGGGGAAACAGTGAGGACAGGTGACTCAAGCTGACCAAAAAGGATATTCCACACCACATGATGTCATGCTCACCATATAAACATGGAGGAGGAAGGAGGAAGTGGGGGATGTTCAGAGTTACGGCTTTTGTCTTCACATTAACCATTACGCATGAGGGAGCCCTGCTTTCCTGGAGATGACTGAACACCTGTCTGCCAATGGGAAGAAGTGAATGAATTACTTGTTTTGCTTTGTTTGTGTGTGTGGCTTTTGCTTTTCCTATTAAACTGCTTTTGTCTCAACCCACTAATTTTCTTACTTTTACTGTACTGTTTCTCTCCTCCATCTCATCAGGAGGGAGTGAGTGAGCAGCTGTGTGGTGCTTAGTTGCTGACTGGGGTTAAACCACAACATTGATAAAGACAATATTCTGGTTTTGTATCAAGTGAAGACAATTTTTTAGTTGTGTGTTTCAGTTTTAGCTTTTTTAGTTTCAAACCTTTTTGTTTAGCTGGACGTAATTCACAAATGAAAAAGTTAGAGATTTGTTGATCGTTTGAAATCTCTAAATTAACATTAGGTGTTTTCTTGAAATGTATGCTACAATTCAGCTACAAATTGTTAGAAAGAACAGACTGTGAAATTATATAATTTACATAATGCACTGGATTTGGTTCCATATATCCATTCCTCACTTCTAGCTGTGATAGTTGTGAAACGTTTACTGTATAATTGTACTTCTGCAATTGAAAACCTACACACAGGTTTTGTGAAACCATACACTTTTGCACATTAATCATTATTTGTTCTCAATGTGTTTGTTTATATATTTTACATTAGAGATACTATGAACTTTCACTGGGCAGCCTTATAAAATATATTACCAAAAGTTACATTAAAATTCATTCCCGCCTTACGGTTCACAGGATGAATAAATCACTTTTATACATACTGACATGTTGTATAATAACTTTGTTAAATTTTTCAATGTGTTCTCCTATTTAAAATGGTCTGAGCTCGTATGCTCTGCATTTCCAGGCACCCTGAAATGGCAGCTTTGTAAACAAAGCTATTAAGAGGAGAAAGGGACATGCCTTGTTTTTCCTGTAATTGAGAAAGGTTCTGTATGACTGTAGATAATGTCAGAAGTTGTGGCTGACATTAGAAAGAGCTAACTACATGTTACTGCAAATCCATGACATTTTCAAGACCTGTTAAATAAAGGGATAATTTTTAATGCTTAAGATTTTTGTGGTAATCATTACATTATCTGGCATTTACGTAGCAAATTGAAAACCATATGATAATACCAATATCACTCTGAATGAAATTTTCTGCTGTTGTCAAACTATTCTGTCGGATTTTCTGAACTGGAGTTCGGTACAAGCTACCCAGCTTTCTGCTTCCAATTGCAGCCTCTTTGGATTTTACTCATCATTCATTTCTGTCCAGGTCTATACTGCAATCTTTATATTTGTCACTGATATTTGCAGATTCAGTCCATGGTCAACGTATCCTGACCTTTTCTGAAAAGTAATAAAGGAATAAATATAATTAATCTCATAGTAGTCACACAACACCATAAGAAATTTTCCCAACTCTGATGAATTTAGTATAGCCACAAAATAAATCTAATTATCTAAACATGAAAAGTAGCAGGAAAAAAGCCAAAAAGTTAGAGTTATTTCAGTTGGCATAAATGAAAACAGAAGAAGAATCACTGGGAGCATTAAAGGATATTTTTTGTTTGTTTCCCATTTAGTTTTTCTGTTTAATCTTCATCACCAAGCATGAAAAACACATCAGGAAACATTTGGAAGAAAACAAAGACATCTGTTGAAATCCAGAAGGGATTTTTTAATTTCTACATCCCCTTTATTAATTATGGAAATATTAAAACCATCTTCCTATGCAACTCCTGATTATTTGGGAGGAAAACATTTTTTGAGACTCATGAAACAGCCCTTTCAATTAGTCAGATTGTAGGTACTATGATTATTCTAGATGTAGTTGCTAAAATTCTAATTTAGCAATACGTTATCTCCAATATTTTCTGCAGGGCAATTTGCTAAGGTGTTATCTATAATGAATGCAATGCATTTCGTCAGACCTCAAAGAAATAAATCAAAATATTATCAAGTTACCAGTGAAAAACAAACAGAAGTATTATGCCTCTTTTCCTTCGAGTTGAAAGTTTTTGAAGTGGGACACATTACCTTATAGAGATTTCATAAAGCCTTGCAAGTTAAATGCAAAGATTTTTTATCAGATGAGACCAGCATCATTCACAGTAGCATAGTATTGAATGTAGTGTATGCAACTAGGCATTTTTGCAGTAGTGTACCAGAGAAGTTAGCCTCTCTGTTTTGTTTGGTTCACCTGCCTATCTACCACACTTGTGCAATTTCTATTATAGGATCTTATATGCACTTCATTCAAATCCGTATCATTTCTTTCAAAAGAAATATGGCAGATAACATCTGAACTGTTAAAATACTGCTTTTCAAAAAGCCCAAGACAACACAAAAAGACTTCTTTTATTATCTCAGGATTATTTTCCTGCATACATATATGATATATATCCACTTGTAGTGTTTCAGAATAAAATTTAGGCTTGCTTATCTAAATACATCCTTCTTTGCATACATTCACGCATATTTTGTGGTCTTCTTCAGGGACAATTTCTTATTAGACAAGTTCTTCAGGAGCTGTTACTGGAAAAGTAGTGAATTACAGAGTCACAGAACTGTTGGCTGGAATGGACTTCCGGATGTCATCTTGTCTAACCTCCAGGACTGCATAAGGCGGGGTCAACAGTATCTTTGATTAGCTGAGTATTGTGAGCCTCCAAGGATGGGGGTTTCAACAGCTCTCTGAGTGATCTGTTCCAGCAAGGCACTACACTACATGGTCTCCAGCTCCCCACAGGATTGCCCTGCCTAGCCATGGGCCCACTGACCTGGGCCCAACTGCGGGCTCATCACCTGGCCCAGCCTGAGCCCAGCCCCAGCCCCAGTCCCAGAGAGATTTCTGATACCCAGGACTGGAGCTGTTGACAAGCTGTTGATATTGGTTATATTTCCTGAACTCACACTATGCTCACAGAACCATATTTTCTATATTTATGACTTGAATTTGCTAGTAATGTAAAGCAGTTTTCTATCACCCCAGCTTCTTGTCTGTAATGACTTTAACTGAGGAAAAGAAGTGCTTGGAGTCAGGAAACACAGGAAAAAATACAATTGTGTTTGGAATAAATTTAGAATTATCTGAGCTCTATTCCTGATGTACATTTACTTTTCTAAGTGTCCTTGAGTAGACAGAAAATAACTGTAATAGGTATGTACAAGTAAAGCAATGAAAAGAAACATGTAAGAAGCTGTGCAACAGATATTCAATGATAAAATAATCATAACATTTGCTACTTTGCTCCATAACATAAGCAAAAGGATCATCCTGTTATACTGAAAACACATCAAATTACAAATCATAACTATGCTTTTTTCTTTTACATATCACTGATTCTATCTATAGAATTGGTAGCTGCTGGAAGTCTCTAGCTGAAGAGTTATTGGGAATCAATAAGTGTCAGACTTCGATAAGGATAATGAAAGCAAAGATGTTTGTAGTACATAGATTAAAATTATTAAGGATGTAAAGTCTTCTTTTCAGGTCCATAAACCAACCACCAGCTGGAAAAACCCCCAACAACTATATCTTGGATAAACCACTTACAAGAAGAATTTCAAAAAAGGTAGAATGCAGTGTAGAAGAAAAATTTTATACTATCCCTTGGAAGGTAGAAAAAGTGGTCTAATACATTTTTCCATCTTGCACGTATATTTGTGCAAGAATATTTACATTTAGAATTATCTTCAATACATTATTTCTACATCTGCTTATAACCCAGATTCTCAACTTTCATTTCAAAACATCTTTTAATTTTCAAGTGGAACACACAGGTTTTACATTAATCTAACAGGATGGGCCAAAATGTTCCCCCTGAAGACAAAATATGAGGTGATTGTAAATGCTTTCTTTATGATATCCTGTTTTATTGTGTACATGGACTCTGGCAGATACCTTCCTCTTTCATTTTATAGTTTAACCTGTCCAGCTGGAAATGTTGCCTATTCTCCCATCAAGAAAGCAGGATTTGCTATAAGAAAAATGTTATTTAAAAAGGATTTTTACCATTGTACCTACATACTTACTACACCTTAAGAGTAACTGTGGCTTTCAAAGATAAAATGTGAGAATGAATTAGCAAGAAGGGCTAAAGAGTCATTATTGATAATCTAAAGATGAGAGTCAGACACTAACTGAGAGAAGAGGGTGATGAGGAAAAAAGAAATCTGTAACGCTGACTGTGCCTCCAAAGCTTGTGAAATTTAATATATGTAAGACTTTTGCTGCAGACAGTTTAAGTGAGGATAGTGCTGTGAGAAAGCTGCAGTGTTCCTACTTGCATGTCTCTGCATAACCATATAATAATAATGTTTTGTTTTGTGCACAGGAGGGTCATCCAAGTGCTCTTCCAACTTTTCACTATTCCCTCCCCACTCAGCAATTCCTTGCTAAAAGACTTGCTATGTGCACTTCTCTCCACTAGAGATGCAGAGCACAGGGTTTTTTTTAAATGGTCAGGCAGGTAGTCTGGCCAGATTTCTTGAAGTCAGGTCTAGATGTCTACAGTTTAGAGGGCTACATTAAAACTAATTTCATATACTCCACATAATGGAGAAAAATAAGGCACCTATTAAGTGATTCATCTCGCTGTAAAATGACTTCTAAGATAGTTTGAATTACTTATGACATGGAATTCACTCTATTTTTCTGTTAGTTGTAAAGACACTCAGATCTAGGAATAAAGTGGAAGATATTTAAACTGCAGTAAGATAAATCTTATCCTCAGTATCCTAAAAAACATCAAATATGGACTTTGTAAAATAGATCTATTTTCCTTTACTGTGACTTGTCCTTTTTTTCTGCTGCTCATGAGGGATTTGACCAAGATGAATTATTGCAAGGGTTTTTATCTCTAGACTGCTGTTATGCTTATTTTTGTGGTTTCTGTGCAATAGTAAATGTTCTTTTATTTGTCATTACATTTTTTCAATGTGTGAAAGATTCCATCCACAGTCTGGACACTGTGTCATTGACGTAAGTCCTGCTAAAGTTATGGCATGGAGAACTTGCTTCCTCTGTTTCATTTCATACTTTTACATCTTAATGTCAGATTTTACTTTTATGAACATTTCTGAATTTATTAAAGCTAAGTGGCCACATTTATCTCCTTTTCTTTATTCTATTTTACAGTTTAAAAAAATACACCAAACTGCTCCCCAGCACGTGTTTCTCAGTTGTACTGTACTTTTCTGCTCCACGCTTATTCTCCATTCTCCCAAGCACATTACCTTTCCAATAAATGCTAATCTGAGGTGTCCAAGACTTAGCTACATATCTCCCTTTTAAAGTTATGTATGGCTGTTCTTTCACTGTTGCATTCAACATCCTGATCAACCTAATTTTTGATCACACCTCTTCATTTTATCACCTGGCAACTTTCATCTGCTCCTCAGATGTCACATACACACTAGCAAATAGTTTTTCCAAAGTTAAATTGCCTGTAGTTGGTAATTTTTCTTGTAGCTATTTTGAGCTTAATCATACAGAGAACCATTGCCTCAGCTTGCCAACCCCATCAATGAATGTAGTGTTCTGTTATGAACTGTACAGAGGCAACCTATTCCTCAGAAGTTTCACCTACGAGTATCTTTGAGTTATTTTTTCCACATCCTGACATCAAAAGTCTTAAGTAACCTGTCTAGAATTTGTTTTCTATGAACATCCTCAAATATTCTTCCTTTGGGACTCGACTTTACGTCTGCTTCATGCAGCACAAGGAGGAATTTGGTTAACTTTATTCACCAGTCTCATTCTCTGAAGAATTTCAAGTATTTCATACCATAGGCTGATTGCTTCTGGTGTCAGTCTGAATATAAGACATGCCACCATTGCCTGTCGTACTAGACTGATTGCAGGAATGGAGACCCACAGAGGAAAAAGTAAAGTAAACAGAATCTGATTAAGAGTCTTTTAAAGCATGTGCTAATCTCGGAAGTTCAGCTAAGCAAGAAACTATCTTAGATTTAACTCCCTCACCTATTTTAAAGACATAGATCATTACCTCACCATTCATGACATTATACAAATAGTATGCAGATGACAGGTTGGATAAATTTATTAGATAATTATAACCTAAATATTTTTTCTTGCGTCTTATTCATTTCCCAGTCCCGGTGAAAATTTCATGGCTTTTCATCTGCTTATATGATGCAGTCAGGGAAAGGAAATATTTAAAATTTAATTTTCAGAATAAATACAAACATAATCATTTGATTTTCTTGCTAAAAGTAGTATGAACAACATGACTAATCACACTAAAATACTTATTTTATTTTAAATTTCTTAACTTTCTAGTATTTTATTTTCAAATTCTTCATTCTAGATATGACTCTCACATAGACTGGAGATACTGTGGAGATTAATGATATATACCACTTCCAACTATTCCCTCTCAACATACACATACCATGCATATTGTTTAATTTACAGGAAATCTAAAGCGGCATAAGCTGTACTGACTTTCAGGTTCTAGAAAGATATTTGGGATATTGGAGTTTTCTATAGTTAGAGATTTTATGTGATTGACAGGTCATGAGTATCTGATTTCATGATCTTTCAAGAATACTCTATTGAAAATATGAAAATAAAGTGTCTGTACACTACAATGGATTAATAATTTTTTTGCTTCTTGATATCTTGTCTATCTGAATTTTATTTGCACAGGCTGCCATTTAAATGAAACCCTGAAAATCGTATCTCTGTGAGAAAAAAAAGAATTTTACGTTTAGTTAACAAGACTGTAACTCAGACTCCAGTGTCATGTAATTTTTGTCAGTTCAGTATTAACTGAATGTTTGACTATAGATAAACATTTCCACCTGATCAGTTACTAATATAGCATCCTGTTATCACCGTTCAGAGTTCTCTTGAACAACACCTTTGTACATGCTTCAAGTGGATTCTACTGTCTGAATACAATTCTTTACCATGAACTTTGGTGAGCTATTGAAAATTAAAGATGAAGTTCCCCGAGAGTAATATAGTTGTCCCTGCTCTGAAACATTTTCTTTTTGGATTACTGAAACTGTGTGTTTTCTCTTGCAAAACCTCTACTTGAAAAGGAAAAAATTAAAAAGGAATATGATAATTGTACAGATTATAACACATGAAGGTGACATTTTCAGACACTAGCAAGCTACAAGAAGGGATGCTCTTTTTGCCCAGTTTAGATAAACTTCAAGATTTGCACTGGGAAAAATACATAGGGAATTCTGGGACCTCCAGTAGGTCCAAAAAGGTATGGGTGCCCTCGCAGTATTAGAAATCACACTTACCAGCTCACTTCAGAGAATATTGGATACTACTCATATCCATTTGTCCTTGGTCAAGCAATCTCGACTGTTCTAGTCTCCAGTTTCCATCTGGTAAATTATCCCTCAAGAATATTTTTTCCTTTTAGAATTATATGACTTGGTGCTGAATTCAGTCTCCCCTTTATTTTACCTTTCCGTCGGTGCCTCCCTTTGCTGTCTGGCCTTACTGTCCTCCACCCGCACCTTTTCGTACTTTGTCTTTTGCTCCTGATTAGTCTCATCGTCTCATCACTTTCATGTGGTTTTGCTAGGCAGATAAATAGGGTGTTTTGTCTTCTTACAGTCTGATAGAATATCTCATCATTCTGCCATGGAGCTCAGGTGGAAAAGGGTACACAAATGAGATTTTGGGGAAATTACCAAACAAAATACTTCTGTCAAAGACTTATGGTCTTTGTCCTCTAAATCAGTATGCGTGTGGTCTGGTTCTGCTTAAGCAGCTGTGACTCCCGTTATAATGGAAGTTGAAGCAATGCTCAGCCTCATTAAACGAGTTAGTTACTTCAATGATCATATCAAATCAGGATGTTACTTGCAGAATGACCTGCAAGTAATGCTGAATTGAAAACAGTAAGACTGAACACTGCAGAAATTTGAAACTCGAGTGCTTTTAACTCAGTGGAAACATGGTTTGTCTAGCCCGGGAACAGGGAGAGCACAAACTGCCATTAAATTATCCTTTAAGAACACTTTTCAAGATGATTCACAGTATTTGGGGTTTAAAATCAATAAAACCTAAGAAATCATTATGTGATCTTTCTTTTTTCAGTCAGACTAGAGAAAATTGCCTTGAAACTTAAAACTGAATTACACTTCTTCCCACCATATTTTTTTTCAAATTTTGAAAGTCTATGTTAGATTTATTTTAATTGAAAACTGAAGTCAACTTCACTTTTACTCAGTTTTTCCATCTGATGAATCAAGACTAGTTCAGTTTACAAACTGAACAAGCTTTGTGGTTTGATTAATTCATGTTTCCTTGTAATCATTATAAAAACCCACCACACTTTTCATGAGATTTAGTCAGTGAGAAATATATACCAGGATGAACTGTATGGATATTTTTTGTCAGGTTACATTGACAAGTTGACCTGCACTTTACCTGTGGTACCAGGGGCTCACATTCACATCCATTAAAACCATAATTTGCCAGTTATTTGCCAAAACGTTTGTGAGTGGTTTAATTGGCTGCATTTGTCTGTCTAGTTTAAATACAGTCATAAGTCAAAGACACTTTTTACTGCCTTAAAGAAAAACTGTACATGACTTAATGCAAGCAGAATACTTTTAGTGATACTCAGAAAAGAAATCATCTGCACTACTGAACAAGAGCCAGCATCATGTAGGTTACATGGCATTTCAACAGAGAATTACCAACTGCTCTCGCTTATGCACTAGCATTGCCAGCTTCTCACAGAGACTATCCTAAAACAAATGCCTGGATTCTTCTTCTTCCAGATGTTCCCTGGTACACACAACCCTATCCAAGCACACGTGTAAAGTGACACATGTTGAATCTCATCCACAAAGGGCCCTCCTCACTTGTACTGGAACACCTCACTGAACATGGATTTTCATTCCTAATGCTCATTCTGGTCTCCAGGGAATCCTGCCGTTATATTTCAGGCCTGGTTTATATCACTAGAGTTGTAATCAAAATTATTACTTCAGTCTGGGAGTTTAAAGCATTTGTTAAACATAGCTAATGGTGCATGACTGCATGAAAGCTGGATTCTTCATATTATATTTCAGGTGGAGAATCTGAAAACCTACTTCAGTAACAATCCCAAGGCCAACAGGAACATCATAAAATCTTTCTGCTTACTGCTAACAGCAGTGATTTTAAAGAGTGATCTTTCTCTGACCGAATTCATGAATAAAAGAATTTTTAGCTTCAGTGATCCAAAGTAATCCAGTTCCTAAATAAAAAAGGTAGTTCTCTATGGACTTAAATAGGAATAACAGAACGAGAGAGCAAGAGAGGGAGTGAGAGCCAGAGAAATTACCTGGTTTTTTTTGTTTGTTTTTGGCTTTTGTTGGTTGGTTGGTTGGTTGGTTGGTTGGTTGGTTTTTTGTGGCCATGACATGAAAATTAAGAGGAGAAAGTCTAGTTCCTGGCTTAGATTGATATTTCTTTAAACCTTGGGAAACTCGGAGTCTCAGGCCTTGTTGTGAATTCACATCTCCTAGTGCAATTCTGTGGGGATAAATTCCCCTGAGGCTGGACAGGAACATCTGGGAACCAATAAGGAAAAACTCCACCCTTCTAAAGATGATCACATGTGAAACCAATTACTTCTAAACAATCAATCCCTGGTGAAAAATCACAAAGACAAACAATGGGGCAAAGATATTTCTTACTCAAGTCCATTGTAAAAGTGGCAAGTGCCCTTCAGTGTATAAATAACCACTTGAATGTTTATAGTCAGTCAAGGAGCTTACAGTAGAGAACAGTAGTACCAAGTGGCATAAATGGTGGCTCTGAGAACTTGCCTAAATCCTCATTTCATACAAAGGAATTAAACTGATGTTAATCAAATCATGCCTAAAATGCAGTCATCTTGTTTAAACTGAGTTCTCAGTATTCCTGTTCAGACTGCAGGCTGAACTCTCCAGCGGACACACTTGTCTCCCCCTTCACAACAGGCAGAGCTTCAGTAACCAGCTAAGAGTGCATGCCCTGGCTTTTAAATGGCTTTTGTTTAATGAGATGAACCTCGAGCCTGATCACCATTTTGCAAGCCTCCAAAACCACAAAAGCTTTCTGAGCTATTTATTTATAGTCTAATTTGGACCCTTCACTACCACTATCTTCTTGTTCAGCACCTGAATACTAAAATGTAAAGCTTCACTGTTTATGCCAATCAGTCAAGGAGCTGACTTAAAGATCACTGCAGCTGATGTTAATCAAACATTTTATGATTTATGTGTTGGCCATTTCATCAGTATAGTGTATAAAACACATGTATGGTACAAAACAGAAACTCATCTTAAAGGTTTGTTGGAAATCTGAAACTCTGCTCAGGTTCATGAACATTTTCAAGCAAATCTGGACCAGTACATAGCTCAGGTTTAAGAGATGTGCAGACAGTACTGTAAATGGAAACAAAATACAGCACAACAACGTGGGAGATTATATAGTTTGCACAACTCCTTTTTAGTAAGAATTTTATTTAACTTAAAATCTGGACAGTCTTATTATTATTATCACTATCGACATCTGACAACAAAGAGAAGCAGCATACTCCAAAATAAAACTCTTCCCATCCCTATCTCCTCTAAGAGAAAATTCAAAGAACAAAAAAATAAAATATGAAGCAAGAAAGACTTTGGCTTTATTTTTCACACATAGACAGTATGTTGTTTGGAGCTGTTACTCCTTCTTCTGGCATTGAGCTATACCCTTTGTACTCACCCTAAAATGATGAACAGCTATATATATATGTTTATGGTTCTTTAGTACTATAACATTGTACATTACTACCAGAAAGTCAGAAAACAGGGAGTCCCAAATCATCTTCCTGCCTCAGCCAATCCTCTCACTTTTCATTAGTACATCAGCAGGAGGGGAAGTGGAGGGGATGTGAAGCTTGCACCATTCCCTATTTAGGTATTTAGCAGCTAAGGGGACAGTGTAAGTTCCACAGTTGCTAAGCCCAGAGAGATACCAGTTGCATTCATCAAGTTTTTAACAAATAGAAAAAGGACTTTACATTTGACATCCCTGTTGAGCTCTAACCTTGTAGAGGTATCAGACAAAAGGAGATCTGCTACAGGAAGATGAAGGACTTCTGGGTCAAAGTCAACATTTTAAACTTGATAGGTAACTCCACTCCAGTATAGCCCACTCCTGCTATATTCAGTGTTCGTGGGGCCTCACCTGGAATACTGTATGCAGGTCTGGGCCCCAAAATTTAAGAAGGATGTGAAGGTCCTTTAATGCATCTAGAGGAGGGCGATAAAGCTGGTGAAAGGGCTGAAAGGAATGTCCTATGAGAAGTGGCTGAGGACTTTGGGTTTGTCTAGTTTGGAGAAAAGGAGGCTGAGTGGTAACCTCATTGCTCTCTACAGCTTTCTGAGGAGAAGAAGTGGAGAGGGAGGTGCTGAGCTCTTCTCACTGGAATCCAGTGGTAGGACACGTGGGAATGGTTCAAAGCTGCACCAGAGGAGGTTTACACTGGACATTAGGAAGCATTTCTTTACTGAAAGAGTGGTCAAACTCTGGACCAGGCTTCCTAGAGAGGTGGTCAATGCCCCAAGGCTATCAGTGTTTAAAAGGCATTTGGACAATACCCTTAACAACATGTATTAAATTTTGATCAGCCCTGAAGTAGTCAGGCAGTTGGACTAGATGATCGTTTTACATCTCTTCTAACTGAAATATTCTATTCTATTCTATTCTATTCTATTCTATTCTATTCTATTCTATTCTATTCTATTCTATTCTATTCTATTCTATTCTATTCTATTCTATTCTATTAATGGGGGAATGTTTTCCTGTGGTATATAGGATATCAGCTGCATAAGGTCTGGAGATGAAAAGCAGCATCAGGGATTCAAATTAGAAGCTCGGAGGGTATCTCCATGGAAAATAGGTATTACATTCTGCTAGTGATACAGCAACTCACATGCTGCATCAAGTTGTTGAGTTGTATTCAAGTGTATGCCCTGGACAAAACATTTAAATGCAGCAAGCTTGAAGGCAAAATGGAAACAGGTGCTGTCTCTTCTGCTTCACTCTCATACACCACATATTAAAGAATGTACTACAGAAAAGCTTGAACAAATTATCACTTTCAGACTGATAATAATTGGACAACCTATAATATACAAGGAAGCTGTCAGCTGATCTTATGTGCTCCTTGGATTTCTAAGTGTTTACACAAAGAGATATAGATTCTCTTGGTCACTCCCTTTTTCCTAAATATTTGTAAGCTAGTCAGGAACCTCAGAACAACTCAAAGTGAAAAGTGACACTGACATTTCAGGAGAAGTGTTTAAGACACAGGCTATAGCAAGGTCTGTTGGACTCAGAATGTGATCTCTGTCATACAATTTAAGTCACAGAGATAAAATTCCATTATTTCTGTAATATTTTAAAAAACAGTTAAGTGCAGCTCACTGTTGTGAGTGGAAATTATATTCACAGTATGTGAGAAATGGTATTTTTCACCTGCCTGTATAAAAGCTTTGTATTTGTTTATTCTTCCAATTTGATTCCATTTGTGTAAAAATAATCCAATATGTTCTGTTGTTTGTATGTACAAAAATAATTTATGAAGACTGGTAAACTGAGAAGAACTCAATGATTCCAAATTAAAATCCTTGTTCCAAATGCTGTGCAGTTTGGCAAAAAGTCAGATGATGTCCATTTCTCCATCTGATCTTTGATGACTAGCTCTTGCAGATCCCAAAGCTAACTATGACACAAACATTTGTTGTTATCTTTAAAGATAAACTCATAAACTCATAACACATTACCACCTAATTAATTAATATATTTTATATAAATGGTAAGAAATAATTGCTCTTTCCGTTAAAAGTATCTCAAAGACAATTAATAAAATTCTCTTCCTACCCATACAGCTACATTTATTTGAAACTGTAATAGCAGACGTAGCAGACATTTATTTGAAACTGTAATAGCAGACATAAAGATAAGCTTTTCTTATATCTGTCATAAGAACATTGAAAATAGGAAAGCAATTACTATAACTAGATAAAGAACACAAAGCAAACAAAAAGTAAAATAAAAAAAAAATAGTGGATTTTTTATCTTTCTACTGTATTTTTAGTTTCATTTTACCCAGGGACACAGCCAACAACAAGTTGTCTCTTCTGGCACACTAGGGTGTTTTGTACAGCTATCCATTTGGTCTCTGAGGAAAAAGAGGATCAGTTAATTTTCCATACTTGGATTAAGCTGTTTGTGATAACCTAGTTAGTCATGGGAGTTGCCCAGCATTTTTTCAGTGAGACTGAGAAACTATATCTAGTTCCAGATTTCTAGCTGAAGAAACAGAAGAATCACTTGATGTTTTTACTGTGGCTCGCAGGTCAAGACTGTAACATGGAGTTGAGTCAAAATCATGTCCAGGATGCATGGAATGAAAAATATTGGAGTATTGGGAATGTACCACATGAATGACTCTACGCTCTAATCTAATTCTAACTTACTTCGCCTCCAGCCATTCAATGGTAAATGATGGGTACGAATTTTTATTAATAGATATAGTTACACATGGAACTTACATAGAAAAATTTCCAGATGTTGACTATGTAATCTTCATAAAAGACTATGTTTACAGAAAAATGACAGTGAAGTCCAAAATTTCACATATTCTTCTTGACATTATCCATGTTTAAAAAAAAAAATGGCTTACAGTCTACTTCTTTTACACTGTTTAATATAGTCCTAATTTTGACATGCAACATATTTTAGAATTACCCATTGATATAATACATTTAATGGGATAATGAGATTTATCATTTTCAAAGATTATGTTTTATTCTTTCCTGAACTTCTTCAAATAAAAACTGTTCTGTGCAATTTTAACTGCATGCATAATTAGCCATTTGCCTTATTCTATATGAAGTTTACTCATGGAAAGTTTTCTGCAAGCAAAATCTGAATTGGTGGAAACTAAGCACATAGAGAGACTTTTTTATCTACATAAATGAAGGAATTAGTCATTATGTTAGTTTCAGTTTCTTCTTTATGGTATTTAAATAACACAGTGTTAAAGAGATTGTTTTGTTACTAAGTCACATCCCATGTCATTGGACCACCTAATCCCTTGCATAGGCTGATGAAGGTATCGGCTAAGACCACTATTCTACCTATGCTTTCTCAATCCTTATTCCTACTGCAGCAGGCACAGAAATATAGTGAATGTATGACAAGAGAAATTAATTACGGAGCATTTATTTCAGTTAGCCTCAAAAAACAAGGTGTAGTTCAGAATTCCTGGGGTTTAGATGCTTCCACTTCTGTAAATTACAGTCCCCTGCACACATTCACATTAAACTGTGATTTTTCTCTAAATTTTTTTCTCTTATGATGGCATTTTTGGCTCTGCATCACTGGGTCTCAGTTGCCTTCCAGCACAAACATACTCACTTCGCAAGTAAAAATATTTTTTTTCCAGTTACTAGGATGGCAAACAGTATAGGGACTGAATATTGAGGCTATTGAAGACATAGTGTGGCTAGCGTGATGAAAAGATTCACTTTATTCCCTTTTTCCAAAGCTTCTTAACTCCTGCTTAAATATCCCTGTGTGGCCACTGATCATCAGGTCTTACAATTCTGAAAAGGCTGTGGTGATAAAACCTGAGTAAAGACTTTCGTTAATGAAGAACATATGACAGGATGGAATATCAGTACAAAAGAAATACAAATAGCCATATAAAGACTAGGAAGTGTTGCCTCTGACAAAAGTCTGCACTGCCCTTTTTAGACATTCAGCAGTCAGTCTTTCAGTCTTTCAGCTTTATTGAATTAGCATGATTACATGTAATCCTTTAGGAATGCAGGAGTCTGTCTTCCTTAGCTTTCATTCTTCTACAAAGAGAGAATCTCATGGAAATACTGGTGGTTCTTACATTCAGTTATTTGTTTTCCATTAAAGACAGCATCTGTTAATGCTTCACCTTTTGACATAATGAGACAAAGTCCAGTCTAAGAGGTAATTTCTCGTCTTGTATCACCAGAATACTTTTGAAAGTTTATGGTTCAAATCTCAGTCTGTGTCTTTTGGCACCACAACTGACCCCTCTGGGCTCTCCTGTGTTCAGTAGTTTGGGAGTTTGGCTCTGTGATTTCAATAAAAATATGAGTTCCAGTCTTCCTAATTGTCATGGTTTAACCGTACCTGGAAAGTAAGAACCATGCAGCCACTCACTCATTCCCTGCCCCCTGATGTGAGACTGGGGAGACAATCAAAAGGGTAAAAGTGAGGAAACTGGTGGGTTGAGATAAAGGCAGTTTAATAGGAAAAGCAAAAGCTGGGCACACAAGCAAAGCAAAACAAGGAATTCATTCACTGCTTCCCATGGGCAGGCAGGTGTTGAACCATCTCCAGGAAAGCAGGGCCCTATCACATGGTAATGATTACTTGGAAAGAAAAATGGCATCACTCCAAACATTCCTCTGTTCCTTTTTCTTCCGTCAGCTTTATATACTGAGTATGATGTCCTATGGTATGGAATATCCCTTTGGTCAGTTTGGGTCATCTGTTGTGGCAGTGTCTCCTGCCAACCTTTTGTGCACTTCCCTCTTTCTCACTGGTAGACCAGTATGAGCAGCTGAAAATTCCTTTACTGCTTAGCAACAGATAAAAATGGCAGTGTGTTATCAACTTTATTCTTATACTAAAGATAAAACACGGAAGTATATCAGCTACTAGCAAGAAAATTAACTCTATCCCAAACAAAATTGGGACACTAATTAAGGAGGCCTTGCCAGTTAGGAATAAAAGGTTGTAGATGAGAAGAAGAGCTTGAGGTAACAGACTTCATCCTATTCACAGTCCACTGTTGAAGAATTGAGCCTAGTTTTTTGAGGCATTCATCAATGGATCAATAACAAATGACAAGGGTATAGGCACTTAAGATGAAATAAAGAATTATCTTTGTCACACATACTGCTTTACCACATTGCTTGCTTGTCTAAATGCAATTGTATCTCCTCAGAATCACATTAAACTTCTAACACAATATATTTATGTAGTTCCTTTTTTAATTCTGTAGAAGTGATTAATCTAAAAAGTTCTTTAAGTGGGGCAAGGCAGGAGCAAGCTACATAGGCACTATCAGAAAGTGTGATACACGTCTTTTTGCTGTTACAAGTAGCCCCAAACCTGATGTTATCCACATGTTAACAAAAGTCAGAAATTCTTCACATTTCACTATTAAATCATCAATTACGTATTTGTGGTTGCTAAAAAAAAGGTGAAGTTCAGATGCACCACCTGGTTTTCAATGAAATGCAGGTGTTAAGCATAGTTTTCACTAGGAAGTTTGACAAAAGCAAAGAAAATTCTAGGAATTTCCCAGTATCCCATAGCCAGCAGAACCTGCACTTCATGGAAGTTCTTGGAGACGTATGAGGAATGTATTTTTCTCCAGGTCCTTTTGTCTTCCACATCATTGTGATCTATTTCTTAACTTTGGTTTAACAACAATATAGTGCATTGGAATCATAGAATCATAGAATCGTTTTGGTTGAAAAGATCTTTAAGATCACCTAGTCCAACCATTAAACTAGCACGGACAAGTCCACTTCTAGACCATGTCCCTAAGACCACATCTACGTATGAACATGTGATACAACTTCATAGAGATACTACAGAAATTGAGTAAAACAGTGTCTTTAATTAGGTAGTTATTTTAGCTTCAGACATTGGGCCCAGACATATTTTGAATATGTAAATTGCAAATAAATTAAACACTGAATTACTGTGTTAATCCTTTCATTTTAATTTTCAAATTGTAACCCATTAATTTCCAAGAACACAGCAAATACAAAGAAGAAATAGCCAAATAGCTTCTATAAGCATTTTTGCTTATGAGGATGCAAAAATAAATGCATATTTAGCTAAGAGGTCCAGAAATCAGAACCTCTCATCCTCATTTCTAGCTATGATGTGTCCTTTTGAATCTAACAAATGACCTGTGTCTCAGTTTTCCTGCCTGCTACCTGTGATCATAAATAATTTTGTCACATAATTTATGAGAGTCATAACAGTGGTAACAAGTGGTCTCCATGACACTCAAAAGTGAGAACAAGGAGGCTGCAGTGGTTGCTGAGGAGACAGCAGGAGCAGACCTTGGTGAAGAGAAACTGATGCAATTTTATACTGGAACGACATTGTTCACCTGAAAATGTAATCCTAGCTAAGCTCTCTGTTTGTACGTTCTCATACAGCTTAAAAACTGCCTACATAGAAATTCTCTGGTGATCTGCACTGACAAGACCCATGCATATGAGTTCATAGAGTATATATATACTCCTGCCTAGTCTCCCAGTGTCCAGTCACTGAACCATAGCACAGAGCCTCCACAGCCCAGCCCCAGGTTCCCCCTCAAGTGAAGCTGGGTAACAATGGGACGTGCAGCAGAGAGAGGAGATGAAAGGCACACCTCACTCCTACAGCCCACAGAGAGCTACTGCAACCAAAAATAACAACTCATAATTTTCTTATCACTCCAGGAGTTCGGAAGCTGCTGTTTTATCTGGCACAGAAGTAAATGCAAAAGCTGAAACAGAAAAAAAAGAAAAGAAAAGAAAAGAAAAGAAAAGAAAAGAAAAGAAAAGAAAAGAAAAGAAAAGAAAAGAAAAGAAAAGAAAAGAAAAGAAAAGAAAAGAAAAGAAAAGAAAAGAAAAGAAAAGAAAAGAAAAGAAAAGAAAAGAAAAGAAAAGAAAAGAAAAGAAAAACGTAAACACAGCTGATGAAAGGTTCTGCTCCATTTACTTGAAATTTTCATTTACTCGAGCAACCTAAGACTCTCCACTGAGTGGGGCAATTCCTGGCTTAACCATGTTACACAAGAGAAGAACTGGGCCTCATGACACTAGATGGAAAAGTTTTTTGGATGTATGTTTCAAAAAGGTACATACTTGAAACAAGCAGCTCCAGATGCTCTTATTGATACCAAGGAAAATTAAACTTTGTGATCATTTGCTTAATTTGGTTCACTCAAGAAAAACATAAAATAGAGTATTAATCCTCCATTCATAATCTTAGCCATCATTATTTGTCATATGCATCCACAAAAACAAGTAAAAAGACCAGAAAAAGAAGCAAAGCAATAGCAAAGACAGAAAATAGGTAAATCCAAAATGTGGTCATAGCAGAACTCTATGGTATCTAAGTTTGTTGGGGAGATTTTTGGTTGGTTGGTTGTTTTTTGGGTTTTGTTTTGGGGGTTTTTGTTGTTTGTGGTTTTGTTGTTTGGTGTGGGGGGTTTTTTTGTTTTGTTTTTATTTGTTTTTATTTGTTTTTTTTGTAATTTGGGCAGATCTTTTCAGTTTGCAACAGTTTGGTTCATGATTTGTTTGCAGAAAACTATCAGCCTTGTAATGTTCTCTTAAGCAACAGGGAAAGTTACAGTTAATAAGGAAATTATTATAAGACACTATAGACCTCTTGCTTTAGTGCAGCTATGAAAGGAAGGGCAGGGCAGGGCAGGGCAGGGTAGGGCAGGACAGGGCAGGGCATGGCAAAGGAGGGAAGGGAAGGGAAGGGAAGGGAAGGGAAGGGAAGGGAAGGGAAGGGAAGGGAAGGGAAGGGAAGGGAAGGGAAGGGAAGGGAAGGGAAGGGAAGGGAAGGGAAGGGAAGGGAAGGGAAGGGAAGGGAAGGGAAGGGAAGGGAAGGGAAGGGAAGGGAAGGGAAGGGAAAAGAGAATGAGTCAAGCCCTTTAGCTTATGTGCAGTTCTAACATATCACTGAAAATCTGTGTATTTTAGAGTTGGAAAACTCAATTCTCCTTTCATTTTTATCTGTATGTGCTGAGCTATCACTTCAAACAGAATTCAGGGCAAAAATCCCTCGCAACCAGAACTCTAAATTTCAAGACTTGATTTTGGTGATCTGCCTTGAAATATTTTCATTCATTCATTGCATTAAGACTAAAGAATTTTACAAAATTACATACTGAACATTAAAGAAGAAAAATGTATCCAAGAAACAAATATCTTGAGTTTCATAGCTATACATCTAGTTTTGTGTAAAAAAAATATGTATTTGAGCTACTAAATAGCTCTTCTGGAAGGATTTCATGTGATATAAAATGAGTAAAATACATATTATCTCATGAGCTAATAATGAGTGAACAGTTCTTGTTAGTTCTTTCTCATACTTATAGGCTGTTAATTTTTTTAACTACGTGGTTTATGTACATGCAAACCAGCAGCAATCAATGTACAAGTCAGTGGAGTAATAAATTCCAATAAACTTCCAATATATCAAGGCTTAATGCCAGCAAAGAGATTCTTTGCTAGTGGGTGTCTGAAAACCAGACTGGAAGGCAAAATACCTTCCAGAAGTCTTCCAGACTGAAAGACAAAATACCAGCATGAAAGTCAAGTTGATACTGGTATGTAACATATTTCCCCATCATCCCCACTCCCACTCCTCCCTCTAGTGTGCTAACATCTCTCCAGAAAGGAATACATCTTTAAAATCCAGCATAAAACTGCATGTAGACAAATACCTGCATTTGACATGAACACACTAGATCACATACCATTGGTACTGTATTAGTCAAGCTTAGAGTTTCAGTATTTAAATATCCCATTCAGACAATCAAGATAAGCATAAACAAGCAGGATAACTCAGGAACATTGTTAAAATAGATTTCACACCAAGTGTTTGAAAGCAGTGTGGGGAAAAAAACAAACTAAATACCTATTAAGAGTTCTGGACAATATTCCCATCTGAATTAAACAAAACCAGTGGAGTTTTTAATTTCAGAAACCTGCCAGAATGTCTCAGTCCATTCCTGAGGCAACACACGCTCCCACATTATTGTTCCCCCTTCTTTCTCTCTCCCCTACCCTAGTGAGATACTGGGGCTTTCTATCACACAGAGCAATCAAAGATGTGTAAGTATCATCTCAGTCCTCTATCTAAAGGAAAGACTGGTGTGAAAGGAAGATTTTGTGTTGTACTGATGGGGGGAAGTGAGGTGGTTTTTGCTGGACTATGGATTAACCAACAGTGTTGGTGCCAGTAGTAGCTGACAGAAGTTATCCTACCAGTGAATGAGGGAGTCAGAGGAGGAGATTCACCCATTTGACTTTATCCTTGTGGGTTACACCTGTGGGACTGGTGACATTTGTACTGGCATATATGGAAAGATACAAAGGCACAGAGCATTAGAAAAATGGATTTGTCAGAGGCTTTTTGCCTGCACTAGAAACCAGGAAAGGTTGCTGGCGCAGCAGCAACTACCAATAGGTAAACTAGAGTGTATATAGCTGTCTTGGAATAACAGCAGCATTTGTCTCCCTTCCCACTCTACTGTTTCAACTCTATTACTTACCCTTCTCCCTCATCCTAAAAACAGGAGCATCTTGGCTGAAACATGCTCATAGAATGTAAGTTTGGATTCCAGTGTTGAGAAACTCTGGGTTGCTCTGCTGGCAAGACAGCTTTCTGTGGGACTGCCTAGAGCCTACAAGCCAAGCAATGCTATCTCTTTTATAGCACTTGCCAAACTCAAAATGAAAGCTAAAGGAATTTTTTTCAAGGTGATTTACTGCAATAATATAAATACCACCACACTGAATCTGGTTGGGTTATGACATTTTAAATTGTAGAAAAGTTCTAAACCCTATAAAGCTATTGTAATAATGGAAACAATGAAGACTGCCATAATCAGCCAATTATCCTTGGAACTGATACTTATTCTTGAACAGTCCCAGTGTTCAGCCATAGTGACCCTGCTTAGTTAGGCCATTCCAGGCAGGGCTCCTGTAAAGTATGTGACTTCTTGATGTCTGATTTGAATCTATTTTTATTTTCTGAGTAGGCTGAGCTAGTGTCTGTTCAGATTAAAATAGCAACCAGAGTAGGTTTTACCTACATTCAGACTTACATTTTTGACAGCTTAATCCCCTGTAGTTCTGAAGAGTTTTTCACTGGTTTACTTTGGAGCACTGAGAACAGGTAATCTATGTGGAATCAGGAAACAATCATCTGAAATGGTAACAGGAAGTATACTTATAAGACAGACTCCTCTGTACTGCAAAAAAATGAATTAAAACCTAATTTTTTTTTTTCATCTTTAAATATAGATCCAAGAGCATAAATTTCCATTGTCTGTTCCTGTAACATTATGTCTCATAGATTATGTAATGATTCTATTTTAGTTTTACATAAAACCACACAATGATATTTTTTTCACTTTATTTTACATACAGCAGGAAATGATTTTAAAGCATTCTTCAAAAAAGTGTTACAGTTGCAAATTTGAACAACAAAATTTTAAAAATGCCAAAATTAATTTTACTCAGTCATCATTAACTTATTCCTGTCGTATATGTATGCAGTATCTTCTGTCTAGTCTCCATTAAGGAGAGCTAGCCCCAAGTCTCCTGAGACAGTTGCAGCAGTACATTTATGAGATGAAGCCAGAAGGGTCAAGAAGCCACTGTGAAGATGGATGCAGTGGAAGGAATCCACTACCTGGTCTTCCAGAAGCCAACACAGGGTGGGCCAGCCTTGCCATCAGAAGGGTAGCTGTGGTTGAGGAAAAAGGTTTGCTGATTCACAGTGTCCCTCTATGGGTCTCAATAGACTTGTACACCTTTGTGTTGCCTATTATAGGTTAAGACCTGCTTCCCTGAAGAAGAGTTGGATAGAAACAGCGTGGACCCTTTTAAAAGGTGAGCACGTCTTATGTTGTCACTGGTTTACTTTTGGATTTACATGGGCTATGAATACAAACCGATTACAAACCGCTCCTTTGTCTGCTACTGGAACACAAACTCTCCCAGACACAGTCCCGAAGTGAGAGTGGAATTAGGAGCTATGGTCCTTTACACAGCACATACTTTTCTCGAATCTATCTGCTTGTTTGAAGAAAAACTATGTTGACATACTGAAGAATTTTAAGTACAAATTCATAAATAAGTATAATTGCTAAAAACAGAGCGATGAGATGTACTAAATTCCAGGATGTTCCAGAATGTTTAAATCTTTCTAGTGTTCAGAGATGAGAGTTTCTCATCCTGTCCCACATATCGATTCAGTGCTCCAGAATTAAACTAATGGTTGCTTTCAGTGGGTACATTGTATCTTCCCCATTTCACCATTATTCCTAGGCTGTAGCTTTTACAATCTTTGCCTGACACCTGCTTCTAACTTAATCATTTAATATCCAGTATTTTTTCCCATGTAACCATATGCATTTTGTTTATTTTTGCAAACTTTTCTCCAAGCAGTTTAAATTGCTTTCAGACTTTCAGTCTATACTTTCAGAGCTGGGATGTTGGTTTTTTATCAACTGAACTAAGAAACACTAAACACTTTTTTTCTTCTTCTGTCCATCTCTCTGCTCCAGGCTAGAAATTGAAGCATAGAGTAGGTCCTTCTACAAAGCCCTACCCGAAGATTTAGAGGCTGATGGGCCATCCAGCTCAGCTCCTTGAACTAGTGTTTAACAAGTTAAGTATTCCTTTCTGGATTATTCATGATTAAAACCACCAGTGAAATAGAGTTTATGAACCATTTGTTCGGTCTTTGCAAAGAACCCTAGCATACAAGCTGACTTGTGAGCTATGTTTATTAGGAGCTACTCTGCATACCCCAGCTGGCAACTGTCCTTCCATCTAAGTGCCGCTTTTCTCCAAGGAGGATGGGATGCTGTCGCTGCTGAGGTACGGTCCTAAAAGCAGGATTTGCTCTCAAAAGAACCTTCACTTGACTAATTCAATTGCACTCTCTGATAGAGTCTAATGTGGGAAATAAACTGTTAGGAGTTCTGTGTACATTTTTCCTGCTGAGTTTGGGGAGACTTTGGAGTTTGAAAGGCTGCTGCACACTTTACCACCATTGCTAACATGCCAGAATTACAGAATCTCTTAAAAAAAAAAAATTAAAAAATAATAATAATAATGTTCCCAGATCCATTTCTTCCATGTCATGAATGACCCTAACTAATATTTTCTTTTTTTTAGAGTAGTTCTTTCCATTCTTTCCTCACCTGTATCTAACAGAGACCACAATGCAGATTTTTCCTAAGGAGCTTCCAGTCTAGCCATTTTTCTATAAAATCTGGCTGTAATTTATTTATTCCTCTCCTAAGGCCTCATTTCCTCCCTTTTCCCACTACTACATTGTGCAAAGGATGATGTAACATGTCTATTCTTAACCTCAGCTATGTCTGTGACACAATTATTTTTTCATACTAGAGGACTTAGCTACGTATCTCAGTTTTTTCCAGACATAAGTCTATTTCTTTTCCTTCTTCTGCCCCTCAGTATTTTCTCAGAAACTAGGAATGTGACCTAAATGCCGTTTACTTTTTTTCTTGTCCTTAGTGAATTGTTGCCACATTAAACTATTTGGTATTATAGATACTACAGTAAGCCTCAAATCTCGCTGAAAAACAATCTCCACAGTGCTTTGTTACGTACAGATAAAGTTCCTTCTCCAACAGGCTTTAACTGCTGAAAAGAATAGAGAAAAGGGCAGGGAAAGAGACAGAATGTGCAGAAGACTGAACATAGCGATAGTGCACAAACGGCTGCATTAGCTCCTTTTTCTTTGTTAACTCCAGATATTTCTTCATTAGAAAGGGAATTAGTTAACAAGAAAAGGGAAAACAAGACAAAGCAAAGGCAAGGCAAGGGAGATTTTTAGCTGAAAAGCATGTGTTGGGGATTTCTGTCCAGGGAATCTGAGGGAATTGTACAGATATTAAATCTCAGAATAGGTACAACAGTCCCTTTCAAGACTAAAAATAGCATCTGAGTTGTAGTTTGCAGTTTCAGACATATGCCTATGCTACTTCCATTCTGATGTAATGGTAATAATATTTTCTCAAAGGAGAGATGATCCACAAGGGGCACAAATATCAACTGAATTTTGCATTAAAAACTTTGCATGCTGCTTTCTAGCAGCAGGACTAATTTTGTCCAGTACTTGGTGGTAACAGAAGTTGTTTAGGAGATGATAATGGCTGCAAAGGGGTTGTGAAATAGGCATAATAGCACCATTTGCTAGGAAATCAAGCATACTGGTCTCACACACTAAAGTTTCTGTACGTATGCTCTGTGCACTGATCTAAGCCTTCACGAAAATTAACAAACCAAAATCAAATGATTTCACAAAAGTGCATAGCAAATTACTATTGAAGTGTCCATGACTCAGTACAAATCAGCATTAGTCCTACTTTTTTTGCTTCTCCAAGGTCCTCTCTAAATGTCTGAACACCCCTGGCATGTGGACCTCTCTGAGCACCTAACTGAAAAGCACAGCTCCCCTCCCTGAGACAAGCAGAACCCTCATTTCTTGGATATAGACATACTGGAGAGAAGTGCAGAAGGCCACGCCTTTACTTCAAAGCATTTGATCGGTCCCACGAAAATCAACAGTGCTTAAAGTTAATCTTAGTTTCAAGTGCTTTGCTGAACCAAGTGTTAAGCAAAGGATTTGTCGGTTCAAATATTTAAGCTGATCTCCACTACCACGATGTCTCAGAAATAAAAAAATGACTTCTCAGCAAAGACAATGTTAGACCACACAAAGTCAAATTTAAAGTGCAGACAAGAGAGTTCAAAAAAGCAAACTACAGAAGAATGTGACCTGGTATACATGTAGTTAAGACAACTTCTGAACTCATACATTAAGATGAATATAATATAATTTTTTCTAAAGCATTTAATTGGAAATTCACTGCTGGGTTATAAAATTAGCATGACTCTTAGAGTGAAATAGTATTTTTGCTAGTTTATATCTTCATGTTTGCTGAAAGAGAACTATATAATCAACAAAATAAAGTCCTCTGCAACTTCAAATACATAAATAAATAAAATTAAACAAATAAACAGATAAAACAAATGACAGATAAATGAGAAAACTGAAGCCATTCCAGCTCTAAATCATACTAATATTTTTACCAAATGCAAGTGTTTATAGAGCAGACTGTTTTTAAAGGGACATATTTGCCAATTTTGTAAATGAAGGAAATCATGTTGGAATGAAATATTGTGCATTTAATCTTTCCAAGAGAAAAATCTTCTAATGTACAGTTGGCCTTTCTCCAGCCATGAAGTATCTATGCTGTCCTCAGGCCAGAAAAGTAATTTTTCCAACAATAAGGACAATATACAAGTAAATATGTTCTTTTATGTGCTTTCAACTTCAGTGTTTCATCATTAGCTAAGAAGAAAATTCAGCATGACTATGATTAATATAGAATTGTGCAACTCAGCCAGTGTAGCAAGACGAGAGTCTGCTGTTGGGAATACTTGGAGAAAAGGTGAGACAAAAGTTGAATCATCAACAACACTCCTATACGGTTTATTCTGTATACAAATACACATACTCCAACATAACATAGCTATGTGCTTGCCACAAGCCAGCCAATCAAAATAAAAACAGAGCATGGGACTAACAAAGGAAGACAGGGGTACATTTTTTAATTTGTGTATGCATCCGAAAACAAAGTTCCTCAAGATTAAACTACCTGTTCTGTTGGGATTTCCATGCCTGGACATGGCTTTCTGGAGGATTTTCTCCACAACTTCTTACAGGGGCTGAGGTGAAGCTGACTGGTCTGTAGTTCCTGACTTTTCCTTCTTTGAGGATGATTCACCCCTTTTGGAAGATGGGTAAAATGTTTACTTTGCCATTGTTCAGCGGGAATGGAGATCAGCCCTGCAAAGGCCTCAACCCATTCACCATGTTGCACTCCACCTGATCCTAAAGACTTATATACATTTAGTTTATTCAAGTTGTGCTGACGTTATCCTCCTTTGTCACAGGTAGTGTCTCTCTCCCCCCAGATCCCCAGATTTGCTTCCAGGCACAGAGACCTGGGATGCCAATGATCAGCTATAGTGTCTATCATTCATTCGTGTAGCTGTTATACCTTTCCGGTTCTCAGTGGCAGAGCAACATTTATCAGTGTATGTAAACAATGTGTATTCCTTTCTGAAGGTCGTTCATCTTAGATTCCCTCTTCCTTTCATCCACTATGTTGTCTCTCTCTTCTAATGTGTGTTTAGACAATGAGAATTTTCCTGATTATACTGTCAAAAGAGTTAGTCTGTGTTAGACGTGATATAGGAATAACACCTTCAATGTCAGTAACTGAAAAGCTATTCAAAATGTAATAAATATCCAGTATTGGGGATTTCTCATGTTTCATTGCTAGACACTCACTTATTTCAAATATTATATTCTGTCACATTTAAATTAATATCACAGGTGTTAAAGCATGTTTTCATGCTCTAAATAGTAGTTTGTCTATTCATTATGAATGAGTTATTTTTTAGTTCTTTTGAGAATAAAAATGTGTAGTTTGATAAGGTAAACAAAGGGAAAAAACAAAACAAAACAACTTGTTTAGTTACCCGATAGAGAAATTAAATAAAATGTTTTATTTTTGAAAGTCATAATAATTTTCTGCCACTTATTAAGAAGCTGAAAACTACCTGTAACTAAGGAGAAAAATTATTCACAAAGAGGTTCTAGATGTCATAGAAAACAAACTGAGCGTAACTCTCTTTTCAAACCTCTTTTGCATCATCTATGGATTGCCACAGAGTGCATATGTGGATATTCTATTGCAAACACCTGCACAATCTGTCTCAAAATAAAACTAGACAAAAGACGCCCCGTGCAGCAATAACACTAGTCTACTTTTTACAGTGCTCCATACATTTCCTCTTTGTAGCCAGCTTACTGTTTGCAAGATGAAATCAAACCATCAATGCACTTTCATTTGCAATTGTGATTATGTCAGACTGTCCATTCTGAAAAAGTGAAGATGACATACTAAGATCATCATGTGTGAGTCTCAATATATTATTATACCACATGACATATTTCTGATAAGTGATTTTCTTTGATTGTTTCTCCCCAAATCATGCAAGGTGGGAGAGGAAAAAAAAAAAAAAAAAACACCTTGCATTTTTGTTAAGGATATAATCAATGGTTAGATGCTTGAAAGCAGACTTAGTTCATGATCTTCATGTGTACACACTTAGGGTGAACTCATGGCTGTAAAGAGCCAAATTATTACCGTAAGTTTCTTCACATTTTTTCATGCAATGACAAGCACTTTTCATGCCTAAAATAAGTTTCATGAGTCAAGGGTGATAAACATCAGGTTTTTATGCTTACATGTCCATTGAACCTGCCAAGTTGCAGACATCCATTATATAGGAAAATGTTCTAGAATGAACAAATAGATTTATGCAATTTTTACCTTTACAGTAATTTTGTTGGTTTAGAGTGCCTTTACTTACTTGGATAGGAAAAGTGAGTTTCTACAATCTTCTCAGTTTAGAAGCTCTCTACAGTAAGCTTTTTGGATCATCTATTCAACATCTATGAGAGCCATCATGCGAATTTGAAAATGACCTGAGCTACCTCCTGGATAAGAAACTGGGTAGGAAACTGATGGTATAGCCTTCTGACATTCTCAGAAATCTCAGAAATCCCTCCTGTTTCTTAAGTAATAAAAAAAAAAAAAAAAAGTAGTATCTGCTACAAATGAAAACTTGTTTTCTGGTTTTATGTGAGCGGAAAGAGAAATGCATGAGCTGGGTAGTGTCGTATAATTTACCATAAATAGATCATTGTGCAAATCAGATTGTTCTTTTCTCTGCAGCAAAGATGGGCCTGAGAGGTTTTACAGCTACCTAAATAGAGCAGAATAATAGCATTGTCATTATAGGATGTACACTAAATGTACATGAAACTTGTGCCCTCATAATAATCTACGCACAGAAGGAAGATATCCTTTTTTAACATCTGTATGACAACGTTGGAAGTCTAAACTGTTGCCATGATGAGTGGCATGGAGATGTCCATGTGTGAGAAGGACTACAGAGCAAGAAGTGCTGCAAAATGACAAGATCAATCTTACTGCAGAAGTATTACAGGTAATCCTGTAATCTGCCTTTAGAAAAATAGAATGACTGGAAGAGGAATGAGAGAGATGAAATAACAGTTCACATCAAAGATGCTGCAGCCACTGAGGTCTCCAAATACCGCACTATGAAAGTTTATGAACAGAAGTTTCAGTTAATGAAACTAAAGAAGGTACCTTTCTCTTACAGTCTTATTCTTTCATGCATGGTGCAAGCTGCTCCTTAAATCACAGCTGAGATGCAATAGGAAGAAAACCAGTGTTGCCAAGAGTGACTTCAACTCAAGGAGTCTTTGCTGGACATGTTGAGTAGCCAAGAGCAAACAGCATGAGGTAAGTCAGTATCTGGGTGTTATTCCTACTGGCAGAGGTGCAGCAATGCTTTACATAAAAAAAGATGCCAGTGATCTTAATCTAGTTAGATTTCAGTTACAAGAACAGAACACAGCACTAACCTATTATCTGCATACCTGAATCCTGAAGTGGTCATCTTTTACAAAATTTGAAGCAACTTATGATAACTGATAAAGAACATGTGTTTAATGTGGAGTGTTTTAATAAAAACCAGGAATTGTTCATGAGTGTCCTGTGGGGTATCCCATAAACCACAATTCTAAGGACACAATTCTGGTCCAACAGAGTTAAAAGGAGATGTTGAAGGCCTGCTGGAACAGAAGGAAAGCTAATAAGCTAATATTGGGAGTACTGGATTACAGGTACATGCCCATCTAGATGGTTCTGGAAAAAAAGAAATACATTTTAAAAAATTATAATGCAGAAATAGACATTTATGCACTGTACATGGAAAGAAACATGAAGTTGTATGCATCCCAGATGCTGTTACTGCTGTAATAACAAGTTTACCATGTGTAGCAAAGAACAATGTAAGGGAGCATCTGTTGAAATTAAACATTTACAAATCAACAGGCCCAGATAACTGACACCAAAGAGCCCTAAGAAAACAAGCTGGGAGCTTTCAGAACAGCTCATGTGATATTTAAGAAGTCCTGGGAAACTGAAGAAATTCCAAGTGATTGGATAACTGCAAATGTAGTTCCAGTATTTAAACAGGATTAGATGAATAATCCTGTGAATTACAAATCAGTTAGCCTAATTTACAGGAAGGCTAAAATATAGAAATCTAAATGGATTCCTAGATACATGCAAATACACATAAAACCAGGAATTTAAATAAATCAACTTTGTTCACCCCACTGAGGCACTTCTGTGGGTACGTGCCCCACATGCACCCCAAAGAGGGGTTCCCCCACACCACCCCTGTCCTGCGGGTCACTGTTGTGTGCAGGTTGTTCCTGTGCCCCACAGAGCTCTGCTGGGCCTGACCTAGGCTGGGCCAGGGATGCTGTGAGGCAAAGCTTGTCTGTGTCCACCAGGGTCATCACTACTCCTTTTGCTCCAAGACCTCTCCCGATGTCCCATTACAGCCTTTAATGCTTCTGTGACATTGCTTCTCAAGTTGATGTCTTCTTTGTTTCCAAAGTCTCTGTAATTCACTGTAGAGTCTTTAATTGGCTTATTTTCGTCTTGCTCTTCAACATAATCAGTTTGGGGCAGCTCCCCTTCAGTTTTCGGCATGCCATCACATATGCTGTTACCTTCTACTACCAGGCATTGTTATCATGTCATTTTTTCCTGTTTTTTTTTTTTTAATTATTATTTTTTCAGAGATTTCAAAAGTGTCATAAAAACGGTGTAGAATGATAAAAGATCTTTTGCCAAGTATTTTGAGGCAGATATGGATTATAACACTGAAAGAGTTGTCCAAGGGTCATAGTAGATGGACATTTAGTTGGAATGTTTAAGAAAAAATAAGTGCAATGTTTTAAAAAACACGGCCTGTTTTCTAACTCACCATCAGAAGGTGGTGAAGGCAGAGCTGAAATGGCTGGCTGGGACAACCCTTTCTAGCACTACAATGTAACATTCCTGTCTTTACAGCCCAATAATACTTATTAATAAATTCTTAGGTTCAGCCAGTTAGTAGTAATTGCATAAGGTGACTTATAAATGAGGAGAATTTGAATTCAATAGTTTTCTTTTTCTGCAGCACCAGACATCAATCACAAAGTGCTAACCTTAGAGCTGAACACTGCAGCACCTTGAGAAAGATGCATCACTGCACAGATGTGCATCCAGCAGCCTCCCAGTTCCCTGACTGCTGCAAAAATTTATACCGGTCACTAGTTCTCTGTTTCTGGAAGAAGATATTTTCCCTTAGCAAGATTTTCCCTCTTTCTGTAACCTGACATACCATTCAGTGATCATCTGGAGTCTCCTATCGACTCACTGACACCATTTATATATTAATCTCAAGTATTTTGCCACTGTCAGTGGAATATTGGTCTCTTCTTGTTTTTTGTTTGTTTGTTTTATTGTGGTTTTGTTTTGATTTTTTTTTTTTTTTTTAATAATGTCTACCAAAGCTTCACCAAAGAAATGGTGCATTTGGGTGAAATTGCTTGGTCTGTTATATAAAGATTAAATTTAGGGAACTTTGGAGTTCCTCTTGTTACTATATTTTCAGAAAATTTCTATAGAAATGTTAATAAATTTTAAAATCAGAAGATAATTAAAAAGCTTGATGAGAAAAAAGGGAATGATTCTGATATCACAAAATAAAAAAAAAAAAAAAAAATAGGAAGCCTGGAATTCAAATGAGAAAAAGAAACTGGTTTCACTTAAATGAGTACAGATGGTCAGAGTGAGCACTGCTTTGTAAGAAAAACTTTGCCAGAAAAAATAGTGATAAAATACTGTTTACATTATGATAGTGGGGGTTTTTTTATTAATTCTTTGAGAGTATATCCTCATTTGAGATATAACCAACATTAAAAATGAGAGGCTTTGGATCAGTCTCAAAATCATTGGACAAAAATGGCAATATTAATTTTTTACTTTCTAATATTATTCTGTATTCGAGTAACAAGGGTTGAACAGGGAAATGCCAAGAAGAATCCAGAGACCTCATCAGCCATATGATTATAGTGATTTGTGACATGGAGAGGAATTGTGGTAAACAGCAGGCAAGGAAGAACAGGATGTGCTAACTAAACAGCAGGACAAACAATATATTTGAAACTAGAAAAAGAGCAAAAGAAGAAAGCAGAAAGAAGAATTCAGTTTTTATGAGTCAATAAACAATGCTGGAGTGGATTTGTACAAAATTCTGAATTTTAGTCTTACATTTTTAGCTGAGTTTAGATATTTTGTACTTTAAAATATTTCTTTTCTATTTTCCTCTATGGAAAAAAAACAGCAACGCTGTATTAGTTAACACTATCAATGCTATTATATGCTTACTCTATGGGAGCCTAATGACTTGAGAACATTAAATCTTAGCAAATAGAGCTTCGGAGAAATAGTTGGAATATTTCACGTCAGAAGTATCATATATTGAATTCTTCCTGTTAAATCCTAAAAGTATAGATAAGCAACTGAGGGAGCATTTCTTCCTATTCACTTACATTTCACTGTAAATCACTGAGGTTTTTCCTTGTTCTAAATTCATGTTTAAAAGCCACCTTAATATCTTTTTCTCAATCAGTCATCAGTATGTCATCATGTTCCTTATTAATTACCTTATAAATTCACCCTTAATTTATACTATTTGATATTACATCTCTTTTTCTCATTTTTCATGTATTCATTCTTCATATTCCCCTTGTCTCTTTTCAGAAGGATGGCTTTTCACCCAAGTAAATTTTTGCAGTTCTGGTTTGGGATATTTGGCAGAATAAAATGGAAAATATTTCAGTTTTCAAAGCTTTTCCCTGTTTTAAGTTTAAGAACTCGCTTGTGCTATACCCTGTGTTATTATCAATGAGAAGCCCATACAGACTTCTCCTCCCTGAAAAAAAGTTACTATTTAGTGCTATTGACAGCTTTTTAGATCCTTTCCGTTCATTGTGTACAACGGGAAACCTAAGGCTGCCCCTACCCTGGTGTGGAGTCCCAACACTGACTGGAGTCTATTAGCTGACATTTACACTGGTGAAGCTAAGGGATGTTGGTGGTAGGCTGCCCGCATCCATCCTGCTCTTATGACTTTATAACTATTCCAAATGGCTTTCCCCCTCTGTAATGCACTTTGCTTCAATTTAGTTGGCTACACAACTACAATTCAAATTCAACCAATTTCAGCAGTAACTCTGAGCTCCTGTTCTACATGATCTGAACAGACTTTCTATGTGTGGCTTATGTGGAAGGCATGATGAGGCCTGGACCTTGTGTCACCACTCAGGTCACTTGTATCCAATGGAACCAGGCAGTCAAGCTATTTTTAACCAATATACTGAAAAAAAGCAGGGTTGTCCAAGCAACAACATTTCACCTTCCCACCCAGGTATTGGTGGCAATTTTGTGTCAGAGAGAGAAGTATTCCAGGCAGGATTACATCATCCTGTAGAAATGAGATAACCAGGAATGGGTCCAAAACATCTGGCTATCCTCAACAGTATCCCCAAGGTCGTAAAAGAGTTCAGTAACTGTAGCAGGGCAATAGGCAGGATGTGCATTGTCCAACACACAACACATACGACTACTTGAATCACAAGGATACTCAGTTATGCTCCAAGTCTCTGTTAATCATCACAAAAGTATCTTACATCATGAGGGGTTAGACTGGCTGAGTACCTTGCACCTGTTTCTGGAAACAAGGTGGCTTCAATACCACAAATAAAACTTTATTTCATTATGAACAACTTCATCTACATGTACACTTCACTTTTAAGTGCTTAGTTAAAATATTCCTGGCAAATACCTACTTAATCAATCCTTAAAAGCCTCTAGCAATGTAGACAAGTATTACACAACCTTTTTAGGCAATTTGTCTTGGTATTTCACTATCCTTAGAAAGTTTTTCCTAACGTCTAGCCTAAGTCTCTTTTGCTGTAGTTTAAGCCAATTATTTATTATACTATCCACTACTGATATATTCCCTTCCATTGTGCAGTAGTTTTTTAAATATTTGAAGTCTGTTACCATGTCTTACATCAGTTTTCCTTTCTCTAGACCAAACAACTACAATGTTTACATCTTTCCTCATTTATTTTCTAGCCTCCAATGCTCGCTGTTCTTTACTTTCCAACTGATTTATACCTGTCTTAAAGTATAGTCCCCTAACTGGAGACAGCACTCCAGCTAAAGTGCTGCTATGCTAAGCTGAGCGAAAGAATTCCTTCATATATCTTATGAAAGACATGACCCTCTATATAGTCTGGTATTTGGCTTGCCTTCCTTGATACACGCTGTGCTGTTGTTGAGTCATGTCCAGCTATGATCCACTACAACCTTGGGAGCCTTCTCTGTAGAACCACTAGTCAGTCAGTTGTTTCACATCCTGCTTCTATGTAGCTGACAATTCCTGGCTAAATATAGAGCTTTTTGCTTATCCTTACTGAATCACATACTATTTTTTTCATATCTTCTCTCCAATTTGTCAAGGTCCTGGCTAAATTCTAACCTTGTCCTCTACTGTGCTGTTCCAGCTTGGTGTTGTCTGCAAATGTAATAAAGATGTTATTTCTTCCATCATTTATGTCATTAATGAAACCTTGATTAGTGCCAGAAATGTTGTATAGTCCTGGACACAGGACAAAACTTCTTTAAGTGGATTGACAATCAGCTTGTTTTACCTTCTGTCTAGGATAAATCACTTGGATATATAAGGTAAATATTCCCTGTATTGAGTGTGCTATTAGAAGTAAACAGTACAAAGCCTGCTAAGTAGAATTTTATTTTACACTTGCTTAGCACTTGTACTATATCTCAGCACTGAGGCCTCTGAACTAAAACTTTTTACCTTTTTTAGAACCATTATCAATATTTGCATACCACATCAGCCAGATAGCTACTCCATTCTTGAGATCTGAATGTCTGTATGGCTGGCTTGGACATATAGACTAGACACACAAATTTGTCTGCCTATATTTCAAGGAAATATTTTTTTGCTTCTTTTTCTGCTGAGGCATGCCTCAACATGCCTAAACCTTCACATAAACAGTTACGCACTTTTACGTATTAGCTTTTCTCCAGTTATGCTACTTTTGTTCTACAAGTTCACAGGTTTCTTCAAATGGTTGCTTGACAGATCAAACTACCTTTCTAAAATCATCAAGGCAGATTAAGTTGTTTTGCATTTGGTCTGCTCTTCTTATCTAGATCAAAATGTCATTTTTTCAGACATTACAATTCTCTCTATCATCAAAAAAACATATTTTCTGTTTTCTAATCAAAGAATCCAGGGCCAAATGAAATTCCAGTAGGGCTTTGGGAATCAGTGACTAATAATTTTCTAAGAACAGCTCTCAGAAAACCAAAGTAAAAATATTTGGTGGTGACCATCTCACCAGATATACATTCTCCTTTGCCTATTGCAAAGAGTTCCATTCTTCATATTTTTTTAGTAACTTGAAGTATGTACGCATGTATGTATAAATACAGAGACAAAAAGTCCTGTCTTTCATTTAAATAATGCCCCAAAATTTTATTGACATTGTGATTCTTGTATGTTTTCCTCTGACTTCTAGATAAGTGTATGCTTTCATTCCTGGAATTAGTTGAAATTTCATTACATTGGTATTATTTTTCATTTACGTACTGCACAGCATCATCAAACCATCCAAGTCATCCTGGTTCCTCACCATTTCTTCTCCCAGACTGTCAATTAATCGGAATCTGACCTAAATATTAGGAACCTTTTCTCCTGGTACTGTTATAAATTTGTTATTTTTTGTTTGCTATTCCCAACCCATATAGCTGATAGTAGCAGAGACAATTGCACTACTGTGAGCTGCTGGCACTCATGTGAGCATTTATGTAGCTCTGAAAAAAACACGCAGCTGCAAAAAGTACATTTCAAACCACAAGAGCATTATCCCAAAGCGTAATCAACAGCTCAGACTACATCAAGAGCCTGCTTCATGATGAAACAGGATGTCAACGTTTTCAACTGCAGGTTTATGGCCCGGAAAACCAATTGCCCAAGATTTTAATCCCATTGAAAGAAGGGCTTTACCATGATCTGATAAGCAAATAAGATAGTTGACTTGCTGTTCAGAATCTGGCTGTGGACCAAACCATGATAAGAAGGTGGAAGAGACATGATACTCAGCAGTACATGAAAGTGTACCAGAGCTTTTTAAAACAGATGGGTTTGGTGCTGAAAGATTCAGAAAAGAGAGGAAGTTTTAAAGCAAATAATGACTCCTTCCACTTTTCACAGCTTAACATGACAAGGAATCTGTAAAGAGATGAACCACACAGGAGTGCAAAGAACTCTGGAGCTGGCTACAGATTTATTTGATTGGCCTCAAGCAGCATGAACTGTAGAGAGGAAATGTCAGAAAAATGAGAATTGTTTCAGAAGAAAGGCTAAAAGTGAGATGGCTGCCAAGTCATTTCCGCAAGAGAGGGTAAAAGTGGAATTGCTGGAGGGGGTTCATGCAGGTGTGATAATCCCACAGGTGATAGCTAGCATTCAAAAAGGAAAAATCTTTTCTTGATTCAATTTCACAACCTTAGATAGAGGATTTTGAGACTCAAACAACAGGCCTCAAAACTGAAGCGGGGGAGGGGGGAAGCATTGAAAAACATTAATAGGAAAACATTCTGAAATTATACCTGTGTGAAACTTCCTGTAAATTCACTGGTTCCTACCACAAAGTCCAAGACAGCCATTACAGGCATTACATGATGGATATCAGGAAAGAGGGACTGCTTAAGGTAAACCATTTGGGGAACTCTGAGATCTATTCAGACTAGCTCCTGCACCTACCATAAAGTGGAGTACACAGCTGGAATTTAAAGTCAAGAGAGTATTAACTGCCAATCATGGCTGCCAGACCCTACATTTCAGACTGAAAAATTCTCCAGCAGCTGAAATACAGGAACCAGGATTTTTTAGTTTTAATCCCCTGCAGGAAAGGACATTTAAAGGCCTTATATTGCCTTCATTTCCAGAAAAAAATGGCCAGTTCATCAAACTATTCTGTAGCATAGTCTATGAAGTAGTTGGAGCTAGACAAGACTCTCCATGTCCTTTGCAAAAACTGTCTCTCTGCAGAAAGAAATACAGAGTGTATGCAAGAAGCAGAGATACAAAATGGAAACAGAAGAGTACCCAAGGATAAGACCACTCTCTGGGAATTCCTGAGTTTTTATGACATGAATTTTGCACCAAAGTCAGTAAAATAAAAGTCACAAAGGACACAGATTAAGAGGGAAACCAGAAGAGCATCACAATGTGAAGTCATACAGTGCTCAGGGTACATATTAAGCTCCTATGTCTTAATATACAGCAGGAGCATTATTTAATGCAAATATTGGCACAGCCAATTATGTGAAATGCATGTTGTGTTTCTGTTCCTTGTTTATAATACTATGAATGATTTAAATTAATGCTGGCAACATGAGGACAATTTATTCAGGTTTCTGTGGAGTTTCATGTTGCCTGTCAAGTCATTTTCTTTTGTTTTAATTTACCTTGAAATACATTCCTTAAATCCTGTCTACAAAACAATAAGACACATTGATTTTTTTCTAAGATTATTACAACCCAAATGTCAATAATGAAACCCTTAAACAAGGTATTTTTCCTCATGAATTCCTGTATGATGGATTTTGCTTGACTTTTGTCAGTATTTTTTCTGGCCTGAAACAAACTATCAGTGCCTATATTCGTCTTTCTAAGTCTTGTTAATTTCAGTAAGAGATCGATAAGGAAAGGATTCAGCAAGGTTGAATTTGTATAGTTCACATGTTAGGTTTAGTATTCAAAAATATTTGACCTATTCCACATCAAATTCACTACACAGGTGCTAGTAAAACCAAACAAACAAACAAACACACTCAGAAAATCAGCATGGTATATTTCATTAATATCTTTCCACCCACTACATTTATCTGAGTTCAAGGTTACCCAAGTTCTCTATGAAATTTCACTATCAAAGTTCAATTTTCTTTCATATATGTAATGGAACCCATAAACAATGGGTCTTAGGTTTTTCCACATCACTAATAAGAAAATTAACAGAAAACAATCCCTGAACTAGCTGCTGAGGAACTCCACTATGTTTTCTATCCTGCCTAATTTTTCCCCAGGCAATACATCTCCTTGGGAGTTCTCCTGAAGAAACTACTTCTCCAGCCCTGGTCCAGTGCCCATATTCTTCTTTGTGGAACTCTATTATGTATGTTAATGAAGTCCAGATAGGTTAGATTAGTAGCTGGGGTGAGGTGTCTGTCTTGAATGTTTGTTATCTTGTCAAAGCAGGTTTTGGATCAGTTTCACAAAAATCTATGTGGCTTTTGAACCCATTTTCCTGTGGTCCTCATTCTTTCTTTCAAAATATGTTCTAGAACCTAAAATACAGTTTCTCCTTCTTAAATATAGACATTTTTATTAATTAATTTCCCAATAGTGTGTTAAACAACCTGCTAGGCACAGATACAGATATTTCTTTTCTCTGACAAGATCTTGAGAAACTAGTAATAGCAATCATACTTCTCATGGGCAAATTCTTACTGTAAAGACAAAAATTGTAGGGATTTATTGTACCACAGTGAAAGATAGTTTTATTTAAGTCCAGTAGAAAGTAATAGGAACCATTATACTTGAGGAACCTTATACTTGAGGATGATTTCATTAGGTTTGAAACAATAAATCTGAGATCATGTGAGAAAAACTCTCAACCAAATCTCATAAGACATGTAATTAAATCACAGGAATTGGCAACAATCTTGATCCATCTCATAAACTCTAGATAAATATGAACAGATGTAGACAATGTAATTAAATTGATTGGAAAGTTTATTTCCCAAGAAATCATTCTGAGAATCAGAATTAGACACAGACCTCTTGAAATCTAATTGATTTTTGAACAAACTCAAAAATACTTTAAAGCTTTTTTCCCTGGGAGGTTTTTCTAATTATGCTTTCCTGTTCTGAAATACTTTTCACTCCTGTATGACTAAATGAAATATTCACTTCATCAATGATAAAGGGTAATATGTTTTCTGAAGAATAAACAGAGAAGCTGACTAAAAACTGAGTCCTATCTAATACACCAGTGGAGATTTCCCTAAAAATAAGGGAAATAAAGTTGTGCTTTAATCACTTTCAGTTGCAACAATTTAAAATGCAACTCAGAGCAATAAGTGGTTAAAAGTCCAAAACTTTTTAAGAAAGAGAAGTTTAAAGGTATAATAAAGAATTAAAACAAAAGTGAACCAGAGCAAACCAGGAACAGACTGTTGAGGTCACTGGAGACATTTTCTGAAGTGTATTGTGCTATTGAGATTATCTTCACTGGGATCTGTAGGCCATCCATTTTTAGGAATAGACAATAATCCGAAGACAAACTATTGTAGTATAACATAATTTCAAAAGTTGGGGACATTCTTTTACTTCACTCTCCCAACAGTTCAGTCATCTTAAATAAAATTTTATTAAATAAAAAATGCTGATAGCATTATTCATATGCTCACCTCTTTCATACAGTTTTGATGCCTTTTTTTCCTAACATGAACTTGATAAAAAATGAAGAGCTACACAATTAGAAACAACCATCATCTTGAATTTCATGAAAATATGAATTAGAAAATACATAGCTGACTATCAGCTTCCCATATCAGCTAAAAGGCTCACTTTGGGCCAATAAAGAAAATAAAAGGAGGGTGAAAAAAATTATAGAGATTTTATTTCCTTCAGTGTTTCTTTGACAGAACAGACCAACTTGAATTCTGTCCTCAGTTAGGCTGAAATTTGTTAGACAAATAAGCAACATAAAAAGAAACTGCCTGTCCGCTGGGACACCTCTGAAGCCTAAACCAAAGATTCATGGTAACTACATGAAATCACTCCAAGAATTAGCCAAGGTTCAGAGCATCATTCAGGGCTGTTCAACTAAAAAAATTTGAGAAAGACTATCTCTTCAGGAAAGCTGGAAGAAGACCTAGAGTGCATTTAAGTGCTCCAAGTATAATACTTTTGCTTAAATTCAAAGTACGTATCAATTGAAAGTCCATCTTTTGGATGATCTTTTAATCATCTTTTAATCAATCTAGTGCACTTATGTACTTGAGATACCCTGCACACCTACAGTTTCTAGCCTTACCTAGTTGAGTTATCCTATTTTATCATCTTCTGCAATTATTTTAACTGCCTCTACCACATAAATCTGCAACACAGAAAGTCGTTACCACAACTGTGTCTCTTGTGCATCCTTATATGTGAGGTGTGTTTACAGCATATTTCTGTGAGATCAGCTGAAAAATCCTTAACAAGTTTCCACCTTTCAGGTGGCACGGAGAGCTGATCTTCTTTTAAGACTTACTTTTTATCTATGTGATCTATTTTGCCTGAACTACTAATCAACAGCTTGCACTGGAAAAACACTCAACTTTCCACACCTCTTGTTGATGCTGGAATCATGGGCAATCAAAACCACAGTGGCAGTGGGTGCTTGACTTAATACTGTAATGACTCGGGAACTTTGCTGGAAGGGCAGAGAGGTGTGGTTCCAGGCATTGTTCTCTTCAGTATTTGTGGTTTTTATCCGGTGATGATCTGAAGTAAAATGCACAAACAGTTCTGGGCACATGGCCCAGGAACCATTTTCCAAAGGCAAAGTGAGTTCTCTAACTGCTATGTTGGAAAACCAGTCTGTTCTCCTTCTGCATTCCTGTCTGTACCATAGTCCAGCATCACCCAGCATGAGGATTGTTTGCTATGCAAAATGGTAGGTAACTGGTACATTTCCTGGCCTGCAATCCAGGTCTCCCACTTCCTGCAGAAGTACTGTAATTGTCAGACCTGTGTCTAAAATCTCTTAATTAGATACTGGGATCTTGTCACCTAAATCTTTTAAGTGGTTTCACGCTCTGAAGTGTAGTTTTGCTAAGAAGTCAAGGTTCATACAAAAGGTGAGTTTCAGGTACACCTTGATTGGGACTTGGGGGGTTGGCTGTCCTGACATACTAAAACACAACCAAAATTAAGAGAGAAATTTCCAGATGTGTAGGAATTAGGCTGCTCATTCATGACAGTCATCAGAAAAAAAATTAGCACACCTAGGGACACTTGTTTCAGGAATTTCTGTATATCAGTGTAACCACCAGACTTCATGTCTTAACACACGTTACTTTCACAAGCTTTTAATCAAAAAAGTTTGTTTGGAGATATAACAATAAAACCATACTTCACAAAGACGCATAACCACTGGAGAAATTAAAATTAATGAAATTGATGTTTATTCACTTGGAATCAATGTCATTTTAGTTTATGTGGCAACCAGGTACAATGGTAATACCTTTGAATACAAAAGGAGTTACAGAGCTAGGTTTTACCATGCTGCAAATGCAAACTCGTGTGTCACAATGAATAAAGGAACTTCACAGGTTCATCTCTCTTATGAACTCTGTCATTTGTTACTGTACATATGTTATGACAAAAACTGATTAAATAGATATGTAAGTTGATATTGTCAGCCAGACTTCTTTTAACCAGACTTCTAATCCATCTATCCATCTCTCCTGCACTCCATATTTTCCACTCACACATAGCAAGTCTCTGACCCTAGGAGAATCCATTTGTGCCTGTGGTTTTGTGGTTGCCACACCTAAGGCAAAGAAACATAAAAAAATCCTGAATCCCTACCAACAATTTTCTTTTGAGAATGCCTGGAAATGGTAATTAAGAGTAGGTCAGAAATGAACCTTTCATTGTAACAAGTCTGAATTTCACTGTTTCAAATAAAAAAACATGCTGGAGACCACAATCACATCCTTCCAGTAACACTAAAAGAAGGAACAATTAAGTGCTCCTTGTTGAGCAAAAAAAAAAGGATGTAATGAAAGCCACGGCCCAAACTAAACTGAAGGAAAACACAGGGGCCAGGAATTGATTAGTGAAGCTATTTGTATTCATTTGTCAGAAGAAGCTGATAAGTAGCCAGTGGTCAGGAAGAAACAGAGGAGACTTCAAAAAAATCAGTGAGAGTACAAACTTGAAAGAAAATAAGACGAAGTGGGAAAAGGAGTTTGTTGGGTAGAGCACTAGATAGAAAATTAGGCTGAGAAAGCAAAGCAAAGGAATTTCCCTGAGTGTCTTATAATTACTGTGTTCTGGAAAAATAGAGTTTTGTATATGAGATTTTGTAAAATATTGTATGAAAGAAGTAAATAATTCTAAAATAAATTTATCTTAATAAAATCAATAAACAAAGCCCCAGATACTGGCTAGTTTTGTGGGCCAAGTAAATGACAGTGTAATGTGGGTTTACATTGTATGTGCTCTCCGTATTCCACAACCCAACGTGATTGTCCAATCTCAAAGTAAATTTTGACAAGTGTCCTTCTGTCACTTTTCCACTACTGAAGAAAGACATGTAGCCACAGTACTCTTCTTATCTCCCCTGCTTCAGCTCCCAAGAAAAAGGCATGAAACAGAGATTTGAACTGTGTAGTTGCATCAGCCTGAAGTGAAAGATGAAAAAATGCCACTTGGACAAAGGAGATAGTTACAGAAAGGGTTTCTCTGCATATCTGTTGTTAAGAGAGGAAGGAGTGAACTGGAACTTTTCCACGTGATGCTTTCACTTCAAGAGACTGAGATGAAGAACAGTTCATTTTTCTGCTCTCGAATAATATGAACAGTTAAAGCCCTCCTCCTGCTCCCATGATATTCAGGAAGCTCCCATAGAATTCAGTTGTTGAAGATCAAGTTGTCAGTGCCTGACAAGACCCAGAATTTGGAAAATCGCCATTTATCAAGATACAAATGCCACTGATCATGATTAATTGCATCTAGGGGACCAGTCCAGTATCTGAAATTTGTCCTTATTGTACCTAACATTTTATCCTGCCTGTGAAAAATCTTTAACCCCTCCTAGGCAAGCGTTGTCTACACATAGGTGAAGGCACATTGCAGCCATCTCTATATATATGGTTGGTGCTTTTCCCATAACAAAACATTGAAGAATCCCAGCCAAATCAAGTTTCAGAATTCACTAACAATAATTGCTTTCGCCTTCACTGAGCATCCAGTTTACAGTAATGTCATGCAGACCATATTTCACTAAATTTTGCTTGAAATGTGATTCTTACATGAGGCTGTTGAAAAGTTTGTTAAAGGCCACCCTATTGCTCCCACCTTCTTCCCTAGAGGCTATACAAATGAACCAATCAAAGGATCATTTACTTGGGTGTGACTTGCTAACAATAGAACTATGCTAGCTGTTTCTTGCAATATTGTTGTATTGTAAAGTCAGCTCAGTGTTCACAAATCAACTGTACCAACAACCTTCTGAGAAACAAATATTAGGAAATCAACCAGATTCTTCTTGTCCTATTTCTAAAGTTCTCTATTTGCCCTCCTCGGTCCTCAGGATCTACGCCATCATTCCCTAATTCTTAAGAGGTTGTCTTAGATAGTTCTTTGAATGTTGTTGGGTCTTTAGTTTATCTCATAATACCTATAAAATTTCTTGTCTAAAATGCACACTGACTAAATTGAAACACAGTAAATTATATTGTAAATGTTGCAGAGGAGGATTTGGAAGAGAGGATGCGAATAACTGTGACAAGAACAGAACCATCTGGGAGCAATTACCTGCACCAGTCATCACCACCATTAGCAGACTTATTACTTGCTTCAATTATTTGTGATTTCTATAAAGAAACAAAATAATAGTTTATTGCAGAAATATAGTGTAATGTCTTTGAATATGCTACTCCTGTAAAAAGAAAAAAATAATTAAACCTAATTTTGGTTTAAGTTTCTTCTAAAATACAACTCATGTTGGTTCTATCTAAAGAGTTGTATCCCATCTCATAGTTTCTCTTTCTTCATTCTTATTGTCACGATTTTTAAATTGAGGATATTAGGTTGTGGGCCTGTATGAGTAGGAATACCTTGTTGCAATACAAGGATGGAAGATGGGAAGGTCTAGAGGGGGGAAATAATTATTTCAGCTGGTATTTAGGTCGTTAGTAATATGGCCCTGATATGAGGACCACATTTACTGCTTCACCAGCAATTAAAAATCAGCAATTCAATTAAAAATCAACAATTCAATCACCAGCAATTAAAAATCAAAAATCAAAGACAAGTCCATACCACAGAAGTGTGATTGCTTGCATCTCATCTGAGATGACAGAGAGTTCATTTTATTAAGCTGCTTTGCTCTTTCCATTCAACAATAAATTAAATTTGATTTTAACAATTATTGTTTCCTGAAGATCATTTGTCTTGGTGTGCTGTGAGAATTATTCTTTAAAGGTAAGTTAATTAAATTCCCTGCTGAGCAAGCATTCAGGTAAAATTTTCTTCCAAGTTGTTCTTACTTGTGGTCAGGAGGAAACCCCTCAGGGTTAAATTTGAAGATTTATGTGTTGATTAAACTTTCAACCAAAGTAGTGGACTTATGATGAATCCTCTGTCTTTCTCTATACAAAAGCAACCTTTCTCCATTCAAACTAAAGTACACGTGACCAAGTCTTAGTTGATCCAAATCCTTTTTGTATCATAAACTTCCTCTAAGTTTTGGCCACGTGTTCAGAGTTCTTGTTGGTGAATTGAGTTTGCTGATGAAGTCAATTTATTCCTTTATTTCATTAGATAAAGGTCATTAGTTGCTCCACATCACTTCTATATCATTTATTTATTTATTTATTTATTTCTGCTTATCTAAACAATGGTATCAGCCAAAAATGGAAAACACCGTTCCTGGTGTACCACAGTTTTTCTTCAGACACTTTCAAATGTAACTGACTGATTACATCTAAGACAAAGGTGAGAATTTATTCTTCATGTCTTGAACGTAGGAATACAATTGAATTTATTCTTTTTTGTTATTGTGTACCATTTTATTTCTTTTGAGCAAAAGGCAAAGACATGTATATAGTTGAAGAGCTGAATATCTCTTGCTGGAGTTCACCTCCTCAATGACAGACTACTCAAGCAGCATTCAACCATGACACATCTGCAACTAATACCAATTTAGACCACCAAAAGCATCACTTCTAGCAACCAACTCCACCCCAGAAGGATGCAAGCCTCCCCTCTGGTCCTCTGTGTTGTAGATGTTGGCTCCATCTCCCCATTGGTGGTAAGAAGCTTGAGGTGGTTACAACATACAAAGTTATAACATGGCATCTAGTCCATCTAACCTAAGAACGTAATTTATGTCTTATTCTATGCGGTAAATATATTTATTTCCTACTTAGGCAATAGAGGTAGATAGACAGAGCTCTTGAAGGAGAATACAACTACTACCATGTATTCTGCATAAGCACCTAAGTTACAGAGACTGCAATTATAACATAAGACTATTTTCTCACTTCAGGACACTGGGAAACAGACTGAGGCAGCAACAATATCTTTTTAAAAATTTCAGAAATTCAAAACCTTTATGTGAAAAACAAAAGTTGTTGGCTTTCTCTCACTTGGTGGAATATGTCCTCCAGCAGTGACCTCAAATTCTTAAAGATGTCTTAAAGGACAGAATGCATCAAAGATGAGCTTCTGCTATAGGCATTTCAGGAATGTTTTCCCAGAAAAACTTATTTTCACAAAGTGTGAAGCAGAAGAGCATTTTCCAATATTCATTTCATTCTGATTCTGGCCACATGAATATCAAATGAAAGATTTGAATATCACAGAGAAGTAAAATGTCTCTATGTGCAAAAATAATGCAGAATTTTACTTCCATTGTATTGTTGTATGTGACCTTTAATATCCTGTGTTGCATGTTGTTTGTTTTTTTTTTTTTACCATTTGTTTAATAATTTAGCTATGTCACTGAGCGACATGATAGCACATGAGAAAATTTGTGCAGCCTAATTTTATAACTCTGTAGCAAGGCCTTTATATTTTGATCAACTCTATTTCCATCAAGTGAAATAGTAGGCACCCAAGAAAAAATGTCCTCATCTGGTTAATGTGTATTATTTCCACCAGCAAGTACTCAAAAATCAGACCTTAATTGAAGAAACAGTCACAGAATTTTTTAAACCTTAAAAAAATTCCATGATGTGTGAAATTTGAATGTACTAGAATTTAAATACATGGTTCTGAACCTAGACATTCAGATTTAGCAAACTACTTGTTTCTCTCTGCTGGCCAAAACTCCAATGCCTCTTTAGTGCCAACAGTTTTTAAAATATATTCTTCTACATTTTAAAGTGGGAATCCATAAGGCTTCTTCTGCTTATCCCTGAGAGGTCCCATACCAATAAATATTTCATTTTTTCTAAAATTTTACTTTAAATTAAAAATATGTACAAATCCTCATTTGATGGTGAAAAGTACGCTTACATGCCAAAATAGCCTTCCTATTAAAATTTTTAAGATGTTTGCTACTGACCATATTGTCACAGATTTTTGCAATATAATAGATTTCTGATAGAAAAACATCAATGATCAGAAAGTATTGTGTTTGCCCCACATGTACCAACTCTTTGTCAAAGGTTGGTATTTATTTAAAACTGATAGCACATAATTTAGAAAACAGGTTCTTTCAGAAATACTTTTCCATTTTAGAGAGCCTATTTGGCAGTGTCCCTCAAATTTTTATCTGACAAGACCCGTATGTGCCATCATTATCATTGAACCAATGGGTAGTTTAGGCAAAGGGAATTTCTGTGTGGTTTATGCAGGCTAGCACAAGCAGCCCTTGGGCACAGCACAGGGCTGAGTCATGGTTTAACAGCAATAATCCAGGGGTATTGCTGTCCTGTCCTCTGCCTGGACAGATGGCAACCACATTGTAATTTTAGAGTAGTAGAAATTTACATATACAGACATATTTTCATACATTCTGTGTGGATGTGTTATACTGCTTCCACTAATTCTCAGTGATCAGAGAGTCTCTTTACTGCAGCCAAGGAGCAAATTCTGTACCTCACTTGATGTTTTCAGCATTAAGTTTTGAAGATGTTTGCTGAACTCCTGCATTCTAGTAGAGGCTTAAGGATAATACACTACCATGAGGAATAAATAAGTCACAAAACAGGACAGAGAAAAAAAAAAAAAAAGGAGAAAAAAAAATCCTAAGCTTATACAGAGCTGGCTTACACTCAAAAAAATTCTGTATTCTCAATGGTTGAGATTTCCTTCCAGAAGGTCTTGCAATCATATCCTTGATTTCTTATACTCTTGAAATGATGATGGAAAGAAGTAAGTTATTAAATTTGGGAGCATTTCTGCTAAAACATGTCTAGGCGGAGGTTTAAAGCTCTAGAGCTGACAGAGAAAATATGTAAGAGAGAGCAGAACTAACTTTACACCGATTATCTTCTGCCACATTACCAGTTTTGTTGAATCAACAATAAATGAACTATATTGTGTAGGAATTTTTTATACTTTTTATTAAAGATGTGTTCATTTATTTATTTGTGAAAATTACTATATATATCTTCCCTTTGCACTTGGAAAAATAGATCTTAGGTGTTCTAAGTTCACTTTTGACAAAATATTTGGTGGTAATGGCCCGTCAGGAAAGTTTGGTGCTATCATGTGTTCTGTCCTCAAACGGTGTTTCATTTTTTCTATTTGCAATTATCCCCACTCCTTAGTTAACTTCATTTCTAAGGATGGACTGCTGACAATTTTTTTCACTGCAAGGCTTCAATTTTGTGCTGGCTGTAATTTGTACAGCAATTTGGCATCTTTTTCAGATCAGCATGGTTAGAGAAGCAGCACTAAGCACAGGGTTCACATCCAGAAAAGTTAAAAAAAAAAAAAAGAAAAAAAAAAAAGGAAAAAGAAAAAATATAAAGATAAAACCAATGTAGGGAAAAATTAAGCAACAAAACCACCAAGCTCAAGTCACAGAACAAACTGAAGAGGGTATCTTGTCTGGTAGTAGATCTTCTTTATCTACTGGAACCACAGCAATCGCCGTGACTATATCAATGACTGTATCAGACTCTATCTGCTATGGGTGCTCCCTGTCAGGATTAAATTAATCCATCTCCTTCACTCCAGCTGAGCTGCAGAGAGCCCTCGAGGGCATGTGGGATCCTACATGTCTAGGTATGAAAAGCCAGGCAGGCTGTATGAGGTATGCACTAGATGCCTGCAAGGCAATCATGACTCAGAAGACAGAGATTAATTGATATGAGACATCCCAAGATGTCTTACTCTGGTGCAAACATTGCCAAAAGTTGTAACAACCCTTCCGTATCTGGATGTTTTCTACACATCACCTGGGCTTCTTTTAATGCATGTTGACATGACCCTCAGCTTGACAATTCTGAGATCTTCAATTTGAAGACAGACAAGTGTGGAGGCATCAAAAGAGGGAACTCTATTCACTAGTCCCTCCCTGATTCCCAGTGGAGTGCAAGAAATGAGAGCTGAAATGCAGTGCTAAGATAGGGAAATCTCAATCTAAAAAGTAGCTAAGTTGGTCCCTTGAGAGACAGACTCAGGAAACTCCTAGCAGAAGAATAATTCAATTTCTTTCTTATTATTGACATATGTGAAAATCTTCAAAAGTGAGGATAACTACTGTCTGAATATAGTGGCTTCCACGGATTAGGAAAATACACTGCTCATTATTATGCACAAAACCATGGCATTTTTTATTTGCTGGTGAAAAGACAAGAATGAGTCAATACTGATGTAGTTGACATCAATATCTGAGTGCAATAGGTGAATTGCTACTGGAAGCCTTATAAATAGTGTTTACCAGTCTGAGATTTCTTACAAGATTCAGGATATTGTGCCAGGAAAATGAAATACCATTTATCCCTAAATATCCCTGTCCATTTTCAGTGTAAATGGCAGAGTTCCTGGGCCTTCAAGGCACATCTTAATAAGTATATGTGACACCTGGCTTGATGTCAACTGGCTTATCCTCAGAGGACTTAGTATAAAAATAACATTCTATCTGGACATGGTCCTGAGCAATTGACTCCAGGTAGCCCTGCTTGAGCAGTTGAGTTGGACAAGATGACTTCCCATCTCAACCATTACTGTGAACAACCCAAAAGTGATAGTAGGACCTGCAGAGTTATTACTAAAACCAAGCATGATTTATTTGCAATCATACAATGACGAAAGACTTGATTTGCTAAAGTCACATGTGTAAGGGTGTAGACATGAGAAAATACTCAATATCCATCATCTGAGTTTTTGTATTGTATTTGTGTTGGGCAGCTTCACACTTTCCTTGGCACCTTGATTGCACAGCCAACACTGTTATCACTGCCTTGGGAAAAATGAGGGAGCTCTGAAGGAGGGGTCACAGAATGTAGGACCTATGGAGACCTCAGCAAATCATCTAGTTCCTTTCTCTTCTCTAGAAGATGATCAGTAACACGGTGTAATTCTTAAATAGAGTTCACTTATTCTCTTTTTAAACCTTGAAGCTATTACAACCTCCTATGCGCTATTCAATAGTATCTCCCTGTTGGTTCCTTTTCTCTCCCTAATATCAACTGAAAACTTTCTCTTTAGAGTTTACCTCACTATCTATCTCTTGTCCTAACCCATCTGGCATGAGGAATAGTCTATTCCCTACATTCTATTGGTGATCTTTGCCTCTAAACATCCCACGTTCCGTCAACTATTCTTCGTAGGCCATGGTTTTTCAGATATTTTCTAATTTTCACTGTTTTTCTCTTGAGCTGATTCACCTCTTTCTTGAAGTGCATGGACCAGAAGTGAACATGGTGTTTCAGTAGAGACTCTTGTGGTACCAATATAGCAGAAAGACTATTTCACATTTCATATATGCAATATCACTGCTTATAGCTTCCTGCGTGGTATTTGCTTTTTTTTCCAGATCTACATGATATTGCAGATTCATAGTCAATGCATCTTCAAACTGTGTGGAGGTTACTCTCTAAATTCAGTATTTTCCACTTGCTCTAAACAAAACAGGAAACTCTTTTTTGCTAATTTTCCAAATTACTGGGGAGTTTTGGTATGTTGACTTTCTTTGACTGGATTAGACAGGAACCCGAGCTGCTAGATAAAATTAAGATGAGATGAACCTAATTAAATTCTTTGCAGTTATCCGTAGTGAACAGCAGGTTTTTCAGAAAGTATCTCTAATACCATCAGTCAATATTGAGTTCTCACCCTGTCCTAAAGAGTTCTTTAGCCTCTATCATTTTGGCGCAACTTCTGGTTTCAATAAACCTTTGTCTTATTCAAGCACAAAACTCTTCAGTAAATAAAGAAATGCAAATAGTTTTGGGCACAGGAAAAGCTTAGTCCCTATATTCTTCCGTTTTGATACTGGAACAATGACAGCTATTTTATGTGTGTTTCTTCAAACCAATTTTGCACCACCTTCTGATGATTTCCTACTGACCACACATTCTTCATTGTTTAAGTAAATATTATGGAATGGCACGAAAAATGATAATAAAAGGCAGGTAATATCACAGAATCACAGAATGTTAGGGATAGGAAGGGACCTCGAAGGTCATCTAGTCCAATCCCCCCGCTGGAGCAGGAACCTAGATGAGGTTACACAGGAAGGCGTCCAGGTGAGTTTTGAATGTCTTCAGAGAAGTAGACTCTACAAACGTCTCTAGGCAGCCTGCTCCAGCGTTCCGCCACCCTCACCGTGAAGCAGTTTCTTCTCATATTTAAGTGGAACTTCCTGTGTTCCAGTTTGCACCCATTGCCCCTTGTCTTATCATTGATTGTCACTGAGAAGAGCCTGGCTTCATCCTCGTGACACTCACCCTTTACATACTTATAACCATTAATGAGGTCACTTCTCAGTCTCCTCCAAGCTAAAGAGACCCAGCTCCTTCAGCCTTTCCTCATAAGGGAGATGCTCCACTCCCTTAGTCATCTTTGTGTCTTTCACACTTACCACTTATCTCCTATCCATGAAGGTCGTTATCCCTTCCCAGAATTAAATTAGGGGGATGTAAAATAATTTGTTCTTCACAAATCCATTTTGGATCTAGTGCTGATTTAAAGCTTAAATAACTGAGAAGCCAGACCTTGTGTTTCCAGTTCAAAATGGTCACATCTCACAGTGAATTCGATATCCTCTACTGCACCTATACAATGAAGCCTGGAGAAGTCCCATCTTAGTGTCTCCCAAAGCACTTTCTGCACATCGTGCCCTCACCTACCTTTTTCTGCCCCTCCATGCCCACCTCCATGCAAAGGCACATAATCCGTTTTTTGTGCCTCACCAGCTTTCATAGCTCTGATAAGAGAGGCTGCCAAGACAAATCTTGACAGGCCCCACCGGTACCTGGTAGGGTGCCAACCAATGAAGTTTGTCAACTCAATTGAATTTCTTTCCTTGACAGGATAACTGGCTTACAGGGTAGATAGGAAGCAGTAGATTGGTATGGTATGGTATGGTATGGTATGGTATGGTATGGTATGGTATGGTATGGTATGGTATGGTATATGATATGATATGTGATATGATATGGTATGATATGATGATATGATATGATATGTGATATGATATGATTATATGTCTGGCTATAATAAGCTTGTGATAGTGTCTCACGTGACACCTTCATAAACAGAAAATGGAAATACAGTCAAGAGTGGTTGTTCGCAAACAAGAGTCACAACCCCATTTAGGGTCATGACTGTCATTAGACTACAAGTTCAACCAAAATGCAGTTGTTTAAGCAAGTATTTGGGTTGCACAAAATTATCGGTCTGTAAGTAATTTCTTCACAAACAGAATAAGTTTGCTCATCACAAATCAAAACAAGTCACTATAGATTAGGTGAATAACAGCTGAAAGAGCCAAATTGAAATAGCAGTTATCAGCGGATCACTATCAAGGCAAAAGCACTTAGCAAGTGTGGTTCAACAAAAGGTTCCACCTAACTTGGTCAAATCTTATACCAAAATATAATTTATTATACGAATAAAATTAAAATTTAGTGTGTTAATATTTATTATATGTTCTCTATTTTATATTGTTATAAATAATATTTAATGTTTACATGAGCACCTTGAACAACAAGACAAATAATTCAATTATGAACAAGACAGTTGGAAACAAAATATATAAGGATCATTAACAAGTGCCATACATAAGACAGATGAAGTACTGGCACTTCTCCAGGCTTTGAAACTTTGTATTCAAAATTTTCATTCATTATTTATTGCATACATTGTATACATTGTAGCAATCTAAAAAGTTGCGAACATTGCACTGGTTTGAAGCAGCAGCCCCTTAATCAAGTTTATTTAGACCTTAAAATCTAAATAAAATCACAGTAAGATAAGGAAAAGCGATAGAAAAAAAAATAAATAGAGGGGGGACTGAAGGAAAGGGCACAGAATGAAATTAATTGCCTCAGCATTTTCTTTCACTGTTTTCTACTGAGAGGAGGAAACAACATGTTGACAAATAGCCACCATGTAGAATATCACTGAATTGTAGTGTGTGTATTTATTGGTTATCAAAATATTTCACTGAATTACCTTACTGTCTTTGACTTTCTAAATGCAGAAAGTAAGTACACAAGCAAGATGACCAAAAGAGATTAGCCTTAATTATTAAAAAATCATCTTTACCTTCCTAGGGATTATCAAACTTTTCTGTTGTATTCATAATTCAACTAAAGCATTGTTCACCTGATGGTTATTTACAAATATTATTTCCTCAGCTCCATTCTTTCAGAAGTCTTTGGATATTTGCCACAATTGGTCTTTCATAGGAGCATGATCTGGCACTGCTTTCTCATCTTCATATCAATTCTCTTCAAGCACAGATTCTTTCCCAAGTCCCATTCATGCCATCACTCTGCTCATGAGCCACCAGCAAACAATGAGGCAATTCAGAAACTGAGCAGGATTCAGACACTTGACGGTGTTAAACATTTTGAGTTATCTAACAAGTAAGTCACAACAATTCATTGATGAATATACATATTGGGATTTTTTTAGTGATAAATGATGGCCTACATTACTGGTATTCTTTCAGTTTTGATTTCAGTAATATCATAAGGCAAACAGGACACTGAGTAGCAGTAGAAATAAAGCCTCAGTTTTGAGAGCTCTGTAGAATAAATACTACATTTGTCTGTTCTATGATGCTGTCTTAATGTTTCCAGAAAACCTTTGGCTCAAAAATAAACCTTTAAAAATCAAAGTGAGAGACCAGTCAGGAAAGGACTGTGTTTATCGAGTAGCTACCAGAGAAATCAATGTACTGCAAAAGATAAAGATCAGATAATCTACTAGGTCTTTATACACTCTGCTTTCAATCATACATTTCTCCACTATATTATTTCACAGTCAGTTGGTATTACAGGACAAAGCCATAGATTATCCCAAATGTTTTGCAGAAATACTGATATTTTCTGGAAATAAAACACTCTCCACATTTCAAATCAAATTTGAGTAAATTTGTTAATGATAAGGAACAAGTATGAGTACATTTTGTATTAGTTCAGACATCGTGCTTTGGAAAGTATATCCAGGGATGTAAATTTTAAAGCTCCCATATTTTTTGAATATAGCTCTATAAACTGTTTGTCATGGTTTGCATGCCAGGAAAAGGTCAAAAGTTACAAGTCTAAGCACACAAACTAAGAAGAGAGCCTGCAGAGTTCATTAAAAGTCAATCCTATCCTTGTACATAGGATGAAATATTTTATTGAATGAGAAAATGCATTTCTCGCAACCATAACAATTATATTTAACCTGAGTGTAAGTCCCAATCACTTCTGCATATGAGTTTATACTATATAAAAATGAGGAATGAAATAAAGCTGTTTCTGTTTTCTCTTCATACATTACCCCCAACTACACAGGCCTGTCCCTCATGCTCTAGCAGAGCTGATGCTATCAGCTCCCAGGCAGAGGGAAGCGATCCTTGGCAGACAGTACCTAGATCAAATTCTTCCCTTGATTTCGTGTTCTGGGGCTGTCAGATCAAAAGTCTGAGCAGGTTTCTTAAACAAAAATAAGGTACCTTAGGATCCTCTTTAGCTTGTGTTCTAATGTCAAAGAGGTTACCAACTCTGTCTGGAAACAATGCAGTCAGATCACAGCATTCGTTCTACTTGATTTGTTTGGCTGTGGTACAAGTGACAAGAGGGTGTGAAAAAGTCAATTTAAGCAGGAGTGTGAGCCCTGATATACACTGAATGTGAGCTCTGCCAAATAATATAAAAAGCACATAATTAAAGAGAGCTTCTGGGGGAAGGAGAAAAAAAAAAAAAAAAACCACACAAACAAAATAATTAAAAAAAAAAAAAAAACCACAAAAAACAAAAAACACCACCACCACCAAACCTTAATTGCTGATCATTCAACACATGTACAGAGATAATATTTGGCATATCCCAATGGCATGCCTAGAGATTGATATAAATCTGACTGGTTTAGGCAAAGCTATATGACTTTGGAAGGACTGCAGAGGAAGATTAAGGGCTGTACATTTATGCTGCTACTGGTTCTTCTTGTCCATACAAAATCTTAGACTGCTCTGAAAGCTCTGAAACACTTTGCTAAGTATTGCCAAACTCAGCTGTTATTTACTGGACACTCTGCATCCAGATATGTTTTACTAAAAATCACAGAGCTGGTGAAGTCCCTGCCCATTGCAGTGATAGATTGAACTAGATGACCTTTAAAAGTCCCTTCCAACCCAAACCGTTTGATGATACGGTGATTTCTGTTCCTGCAGATTTACACCAGTATTTGCACAAGTAAGAGGAGACCGCTAGAATGGAAAATTTGAGTCCAGAGAGTGAAAGCTTCCAGAGCAACCAGGCATGTTTTAAGAAACCATATTGAACACTTATTACACTGTTCTTCCTGCCTTCCCGACATCACAGTATTATTTGTCTCAATACTTTTGAGACACAAAGAGTTTCAGTGTACTGTTCTATATACGTGGATATGCACATATCTTTCCTTCTACTGAGTGAATTCCTCAGATTCTGGCATTCTGTTAGATTAAGCCATTGAGATTTTCTCTTTCTTATTATTTTTCTATTTCTTTTTTTCACTGCTTTTCTCTTTCTCTTACTCTTTCTCTGTTTTGTTTTGGGTTTGTATTTCTTTTTTTCTTTTTCATTTTTCCCTTTTTCTTAAGCTCTCAGCTGATTTTCAATATATAAAACTAACAAATATTTCTATCTTTCCGTATCTGAAACCTGTATGTTACACAGAAACAAGGCATATCATAGACAGGAATCTGGTGCATATATTTCAATATGAAATGGTGTCTAACTAACATAAGTCTAGTTCTCTTGTCAAAGAGTGAGAAGTACTAAGTTTCAAGCTCTTTGGGGCATTTCAAGATCTAAGAGGACATTTAATCACCATTAGTAAAGTAAGTGGAGAAGAATTAAAAATGAATCATGAGTGAAAACATCTGTGGTCACATACCCTCTGTTAACATTGCAGGTCAGCACAGTCACAGCCATGCAGTTGGACCATGCTCCTATGAACAGTATCAGAGCCCTGGATGGATCGTGGGGCAGTTTGGCACACCCAACACTGTCTAAAGAGGACTTTTCAGAGCTGATGTCAGAAATCACTCATTAGCTGATATTTGTTTGGCTGGGGTTGCTTCATTGAGAAGAATGAAGGAGGAAGTGGGCACCTGCCTAAACAAGAAATAGCTCAGGATGTATTAAAAAAAAAAAGGAGAACATATTCAAAGTAACAGTTTGGTGCTAGCAGTAAAATAAAAGACTCTTTTCCAAATATACTTCCAGCACAGCAAGCACAAGTTGGCAAAATGATTCATGTTCATAAAAGTTGGATGTAATTTTCTGCTTTTCAGTCTAAAAGTATCCCCCTCCAAAAGCAGTGTGAGGGAATCCACAAATCCCATCAGCTGGTGCTGCCAGTCCCAGCCCCATCAGTCACCATGTGCATGAAACTAGCCTACTTGGAAATTGGGTACAAAGTGTTCTCTCAGAAAAAGATGTGCGTAGCCAAAGGCAAAGAGAAGAATATTACATAATTACATGGAAAGAAGTCAAGGGAAAACGAGAAGTTAAATAAATAAGTAAATGTATAGCTCTAGAGCAGAACAGTGTACTTGAGACTGAAAACAATGAAACACATTTGATCCATGTTGCAGAAAGAGGACATGAAGGTTTTCAGACACGTATATTCACCAAATATTTCCTACACACAGCGTGGATATTTACATACTTTTTCCTGTTAGGTATTTCACAGTTTTTTGGACCACCAAGCAACAGAAGCAAAGATAGTAGTGAATGACTCACACCAGACATTTCTAACCTATTAGTCAGATATCTGTTACGGGAATAAGTATTGATTCTGTGCCTGCCTAAATGAAAGATGTGTCTGATGGCTCATGAGGGAAGGTATGTGATATTCAAGCATCGTGGTTTTCTCCAGTAAATGTACGTGTCTTTCCAAGCAGAAGTTCCCAGACTGTGCTGTATGTACTGTTAGTGGTGTTGGAATGGTCTCAGACCAGTTCTGTACACAATGATCCCCAAATCAATTAAATTCAGGAATCCTGCTTTAGATAGAATCGCTACAGCTTGCTGGTGGCAGCCAGGGCAGCAAGTCTAGCTGTGTCTGTACTGAGCTTGTCTGTCCATAGGAACATGTTCATACCAGAATTTAACAACTGATCGTCAGTAATCCCCTGTGTGGAGGCAGGTGTGAGAGTCACAGAGAAATTGGTTATCTAGGTCACCGATGCATGGTATTTGCCTGTGTGGAGATACTCCCATGATAATTAAGGGAAGAGGTGAGATGAGATGAGGATAGTTTGAGTTTAGGAAAGCGAAGTGCGAAAGACAGCAGTGAATAAAATAGGCATGCTAAGGGAGGGGATGATTCCAAAAGAGTGAAAGAGACTGGAACACCCCACCATGGTATATGCACATGACCTGGCAGAGAGCCATGAACTGTCACTGCATAGGAAGTACTCAAGTGAATAAATGGAGAACTCCCATTTTGGGGCTCTGACCCCATTTAACTTTTTTATATTTACTTCAAAGGGACCTGTCACATGCTTGGAATTAAGCAAAGACTGAATTGTTTTCCTGCATCAGTGATAAATGTTTAAGACGTGTTTATAGGTTTACTGTACTGTATTATTTAATTATTATCTCACTTACTGACTAGCAGAGTCATGTATATTCAGTCCTATGAATTATTAATGTCCTTTTGTGACTCTTGTATTTGTTCTTGCCACAGCCGAACTTGTTGAATTCAGACTTAGATTAAATCCTTGTTATAAGGATGTAATGTCTGCTTAACCATTTGCACTTGAATTCCTTATTGAAGTAACTTAGTCTTCTTTTAGGACTTACAGAGAATTGCTACTGGTATATAGGGAACCATTGCCACTGGAGGACAAAAAGGTTGGGAGTTATTTTTTTTTCTTTTGCAACGTTTTAAGTATTACATATGTATTTTTTAGTTTTTATGTATATATAGCTTGTTTTGGTAACCGAAAAAGATTTGTGCATATATGCACAATGGAAGAAGATCTTAATAAAGAGCAAATAGGGACTATTTATCTTAATCACATTTTTTTCCTATCTTTCTTCAGCATTTATTATGTCCTTGATTTGATGTTCTTTATAAAATCAGTTCAAATTAATAACATTTACAATGTCAGTCTAACGAAACTGGAAACTAAAACTAGAAGAATGGGAATCTAGTCATGCTGGTTCCAAGTTTGAGTTGGATAAGTTTATATCCCTTCTTTGGAAGAAAGTTCCTTTATTTGCAGCTGTATTAAGACCAAAATGTATGCATGCTGAGGTGGAAAATCAACAGCAATACCTGAGCACAAGTTTACACCATTACAGTCTTTGTCTGGTTCCTTCGATATTTAGGAAAGAAACTGCAGATACAGGCTGTAACTCTGGAGGGTAAAGTTGAGGCCATATTAATCCCCAAACCAAAATTCTTTTCTATGAGTAATTTGATGTTTTCACTTGTTTCTTTCAGCATTTGTCTCTCCTGGGTACTTTTGATGTGCCATTATTTGTTGCTGTATCCGCTTGCAGGATCCTTTGTACGTATATGAAGGAAATCGTGTTCTGCTGTGTCGGTCAACTTTCATTTCAAACAACATAAATACACACCACCAATCTCCAAAGCCACACCACTGTTTAGTACAAACAAGCCTTCCCTGATGATTTGAAAGCCTCTCTAAGCACACTGTGCACAGCGAGCAAGACCAGGCTCTGCATCCCCCAGTCAATTCACACAGGTGAATTATCTCATGGACAACAGTTATTCATGTTGCTAAACAAAGTGAGGAAGCAGCACGCAACCAACTCAGGGGATGAATTCTTGCACTCCTCTTGCCTTGGAAGAAAAAGAAGACCAGAGAAAACTCCCGGGGAGGAACAAAGGACTAGAAGAGGTTACATGAATCATTGAGTCCATCCCTTTTCCACAACCAGGTAACACAGTGCTGGATCAAAGAACTCTACTCTTTCCCACACTGTAAAACCCTCAGAGTATTTCCCAAGATGTTATAATAATTTCCAGACCTTTACCACAAAAAGAGCTGTAGACAATATTCTTGGCATCTCCTCACATCAGAGATTTTGTACTTTCAATAAAAATTCAAAGATCCTTCCTAATCAGAGCTGGGGAAAAATTCTTTCCTGAACTCGTCGTGCTGATCAGTCTAATTCTGGTTACAGGAGCAAGAGACAGTAGACAGGCATGAGAGAGTAGTCTTCAGCCATAGTTGTCCTATATCAGTGTGAGGGAATGAGAAGTGAGAGAAAAGAAATCTATCCCTCTACCCACCAGGTGCTGGTGGGAGGTGAAAAGCAGATTTGCTTTTTGCCTTTTTTGCTCCTCATTTTAGGGGGAAAAAACTCACCTGCCCTATTAAGGCCATTTCCTACAATTCCCAGAAGTATTTCTCCCTTCTTGGTACAGGACATATACCGTTTTTTGATCTCATGCAGTTTTGGGTAAGTTCAGATCCTCCCAACATCTTGTGTGTTGCCCTACATTTATTGCTGTGTGACAGTGTCGATAAGAAAATCAATGTACCAGGCCCTTCAGCTGTGGAGTCCTCAGCACCAGGTTCAGGCAACCAACCTCAGAACTGCTCTGAGGGCCCAGATAAATGGTTAAAAGCTGTCCCAGACTCACTAAGTGGCACTGTGTATGGCTGCTTACAGTATGCCCTTACAAACCTAAAGCAGAGTTTAGCCTGAGCCCAGCAGCTTCAATCTCAGCTATGTGGTTTTGATTTCCAGCACAAGTCCCTCTGCCTGGAACATCACCCAGCTGTTCCATCCATTCAGCAACTTTTGGGTTTCCTCAGTCACTCTAAATTAGTGCTCTTTCAAATAATTACCAGTATTATTTTTTCTCAAGAAGCTCCAAGGTTATATTTTTCCAGTTCCTGGATTTTGCCCAAAACATTCCAGAGGTTTCAAGAAATATTTGGAAAGTCAGTAAGTATCCTGTCTGGCTGGTGTGCACTGCGTATGTGAGTGGAAGGGTACAAACTTCAAGGGAGCCTCCCAGAAATGCTGCATATTACAGGAATTTTGATGTGACCCTAACTTTCTGTCTTATTTGCACCATTTCTGTTCTGCAGGCTCAGTCTGGATGCCAGTGAAATCAGCAGGAGAGGAGGGGTTTCCACTGAGACCACTGAGAGTCGAATAGGGGCCTCTGTCAGGTTTCCAAACACTGAAAATGAATGTGCTGGCATTAGCTAAACCCCCCTTTTCTGATCAAGGTTTCTGTCCTTTATTATGAGTGGTGTTTGCTCATTTATGATCAGAGTGAAAACGGATGGGCTGTTGGGAAAATTGATGAGACCGCCATTTTCAGTCTGGAGAGCAGCACTTTTGCCAAGCACATTTTTCTAGCTGAAACGGGAGTTAAAAATCTCACTCCTTCTTTCTCTGTCTCTCTGTTTCTATACAGTACTTCCTCATAACCTGCTGTCTCTGGCTTTTTAAAGTTTCTCTTATATTGCAGCTTCAGTAGCATCCCGAGTTCAACTTTAAGTCTTTTTTTTCTAGTCTTTGGAACACATTTTTGTGTCTCCCTAAGTAAAAGTACTACTTGAAACATTTCTTCTTTGTCCTCTCACATCATTATTTACCCTAATAAAGCGGATTATACATTTTCCAATTGTGCCATTCAAGATTCAACCAGAATCTAATCTATAAAACATATGCAAAAAGTGCAAGTTGAAACAATAACAGCAATTCCAGGGCCTTGTGCATTTGAAGCAGTGTCGCAGAGAAAGCCTTCATGACTAGGCAGCACAGGTCACCAAAGCCCTGTGAGGAAGGGTAAATATGCTTATCCAACCCTAAGTTGCTAGTTATTGCCCCACATCTGAAGTTTACTGCCTACAGAAATGGCAGACACAGTAAGTGACTGTATGAGTGTTCTCAGACCTGTCTCATGCGGATGCCATGGCCTACAGGAGCAGGAGGTAAGCCAGATATCCCTCCAGATATCAAGAGTTTATCTGGAGATATCCCTGCAGATAAACCATGGATAAGAGATGCAAGTTGGAGAGCAAGAAGTGAGAATCAGCTGTGTGAAACCAGGAATAGAGTTCTCAAGTCACAGGGTGACTGTGGGTAAAACCCCTAAAAAAGTAAAATAAGAGAAAAACATTCTGAACTCCTCACTTTTTAATTTTTCTTTTTATCTTTCTTTTTCTTTGTATTTAATTTGTTTTTTTTTATATATCTAAGTGACCCCAAGTGTACCTCGAACCTGCACAAAATCCAACAGTGTCATGAGAAAATCCAGTAATTTAGGTGTATCTATACACTAACTTTAGAGTTATGAGTGCTGATGGTACTATGATGTCACAGCTTTACAGATTATTAAAACTGGCATTTCTCTTTCCTGGGCAACAAATTATAAAAAATAAAACCAAACCAAACAAACAAACAAACCAAAACCAACCCCCCAAAATAGTGTATCTAGTTGGGTTTCCAAATGAAGAGTGGTTTGTTGTAGATACTTTCATCAAGTAGACCTCAAACCTGCACATGATTATGTTTTGTAAGCTCAGCTGAGCTGTATTCACTCTAGGACCCGAAGGAGCAATCCTTGGGACAGTTTAATCTCCAAATGTAGGTTAAAGTGCCTTTAACTTGCATAAACTTGTAGTAAGTATGACTTTTACCTATCCCATAGGGTAGGATTTGCCACAGTGGTGCAGAAGCCAAAACTTGATCCGCATGTCTTTTAATACACCCACGTAACAATTTATTCCTGATTACAAATCTATGCATTCCAAAGCTGATGGGCACATCTCACCTCTGTATTTTGCCTACACCAGCAGCAAATAATTTTGATGGTAATTTGTTTGTCAACCTTCACAACTGCCAGATAACTCCTGGAATCTCTGAACATTATTTTTGAGAACTCTGGGTCTGAAAAAAACAGTCAAAATAGTTTGCGTCAGCATTCTTTTAGATCTTTAACTTATGTATTCTTGCAGTGTTGTATGGTCTGGTTCATAAGCTTGCATGATAACTTTGTTTCTTAAGAGAAAAAGGTATTTTGAAAAAATAAAAAAAAAAAGTAAGAAAAATTTAAAAATTGCTATAATATTCACTAAGCCTTTAAAGAAATTTTTTCACAGATGCTGACAGCTGTGTGAGAATAGTTTTTCCTCAAAGACAGAAAATCTAAACAAATGTTATGAAAATAGAAGCTGTGAAACATCAGTGGTGGTTTTCCATAAGATAACTAATTGCATGCCTGTGTGTTCATGTTTTGTTCTCTGTTCTTTTCCACCATTAATGACTCATATTTAAACAGCATAAAGAATATGTATTCACCTCTCTTCTAAGTTCTTGTTTGGTTCTCTAATGAAGTAATTAATGTGAACGTGTGATATTATCAGGAAAGTTGGCAAATACAAATCAAATGGGTTTTCGATGGTGAGCCTGCAGGGATCCTCCATGAGCTCAACATGTCCATGGAGGTTTTATAAGCAATTAAATTCTGTCCCTCAAAATCCTATCTTTAAAGCTTTCAGTTCACCTGGAGAGTTTTACAGTTGGCTGCAATTAATGAGAGTGTAGAAGCTTGTAAGGAAAAGGAACATGAACTGAATACGTTCAAATATGCTTAACCTCCTGTCTGCAAGAGAGTTACTTTTCACCCTGTACTGATGCTACTTTAAACAAACGCTGCATTTGAAACTTACAGGCAGGATTATGAAGCAGCACAGAGGTGCTCTGTCACTTCCCATGTTCCCACAAAAGAGCTGAACTTTAAGAAATATGAGAAATGATACAAAATATTCTTAAACAGAACTGGATCTCCATGGGTTGGAACTCCTATAAAATTTTTTTGAACGCTACAATATTTAGGCAGTGGTAGGTAGTATAAGTAGTGTAAGATATCAGCCATACTTCTGTCTGTGTGCTGCAGGCTAACAGATGATATCCATCACTGTCTTCTCCCAGTTTAGGCTGGCAGCAGTACAGACCTCCCCCAGCTTTCTCTGCTCCTTCTTGTATGATTCTTCAGCAGCAGATTATTGCCTTCCATGCTCTCCTCCTTAGAAAGGTCCAGTCTTCCTGGCAGTAAGAAAAAAAATCAGTTGCAGCCTCCCCCTGCCATTGCCTGGGGCATGTTCTGTAAAGTATGACAGGGAGTGTCTGTTGCCCATTAACATTATGGTTGAATCCAGTCATGATGGCCTTTGAACTGGAAGAGATGAGACAGTGGGAAGCTGCCTTTCCCCATTTGCCGTTGTTTGCCTGGCCATGAGGTCAAAGAGAAAGGCCACAGTGTGTGGGGAAGGAGTGGTTTGCATCCTTATTTGCCCCTGTGCAGGCACAGAATCCAAACCACAGGCTGAACTGTTGCTCTTTAAATACAGACTGTCCTCAAAACTGTCAAGAAACTACAGGTCTAGCTGTTCCCTCCTTTACAGCAGCATAATACTGCTGAGTTCAACAGAACAAGTGAGAAAAATCAGATTCAGGTTTTTTTGTACTATTATTTGTCCATGGCTATAAACCAAGTGGCTGCAGGTTACATCTGTCAGCATGCAAACATGACTTCAGCTGCTGTTCGTCATGGCAATGTGGCTTGTTTAAAGAGTTATGTGTATCACAATTACCATTGAACATTCAACACCACAAAGATGTCGGTGGCAATACAGAGGACTTGACAGCAGCAATTATGTCCTTTGCCTCTAAAGAGACAACAGGCTGTGGTTTCTCTTTTGGTGGAGCAGGAGAAGGTGCTGCAGAGGGGATTTCTGGATCCATGCTTTGTGCATCCTGTCCTGACCACAAGCAAAGCAAACACGTGTTTTTCACAGGGCCTCCAGCCTGCTACTCCCTTCATTCCTGCAGAGCGCAGCACCCTGAGAGCACTGACAGCAATCACTGCTTAACCAGTAGGAGAACACATCACTGCTGAGCCAGCTGCCTGGAAATGTTAATGCTGTTCTGTGGTTTCTTCAGGACTCTGGGCCAACATTTACCTCATCAGATGTATCTTTCCTTTTCTGCGCTTATTCCAGCCTGAGCTCTGTTCTCAGTGCAATCTATTTTCCATGAGTGACAAGCCTGGGGGTCCCCAAAGGTAGTTAAGGAAAAGCAGGATGCAAAATGACATACATAGAGTATATTGGAAGAAAGGGGAGAGGGAAATGAAAAATACACCCATTGCTGATGCGAGGAATCCTCCTCCCACGGAAAGACAGCAGGTACAGGAGCTGGGAGCACAGCAGGACCAAGGAGGAGTTCTGAGGGGTTGAAGAGACAAAGATTGTGATTCCAGATGAAACCAATGAGACTGAAGCTGAATAAACTTACAGAATCTACAGAAGCAAAAATAGAGTCCTGTAGCCACCTTTTTGCCACAGAGACATTATTATCATCCTTGTTTTACAAGTGGAGAAACACAATGTTTAAGTGATTTGCCTTTGGCAGGTTTAGAGTTCAGGTTCTTCCAGCCCTCAGGCTTAGACAAGAGATTTCTGTTATACATATTACCTTCAGGTGACTTGGACAACATTGATTAAAATGGACTTTAACTGTTCAAGACTCAAAATTCAGATACCAGATGAAGGGGAAGGTCTCCTTGGATGAAACTTTGGCTCTGGCCACCACCTTGCTTTCTTTGTTTTTTTTTTTTTTTGTTTTGTTTTTTTGTTTTTTTTTTTGTTTTTTTTTTTTTTAAAAAAAAAAAAAAAAGCTAAAAATGTGTGAAAGGAAGCAAGAGAAAGACAGTCCTGGCTATTTCTGGATATGTACGTAGTTTTTGGCCTAGTGTTATTAGACCAATCCTGTGAATCAGTTGGAGGGTCAATAAATCCAGAGCTCACTAGGATTACATGTACATTACCTCCACTCTGTGGTTTCTGACAGGTGCACCAACTAGTTAAAATGGCCATCAGCACGTACTTTGCCTACAGAAATGAAAAAAAGAAAAAAATGGGACTAGCTCTCAATCTGTCACCCTGACTCTTCTGGTTGGTCAGATGGTCTGCAACACTCACCCCTCCATGGTGCACGTCCCACTGCCTGTTCCCTTGTGATCATACATGTGTTGGTAATAAACTTCCCATTCATAATCCAACACAACCATTTCATGTGGCTAATCAGCTAATTAATCTTTTCAGTTCCTAATTTTTTCAGAGTCTGTGGTCAGTGCTGCATAAGCTCCTATCTCCTTTTTCCCAATGTTGAAAACAGCAGGGAATATTTTGGTATAAATAGACGGGTAGCATCAGAAATGTGACAAAGAAGAAAAGAGAGATACTGAATAAAGTCTGAAGCAAACGTCACCTCACTGACTTTAGAGTATATGCTCATGCCTTTGTGCTACTGTAATAATGCCTTGAAAATGAACTTTAATTTCATAATCATATATTGCAATAGTTCTTTCCTGACAAGCAACCACGACTGTGGTTGGTAAGCATCTACACGAAAATGAAAAAGCTAAATAGTCCTTACAGTCTTTAAGTCTCAAAGGGTTTTCTTTTCCTACTGCATCTTCAAAAGAGAAGCATCTTCAAAACACATCTTAAATATTTCAACTGTATATTAGTAAGGGCATTTTTCAGTAAGGGCTGAGGGTTCAGAATATGGGGATATCGATTACATCCTCTTTTAGCTTTCCACAGGAGGTTTCCAAGGAGGTGGCTAACTAGACCTGAATAGACAACCACATTTATGCTGAACAGCTAGAAAGCAAAGGAAACCCATTATGTGGTTTTTCAAAAGTTCTATAAATTGTGGAAAAGATGTGTAATGTTTCTGCTGAAAAAATGTAATCATAATTATCTGTGTGTTCTTTATTGCTCTCCAAGAATTTTCAACAATGAATGTCTTTCTTGGGACCTTCCTAAATAAATAACTGGCAGCATCAATCTCATGAAATACATTTATAAATGAGATTACTATTACACAGCTGCCTTGATCACTGCATGTATTACATATAAATAATTAATTTTCCACCTTTGACAGGTGAGGTTATAAAAATGATTAAAATAAATAATGTCGGTTTGAGGGGGTTTTTGTTGTTGTTTTAGTCCTTTTTTTCGAGACAATCACACTAAACCATTCCACAGACACCTTTGGGATTACAGAACATGTGGCCCCATATGTATTCATTTTTCAGAATTACTTCCAGACACAGAGAGGAACAGATGTGGAGTGACCATTGCCTTGGGAGTTTAACCTGCAGCATAGGCAGGTTAAGAGTGAGAAAAAAATGGGACTCTTATTATCCTTCACTTTCTACTGATCATGCATCAGTTCCCTTTACAAGTTTTTTTTACTTACACATGCTAATTCATGTCAGAATGCATTCTCCTTGGTAATTACACTGGTCTTCAAATTCCCTTCAAGATCAGAAAAACGTTTGCTTTACTTTTGCCTTTCAGTTCACTGCCTGCTCTGGATAAAGCTGGACATGGAAGTATTAAAATACCAGGGGAAAGCCTGCTGTCACAATGAATTTGATCCGAAGTCCTTTGAAGTCATTCATAGGCAGTGGTTCCCAGTTATTACTGTTGGGCTTTAGATCCGCCCATGACTTTCTACTCTGATGAGAAGCATAAGTATTAAAAAGTTCAAAAGATTCATCTGATGGGATTACCAGTTTGATTTCCTGAATAATGTTCTCTGAAGATTCAGATAAACATGTCACCACTTGAAAGCTCTCCCTGTCACTATGGGCCAGAATTGAATCTCCTCTGCAGTCACAGTCCCCAAAGTTTCACAAGGACTGGGTAATTTCAGCCTTATGTCTGAGCTGCTCTTTGGTATCTCCCAGCTGAGAAAAGATAAACTTTCTTGATTCCAACACCAGAATCATCTTCTGATTTTGAAAACGTAGTCCTATTGTTGGAATGATTTGAATTCTGGTGCAATGTTACTGGAACAGTGCTGCAAACAGGGTTCTTGGACAGTGTCTCATTTGTTATTGCCATCTTCTCTTTTTAAACTGGTGTGTTTCTTCCCAGCAGTCATTTTATATTTAAAATGCATCATCCTAATGGAGGTCCTAAATTTTGTATCCACAGTTGAGAACAGAAGTGATGCTGCCAAATACACTATGCTTGTGGAGGGAGACACTTAACTGAGGCAGCAGAATCCCTGCTGTTTGAAAATGAAGGGCTGAAGCAAATGGTAGCCTTCTTTCTGACATGTCTTAGACTCAACAGCACACACAGTGCTCAGATGAGGAGCTGTGTTCTCGAAGTCCTCTTGCAGATTACTAATGTCATGTTCCCTCTCTTAGGAATCAGCATTTCGCCCCCCCACCCCCCCACACACACACAAAAGAAAAAAAAAAGTAATAATAGAAATCAAACACATGAAGAAATTCAGAGAAAGCTAGTGAGATGAAGAACAATTATTGAGGCTCTAATCAAAGTTTATATCTGATTAGAAGACAACTGTACATATTTCATCCAAATAGCGACAGAAGACAGTGACAGCTGAAGAGATCTGTACCTACAGATTTTTCACTAGCTTGACTTCAGATCTCAGAAGAAAATAAGATAATATATATAAATGTATACATATATATATACATATATATATAAATACACCTCTCTGGGGAAGCCTTTACCAAAAAGGAATGTAAAGAAGAACAAAAAACACATTACAAGAATAATTAGTGAAGACAATGTATTTCAGGTTACATAGACCCTTCTCGCCTCCTGAAAGGGTAGGGGCAAGCCTCATGTTGTATCAGCTCCTGAAGGCTGCAATACCTACAGCTGGAGTAGACCAAGAGGACAGCAAAAACAGCTGCATGAGGAGGCAGTGTGTGAGGGGGTGGCAAGAAATCAAAGCGCCAGCCAGCAGCTCCAGCAGTGAGGCAGGGCATTTCATTTCTGACAATGCCTTGCTGGTAATTGCAACAAGCTGATCCTACTGCTGCCTGGGATGCAGCTGAGATATCACTGGCCTGCCTTGCACACCATTGAAAAGGGAAAGCTCTATTGCACAGTTTACAATGATTTGCACCCAAGAGAATGCATCCCAGATGGTGATAATTGCCCATAACCTTGAGGATATACAAAAGCTTCAAAAAGTTCAATTTAGAAGGAAGTTGCTTAATGAATGAAGAGCTGAAGGCTGGAAGAGAACTTGATTTTTTTTCTTTTTTTACCCCTTAGAAGTTTGATATCGCAGAGTGCTATTACACTGCAATAGCTTATATGGTCCAACCTACCTGGAGATGATGTAACTATCTTTAGCTCACAGCCAAAAACACACACATGTCCACTTAGAAATTAATTAGGCAATGATAAAACACCACCCAAAACAACAAATTTTGCTAAAAACATCCAATGGAATGACTCCTTTGGATTTGTCATGCTGCTCCTTCACAAATTAGTGTATTTTTGTCTCTCGACTCCTGAAAGCAAGGTCCTTCCTTCCTGTGCTTCTGTATTTTGTAGAACATCCAACTGAGGCTACATAAATAAAAACAGGAAAATAACATTTCAGTTCAGGTTGGAAGCTGCTATGAGAGAACTGGTGGATTTAATTATTTCTACATTATTTCTGTAGCCCCTCAGCCTCTGAAGAAGCATCCTTTAGCAATAGCTTGGCACAAGGTATAAACTAGTTATAAGTTGTTTTTCCCATTATCATGACTATTTGCTTTGCTTTCCTGAATAGGGTGTTGCATTCTGGGGCCAGAATGGTTTTTTCCAGCTATTTTTATTCTGGGTGGAAAAAAGTCCTCTCTTTGTTTGCTTGCCTTTGTCACTGCTATTTTATATAGTTGTCCTGAATGCTTTTGCCACTGATTTGGGACAACAGTCTGTGGGGTGTCAGGAATGGATAATCCTTACTGGCCTGTGCATTCTTAATCTTACATCTGCAAGCCAAGTACAGAACACAAGAAGAGAAAGCTGGAAATGCTGTTGGTCTCCAGCACAGGAATATCTGCCTTTGCCACAGGCAGCTTGCAAAACCATATTTGTTTATATGTTTCTACTTGTCTTGTTCTTTTTCTTTCCCCTTTTGTTCCATGTTCTGTTAAAAAAGGAAGCTACAACAGCCATCCAGCCCACGCATGCTTCCCGGTCAAGCCTCTCGGCTTTCATGTCTCCTACTCCTGACACCAAAGACAGGATTTCAGTAGCTGCCTAACAGGATCATGGATGCCTTAGAGAGTCTTACCCACGCAACATACTGAAGCACCACATCAAGAGGCATCTTTCTGTGGGCCCTGTGTCATAATTACCAGCCCCAGGTAGATATGGCTCAGATATTGCAGAGCACCTAAAATGGCTCTATATTTAAGAATATAAATTTCTTTCAAAAAATAAACTTTTCTTATGTGACATTAAAGGGAAGGAAAGGTAAAAAAGAAGAGGATGAAGAGTATGCAAAAATGCTGAAAAGCAAAGTAAATTGAGCTGGCTCTGTCTTCCTTGGAAATACAGCCTATCCTGAACAGGAGTTTTAAACCAAAGCTACTTCAAAGAGCTTTCATAAAATACTGATTTAAGGTCCTAGAGAATTCTCTCCAAAGTAGAAATAGGTGCCCTCCCTTCACAAGCACAATTTGGATCTCTGAAAAGCAGAAGATATTTAATGACATTAATTTTTCAAAGAGGTATCACTACATACTTTTTTTCAGTCAAGGAAGGTAAGACAGCCAAGAGGCTGGAGTTTGCAGCACCTCAAGGTGGTGGCATCCTGCCATATTCTCCTAGCAGGCAATATCTATGACAGAAGTGCTCAAGCAGAAATGATACGTAAATCAGAAACACCTGTCATCATTGTGCTGGGTGTGTGTGTATGGATAATTATGTGAAACTTTGCAAAAAACAAGCGTGCTTTCCTGCCCAGAGAACGTTATGAAAAGTTTATCTGGGTCGTGCGAGATGGTTGGACCAGTTACGCTGGTTTTATCAATCACTGGACTCAGAGGTGCCCAGAGGGGTGTTGTTCAGCCCTCCCTGGAAGGCACTAGCACACCTGGATCTTCCTACCTCCTCCTAACTGCCTTCTCACACCCACTTATCCCTGTTCACCCTTGTGCACCAGTCATAGAAAATGGCTACACTGCAGTGAGGCTCACCTTAGAACTTTTCCTTTCATTTCAAGAGTAGTAAATCTGTCACTTAAATTGTATACACAGATTTTTCAGCAATAACTCAGAACCTTATCTTCTGTCTTCATCAGCAAGCAGTAAAGTTCTGCCAAGACCCTGACAGCAGTTCTGCAAAGGGCATTCCTGCTCTGATTTTGTGCCAGCATGGCATGAAGCCAACCCAGCAGACACGAACTGCTCTGCAAGAAACAGCTTGGGGTCTACAGCTCTTTGGTCTGTGTTATATTATAGGACCTCGGTACATGTGTCAAGGAACTGTTCTTATGTTTTGAAGGCACCTGCCTCTAGATGAGGCAGTCTTTGAGTTCAATATGGCAAGAGGACATTTTCTTATGGATCTCCTCATGGCTATGAGCACAGAGTACACCTCTGTGACACAGAAGTCCTTGTTTCCCCTGCCCTCATCACCAATCAGGTGCAATGACACAGCACTCTTTTCACTGGTAGGCAATATAGGAACAGTGTCTGGTGACAGCTGCTGAGATAATTAGGATAAACTTTACTTTCATAATCCTGAAAGTAGCTGGTACCTGGAAGGGAAAAATCCCTATGTGCAGAACATCAAAGTAAACGTGCTAGTGATGGCACTTAAAACGCAGTGTGTCAGGAAACAAACAAAGGTAACGGAGAGGAAAGAGAAGAGCACATTTTTGTACTGCAGAAAAGCTGCTAAGCTGTGGGACCTGTCAAGTCAGACCTAGTTGCTTGTAGTTAAGGAGCACTATGATACACGAGAAAGTGTATGAACTGAAGAGGAAGGGTATTGTATAGCACAGAAGAAGCTGATCTTCCCTGCAAGAATAACTTTTAGTGATGAGTAAAAGTCAGAGAAGATTATGTTTTACCTAGATCTGTTACTGAAGTACAGCCAGAGTTCCCTCGCTGTCCTGCAAACCTGACCTATAAGTGTTGTATACCTTACTTATTATGCATCTCTGCAGAAGAAACCAGCAAAACCAGGCTCCCATCAGACTGCAGTTCAGAGTATGGGTGTGTACCTGAGCTACAACAGTATGGCAGGACTGTAGGAGTTTCATCATTCATCAGAAGAGCCTAGAAAAGTTGTGTACCCCACAGGTGTCCTTTGGAGAGCTTAACCCATGGCAAAGTCTAGTCAATCAGATTCAGAGATCAGTTTTGTGCCAGACTGTCAATTAACACCTGGAGTTCTGTAGCTATAGCTCTCCTTCCTACCTGCTCTCTGGCCACATTTCACACAGTGAGCAAAAGACTCATGACAGGCAGGTCTGGCAAAGCTGGAACTGAAGAGTAGTTTAAAGTCCATGCTTACCAGACCGTATAGACCTCTCTAATCTAGTTCAGACTTCCCAAGCCCAGTGCTACTCTACTCCTAGTGGGGTACAATTTGGGTTGTGACTCAGGCTCTGAATAATCTGGAAACCAATAGGACTTTTCATATTTGGAAAGTTAGGAGTTCAGATGAGAAAGCAGTGGCCAGGGACTACTTAACACTTGGAGTGGACTGTTGGGAAATGACAGAATTGCTGTCAAGGGTTGGTTTCTGGTAAATTTTGAAATTTTAATAGTTTAACGTGCTGTGCTAAAATTTCATTAATAAGGATGTTTACTGCAATCTTCCCACAGCTTTTTAGAGTGGACAAAAATATGCAGTAGCAGCGGTTCATTTGCTGCGTTAATTGACTCTTAAAGTTGGTTAGAATAAAATGCCCACTTTTTGGAAATTTTTCGTGTCCCTGCAGTAAAGAAGAGGTTGTGCTTGGCCATAATGAATATAATAGTAGATTTTTTTTTGTTAGTTTTAAAAATATTTTGATAGCCTTAAAATTCTTCCTGGCTTTCTAGCTCCTAGATTAAATAAATCTGGCCTGCCATGCCTCATGCCAGCCAGTAAAGTACCCCTGAGTCCTGGCCTAGTGCAAATGTCAATAAAAGTGACTATTCATTCTCTATAAAAGCTCATCTACACATTTAATCCACAGGCTTGTTTTCAGCTTCATGAATGAAGATAGCTCTACAGGTGTACATGCACTTTTATACACACTTTATACATGAAACTAATCCATCTGTTTGTTTCCAGAATGTCTTTTTAACTAGATAGCAAACAAATTTGAGATGCTGATGCTTTCACTTTCATTCTTCTTGCTGCAGAATGTTCTCCCAAGTGGTTAGGAATTGAATCATACTTTAGAAATTTCCTTTAAGTTATTTAATCTCACATAGTAGCTGCTTAATTTTGATCAGAGTTCCAAATAGAAGTATCTCATCCTGAAACACCTTAGAGTTGCATCTCAGTCTTCATCTTGAGATAATGGGTCATTTACTGATCCAGCTGTTCATACATAGATGGGTTCTGCAGGCTTTCTGTAAAATCAGTTTTCATTTAAATTGACATATTGAGGTCTCAATCAGACCCATTTCTCTCAACAAGCTCATATAAATTACAAATAACTTTAGGAACTACTAAGTTCAGGGCTCGGGTATTTAAAAGTTGCTCAATATAAGTTATACCCAGGCGAGATTTTGTCCAAATAAACTGGACAACAAAGAAACATGTGGAATAATAATTACTGGAGTTGTGATAATTGTTTATCTGAGAGGAACTATACACAAATAAATATTAAAGTTTCATGCCTAGTCAATCATCTGGGTCCTGGAGAGGGGACAAACAAAACCCATTAATGGGAAAACTATTCAGCACCTAATGGCAATATGAAACAAACAAAAGAACATGTATTTCCACACATAATACAGCTGAATTGTGAAACTCACTTCAAAAGGATGTTTTGAGGGCCACAGTTATAAGTGGGTTTCAGGAACAGACAGGACATATTAATAGTTCAGTTGTCAGATGTTAAACATGATAGGCAGCTTGCCATCGATCTCCTGCTCTGGCAGACTCAGTCTCTGAATCCCAGGGGGAAGAAAGAGCCAACGCTGAGAAGGCATTTTGCTCTTAAGTGTTTTCTTTCATCATCCAGCAGTGGCTACTACTGGAGGTGGGAAGTAGAAAGAGGTTTAGTCTGAGCCTCTTCATCTGCTGTTTTGTGGATGGTAGGAGGAACAGGAAAAGTAGGATAGGACCCTCCTGTAAAGAGCCAGAGCTTTTGCCCCTTGTCCAGCATCATGCTGGGGACATTTCATGTCCTGTCTTGTGTCTCTCTGTACCAGCGAGAGAACAGGGATAATACTTCCTCACCTCACGCAGGTAAGATGGCAGTACGTTTTGTTGGTATCTGTGATGTGCTCAGATACAGGGAAAATGAGGACTATATAGCCACACGCAATGCCTAGTGGTGGCAAAAACACAACCTTTTTTTGATTATCTGAGTACCTACCCAACCCCAAGAAACTCATGGAAAAGGGGGAAGAACCTATACACTGAACTAGAAAATCCCCCAAAAAAGAAGGCTTAAAAAGAACAGAGTAGTTTTTTCCCTTTCTATCACTATCTCCTTGCTACTGAATAAAAATGGGAAGCGAAAAAACAGTTCCATGTCTTGAGTTCCCAAACAGAAAAGATTATAAATATCCAAACATGATTAAGTAACTGCCTCAGATTTTAGGTGAGTTTTATCTGTCATAGAATTGATAGCAGTGGGAATTTCACTCTTGTAGAGACCCAGTTCCTGCCAGTTACTATGAGGAAAAATTCCATCTATATTGTGTACAGAAGTCAGGATAAAAAGCAGATTTTATTTCTCTTATACTACAGTAAGTGAAAATACTGAAAATTTGTAAAAGTTAGATAAGGAATCAAAATCTCAAAAGAAGTCTTGTATTTTGAAATCTAAAGAACATGGGTGAAATTTGAAGTTCTGCTCACAAAGGAATCCAATCAGAACAGGTTCCTTTAGAAGGTGTTCAGGTACTTCCATTCTTTCAAGATCAAGGGCTTTTTCTAAGACATGCCTATGAAGGACTGTTTTAACATTTTTTATTTATAAGCATGAGGTAATAATAATAGAAGAGATGAGAGACCAACCTCAAAATAGATTTTGCACTGAGTCTAGTGTTCATTTTCCATGTAGTTTCAAGTTCCAGAATTGGGTAAAGGAAGAAACAGAATGTTCATCTGCCAGACTGATGCTTCAGCCACTTGGCTTTTTGTTAGTAACTGTGGACTGTGATTTTCTTTGATAAAAAATCCCATTCTGGAGCCAAGCAGATTCCACATCAAAACTCTTTCCAAGACCTGCAAGAAATAACTGTTGCAATGGGGGAAACTGTGGGGAAACTGTCTATCTACAAATAATGCCCTGGCAGAAATAGCTTGATACATGCTATATAATTTTAAAATGTTGAGCATGATGAAATGGAGTTGATATATTCTGATTCAGAATTTGGTAAATCTGGATTTACAGTATTTACAATCATAGAATAATTTATATTGGAAGGAACTTCTGGATGTCAGCTAGTTCAGCTTCCCTGCACAAAACAAGGTCAACCTCAAAGCTAGATCAGGTTGCTCAGGTCTAGTAGAGTTTTGAAAATGCCCCAAGGATGTAGTTTTTATAATATCTCTGGGGAAGCTGTTCTACTGTAAACCCACTCTTACGTCAGTAATTTTTGCTGAATCCAACTGTGATAAGTGCTGCTTGTCCTTTCATTATGCACCTCCAGGAAAAGCTTGGCTCCCTCTTAACCCACCCATTGAGTAGTTAGAGACAACGAGTTCCCTTTTTAGCCTGCACTTCTCTAAGTTAAAGAAGCCAGAACCCTCAGCCTCTCTTCATTCTTTGTACGCTCCAGCCCCCTAACCATCTTGGTAGTCCTCCATCGGATGTAGTCACTTGCGGAGCTGAAAACTGCATGCAGTATTGCACATACAGACTCACAAGGGCTGAGTAAAATGGACTAATCACTTTTCCGGACAAATTAGCTAGCACTTGCTATGGCAGTCCAAGACGTGTTGAGCCTTTGTTACTGCAAGAGCACCCTGCAAACTCTTGTTCAACTTCTTGTCCACCAGGACCACTCAGTCCTCATCAAATTTCCTCCCTAGTAGTGAATCCCCAGTCTGGGGTCATTCCCTCCCAGGTGCAGGATTTTGCATTTCTCTCTGTTAAACTTCTTGAGATACTTGTCAGCCTTCATAGGTTCCTTCATAGGTTTGCTTCAAAGGTCCCTCAATGGCAGTTCAGCTCTTCAGTGAGTTGACAACTTCAGAAGAATACATTGATATTACCGTATTAAATCCACTTTAATAATTACCACTCATTCCTAAAAGTAATTAATATAAAGCACTGGGGCTTAGCAATATTCTGTGAAGATGTGTGTATCTCCAGGATTAAATTAAAGCTACCTTCAGTTAAATCTACCTTTTCTAGAAAATTCAATTTCTTATTGTTTCCTCGTTGTTCAAATTGATTAATAAAAATCAATAACTTTCTTCTGCTCTAGTCTACTAGCTCAGGAACAACAATAGGGTCAAGTGAAGTCTTTCCACTCATTCAGTTTCCATTGTCAGGTATTTGCCAAGCGTTCAGCCACAGTTTCTTGGCTTGTGTTTATAGTACCCAAGACTCCCAGGTGGTCTCTCAGTCCAATTACCCATCAGGCTGGTATTAGTTTCTGTGACAAGCTGGAAGTATCTTCAGTCTGGCACAGCCACAGGCAAAATCCACTAATACGAAACATTCTGTTTCAACAACATGTTAAGCAATACGTGTTTCCCAACTTCCTTTTTGGACTGCCAAGTAATTTCTGGAATAGGAAATTTATTAGAACTTGGGTTTAAATTGGTCAAGAACCTCAAAGTTTTATCTCCATCAGACACTGCATTTGTGATTTTCATTGGAATATTCTATTTATAGTCTCAAAAAAATCCTATTAAACAACAGAATGAGAATAAAAATATCTCTCAGTTTCCACTGTGATGTTACTTTCATCCTCAGTAATATTCTGAAGCTTCCTTTTCTTTCTGTACTGCTTACATCAGCTTTTTCCAAATTTCTTTCAAGATAGTGTATAGCGGCAGGAGAGAGATAAGTTGCAGAAAATTCAGTCAAGTTAGTTTAGGGAGGAGAGAATATGTGTCAGAAGGATGAAGGAGAAAGAGTGAGGGAGAAAGAGTGAAGGTGTAAGTCTTTCCTCACGTGTGTATGATTCATGACAGACACAAGAGCTGCTGTTGCTGCTGCTGGCACAATCACTGATAACATCTACCTTTTGCACAATGGCACAACCCAAATAAGAAAATCTGGGAAGATCTGACCTGGAGAAGAGAGACATCAAAAAGCTTGTTTAAATCATAGATTTATCATAATATCTGACGTAAAGGCTGATCAGAGAAAAAGACCAGGAGTTAAATAAAGGACACAACACAAGCGTTATACAAGTTCCACTATCTGGAACAGAGTCACTCACTTCTCAAGCAACCTTAGAAAATTGAATAATAAATTCTAAACCAGGTCTATTTTATAGTAAGCAATTTCCAAGAAATAATATCATCTCACAAAGAACTAGTGATGAACTTCTTGCATTGTGCAGATTATTCCAAGTCTGTAAAAAAAATCAGAAGCACTTGAACTCCCAGTTTTAATCCATTTTACTAGTAGAATTTTAGGAACCTATTGGGATCTGTGACCAGGAGAATCCACCCTGAAATTATGCTGAAGGACTCAGAGATGCTAGTAATTAGATTTGCTAGGATGACATCTTTAGAGGTTGCTGTTGGCTCGTCACAAAGAACCACTGCAGGTAACATCTGTAACACCTCTGCACGCTGGTGTTACAAATCCTGTGGGCAAGGAACTAGGGCAGGTGGCTATTTTCTATTCTTCACTTTTCTTAAGAAAAATTGAAAGGGACCGTAACTTCTATGTTACTACTTCGAGTAGAGGAGACTTAGAGTAGAGGAAATTGAACTTCCTTTTATTTCCTTGCTTTGGCTCCTCTGTGACACAAAAATTAATAAATTATTAATTTATTTGAATTTTAACTGAGATTAAAGAAAGGTTCTTTTTCTATATTTAAGACTGAACTGTGATACCAAAATACTTTTTGGTTGTTTGGTCTGCCTGTTGTTTGGTTTCTGTTTAGTTTGGCTTGGTTTTGTTTGTTTGTTTGTTTTTGTTTGTGTGTGTGTTGCATTTGAGGGTGGGTGGGGTTTTTTAATAATTATTCTTGGTACCACCCAGTACTTCCTTGTAATGTGTTTGCAAAGCTTCATATTTGTTCACAGTGCAATTTTTTTCCAATAAAATAGTGTGATCTATCATAATCAATAAGGTAAAGTCTCCTCAATATGTATTCTGTATGTGTTCTGGTGTAATCTGTACCAGTAGCTTGGTCTTTAGTCTTAGATTGTACCAGAAGTACTAGTGTGCAGTAGCTTAGCCAATAAATTGAGCAGTGACTTTAGGTGTTCAAACTAATACAGCAATAGAAAGGAATGTTGCTCAAGTGAAAAAACATGCAGTAGCTTGTTGTTCGCAAAAATGACAGGCTTTTTTCATTAGTAAGTTTAGCAGCATTGTAATCTAGGGAAGAAAACAATGTTATTCTTGCCACATTTACTGTCACTCATTTTTTTAATGGATCTCCAACATGACAAGCAGGTTAACCAGTTGACTAGGAAAAGAATGAAAGCCTCTTCTAATTGGTTCACTTGATTTGTCTCTTTTCTCTGTGCTGACAGAGATTCACAGAAGAGTCTTTCTTCTATGGGTTTTTTCCCATGTTGGAATCAAAATCTGAGCTGTTCTCTTGTGAGGTATATGAGAAAAGAAAGTCAAACACTAGTGCAAAAGATTTCCAAAGGTCTTTTGTCAGCTGTTTACACGATAGTGGAAGATGAAAGTCTAAAGCAGGGACAGTTAGAAGAAAGCTAAGAGACGGGGTCCTTTAGAATACAGTAGGAAACTTAGGAAACATTTCTTTACCAAGACAGTGGTCAAACACTGGAACAGGTTTCCTAGAGAAATGATCGATGCCCCAAGCCTGTCACTGTTTAAGGGGCATTTGGACAATGCCCTTAATAACAAGCTTTAACTTCATCAACCCTGAATCTGGCAGGCAGTTGGACTAGATGATCATTGTAGGTCCCTTCCAACGGAAATAATCTTATTCTCTTCTATATCCAGAAGTATGAAGTTCTGCTGAAGAAATAGTTACTTCTTTTTCTTACCTCCTTCAAAAAATTCTTCGAATTAATGGAAGACACTTCTAAAAATCTCTAGTGACAACACTTTCTCTACCAAAACCACAACTATTCATTGATACATTCCCAACTTTCAATAAATAAATAAATAAATAAATAAATAAATAAATAAATAAATAAATAAATAAATAAATAAATGAGACGAGAACTTTCACAACTGCACTAGTACTGATTACCCCATAAAGGGAAGGAGAGTTTTACCCCTTGGGCATCACTAATGAGGAAGCCGTGCAGATCTGAACATTGCAATGAGAACCTCAGTCTATTTGTCACAGTTCCTTAGTTTGGGCAAGAGGGGAGACTCTGGGCTCTGCACTATGTGTCTTTATTAGATGTTCTGCAAAAGCGAGATCATCAGACATTTCTGGATTGGCTTCTGTATACCTTGGTTGTGACAGACAGCCAATTACATCTATCCAGGTAGTTATGCTATAAAAGGACCATGATGGTCCAGTTCCTAGTTTGAGCTCTCTCCAAGCAGTTGCCTTTCTTAACCTCTATGTAGTTGACATTTTTTTCCAAGATTCATGTAAGAGCCTATATTTTACATCATCTTAATCCCTGAAACAGGACTATTTTCTGAACTAGATTTCCTTGAAAAACATGTCATGATTTTCCCAGGGCGAGGGTCTAACATGATACAGACAAAAGTTAATACACTGCTCAGGCCTTGATGTCCCAGTTACATGCATATTTAATTTCTCATGCAGAAATACTCCTATTGATTCAGGACTCTTCACAAGCAGAATATGCTGTGCATATGTATCTGTAAAACTGGGATTCGTACACTATCACCCATACCCAAACATTTGGTATTATTATTGGGGAATTATTGAACTAAAGACCTGGAGATCTGAGTATAAAAAGAGAAAGAAATAATTATAATTTATAGTGTGAGAGCCATTTCTAGGCTTAAGAAGAGTCACAAAGTAATGCTTTCCTGACTATTAGAAAACTGTTACTTGACACACAGGCTTTATGCTTTGCCAGGTCACCTCTTCAACAACATTGGCTAACGCAAAACATTTTGAAATTTCTCATTCCCTAAATTACTCTAGTCTAAACATATCAGTGATAAACTTTATATCGACATTTCAAATGGTATAGTCCTCCAACTTTTTAGTTAGACTTTCTTTTTGCAAAGGAATTCTTATTTGGTTTTATTGCAATACGACATTACTTTTGTTTTAAAACTGAATGCTATTTAAGCATTTAAAAATTAACCTGTTGTTTGGAACAAGAGGACTAGAAGTTTAGAAACTCTCAATCCTTTTGTCTGACTCCAGTAAACAACATATACCGTAACACTTCAAAAAATTCCAACCATTTGACCAACCTGAAACAGCTGTCAGTTTCCTGTCAAAAACTTCTTTGAAATATATGCATTTAGTAAAACTTGCATAATAAGAATAACTAAAATTTTGCTATTGTGTCAGAGCTCTGAGCAGGCAGCCATGCCTTCTTTTTTGTCCCTACAGGAGTAACACGATTCATAACTTCAGTTGCCCACTTTTCACTGCAAAATGCAAGTTGTTTAATGTTGTTGACTACACCAGGTTCTCCCTCACCATGCATTCTGCATTATTATCCAGCACATACAAACAACACAGCTCATGTCATGCCTCCTGCTCATTCAAAATAAGGAATACCAGGCATGAAGTCTTCTTTCCTACTTGTACTGAGCACCAGAACCAGAGTAAAAAGTCCTTTTCTTCCTAGGTGTGCATTTCTTGCAAATGAGCTCCCAGTGCCAGGAGAATACATTACTCATATATAAACATAACACATAAAGGAGTAAGTGCTTGATCAATAACATTCGAGGTAAACAAACATTAATCTACTGAATATAGATTAACTTAAGTACAATAACAACATAACTAAACTGATATAAACTAAAATATAGGCTTGATTCTCTAATGATACTTCCATTTGTACTAGCAACAAAAAAGTATGAGGAATAAATTAATGGATTTAGTTGCATTGTTTGAAACTTCTGGATTCTTTCATAGCCAATTGTCGCACTTGACTAAATTGCTAATAAGGTTCATTGGAAAATTTGGTTTAATGCCACTTCTTCAGCATCCACCAGAAGAGAGGTCAAATCACCAAGAATCTCAGTCCTCATAGTAGTTGCCACTACACTAATAGTCCTTACTATAAACTTCTTGATATTTCCAAGAAAATACATTCTTCTGACCATCTTTCATTTTAGACCACTAACCTATACAAACACGGTGACAAAGCACTTCTCTACCCTACCAGTGTAAAAGTTTTTCCTGATGTCCAGCTTCTCAAACTACACTTTCTGCTGTTGTCTCGTATTGTATCATCTGCCACTACTGCAAAGAGTTAAGCTCCATAATCTTTGCAACTGCCATCCAACAATTTGTAAGCTGCTGCCAGACTATTTCTTAGCTTCCTCTATGCCATGCTGAATGAGTCCAGCTTCCCCAACCTCTCTGCAGAGATTTTTGTTGAAATTCCTGCTGGCCAGTTTTTGAAAGTCATTCTGGATAGAAACAGTGTCCTTTGCTGTATCAGCAGCTCTTTCCTAACTTAATCATAACTGCAAATTTGCTGGACAGTGCTTTCTGGTTTGTTATATAGGTCACTGATAAAAATACTGAAAAAGATCAGCTCCATTATCAGCCCTGGAGTAATTTGTCATTTTCCACGAGCTGGACATGGAGCCACTGAGTGCTAGATTTTGGGTCTTACAGTCCAGACAATTTTAAACTCACCCAATGGTCTGATCATCCAACCCATACATTCTCAACTTCCAGATGAGAGCTCTAGGGTTAGAAACCTTACTAAAGGCACATCTACCTCCCTCCACTCGTCTTCATGATGAACCATTTCACTGCAGAAGGCAAACAGGAAGACTCTTTCTGATTGCCTCCTTGTCCTGTTTGAGTTTAGAAACAGGTTCCAAGAGAGGATCATGCACAATTATCTTTGCAGGGACTGAGGTAAGGCAGCAACTGACAACATTCCAGATCCTCTTTTTTGCCGTTCTTGAATATGACTGTAATGTTTGTTTTTTCTATTCATCATGATTTTTCACAGACAATACACAGAGGCCTTGCAATCACAGCAGCTAGCAAGGTAACTACAGCAGCCAGCTTTTTCAGCACCTCTAAGTCAGTCTCAGGAAGATGAGTGTGTCCAGACGAAGTAGCTTCTAACTTGTTCACCCAGTACTGGCTCCTTTCCAAACTCCTCTGGTACTTGCAGGCATCAGGGAGAACATTCTGCTTGTGATGAGCAAGGTAAAAAAGGCCCTGAGTAGTTCAACCTTTTTCACACAATCCACACTGTGTTACCTCTCATACATCACCAGCCCCACATCTTCCATTTACAACTCATCCTTAATGCTCAATTTGATGAAATTGTTTTTAGCTTCACCTGGGTTTTAATTTTCCTAATTTTGCCCCTAAGTGCCTCAGCTATACTTTTATATTCTTCCTTTCTTGCCTGTGTTTGTTTTTACTTCAAACACATTTACTGTTTGTATTTTAGTTCATCAAGATGTTCCCTTTCAGCCAAGCTGGCCTTGTGCTGAAACTTCATTTCTTCACACAAAGAGAAGGTTTGTCCCTGTTCCCTCAGTGAGTTCACTTTGAAGGATTCATTCAACCCCGCTGGGCACCCTGCCCCTATATGGCTGCTTCCCAGAGGATTTTGCTTAGCACTTCTTTAACTAACCAAGTCTGTTCTCTGAAAGTCTTGAGCCCTAGCTCTGCAGTTTTACCTCTAACCTTCCTCCACATCCTGACCTCGATTACCTTGCATTTCCTGCAGCCTAAGATGCCAACAGTGATGGTATTTTTCATCAGTCCTCCTCTGTCTGCAAATCCCACAGAGCAGCACCCTTGACCAACCTTTCTTATGCTGGCATTGGAAATGTGTCACCCTCACAGTGTAACCTTGATTTGGTTGCATGAAGCCACGTTGCCCTTACAGCAGTTTTCTGGACAGTTGAGGCCACCCATAACAATACATGCCCGCAGGTGGGGCATTTTCAGTAGTTTTTCTGGAGAAGGCCTATTCTTCTGTTTCCTATCAGTCAGGAAGTCTGTAGTAGACTCCCAAGATGTCCTCAGTGTTGCTTCTCCCTCTGAAGTTGATGCAGAAGCTCCCAATAGGTGTGTCTTAAGTTTTGCTCTGTAGCCCTCTGCAATGTCAAGGAGATCTTCAATATAAAAGGTGACTCACTCCTTATCTTCCCTGCACAGCACCCCTCAATGACCTGTTTGTTGCATGGATTCCCTTCCCAGTATATTCTCTGTTCATGTGAACAGCCCCTAATGGAGACTGGTACTTCCCCATTTTTCATCTCCACAGCTTTTGATTTCCTGGTATCATCAGGAGGACTCACTACAGGCATCAATGCATCAAGGGCAGTGAATAGTGATAAACATTGTCTACTTCTCTGTTCATTGTCAGTGTGGTCCACTGGATTGACTCAGCTATCCTGATGAGACATAAATAAATTGCTTGGCTATTTTCCTGAGTCTCTCAGCACCATATGTCATTGGTTGCAGTCTCCTAGCATATTAGCAGTATTCACTCTAGTGATGCATCAGGCAATATGGACTAAGGAGAACACTAAAAATGTCTTTCTGCAAATCAGTCCCTGAAAGAGACAGAAGGGGAAAAACCAACTTGCAATGAAGACACATAAAAGCAGTACTCAGTGAATATCTTATGTACAATTATTATCAGGAACAAATAGGATTTTTAAAGTACTGAAACATCTGATGTTTGCATATAGTTGCACACTTATCTAAACTTCAGAGGCACATTAAGGCATTCAGCGTGGAATCTTCAACGCAGATTTGTATGTTTCGCCCGTGAATCCCATAACATGACTTCAGGACTTCTGTTGTTGTGCTACAGTTTTAAGGTTCATGAAAGCAACAGCGGAAGTGCCATGCCAAGATCTTAAGGCTTTATTGTATTAAGTTCCACTAGTTTAGGTTAGAGTAAGATTCACTTCATTTGTGTCTTTGTTTTGAGCTGCTGAGGCTCTTCCCACTGCCAGATTCTTTACATTTGCATTTGATTTTATTCACAATAATACTAAACATTTGTATGAGTATCCATGTAGTGAGTATCTCATAGGCAATAACTAGTTTTATTTGCAACAACTAACATAATGTTGCTTTCAGTTTGGTTTGAAATATTTACCTTTTCCTCTTGTGATTATATTATCCATCACAATTGCTGAGAAAACAAGCTCTACAGTAAAAATTGTAATCCATATTAAAATCTACTGGTTTCCTAGAAGTAATATGAAACATTTGGACTTCATTTTCTACCAGACACATTAAGTTTTTATTACTTCATTTTTGAAAGACTGTCCTGTGCTCTATCATTCATGCTTGTTCCTGTTCTGGCACATTATCCATTTACCAATAAATGTAATATAACATGGAGTTGGAATCCTTGTATTTTGTGATATTTTTAAATTATTTTCTGAGTTCACCTTGAAATTCACATTAATGTCTCAGTCAAATATAAACAATTATCTGGAAGTTAACCCAAAGATAAATGCTCAAATGTAAGTGGAGTACACTATTTAACTTTTCTTTGGTGCTCAAAAAGAATATAGTAACAGCAGAGTTGTATCGAAACATCCATTTTTTATTTCATTCCATGTTGCAAAACAATACTATGACTTCATTCAACAAAAACATACTATTTTCGTCAGCTATTCTTTTTAGTAACAAAAATTAGGTGCCATTCAATCCCATACAAATTATTTTTAGATTTACATAAAGTAACTATTTTACTCACAAAATCATTCACAAAAAAAAAACCCTTGAAACATAGTTTCAGTCATATGAATCAACACCTTTTACTTTCTCATAAAATATAAGGCATTCTGCTTTTTAAGGAGTGTCTGAAGGCAATTGCTATTAGAAGCATTGCCATGTACCACCATTATGAACCTCATTCCACAGCTGTAACACTCATTATGCTTTAATACTCTTGACCACATGTGGTTTACAGTTTGCCTCCAGCTTCTAGACTTAAAGCTGTTGTGAGAACAAATAGTGTCAGAAAGCTTTCTTCTTGAAGTCCAAAAACAGTCTTTGTGTGAGCTGGTCCTAAGAAGAATCCTGCTTCTGCGTCTGCCACCAGAACTTGCAACTCTGGGCAAGTCACATTCCTCACTTGAGTTTTCTGGATAATAATTCTCTTTTGTCTGCCTACTTTATGGCAGAGACCATATCTTCCATGGCATAAGAACTGCACTGCACCCAGTGTATAAAACAGAGCTTGCTGAGCCCCAATCAGGCAGGAATTTGACAAAATAAATACAACTTTTCTTTCTTTCAGACCCATGTCGAATACAAGGTCCAAATTGTAAAACTTGAAAAAAAAACTTTATCAATGGGTAAATTTAAGCCATATCAAATCAGACATTTTCCAGCTTCTGACCCTGAACCTTTTCTTAAAACTTGAACTCTGCAAGCTGACTTATTTTTAGCTTCAAAATGCTAGGCTAATTTATTTTCATTTTGCTTTAGTTTTGTATGCCTTTGTGCTTCCGGTTCTTGGCAACATCTACAAGTAAGAAAGCCAAAGTCCTCTATTCAAATTGTATGCTTCGCCAAATGAAAAGGGGAAGACACTCAAAATCTTTCGTCATGAGTCTTCTGTTCTCATGAACTTTATAGACCAATTTTGGAAATGCAAAAGTTCATAATTTAAGAGACATCAGATAAGGAACCAAACTTCTGCGATTCACCCATTTGTGGCTATTTCCTCTTCCTTCTGGCAACAAAGCAAGAATGCTGAAGGGAGGAAAAAACAACAAAGAAGGGAGAAAACTTCAGAAAGTTAAGAAAAAAATAATTAGAATATCCTTGAACAGACACAAAAACACATCCTGGAGGAAAAAAGAAAATACGGCAAGAAGATGGAGGGAACTGCCTTCAGAAGGTGAATTATGGAGAGGTAAAAGGGGATGAATGACATAGATGTGTATCTAAATGGATAGACAACTGTGCTTTGCCTTAGAAGCCAAAAAAGCTACCTTAGACTGAACACCTCTGTTCAGATAGCTGAAGATGAGGCAAATGTTACCTAAAATATCTATTGGTTTATCATCTTCTTTTTACCATTTTTTTATATGTCAGTGATTATTCTGTTCAGCAATATTGGTAGTATTTAAGAATCCTAATTCTCATACACAGGCATATAGTGTTTATTATAGGCTTCTATAATTGTGATACAAGCCCATCAAAACTCTTCGTTGTGATAAAAGCCACTATTACAACTTGTAGATAAACACTGTGTGTTAGAGTACTGTACTACAACATCTGAGAACTTAGTGTAATTACATTCTAATCCCGTGTGGGAAAAAGGAAAAAAAGTATCCAGATTAATCCACACCTATACTCACATATCTGTATATCTATCCACCCATGCACTGCAGTGTTCTGCGAACTCGCACCATGCCCTCTGCACTTCTTTATTTAAAGTCTCCTAATATAAAGAGTCTTATAAATTTCCATTGTCTTAGAACTTGGAATTACAGACACTTTAATCATATGGTGTTCATGTCATCTCATCAAATGATCCTAATCTTCTGAATTTTCACAGCATTGCACGACTTTCAGCCACATGACTTTTCAACACATTTGGTGGATGTCAGAAGGCTAAAACCTCACATGTCACTTTGAAAATATATTCCTTTAAAGTGTTATTGTTAATCATGTTTATGGGTGCCTGCTGGGATTCCTTGCAGTGCTTTCTTGGGCTCACAGCTGGTTTTGATTTCTGTGGATGATGTAAAACTCAGCTCTTCTCACCCACCAAACACTAATCTTACTTGCTTTGCTGAAGTCACTAGTCTGCAAAATCTGTATTTTGTCACCCAAAAAGAAGTTTTCTATGATTAACCTGATATTATTTTAGTTAGTGTTTGGCAGAAATTAATTTCATTTTCAGTCTTCAGTTCCAAAACCAGTAGAACACTAGTGATTAATGAGAGAGACATCTTAATAGCAATATATGGCAACAATATCAATAATACATATGCTAAATCTGCATCTGTCTATGATACATATAGATGTCTATATAGAGAAATACTTGCAAATGCTGTATATGAAAATAAGTAGGCAGAGGGATCAAATATATATATTGCTAAAATCTGATGGAAATTAAGTCTAATCTCTTAGATTTGACTCAAGGCAACCACTTAAAATCTGTCTCCCAGTTTCTTGGCATTGATTGTGATCTTTAATATTTACATCAAGTAGTGCAAGAACAGCTCAGAAAATCACAAGCCAGAGTCCCCACAATTATTGGGCAAAAAGCAAATGGTATTGCTGGCCTCATACACCACCCTGTCTAGAAGCAGCCACTTCCAACCTGAGACCTTCTCTCCCCATCTTTCTTAAAACATTGACCTCTCTTTCAAAAAACAAGACAAGCTCCAGCCTAATACTGCACGACAGCCACAAAGTAGCTCTTAACATTAGCTAGCAAGTTCCTCTCTCAGTCTTATAATAGTTGCTCTTTGACAAAGAGCAACAGCAAGCATTTTTCCAAGAAACTCATGGGGTTCTCTGATACCAGCTCATCTTTCTTTCCTTTAGGCAGTACTTATAGAGGAAACTCAGCCTCTCAGAACTGCTGGGAGGAGCCCCAGAGTGCTGCCCTCACATGTAGAGCTCCACGTGTTCAGCTCTTTTCTCCTGTTCCTCAGCAATAACTTTCAAAAGAGGGAAGAGGAGAACATTACAGCCATTGCTTAATATCTGAAATACTTCCTCTCCATTGTAAACAGCCTTCTGTCTGCTGTAAAAGAGAATATTGTACTGTTTGCTGGCATTCACAGAAATGGTCCTATATTAGAGTTACCTTATCCATGTTGCAGAAATACAGGATGCTTGAATGAGATCCAGTGTCCTGGATCCAGTAATCCTAGCAGGGGGTTTGTCTTGTTGCACCATTGTAATATAATTTGCATTAAGAAAAATCTTATCACCAGCAGCCCCTTTTTTCAACCTGCCATGAACTTGTTCACTTTAAGGAAGGAATTTTAATTTCTGAGTTCCTGGAGACAGAATCCCCCCCTCTCAGACACCAGGAATTTAACTAATAATAGCACACAGGGTGCTGGGGTGGTCAACGGGAGCAACACGCCTGCCCTACTCCGACCCTCCAGCCAACCTCTCATGAGCCTGGAGAGGCATTTCTGGGGAAAAGTTTCTACTAAACATATACTTTTTCAGTGAAATGCAGCTAGGAAAAGTTATTCCTTCCCTTAATTACTTCAGCTTTATGCTTAATGCTTAGTGGGATGTATCCAGGCCTTTCTAACTCTTAAAGGCTCACAAGCCAGCCACTACTTTGAGGTGCATTCGTCTGCTTTTGCAGGGAGGGTGCCAAAAATAGCAAAGGTTTAGATCTCTACGGCCAAGATTTCTGAAAACACAGACTGAAAAGCAGTAATTTTTTACATCAGAACGAGTCAACTCCAACAGATGAGACAGATTAAAGCAAAAGGTCAGAAAACAAAACTGTCCTTTGACATGCATGTCCTTTTCACCCGTCTTCTCTCAGACCAACAGCTTTTCCTGGCACCCTGGGTTGCAACAAACACTGAGCAGTTTGCATGAGGTCCAATGGGAAGGTCTTCTTCCCATCACCTCCATTTATTCCCTAAGCCTCTCAGAGATCTTCCAGTGTCTAAACACTGCAGTTTCCTGCCTGCTGGTTCCTTCACACTCGCACACTGACCATCCCATCTTCTACTCCCGATGTACACACTTAAATAGCCCAAGAGAAATCTCCTCATTTATTTTTTTTTAAACATGATAGAAGTTTTGAAGTTTGATATTTCCTTCTTTACCCTCTTTGCATCCTGTTTGTTGACAGCCGTTTGAAACAAGGTCAGCCTTTGGTTACTGTCCGAGGAAACTGATAATTTGTGTTCGACTAGATTATTCCATGTAGGTCTCTATTTGTTACCAATATCCTATTTTTGGTTTTGTTTAAAGATGGAGGCTTGATTGGGATTTTTCCTAGGCTTTTTCAATCCATACATAGCCAGACTCTCCAATGCCATTTCCATGTTCAAAACTTCCAATCAAAAAGGCTAAATCTTCTGGTTTTCCATAACTGAAAGCTTAGATAAGTTTCGTAAAGTGGTAAACTTTGATATCAGAGACAGTTAAAAAATTTAAGTCACCTACCTGCATAAAGACAATAAAGTCAGTACAACCACATTAATTCTCTTCCCTTTTTCCTTTGCTTCCTCCCAGAGTAACTCTTATCTTCAGAGATTACAACTCTGTTGACAAAGAAGCAGCTTTCCTCCCTCTCCAAAATTCACGTTTAACTGTGGAGTGTTTTATATTTACTTTGTGACGTACATTCACAGATACCCCTATGACTTTTCGAAACTCAATTGAAAAGCTCGCAGTCCTCTTTTACCACTAATCATACACTTCTATGATTTGACACATACATGTAATAGTTCTTTTTATTCCATCCTCTCGTGACATACACACATCCTGACACACATCAAAGTTTTTATCTTATTTCCAATAACCAACTGTCATTTTCCTTAAAATTATCTGTCTCAATTTACTATAAATTTTTCATATGCTGTCTCTGGTCATAAATCTAAAGTCAGTGTGTGGTCACAAAAATGACCTGTTCCTGTTTGGAGATTGAAGCACATTATTTTATTTTAAATTTCAGGACCAATTCAAAATGCTGCAAATAAATATGCATACAGAATTGGCCAGCATCTCAGTCCTATCCTCACAGTCCTTCTCCAAATTCAACGGCATACTGCATATATTACTGGTCAGTACTATCTTTCTTCATTCTAGTCCACGGTTCTTAATCTCTGGAACTCACTTCCATACTTAATTTTGCTTTTATGATTACAAAATGCAAATAGAAATTTGTCTGTCTTATTTCCCTTCAGCTGACCCCTGTAATGGAGATGTAAATATTCCTTATATAAATGTAATCCATATTAATTTTATATTGTTCCATAATTTTAATGATATAATGGTATAGTATAGTATAGTATAGTATAGTATAGTATAGTATAGTATAGTATAGTATAGTATAGTATAGTATAGTATAGTATATAATGTTAAGATCCTATACTAAAATAGATTATTTTGCATCCTTTTGTTCTAGGTTAAAAAATAAATTTATCAAACAATCAATTAATTAATTAATAGAACAGATCTCACTGTCTTTTAGACTCCCCTCCTGATGAACACGAAGCCTTTTTATGTCCCCTGGCTATAGAGGGAGCTCCAACAATAATCTAGACCCATTTAGAGCTCGATTCAATAGCTCACATGTGTGAAGTGCCTTTTGAATGTCCACATGATATCTACGGGGGATAGGTAGATGTGTCACAAGGTCTATGGAGGACTGATAACCTCACTGAGCAGCATCTAGAGGGCAGGAAAGATTGCCTAAGATATCTCAAAAATACTAAAAACCTCCTAATTGCCTAAATCATAGAACCATAGAATCATTTCATTTGAAAAAGACTCTCAAGATCATCAAGTCCAACCGCTAACCTAACACTGGCACTCAACCATATCCCTAAGCACCACATCTACATGTCTTTTAAACTCCTCCTGGGATGGCGACTCAACCACTTCCCAGGGCAAACTGTTCCAATGCTTAATGTAGATGTTGTCATCATAAGCTGAATTCCACTTCTTGGTTTCTGCTCAGTTGCACAAGTTTTAGTGCCTACTGCTGTTTCTGGCATTGTTTGACCTCTGGTTGCCACATGCGAAGAATGCCTTACCTAGCATATTTGCCAGGTTTATCTTGCAAAGAAAGAGATTCCCAATGCTATTTGCATCAATCTAGGATATTTAAGACTTCTGCACAGGTCTGACAAGTATAGCACAGTTCCTATGGGATGCCTCATTACCAAAACTCTACCATCTTCACAGTAATTTCTCCTACATTGGATTTTTCTAAAATATTTACAACTTAAAAATATTTCCCAGTGGATGCGCCGACAGAACAAAGTAGGTTAAATCAAAAGCTAGAAGGCTTTCTTCTACTTGTCTACTAGGGGTCACTGAATTCATTCTCAAAAAGAAAGAACCAGAATCCTTTCACAGTTGGATTGATGACCTCTTTTCCTCATTTGTGATGATTCAGCTGATTACTTATTCATCTGCGTAATACTGCTCTATTCTTAGAGTTCCCTGTTCCCCCTAAAAGTGACTCAAGAGTGTTATTAAAACAAAGCAATGATTTAGTAACACAAGTAAGACATGTCATTACTTCAAGACTACCACAGAGATTGAAGTTCCTCCTCTCAGAAATTATCAACAGTTTTTTCCTCTGATTAGTTAATCCTGGCCAAGAATCAAAAGAAAATATGCACAACAGTACTCACACTTGGCAGTGACATAACTATTTATCAGATATGTCACTGTGTATTTATTGCTAATTGCCATAATTATTCATAAGCTCTAATGAGAGGTTTAGCAAGTAACAGTTTCACACACACTTTCTCTCTCTCCCTTGGAGTCTGCCTATCTGCTTTTTGTATCATACTGTTCTCCCTGTCCAATTCTTTTTTTTTGACACAAGCATGAACCTTTCTTTGGACTGATTTGCAGACCCAGGTCCTTCATTTCTTATACAAGGAACTTTGCCTCCACCATTGCACTTCCCATAGCTATGCTAGGCCCTCTGCTTCTGCAAATTTTTCCCTATGAGTAACTACAATTACAGAAAAGCAGTTTAAATTCCCTTAGAGCATCATACAGGCATGTGATAATACATTATTACTTGCTTGATCATCACAAGTCACTCGTAGTTGAGAATGAACAGGACACCATAGTCTAAATAATATTAGCAGTTATGCAACAAGGGTGAGTTGGTATATGAGTCGCTGTAGTTGAACTGATATTCTGTGCCTTCACTCATACTGGTGCTCTTTTGCTGCTTGTTAGCTCCTAACAGGTTAAAAGAGTTGGCTGGAAGGTTACACACAATCAAATGTATCTTCAGTGCCCCTGAGGTGTCTTTCTCAGAAGACATCCTTCCTCTTTCAGTGTCTCTCCTCTGAGTACAGGAGCTGTTTGAGCAATGGCTCTATGCGCTAACATGTTCTCAAGAGATGTTCTATAGTTCACTCCAAAGGCTGCACTGGAGCACAAATCACTAAAGCAAATCCATATCTAAATTTGACTGATTATACAGTCTATTTTTGATCCTTTTATTTCCTAGGAGAGATGATCTTTCCTGCTATTAAAAATTGTATGACTAATGTGTCAGTGAAAATTAGGCACTCTTCAATTCATGCTGTGATAGTCTCATTCATCTTCAGTATCTCCGGGGCCATTAAACATTTACACAGGAGCTCATATTTCCCTTTGGAGAGATTTAATCTTTGAAAGGTCTCTCTGACCTACTGATCAGTTCTTACCACAGTTCTAAACCAATTACTAAGTTTTCTTCATCTAGTAACAATCTTATCTTTTTCAGTTAAACTTGCACAGTCTGGGGAAAATGCATAACCTTTGTTAAAAAAATTCCCCCAGATCTACAGAAAATTGCTTTGGCAGTTTACATGGTTAAGTACCAAGATACGCATTGTTGCACAAAAGATGTTGAAATAGGTTTACATACAGAGACCTTTATTAGTGAGACCTATAGCTCAAGGGCTCTGCCTGTCAACAGGTGTTGGGTTTAATGGTGAAAGTCATTTTTGGGGAAAACAAAAAAGGAGAGAGAGAAAACGAAAAAGGAAAACTCTCCCTAGGGGTCAGCAGGAAATAGCAGTGATGGGGTCCCATAAGAGTAACAGATCTAGTGATAGCTTGCTATCCCTAGTACCAGCTGAATTTAAAAAGGACAATATTCTTCAGCTTCTGCTCTGGATTAAATGGTGATGACCCCAAGAATCAATCTTCCACTGCTGTTCTGTTTCTTTGTAAACAGAATAATCTGCCAACTGCTACATTTGCACTCCTTGACAAGTGAAGAAGACATCACTCTTCAAATATGTTGTTGCTTATTACTGGGCTTTGGATGACTATCACTAGCCAGTTAACATGTGAGATTTTTCTCCAGTTATTCTGTTTGCATCAAACCAGTACAAAATAGTCATAGTGTCAGGATGCTGAGCTTATGGAGACAACAATAATGCAATTTCTACTCCTGAAATCTCATTTAGGGAGAGTTTTGGATACTTTTCCAAGGTCAGTAGGTCTGTGTCAATTCATGTCATCGATATCCAGAGGAAATAAAAAGGCATTTCTAAACATATTGTTTTCCAAAAATGCCTTTGACGTAGTAGGTGGTCTAACATGTCTAGACTGTTACAAACCTGGGAATTTTTATTCTAGGCTTTAAATATATTCTGCTACCCAGATCCCACATAACATATGGCCACTAAATAGCCAGAAGGATTTCAATACAGGACATTCATTTGGTCACAGGTATTTCTAGATCAGTAAGTGTCTTTCATAGCTGAGACTACACGTATTTTTTTTTATGTTGAATCCTTACTAGAGAAGGTACCATGCAAAATGTGTCCCACTTCACTGAGTCTTTGAGAAGTTATGACTAATTAAGCACATTGTACCTCTCCTACATTTACCTCTAACACTGTTCTGGTGTATGCTACGCAATCTTTTTTTTCCATTTTGGAAGTTTCAGTTCTACCTGTGTAAAAGCATGTGCCACGGACCTCATCTGCATAAAGGGTTTCTATCAGGGCTCACATAATAATAAAGAAAAATCCTCTCTTGAAATCCGAGGACACTCAGAACACACAGCGTATCTGAATACAAGCCTAACAGTGTGTTAATTTCAATTAGTTGATTGAAATGTCAATGACAACTTAAGGGGTTGGAAACAGGAAAGAAAAGTTTGGTGTTAAAAAATATCACAAGGTGACTACAATTAAAATCAAAAACCCACAATTTATCTTCTTTCTAGGATATTTCAGTTCTCTTGTGATCTATGCAAATAACAAAGAAGTATCTAAGGATGTCTTTTAACTTTTCATTTCCTAGAAAAAGTACACTAACTTACATGTCCATAAGCCAAAAATTCAGAGCAGGATTTACGCTAACCAAAGCCTTGATGTAGCTGAATCTTTGCAGAATTTTTGTTCATCTGTGGGAACTAGTACTGCAGTGGATAATAACAATTTTGGCAGTGTAAACGGCCATGAGGGAAATGATAAAAATTATCCCAAAAACTAAACATTTAAAAAATATTTCAGTGCCATTCTGTTTTATCTTTTTTAATTTTTTTCCTCCCAATTATGTATTCAGCTCTTTCAGTGTCTGCCAATCACCCTACCAGTCTTTCTTGTTTTACACTCAGACAAGGAGAGCCCAAAAAGTCTCATGCTATGACTCTCTCTATAAAAAAAAAGACTTTTTTTAAAATCAGATGAACCTCTGTTGTTCAGGTACAGATGTACATGCAGCAGGTTGTGACAGGGAAGATCAAGTGTATTTTATTTTCTTGATTATCACTGAACAAGCTGCTAGGGTCAAGAGCTTGATTCATCTTTCCACACAGAAGCATCTGATGCCTTTTGAGGTACTCAGGAGTACTCCACCCAGCCTGCAGCAACAGATCTTGAAGGTCATGATTTCTCCTCGAAATTGTATCATCTCTTCTGGTCAACTGAGGATGTCTCAAATGCACAAACCTAACTATCTAGAATCATTTTAGACAGACAAAGGTAATTGAAACACTGCTAACAGGATGTCTACATGAGGATGGAAGAAGTAGTTTCCTGGGATCAGAGCAATGATGGGAAGATTAGTTAGGTACATCTGAGACATTATGAAAAAGTCAGGAGAAAAATAAATAGGATATTCAAGAAAGAAACAAGCTAAACTGCAACACTGAGCAACAGAGAAAAAGCAAAGCCTGAAAGTACTTCTACTCCAGGGTCAGATACCTAAAAATTAGGACAGGAGAAACACTGGGCAGACGTCAGGTGGCTTCACTGATAGAGCAGCACATCAGAGACTTCCTGGAAGGACAAAAGTCAATGCCATACGCTCTTTGTAGGTCATCAGCTTCAGAGGAGCAGAATACATAGGTGAGGGAGTAGTGCTGTACATGAACTGCAGCGGCTCAAGTATCATAAGAAAAAAGAAGCACTCTGAAATCCGTATGGGTAGAAATCCCTTATTCTATAAGCAAAATTGTAACACTAGAACTGTTCTACCGAGCCCATTGTGGAATGATGATGATATTGATGATAATGATCAGGAAAAGTTCAATGAAATGCTTTGCATTTTGGAGGTTTAGTAACAATGAGAGATTTCAGCTGCCCAGTGAAGGACTGCTCCTTCAACCAATCTGTTGCAGAATCCACAATAAATTATACTGCTCCAGATCTGGCCTTGAGTGGTCAACAGGACCTCATTCAACAATTATTCATGAGAAAGCTGCTCTGCAATAATGATCACAGTACAACCAGTTTCAGAGCTGTAATAGTAGGCAGTAAGACAAATCGACGCATCACAAAAAGAAGCTCTGGAGGGGAACCTGAATGCCATAGACTAATGAGACAGATTACCAGCCTTGTTGAGATGGTGGAGCCTATAATGAAGAATAAGACCACAAAACATATAGAAAAATTGAATCCATTGCAAAAGAGTCAGTGTGACTTCTGCAAAGGGAAAATCCTACCTCACTAACCTGCTTCCCATTAGCATATAATATCTTGAATTTTAAAAAGCCTTTAGAAGATTCCACTCTAAAGATATTGCTTCTAGGAAGCAGCAGGAACAGTGCTGCTCCATGAGGGAGCAAGCCAGGGAGCAAGTGTGACCCCAGCACAGGCAGTGCCCTCACCCTTGGGCACTTCGTTATGGTGCCTGAGCAGTACCAGGGTGGTCAGCTTAACAGCCATCATCAACTGACTAGTGATCACCAGGTATGGTGAAGTCTGGTGTTGAGTGAGGTCCAGGGTTGATCTAGAAAGAAAAAGACACAGAGAAGGAGGCTACCTACAGCATAGGTCCAAAGAGGGCTAGGTATAAGGCTACATCACCAGTGCAATCAAAAAATTCAACCAGTATTCAGGGCATCAAGACAAAAAACCAAGAACACAAGTATAGCATGGTTCAGGGCCACCTTAGCCCACAGGCAGATATGTGAATGTGGCCCCCAGGTGAAGCTGGTCAGGACAATTAAGGCTTATTAGTGCCCACAGGCCCTAATAATTACAGAAATTAAGTCACCACATTGCAGGAAAGGGCTTTTTGGTTAGAGGACAGTTTTACTGGTGGAGTCTGTTGGTGGTTGCTGCTGGGACTGGTTTTGACTGGCATCTCTATCAGTGACCTAGTAAGAGGAATCTCTACTGAAATCTCCTAGTCCAACAATGAGAGGCCATTCAGGTGAGTGAATGACCAAAAGTGGTACATATCATATTTACAGATGCAGCTGTCAGGTCTGACTTCAGTAGTTCAATGGGTAACTCAAGCGCTTAGAGTCATCTGAGGTCTCTGAAATCATTGACTCAGTGTGCAGTGGCAGCCTAAAGAGAGACACTCTCTGTGTCACCAGAAATGGTATGGAGAACAACATGGTGGGCATCACTTTGCCACTACTGAAAACTTTGTTGCACTTATATTTGGTATACTGTATGTAGCCCTGGTCTCCACATCTGAAGGGCATATGGGAGATAAAGAAGTTGTAGGGAAAGGCACTTAAAATAATCAAGAAGATGAAACAGTTGCCATACAGTAAGAAACTAAAAACACTCAGACATTTATATTTGAAATATTCATGAGGTTTACAAAACCGTAATAGTCATGGTTAAAAAGAACACAAAACTGGGTTTTTTTCCCCATAATCTACAATACTGTAACTGAATTAGTAGGAAATTAGTATGAGTCAGCTAAAATTAAGATCATTTTTTACACATAGGTTAGTGGACTTCTGGAACTTGTTGCCACAGGAATTTGTGGAGGCAGACAGTCTCAGCAGGCTTAAAGGGGGATTAAATAAATTCAAGGGCAGCAGAACAGTGATCAGATACTTTTAGACTACAAATTGTTCTCAAAGTAAGAACTGGTTCTTTCTTTCTCTTCTTCATGGTATTCTGATGGTTTATCCTTGAGGAGCTGCTGTTGGTCAGGATTTTATTACTGTAAGTCTTACAGTTATCTCCACTGTATATACATTTGTTCAAACTACTGTTATCGTTAATGTCAGTATAAGCTGGGAGCAACAACCACAACCAGATTTACAAAGTAATAGAGGGTGAAGGGTTTGGAAGCCAGCTAGACAATCTGGAACAGCATAGAGAAGACTGTTGAGGAGATGGACTTTATCTAGGCCTCCACCTCCAACAATCGCTGAATTGCTAGGTCTACATTGTACGCATCTTGCTCCATTGGGAGGCTTATTTCAGAACAGAGTCTTCAAATTACCGTGTTTCAGTATGGTATTTGTCTCAGGAAATCCCCTGAGCTGAAATAATTGGAGGCCAGAAAAGTACTTGGGGGAAATATCTCACATGGTTGCCCTCTAGGCTTCCCTTTCGTTCTGTTGTAAAAATATATTGGGCTAGGCAGACCCTTGATATGAGTCAGTGCAGCTGTTCCTACCTTGACCAGTGATCCTGCCATAATCTGTGCACTTACTGCAGAAACAGAACATCCCGCTATTAACTTCATAATGAAATCTGCTGATCTGTTGAAGGCAGCCAATGGCTGATGATACATCTTTACACCAATCAACTCAACCTGTTGGGGGTGTTAAGATGTTAAAATTTTGAAGCAACCTGTGGAAGAGGATGTTCATGTACAAATTTGATGGTTTGTCTATCAGTAAGTAAAATTTGTTCACTTCTTGGAAGTGCTATGTGGTAGTTTTAAAAATGCAATAGTTATTCTGTTTATTGCTGTTATTAAAAGTCGTGTTCCCATGTTCACTGACTTGCTCATATACTATTATTTTTACCGTATTTTTAATTGGCCCATTTCTCAGCTGAATATCATTGTGCTTATATAACATGCTGAATATAGCATTTTGGGGCTGATTAAAACACATTAAAATAACATTCTACTTTAAATTACACAGTTAAATAACTTGCAGACCTCTCTACAATTACAAGCTCACTTCTGTCCTACATCAAGCCCTGCTATTTCAGACACCAGGTCTTGCTAAAGCTTAGGGAAGGAAAAGTGTTGACTCAACACACAGATGGAAAGCCAGAGCCTGGAAATACTACGTGACTTGTTCTAAGTTACTCAGGCAGCAGCAGAGGAGCTAAATTAGTGTTAGTTCTCTTGGGTCCTGAACCACAACCACAACATTGCCTTCATTCTTCTCACCACTTCTATTTAATCCACAGCTTCTTATATTAATCTTCTACAACTACATTCCTAGGGAAACCCAAGGGAATCTATCTTGTTTTGGCCTCCCTTCCATGAGTAGGTGTGCTGGCAGATAGGCAGGCTGGTTGCAGATGCTGTAGATCTGACAGGGTGAGACTGTGCGGTAGCCAGAGAGCAAGGCTGCCAAGCCACTCCCTACAGACAAGGGTCAGAGCCTGCCTGTATCTAGCAAATGTCCAAATGAGGATGTTAACAGAGAAACCTCTGTAACAAGAGGCATGTGTTTTGGCTCCTCCTCTTCCTTACACCACCACGATGACTATTAATGGTAAACCAAACTTGGAATGAGACAGAAACTCTGGACACATGTAAAAATGCAGTCTTGTCCACAAGAGTGTTTTCCAGACTTCCTCTGGGGTCAATGCCATGTCTGCTTGCTCTGAATAATATTGCTCCTAACAACACAGGCATTGTTTGAATGATGCAGATGTAGACTGAATAATTATTCTTAACAATGCAAGCACTTAAACTTGTCATCAATGCACTGCTGGAGAGTTTAACAGAGTTAACAGAAATGGAGGACTCTGCTGTCTTGGACTATTTGTTCAGAAGTGAAATGAGGTACTCAAAAGCTGATTTTCATTCAGTAATCCTGGAATCCTTCTGTACCGGAGAGAAGGGGTTGAAAGCAGTAACCTGAAGAGCAACAAATAGGTCATTGGAAGAAAATGTCTCCCTTCTTTGCTTAGAGATTTTTGGGAGAACAGCTTCAAATGTGTAACACAGGCCTTTGGATGCAATTGCAGGGCATCAGGCCTTTGTGAAGGAATTCCACAAACTCCAGAGGGACCCCTGGGACCCTGAGCCCACAGGGCAGCCCTGTGGATTCACATGCAGAAAAGGGGTTAACCCGACATCTTTGCAGAATGTAAGATGAACTATCTCTGACAAAGGCACTTGAATTTTTTTCCCACTCACATGGTGCTCTCAAGTCTGTTATCCTTCCATGTTACTGCACATAGTGTGGAATATATCAGATATAACTTAGTGTATGTCATATGTTTTTCTCTATGCACAATTCCTAGATCATATGTGTGATAGCAAGGTCAGATAATGGGCCATTAGGTGCAAAAAGAATACTCATATTGAATGTAATAGATCCAACTCAACTTAGAGTATGCCAAGACACCTGGAAAATCTGAGCCAGGACAGAGACCCATTTGCCCCTTTTTCCGTCATGACTATCTACCTATTCTGCTTATGGGTCTTCATCTTTGTGACTCTCAGAACAAGGTCCTATCTTTTCAAAAGGCACACTGCTTTTTCTTAAAGATTTAAATTCTGTCAGATTACTCAGCCTTAGTTATAGCATTTTAATAGTTAATTACCTTCACTATCAATAGTGCCACCTGGGTTTACTTGGCTTTAATTTCTAGCTGCTGGACCTTTTGTTTTCTTTTTTAAGCAAATGAAACTGATCTATCTGTGGAGAAGTCTATGGAAATATTTCAATAAATGGTGGAACATGAACATATGTTACTGGGTAATGTTCTTTGGCCTGTAGGAGGTGATCTGAACAATAACATTGTGAATTGCTGTTAGATTTCAAACTACATAATCATGCTAAACAGCAGTGCCAGGTTATGATAACATGGCTGTTTATGTAGTTTTGTGTTGTTCTTGAGGTGAACTTTATTTCAGAGACTCAAGACAAGATTGCTTTCTAAAAGTAAAATATAAAGTACCATGCAAAAGGAGAACCATAACTCAGCACAGTCAAACTTTATCCATCACTGACTTTTGAAAACCACATCCTGTGATAATTTTGTGTTTGAACAATAACTGCATTTTACAATAATTCCTTAGTTCAGCAGCTCAAAGATAATGTTAATTATCTGTTGTTAGTCATAAAATAAAAGGTCATTTCAGTGCACGTGTATATGCACATCTAGGTTTGCAAAAAAATTACACCGTGTATCTGTGTGTATGTATATTTCTGTGTGGGGAGAGAGAGAGAACATGACAGCTTTTTTAAAACACAGGACTGGAAGTTTAATGTAAAAAATGTCTATCAAATTCTACAAACTATCCAAACATCTCAAGGGACCTGTTTGATACTGTTTCCATCAATCAGAAAAGCACCTCATCTGCTGGATTTACAAATCACTTTTATCTCATGTTTCCCAAAGAATTTATCCCTATCTACCACAGTGTACTTAAAGTCAAGTTAAATCCATGTTAAATCCAAATGTTAGATTTATCTCTATTTCCCACATACATGATAACTTCCCTTTTCCGTCCTGCACAGGGCCCAGGATAGGTTACATATCTTGGCCCCTGGCACTGAAGAACTGTCTTAGGCTCACAGAATGGGCACGGTTGTCACTTGATCTTTATTGATTATTTGCTCTGCAGTGATGTTTCCATGTGTCAATCATGATCCAGGATCCTTGTGTACTGTGCAACTACAAAATCAAAAATTGAGTGAATTTGTGCAGAAGAGTCAACATTTAGATCTACATGGATGGACAGTACTTCGTCTGATAGGCAACTCTCTCCACGTATCACCAACTAGTGTTGAGTCTCTCAGTTATTATAGAAACAGTATATGCTAAAATACATGAAGTTATTGAATTTATTAATATATATGAGAAGGTTCCTTTCACATGAGAAGAACAACTTGGGAAAATGCATGAAGGTACTTCTCATAAACATGTGAAAGGAGGATGATGATGACTTGTGCTGTATTGTTTAGAGCTGATATCCTGGCAATAAATGGATAATACAACTGCTCAGTGCATTTGGACAAGAAAAGGAAAATAAGACTTGCAGGAGCATTCCAAATCCAGATCCAGGATATTTGGCATGCCATTTTTATATCAGGTGCTAAAATACTGTAGTATGCTAATATGAAGCCAAGCTGAAATCACAAAGGAAGAATATTAATCCTTTTCTTTATCCCACCAGCTGTCCTGAATAATGCCTCTGTATAACGACAAGGAAACTGGTGAGGGGTCTGGAGCATGTCTTATGAGGAGCAGCTGAGGGAAATGGGGCTGTTTAACCTGGAGAAAAAAGGAAGCTGAGGGAAGACCTTCTCACTCTCTACAACTACCTGGAAGGAGGTTGTAGCATGGAGGGTGTTGTTCTCTTCTCCCAAGTAGCAAGTGATAGGAAGAGAAGCAGCCTGAAGTTGTGCCAGGGAAGATTTAGATTGGAAATTAGGAAAAATTTCGTCATGGAAAAGGTTGCCAGGCATTGGAACAAGCTGCCCAGGAAAGTGGTTGAGTCACCATCCCTGGACATGTTTAAAAGAGGTGTGGATGAGTTCTTACGGACATGGTGTAGTGACAGTGTTAGGTTAATGGTTGGACTCCATCTTGAGGGTATCTTCCAACCAAAATGATTCTATGATTCTGTGGTTTAGTACCAGAGCTAGGTTATGGCTGGAGTCAGTGATCGTGGGAGTACCTTCCAACCAAAATCATTCTATGATTCTATATGGTTTAAATTTTTGTTAAGAAAAAGGCTTACTTAATGGATCCCTCTTCCAGCCCACCTGACTTCCCTGGTACTCATTCCCCCAAGACCTGACAGACTATTGCTGATGGGTAGTCTAGAGATAAGAGATAGCAGGAACTGAAGAGAAGTGACTGCTGAGCCTTTCTGCTCCAAAGGACACCAGCACATTGCTTAGTTAAACCTGGGGCAACAATTCGTAACTGAAGAGTTGGAGGATTTCTGCAGCAGACTGGACTGCCAAAAAATACAGTGGAAAATACAGAAAAGTGAGTGGAGGAGGAACCTCTGAGGTCCTACAAACCAGTACAACAAACTTCAAAGTAGCCCTATGGAAGTCCCAGTTGGCAGCTGTCAGCAGAATTAACCAATATTAAAAAAAGAAAAAAAAAAAAAATCGTGTAGCAGCTTTTAGAATACACAAAACTAAGCTTCAGAGTCCTTGCCTAGTCACTCTGACTTGAGGCTTATACTAAAAATGAGAAGGAATAAAACCAGAACCCTTCACTATGCTTTGTCTTGACTCTTACAAAAGTAGCCATAAGGTTGTGTTTGATATGACCCAGATTTGCCACAAATAGCAGCCCAGTTTATTCCTGCATTTTTAGGTAGCAAAAAGGAGGTGCAGGAAACTATCAAATAATAAGAACGTACTCTGCATGCGTTAGTACCCTACTATATAGAAAAAAAAGAAAAAATTGTGCCAAAACCAGAGACATGCTAAACTTAAAATTGTTGCTTTTGGTACACGTGTCCTAAGACTCTTTACGGCTGTGTGGTCCTGACTACACTTCCAGTTGCTGGCAGAAGAAAAGGGCAATGGAAATCCTTAAATTGCCTACATGACAGATTAAACAGTCTGCTCTCACAAAAGCATTAAGAAACTTGCTTGCAGACCTTGAGATCACAAGGCTGAGCAGGACAGGAGGACTTTGCTTGCATCATATCACCATTAAATATGTACAGTGGTATTGACGAAAGCCAGACATCCGAAGATTGCCTACATTTCCTTCAGGCAATCCAGTCCAGATGCTCTCAAGTGACTTCTAGCAGTGCCCAGCTTGGAAAGAGGGATTAGCTGGATGATCCCTGCAAGGGCCCCAACTCATTCCAACATTAAAAATGTCACAAGGACAATATATAGTAATTTTTTCTATTTCAAACATGTTTTAAACTACATGGTTTCAGAAATTAAGAAATATAGCCAGGAAGGAAGACCCCAGCAGTGATTATGTGATTTTTTTAATATTTTTTTGTTTTTTTCAGAATACAAAGATGTTGTACAGCAGGAAGGAATTACTGAAAATGCTGCTGAGCATATAAAGCTCTGCTTCTGCTGACTCCTTGCCTCTTTCTTGTTGATATATCTCCAAAGAGCTTCCAAAAATAAATTCAATTAGGTTTAAAAAAATATACACTTTGGATTATACTTCTGTAACTGAAAGGTTGTGGAAGTGATAAGTCTGGAATTGGATCAAAATCTAATTAACAGGACAGATTTTTGCAAGGAACTTATAGTCCAGCCTGACTTAGTTGTAGATTTAGGAGCCAAATACACTTCATTTCAAAGTGTCATTGTGATTTTAGGAAGTTCCAACAGCAAAAAGATGGACAATTGCATGCCTGAGCACAGTAAGAGAAAAACCTCCCCTATGTTTGGGGGTGGCTGAAGCTAATGCTTCAGACCTCCTTGACTTCCTTCTGTTCTGGTTTTCCTACAGATAATACCTCAGGAACATGAATGTAGGATAATACTGCACAGAATAAGGAAAAAAAAAAAAATTTTCCCCAAAAGGACAACTGTTTTCTGTTCCTACCCATGAAGAAGCAGAAGGGCAGGTCATACTGCAGGAGGAAGTCCAGCGTAGGGCAACCAAGATGATTAAGGGAATGGAGCACCTCCCTTATGAGGAAAGACTGAGGGAGCTGGGGCTCTTTAGATTGGAGGAGACTAAGGGGTGACCTTATCAAGGTTTATAAATATACAAAGGGTGAGTGTCACGAGGACGGTGAATGACCTGTTGGAGAGCACTGTGGGAGAAAGAGACCTGGGTGTCCTGGTGGACAGCAGGGTGACCATGAGCCAGCACTGTGCCCTTGTGGCCAAGACGACCAATGACATCCTGGGATGTATTAGAAGAGGGGTGGTTAGTAGGTCAAGAGAGGTTCTCCTTCCCCTCTACTCTGCCCTGGTGAGACCACATCTGGAATATTGTGTTCAGTTCTGGGCCCTTCAGTTCAAGAAGGATGGGGAACTGCTGGAGAGAGTCCAGCACAGAGCAACCAAGATGATTAAGGGAGTGGAACATCTGCCGTATGAGGAAAGGCTGAGGGAGCTGGATCTCTTTAGCTTGGAGAAAAGGAGGCTGAGGAGTGACCTCGTTAATGTTTATAAATATATAAAGGGAGAGTGTCATGAGGGTGGAGCCAGGCTCTTCTCATTGATGACCAATGATAAGGCAAGTGGCAATGGGTGCAAACTGGAACATAGGAGGTTCCACTTAAATATGAAAAGAAACTTCTTCATGGTGAGGGTGATAGAGCACTGGAACAGGATGCCCAGGGAGGCTGCGTAGTCTCCCTCTCTGGAGACATTCAAAACCTGTCTGGACACCTTCCTGTGTAACCTTATCTAAGTGTTCCTGCTCCAGCAGGGGGATTGGACTAGATGATCTTTTGAGGTCCCTTCCAATCCCTAGCATTCTATGATTCTAGGAGGTGCTCATACCTGTGGAGAACCCAAAGAGAGGGAGATAACTACTGGCAGGAATAAATCAGTGTATGCCTTTTCTCTGTCCCGTAGCCAGTGTTCCATGTATCAGCTGCACTGTTCTCTCCTTGTCTTTCCCCACACTCAGCCCTGACTATACCAAACACTTCTCTCACAACAGCTGAAAAGGAGTGCAGGGTTCAGATAAATTAGAAACTTTCACCTGTCCCTGGAGCTGTGGTGAAATTCAGATTGGATCCTCACAGAAAAGGGAAGTGGGGGACAGGGCAGAGGCAGGAGCAGTATCTCCAAGAATATCTGTGGTGGTAAATAGAATCAAGTCAGGATGTGTACCAAGAAATATACCAGAAAAGTAAAAGGACTTCAGCCTTATTATGAAGAAGATTTTTTCTATAGATCAAATGGCAGTACACACAGAGCACAGGACCTGGAAAGCTACAGGGAGGATGCATGCAAGCATCCCAGGAATCTCAGGAATGTCAACATGTGCCAGGTCTAGCTGCACCATCTGTTCAATCAAGGTCACAAATTAAAGGCTTCATCCTGAGCGCCCATGTCACAGGCTGCTCTGTCTCTACAGGTTTGAGGAGGCAATACCACTCAGAAGCCAGGATAGTGCTCAAGCCATATTACACCTATGCTGCTCTTCCACAGTCTACTGCATGCTGAAAAGAGGGCGTTCCTGCCTGGTCACCATGTCACGAGGCCTCAGTACTTATTCAGGAGGGAACAAAAGCATAAAGAGGACATATTAAACTCTAATTTTTTCATCGATTGTATAACTGAAAGAGATGGGGAGAAGCAACACCACCAACAACATTCTGACCTATGTAGCAAAAACATCTCATGATAGCTGTACTCAAGAAGATAGAAAATTTTAATCTGATGCTTCTGTACACAAGCAATCACCCTCCAGCAATAAAGCAGATTTTCTGAGTCAGAAGGTAAGAGGACCCTGCCAAGGGATTGTAGCATGTATCTGAGGGAAGACCATGTTGGGCTGCAGAGTGAGGAATGCCAACTAGCTGGCCTCCTCGTAGTTGCTTTGGCCCATCTTTACTCCAAGGAAAATCTCTAAAGTTGTGCATACTGTTCCAGTTCATTAGTGTCCAATGAAGCTCTTCTAACTCTTTTTATGACACATGGGAAGAAAATCTTGACTCCAGGAGGTGGCCTTGACTGGAAGTCAAGGTCCAAGGCTGAGAACACAAGACTGGATTTGACTCCACACCGTAGAAAACTATGCCTCTCACGCAAGAAGACTCAAAGTGCTCCCATTTTTCCCAACTCTAATTTGTACAAATTCTGTCTACCTGGATTGCGCAATTCTGCTTCCTGGACTGGAGTATACATGCACAACCTGATCATGGGTGACAGACCTTTCTTATTAGGGGATGACAGAAGTTGCTCTACTTCCATTCTCACAGGACTTATAGTGTCCTAAACTGACTCTGAAAAGGGCAAAAGCTCCCATTTCCTGCTCTTTCTGTACACTAAAAAGAATTCCTAGAGTTCAGCCCAGTGCAACTGGGCTTGTTTTGAACTATGGCTTTAAGGTTCATTTCAGATTCATGTGGTTAGGGTTCATACGTGGGAAAAAAGCTATTTCTCAACCCCACATTCATTCTATGTTCACATATATTCCAAATCATCCATAAAAGGTCTGCAACATGATCATTGCACTGGTCAAATATGAAAGGCAGTCTTGCAAAATTTTGCTCACCCACATTGCCTGTGTGAGTCACCTTTTATTTTAATCAGTAAGTAAAGCATTTTTTGTCTGTTGCTGTCACCACTGACAGAAGGGATTAATAGATTTTCTGTGACTGCAAGGCATATTGTCCTTCAGTGCTACCTTTCTCATGGCATTTTTGTAAGTCTGAAGTCAAGGTGTTTCATTCTGATCCTTTTTTACTGGGTTTTCTCAAATCTGTGTGCTTGCTAGACATGAAAAGGACTCAGTGGAAACACAAAAACTCTTAATATATCTGCAATTTCACTTTTCAGGGTTTAATCAAATAACAAGAGTAGCTGGCTACACTTCTGGAGAATTCTCCATAAATTCCCTGAACAATTAATAATTGTCAAACAGACATTGCCCGCTGTGGTGTCCAACTGTTGCTACAGAATGTCGAACACTCTTCACAGCAGCAACAGACACACTGGTAACAACCTGAGCTTAAAACTCTTCTGTCATATATGGAAAGGTGCAGTAGAGTTGAAAGCTGGTTCGGTATTCCTGAAGCTGAGATTGATAAACCAGATCATATTAAAGGACCCCTTTTGCATAAAGTAATTGTTAATCATTTTCAGAGCACTTATAGGCAAGAACAACAGGTTTCTATCTTCTCACTCTTGTTCATTATACACACTAGACCCCTTGGCAATATGTGAAGCATTACCAGAACTTGTTTTTATTTTCTCAGTTAATGTTAGTAAGAGGCTACAGATGCTGAATGCAGTTTATATCTAATTAACTGTGCCTGGAGTTGCAAATGAATCCTCCTCAGGATCATTTTTAGAGAACTTATTTCAAATATAGCAAACAGCTTTCCTCTAGAGCACTATTTCTCAAGAAAAGATCAACAAATTCTTAATTCTTCTGGTAATTTTTTATGCAACAGTGTCTGTAGGCCTTTTCCATCTGTGCAGGTGAAGATGCCCTGCAAATATTTTACCAAAATTTGTTTGCTCCAGTGAACAGACTTCTTCAGGTTGTTTTTCTGTGTGTTTTGTTTGGGGTTTTTTTGTTTGTTTTGTTATGTTTTGTTTTGTTTAGTATGGGCAATTCAAGTTCAAAGCACTCATTATCTCTTAAATATCATACATAAAATCAACATGAGATGTAGCTCTTGAGACCCATGCTAGTTCTTCAGTCCAGTATGACATCATGTTGCACTTGAATAGATTATTCAGTAGCTAGTGCAGCGTACATAGAAATCTATCCTGTGTGTTCCTGCAACTTCTTCAGTATATGCATGCTTTCCAGTCTCCAGCGTATTTATAATACAATAATATATATATTCATTCAACCTAGTCCCCACAATGGCATACACTGTACTGTGCAGTCCTTTCCTAGGACAGTCTCTGGCTACTGACTTTGCCAGGATGAGAATGCTCCCATAAAATTCCCCTCCCCACACTCACAAATTTTCACCTCAAAACTCAGTACATTTGTGGTTATATCAGAGGTCTGGTTCAGAAAGTCACTGTATTCTTAATTTCCAGTCCAGCTATATTTATGACCATTTTCAGAATGACTTTTCCCCTTTGCTGAGAATTATCAGTTCCTGCCCAATATATTTCTAGCCAGAAAAGCTTTTGTTACTTTTTTTAATAGCTGAGAAGTTGAATCACAGGAAAACTCAGCACTCTGGAAGACCTGCGACAGGTTGGATAATGGCATCTTTCTTTTTTTCAGTGTGACTTGGATTTGAAAAAAGCTGAAGCTTTGAACTCTGGCCCATTCCCTGCATTTCCTGGTAACTACAACAGACACAGACCATTTGTGAGCAGCTCAGACCTTTGGACACCACTTATATACACAAGGCTTGATCCAAAATCCAGTACACTCAATGGAAAGGCTTCTGGTTGACTTCCATTCTCTCTGGATCAGGAATACCTCATGGGTCTAGAACATACATGCTCTCTTTCGCTGCTTTTTCTCCACGTAGTAGTGCATGCATATTGCCTCTGCAAATCTTTTCCAATCAGTGGTCCAAAATAAAGACCAAAGTGCTTTAGCACAGTTTCCTTTTTCATAGAAACCTTCCAAAAAAGCATAGACAGCAACTGTGAGTCACCACATCCAACACGACAAACCAGTAAGTAGCAAATGTTCAGTAAATATAATGCAAGATCTATAACATGCAGCAAAACAAATGGAAAAGCTTTGAATCAAGATTCTGACTATGAAGGTATAACTTTGTAGAAATGCTGATCCACTTAAGAAGCTTTGCAGCAATCAGAATTACCAGGGAAATTAACATGAGAACTACATGAGACTTTATGTCAGAAGCCACAGACACAATATTTTTATTTATATATGAAAAATAAATCATTTGTGCCCACCTGTAGCGGGAATCCTTGGTGGCTTTCACTGACAAAAAAATCTTTTTTGATTGCCTAAACTGTAAAACCATAATTGGATGTTCTATTAAATGTAACAATTGAACAGAGCTCCTGTAAGAATGGAAAACCTGGCAGACTGCAAACTTTTGGCTCTTTGCACAACCTGTGAGCTGTTAGAAGACGATCTCCATGTGTTTGAAAATGAGCAGAGCAAAGGAACTTCTGTGCCTGGCAGAGCAAGGCTAGTACTTTTTGGAGAATGACAATCCTGGAGCCTCCATCATTCCATTGTCACTGCTGTGAACAGGCTGCTGCTGGGTTTGAAGGGAGGGCAAAGTCTTTCAGTTCATGAATTTCCAAAACACATGATTTGAAGTAGCATCCCAAAATAACATTTTTTAAATGAGGCATATTTATAATCGAAATGTTCATGATTAAAATCTGAACACATCCAAAACAAAGTTTCTGAGCTCTTCAGTGATGTGAAAACAGGAACAGGATAGGAAGGTGTACAAATCAACCTGGTTTTCCAGTTACAGTTACAACTTCAAGCAACCCAGACCATTGACCAATGCAGAGCAATACTGCATGGTGTCAAAGAGGATTTTGATATCACACCATTAAGGTTAAAATGACCAAAGAATGAAAGATATCTACAGATATAGAAGATAATGTTTGCTTTTCTTTTCAAAAGTGTCTCTTGGGAACACAGCACTCTGCGAGAACAGACTGTACTAGCATTGGCAAAGATAAAGCAATGGGAAAACCCAATAAGTCCACTTTCAACCACATAAACAAACTTGTCTCTAGGCAGGACATCACAGCCCACAAAAAGCCTCCAGTGCTAGGGTTTCAGTCTGCTTTGAGAGCATCATAAGCATTCATTTTAGACTTGACATGTCCAATAACCCCAGGGAAAAAATGAAAACAAAGAATCAAGACTTTCCTCTGTTTGTCAAAGACCTGAAGGCAGTGTTTCCTACCAGCTGACACAATGTATTTCAGCCTTTTTCCTGAAGGACAGAGTATCTACAAAGAGCTATGGGGCATGGACAGTCCTCCTGGCAGTGATGTGAACTATGGGTTTATCTTCTGAAGGATTAGATGCTTTTGTCTGTTGACAGTACATTGAAGGTAGCAGAAATAAGGGGATCCATGTAGATAAAGATATATAATTCATATCTCACTGAAGATTTGTGGTTATGATTGTGATAAATCCTAGCAATAAACCAATCTCTGACTAAAAGTTCCGAATTTACTTCTCCAGAAAGAACAATTCAGAGATAATGCCAAAATAGTATGTTGCAACTGAAGGATAATCTACGAAACCACTGAAAGATAGTTGTCAGTTATGTTCCCTGGATCATGACCATTGAGAGAATACTCTTCTAATTAACACATCTTTTAAAGGATGACAAGGTTCCCCCTTGGGTCAGTCACTGGTGTGTCCAGTTAGTGTTGGGGTCCATTCCCCAAAGCTTTTATTGGGTGACAGCTAATGGTTAATTTAAAAGAAGACCATTTCTGTAATGGATAAGATTGGTCCTCCATTGTTTTTAGTACCTTAGAGAGGAGAACAAAAAAATGACAGAAAGGCCTGGATTCATTATTGCCTCAAATGCAAAGGAATTTTAGTATAAAAAAAAAGTTTTGTAAAAATTTTCCTTCCCTTGCTGACTACAATGATTTTTTTTGCAAGGTGCTGGGAAAAGGTTAAGAGCACGAATTATATAAGCACAGTCAGAAATCAGTTATTTTATGTCCTCCCCATTCCATTGGCCATCATCAGTCCTGGGATGGCTCCTTCCTTAAAAAAGAAATCAATAGGATTAATTACCCTAATTTTCAGTTCTACACATGAACTAAATGTCTGTTCTGATCCAAATTCAGGTCTGTGTGAAAGCAGCTCAGAACTGCAGTTTTTCAAAGCATGGTAGAAGCTGGCCTCTGAGACAAAACCTATAGTTCTGCTGTACATGGCATCAAAGCTATGAGGTACCGGATAACATGGGGTGGGAATTTATGCTGGCCCTGGAACACCACTAGATCATGAAGGACCCACCAAAGATGCTCAGAAGCCACCTCTGCACACATCAGGCTCCCATCCTCTTCCAAAACTGTAGCCACAGCTTTGTCATTTGTTTACAAAAAATGTTGTCCTCTCTAAGGGTTCACTTCTGAAAATAAGCCTCTGTTATAAATGCTTTGACAGTGACTACAGAAATTTACATGACTCATGTCACAATACTTGGAGACTTCTTATGCTAATGATGGATATTCAACATTTCTTTGAGATAAGTTTACAGTGGGAGCTGCGGGGGAAGGCTGGACTGGCAAGACCTCAAAATCTGAGGAGATCATAAAACACTGCTAATAACATCTTCATGATTTATCTCAACAGCTGCTTTTACAGCATGACAAATTGTGCCAGGAATTCAAATTACATTCATTTTATTCAGCCTGTCCAAGTGTTTTGCATGCAGGTATGATCCACTTTGCATTGCAGGAAGACCCAGTTACTAAATCACAGAATGACAGTACTGTTAGGGCTGGAAGGGACCTCTGGAGGTCAACTTGTCCAATTCCCCTGTTCAGTCAGGGCCACATAGACTCAGCTGCCCAGTACTACGTCCAAGAGGCTTTTGAGTGTATCTCCAAGGATGGATACTCCTCAGCCTCTCTGGACAACCTGTACCAGTGCTCAGTCACCCTCACAGTGAAAATGTTTTTTCCTGATGCTCAGATGGAGCCTCTCGTGTTTCAATTTGTGCTCATTTCCTCTGGACTTGTCATGGGACACCACTGAAAAGAGCCTGGCTCTGTCTTCTTCAGCCCCTCATAAGGTATTTAAACATGTTGATGAGATCCACCCTCAGCCTCCTCCAAGATGAACAGTCCAACTCTCTCAGCCTCTCCTCACAGGAGAGATGCTTTGGTACCTTAATCATTTTAACAACTCTCCACTGAACTTCCTCCAGTCTGTGCCTATCTGTCTAATACCACTAGTTACTGGCCACCAACTAGACTTTCTATCACTGATCACAACTCTTTGGACTCAGCTGTTCATCGATCTTTCAGTCCACCTCACTGACATTGTTTCCTTCCAGTCCTTAGCATTTCTCCCAGTCACCATGATCGCTCAAAGATAATCAAGAGTGGTCTCATGGTGACATCAGCCAGCTCTCACAGCGCTCATGATCCCATCAAGACTCTTATGTATGTTCAGTTTGCCCTGACCTGATCATCTTCCACCAAGCGTGTGTCTTCCTTGCTCCAGACTTTTCCTCTTCCCTCCAGGACCTGAGATTCCTGAAGATAAATCTTGCTAATAAAGGCTGAAGCAAAGCAGGCTTTCAGGACCTCATTATTTTCTACATCCTCTGTCACCAAGCCCCCTGCGCCATTCAGCAGCAGGTCCACCTTTTCCCTCTCTTTTACTGCTTATGAAAGTCCTTGCTTTCTTTGATATCTCTGGTCAGATTCAATTCCAGGTGGGCTTTGCCTTTCCTCGCTTCATCTTTGCATGCTCAGACAGCTTTTCTATCTTCCTCCCAGGCTACCTGTCCCTGCTTCTGCCTTCTGTATATTCGCTTTTAACTTCTGAGTTTTCCCAAGAGCTCCTTGTTCATCCATGCAAGACTCCCAGGATTTTTGCTTGGCATCCTGTTCATTTGGATGGTTTGTTCCTAAGCTTGGAGGAGGTGATCCTTGAATATCAACAGACTTTCTTAGACCACTCTTTCCCCTAGAACCTTGTACCATGAAATTCTTTCAAGAAGATCTCTGAAAAGGTCAGTGTCTGCCCTCCTGAAGTCCAGAGTAATGAGCTTGTTTTTTACCATCCTCCCTCCCCTCAGAATCCTTAACTCCATCGTCTCATGGTCACTAGAGCCAAGGCTGCCTTTGACATTCACATACCAAATGAACCCCTTCCCTGTTTGCAAGTATGAGATCCAGCAGAGCGTGTCTCCTTGTCGGCTCCTCTATCTTTTGAGTTAGTAAGATATCAATACAATCCAGGAACCTCCTGGATTGCTTATGCCCTGCTGTGTTGTCCCTCCAGAAGTTATCTCAGTGGTTAAAGTTCTCATGAGGACCAAGGCCTGCAAATATAAGACTGCTTCTAGCTATCTGTAGAAGGTCTCATCCACTTCTTCCCAGTCATGTAGTCTATAGCAGACATCCACTATGTTGTTATCCATACTGTTCCACAGCGTAATGTGGAGGTGAGGAATGATAAATGATCAGTCTATAATAAGTTGACTGACAGGACCAATAAATTTGCCTCATTTTTCAATACCCATGAAGTCATGATTGAATGGAAAGAGATCTATGAAAATTCAAGTATTTTTAAGGTACAAGAGAAAGCAGACAGAGATAAATTGTTTTTCTTTTTTTAGCTTGTCCTTGTCCAACTACTTACATTTCCTTTAAATATATATGATGACAGAGAGATTTATAGGAATTACAAAGCTAATTTCATTTTTATTTATCATGTTAAAACAATTAGACTTTTATATAACCTAGCTCATATGCTTCTGTTCAGTGGTAGATATTTTTAGCAGATGTGCCTTTTGTGTGTTCTACCTATTAGGAGAGATGGATGAATATTCCTAGTATGAGAGAGACAATTCTTTACTTTCTCCTTGGGGAGTTTTCTAGTTTCTACCCTAAGAATAGCGCACAATAAAATTATTCTGCATTTTACTTTTAGACAATATTAGTAGCATACTTAGTTGAGAGACTCAAATTTACCCACCCAAAGATTATATTTTCCTAGCCTCATGTTTCCTGAAGTTTTAGAGATAATGAGGTTCAATAACACAAAATATAATATAGGTATGGGACCCCCACCATGGAGCACTTGTCATGCAGTCTTCTCCTAAACAGTTTGGTTGGCTAACCAGGGAAGAAAATTTTTCAGCAAAAGACGTCATACTTTTATGCCCGACTGCCTGCCTTTCTATAGGCGCATACTGATTCCTCATGGAAAGCTTACTGCATCTGTGAATGTCAAACTGCAGACCTTCATTGGCTGATCCTATAGGGAATCCTTAAGGATTTCCAGGGTGCATCACAGCTCAGCAGCACCTGGGTGGAGCTCTCATTTTTCTTCTGTTTCCTTCTCCTTTCCCCTACTTCTGGTAATGCCATCCTACTGCCTCCCCTGAGCTACCACACTGAGCCAATTCTACCCTCTCATCTGGCCTTTGGTCTACACACTTTGGGTGTCAAAGACACTTGCTAACATTTTTTTCTCTGATTTTTCCCTGACACTGTCTACTATATTCATGTTCACTGAAGCCAGACAATGAATTCTTACATTATAGACATTCTTGAAAATGTGACCATTTCATTTGGATTAAGGCCATGTAGTTACTTCAAGGCAGGCACATGTGTACCCTACACTTGAAGATGGGTTGTGACAAGCCACCTGCAACTTAGGACCTATGTAGGTATGTTATTTCAGTACCGAACCTCAGCAGAAAGTGCATCCTCTAAGCAGATCTTGCTAACTAGGGCTCAGCACCATGACAGTATGGCTAACCAGCCTCTTTTAAAAAGCTGGTTCACTTCTGAACCCAGAGTGTAACTGAACTCTGTACCTAAACAGAAGTTGAACTTTCTGGGAAAAAAAATATATAAATAAAATAGCCTTAACTCAGGTTACTGAGACTTATTGAAAAACTGGCCATAACTCATGAAATTCCATACTGATCCATTTCCAAAGACTGTATTAAAGTTAAAACCCAACTGGTTTGGAAGGAACTAGTTCTTCCTCCCATGGAAATTCCACCACATTGCAATGTGGCTTTTCCCACAGTACAATGCACAATTCTGCTAATGTTACAGGATAACCATAGTCCAATGCAGTGTGCCAAAAGACTACATACTAATAAAGTGAGAAATGTTGGTTGTAAATTTTGACTACCAAAGCTGAATTGATACATGCAGCTTTAGAAATATGTATAATTTTGCAGCATTTTGTGTAGGTGATGATCCTGTGGAAAGAAGAGCAAGAATAAAGTCAGATAAAGGAGATAAAGTTGGGTGAACTTTAAACCATAACAAAATGTTATACACTCTTGGTATTACAGTAAGAACTTCCCAGATGTTGTAGTTGCAGCCATTCCTAAGACTGTAAAAACAAACTACATTAAATATTTGAAATATGAATTACACCCAAACATGACAGTGAATATGAATCACAAAACACATTTTATCATGCCGTACCTCATTCTATTCACTCTGTTTACATAGAATGCAAAATGAGGTGAAAGAAAAAAAAGGTAATTTTACATTGGAAATATAAGCTATTTTGATCTTTTGGGCTTCTGAAAGTACATTTGACTGGACTTTCTCAATTGACCATGTGGTATACCATCTAAGTATACCAGGAGCATTCTTTTGTATTGAAAATATTTTAACTAAACTTCTGATGTTTTAAGTTATCATAAAATCAATGTGTTATATTATAACTTATATACATTTGTGAAGCATTACAATGCATGCAGAAAGTCTGATAAAGACTGTTAACAAGTAATAAAAATAAGGGAAGTCTACCTTTTCAGAGCACTCATGGGTAAGTTCTATACCTTTATCCAAAATGAAACAGTCCCTGTATATGCCCGTCCAGATACTTTTTCCTCTCTTACATCTCTAACTTCACACTGAACCCTACAAGACTCTATGAGGCCATCTTAGAAGTACTTCTAAGAAGGGATAGATATGTTTTTCTTTGAGACTCTTCATTTACTCTAATACACTAGACTGACCTGCTTAAATTGTGCAATATTACTATGCAGAAAATGAGAAAAGCTGTTCTTGTGATACCTACACAGTCAGAGTTATATGACCGAGTGAATTTTCTCATGTAGGATTGTTGAAGAAAACCTTCATTTCAGGAAATCTGTAATATTACCTCTGATCAGTGCTTGGCTGAAAGATTATTGTCTATGTCTCCATTTAATGTATTTCATTCTACAGCTAAATTTCTGCCCCAGTGACGCTTCAGCAGGGCTGGTATCGAGCTGTTCAGATGGTTACTTATGCAGTGGCAGCATAAGTTGTGCATGTGGGGCAAAAGAAGGAGCAGTCAGAAAATAGTCTCTAATATTGTGATATCTAGCATTCTAATATTCTAACATCTAACATTCTTTTGGTCAAAAGCAACAATGGTCCTCATGAAAATGAACAAATTATCTTGATTTCTGGGAGTAGACGGAGTTTGAATGAGGACACCTACTATGCAAGAGCTCCTGACGTAGCTCTCTATCAAGGAAAGAACAGCAAGTCATATTTCTCCTTTCTCTTTCCCTCCTCAGTAAAGAGTAAGCTTTCTTCCACTCTCAAAGGCTCACCTTTCCTCCCAGCCTACTCCAGGAGAAAATACAGCCACCACTAGCTGATGAATGTAATTGGATGTTTCCCTGTGCATTCTCCCGTTTGCTCCTTCACATTCAACCCTTGGTTTAGTTCTGAACCAGCCAGTCCAGTAGCCCTCACTTAGGGAGTGGTTAGAAATACGTTGGACCAGGACGCTAGGAGATGCAGCTTGTAAATTCTTTCTCCTCTCCATGATTTCATCTACCTGAGCAAGAAGAAGTCAGGAATTTTCTCCCACTGGAGAAAGAGCTTGTGTTTCAGAGGAATTAAATAAAGACAAAGTTCAGGTAAGGTGGATATGGCCTTTAGGAAGTCTTTTTTTCTTGAAAGTCCTTATTGTCATGGCTCACCGATAACATGGAGTGAAGACAGTTCAGTGTTTAGGCTCATGCTAAATAATCTGTTGCACTGAGGAAACTGTTGGGAATCTCATTAGTTCTGCTTTTCCCTTCCTGACTTTTTAATCATCTGTCATGGTTTAAGCCCAGCCAGCAACTAAGCACCACACAGACACTCACTCACTCCCCACCCCGACCAGGATGAGGGAGAGATTCAGATGGGTAAAAGTGAGAAAACTTGTGGGTTGAGAGACAAACAGTTAAATAATTAAAATAAAATGGAATAATAAAATAAAAATTAAAATAAAGATGATGATGACAAAAATAGTAACATATTGTAATGAAAGGGAAAATAACAGTGAGATAAATATAACTTAAGGAAGACAAGTGATGCAAACGAAAACAATTGCTTACCACCAACCGTCTAATGCCCAATCAGTACCCGCAACATGCCATCCTGCCCAACACCTTCCACCTACTTTTATTGCTGAGCATGACATCCTACGGTGTGGGATTTACCCTTGGTCAGTTGAGGTCAATTGTCCCAACTGTGTCTCCTCCCAACTTCTTGTGCACCCCCAACCTTCTCACCACCAGGGCAGTATGAGAAGCTGAAAAGTCCTTGACTCCATGTAAGCACTCCTCAACAATAATGAATATATCCCTTTTCTATCAACACCGTTTTCAGCACAAATACAAAATGTAGCCCCATACTAGCTACTATGAAGAAAATCATCTGTATCCCAACCAAAAGCAGTATATCACCTTCAATACCTCAGCTTCTGGAAGAAATGCGAACAACCTGTGATGCTGTGATATTACATAGTCCTCGTGCAAGACAGTGTCTCTGTCTGGTTTTCTTGTCTGGTGGATGGGAACTTACATTGGGCTACCCCTGTTCTACATAATGGAAATTATTTAATTTTATGCTGCTGTCTAAAGTAAAGCTTTTAATCTTTACTATACATTTCAAACTTTTTTCTCTTAAATTTCTGAAAGTTTCACCTATTTCATTAGCAAATTTCTTGCTCGTTTTTGGGGAAGCAAGTACTGTAGAGGGAAAAAACACACCTTTTAGACATGTCTTTGAGAAATGGGGCATATATATAAAATATTCAGTGCTGTTTTGACTTTTGTTGCTACTGAAAAAAGATCACCTAGGGAGACTGAGAAATATAACATTAGGATACTACCTTGGAGGGTACACTGGCTGGGATTTTACATTCTACAGGCATTTTCTGTCAGATATACTGTACACAAGGGCATTGCCAAATAACAACAGAGCGTATTCATGGTATTTTGAGGAACTGCCAAAGAAAACAAGTCTGCAGATTACTCTCTATTTGATGTTATGCTGAAATTTCTCAAATCAACAGAGTTTCTAGAACTGAAAACTTAAGGATAAACATCTAAGAATGGATACCGGGCCCGGATTCCTCTTTGGCTTTTGAGAGAAAAATCCTAAATATGTTGTAATACACCAAAATTCAGTAATTATAGGAAAAAAAAAAATAAAATTAAAAAAAAAATGAAAAAACCTTCCCTTATGTGGGAATTGGGTGTGTCCACACATGATGTATTTATATAATTTTAAAGATTATTTTTCTTTGTATACCAAACCTAGGGTATGGTTTTATATCTTTATTTTTTTGCCCATAATGTAAATTAAAGTTAAAATTAAAAGCTATTGTAGTTAAAAGAGTATGGGGTTTTTTTCACTGTCTCCCAGTGCAAAAAGGTGTTTGTTTTGTTTCTTGTAACTACATAGAAGAAATAGAGTTTGGATAAAGATATCTTTTCGACACCTGCAATGAAATCTATCCAGAAACCTTCCTGCTTGTTAATCTATTGCAACAGTAAAATAAAAGCAGGAAAAGGACCAACAGCAAGACACAGGGAGCCTTGAAAAGACCAATACTTACACAAATGTTGACAATAAGGAACCCTAAAACTCTTTTCCTAAAACCCTACTTTACAGGTTTGGATGCAAGACAGGCAATAGCAAAATGCAAACTACATAGAGTGCATGATCCAGGAATCCTGGGAACTTTGTTAGTCTTTTATTTATATACTGCCATCAAAATAAAAAGAAAACAAGTATTTGGAATAACAGGAAGACAAAGGGAGTTGAAGACACTTGTGCAACTTCTCTTTGCCAGGCTAAAAAAACAAACTCTTGCAATCACCAGGTCCTCCAGCCCTCAGACCACCTTGGTAATCCTCAGTTGGACTTGCTCCAACATGTCCTTGTCGCATTATGTTTGGGATTGGAGCATGGAGCTGCATAGGCAGGAGGGCTAAATAGAGGGGAATAAGCTTCAGGAAGGAAAGAAGGCATGGAAGAGGGAAAGAAGACTGTGCAGGGCATGACACTGGCATAACTGGTAAAGAGGAAATCATTACTGTACAGTAATTTTAATTAATTTGCTCTGTTCATTGTCATGAACAGAGCCCAAAGCTGCAAACGTTAAATAATGTGTTGCAACTTTCCAAGGGTAGTTGTTATGAGACACAACCAGCAGGTCATTATAACTGATAAATGTCTCACATTTGCTTCAGTTTGGCAGCTGTAAAAACAATATTATCCAAACTATTTGTCTGTTTTATGTATTTCCTCTTACCCAGTCAGGAACACTTTTGTCTTGATCAATACTGGAGTTCTGGTAACTTATAAATGTGTTTATTTTGCTGAGAAACCAACAATTCTGGTGCAGTTGATGGCAGAAATCTCTGGATAGGTGCCCTCTCTAGTGGAAAAATATATAGCTTTTGTTTTCTTCTTTCTGGTATTTCCTGAGTATCTGAAGCTTTTCTACTTCCATTATAGCTGAAGGAAGAAAATCCATCTCCTTCGGTATTTTAAATAAAGAACTTTGCAGGGATAACATACTGTGAAAATGAGAGACAGAAGATGTCTTCTTTCTCCTCTGTCCAACTTTTATGGTTTTGTTAAATAGTTAATATTATATGAATAATCTTAGTAGTGGCTCAGAAAATTACTAGAGGCTGGTTAAAGAGGTCAAGCTACTAGAGGCATATCGCCCTCTGAAACTAAGAGATCAATGGGTATCTCAGTGAGCTCTCAGAAATGTCAGGTTCCCAAATCTTTAGCAACTCTTGAAAATCCAGTGAGCAGCTTGCATCACTCCAGGGAGGAATAAATATGGGCTGCACAAAGAAAAGGTACAGTGGTGATGAACTAAACCTTCAAGACATCCAGGACAATCTATATAGGAATGAAAGACAGTGGAAATAAAACTGGGCAGTAAATTATTCTGTAAGAACAGTTCAGAAATAAACAGCAATTTTTAAGGATAAAGAAATTCAGAACAACAAAGCTGACCCAGAAATGAAACCAAGAACAACATCTGCGTGACAGCTGCAAATTTTCTTGCTGTATTTCCCTATTAAAAAAAAAAAAAAAAAAAAAAAAAAAATTAAAAATGCTAGGGCTTTCCACATCTCCAGGCTTACAGAACGGAGTTGCTGAATGAAGCCAAGACTATAAATTTAGCTTCACTAAATTCAGTGGCAAAACATAGCTGATCTTACAGGAGGCAGGCTTTCACTTTACGTTTCAGAATCAAATCTCTTGAGGTGTAGTTTGTCACAATAAGCTCAATGATCTCACGCATGACACAGAAGAACAAAGCAATGAGATGGAAGCATATTAAACAGCACAAGGAAATAACTCAATGAAAATGCAATTAAGCGTTTTTTTTCAGAGGTTGATAATGTATCAGCACTAAAATCCCCGTCTGAGTCTATTATTTTTAACTGAATGTGATCATGGAAATGTTCAGATGTGAAAAAGCCTTCAAGAGAATTTTCTTTCACTCCCATCTCTTTTTCTAGAGCACGAAAGTGATGGATGTGCATCTTTTAACTAGCTGATCAAGGTAAAATTTTGACATCTGCAGAACACAGAAGGAAGAAAAGCTATTAAAAGCTGTGTTTTCTTAATGGCTGTAAGCTAGTCTGATCTTTTTGACTTTGAAGACCAGAAATACAACTACCTTCACATCAGTATGTTCAATGGGGCATCTAAAATAAAATGACACAAAAGATATTCAGTATTATATTTAAAAGCTGACGTGAAAAAAATCAATGTTTCCACAGTACATCTTCCCAAAATGTTTTCCTATTTGTAACTTTGGTCTGAGTTGCAGCCAAAAGATATCACCACATTATTTCACTTCATAAAAGTACTGGACAACATCAAGGATTCTGTGACTCCTTTAATGTGTTTTCCACAGTGGAATTTATTTTGGAAACATGCAGGCAAAAATTATTGCATTTAAGATCTATATAGTTTGATCAAGTTATCACTAATATACCAATTTTTTTATACCAGAAGGGGCCATCATGGGAGCAAAGATCAACTGTTTATGCTGTTGGTCAAAAGTCTTCATGTCTAACAAGATCAGTCATTGTCCCATTATCATCCTCTTTTATAAGCATTTCCGTGCAGTCAGTGCCAAGGTATTCAAAAATCTATCACAAAACCACAACAGAAGGAAAAATGAAGCAAGGCATTATTTGAAATAAGGCTCTTTACGTGCAGTTTTTCAGTTCATTTTTGCCTGTAATTGTACAGAGAACTCAACAGTCTTGCACTACCATACCACTTAACCTTCATAAAACAGCAACGTTGCCTCGGTACTTGTGCAGATCTCCTACCCATACTATCAAGAATGCAAAGAACTTGCTCTCTGAGCAAATGTTTGCAAGGCACAGAAATATTGTCTTCATTATGTTCCTTTCTGCAATGCTCAGGCCTAATTTCAAAGCAGCAGCAGCCCTCTCCACTTTTTAATCTCCACAGTTTTTGAAAAAATGAAAGAAAATATATATACAATGAAAACTGAGCTTTTAAACAATTTCATTCTTTAAAACAACCAGACTACACAAACTGCTCAATTGTGCATGAGATATTTGGGAACTCAGACTTGTTTCTATTTGTTTTGCGTCTCTATTTCTCTAGGATTCCCTTGGCTCAGCTTTGCAACAGCTTTCCCAGAAGTGTCATCAGTACCTCTCAACCCCGGAGAGTCATTCCCCTGAGAATTCTTGGAAATTGAGTTGTTCTTCCTTGTTGGCCTCCATCAGTAAACTTTGATTTATATGCTGTCCAAACATTTCAAGTATTTTCTCCAGATTTTGGATGAGCCAGTGGAAGTCCTTTTTACTTCAAAATGCACGGCCAGAAGAAGGATGACTCTGTCAAGCATCATGGCACAGGTGAAAGAAATGTTAACCAGGTTTAAGGATAAGCATTTCTTGTTTGTTTGTTTGTCTTCGTTCTGAAATGTAAATGCTTGTCAGCACTTATCTAAGTTCAGGTATGGTCTTGATCCATACATTGTAATTCTGTCTCAATAGGAAATACACATCCTAGAACTAGTATCCATCCTGCAGATCTGTGATCAAAATTTTGTCATTGAAATATGCTGACTACCAATAAGCTGAGGTTTTATTGAATGTTTAAATATTTCAGGCCACTAGACAATCAAATAGCAGCATACCTACTAAGACTGATATTAATAAAGAACACAAAGACTATGAGGCATGGCTAGCAGACACTGCGTATATTTTGTGAAGAAATAATAAAATAATTTAAAATATACACTTTACATGAGGAATTCCCTCTGCAAAACTTTCTGTTTGGAAGACAGAAGGAAATCTTTTTTTATGAAGACATGGGCATCTGGTTAAGTTTGTCCTAGGGACATATTTAATGCCAGAAAAAGACAGATGGGAGATCAATGCAAGACAATTCAGAGAAATATTTTAATCACTTCTCTAAATTTCTGCCAGACACATGCATTTCTTTATTGCACATCAGGCTGCAGGACAAGTTTTTGATACTTAACTCTCCACCATTAGAATAAAACATAAAGAATGAATGCCTTTGGTTCTCCTTTAAATGCTCCTCAGTTCACCCCAGAATTATTCTCCTGCAGTCTAAAGGGCATATGGCTATAATCAGGATCACTCTTTGAAATGCCATTTGTTTGTTCATTTCACTGATAACCAGCCAGGCAGTCTATGGAGTTAGTGTATAATTTCCATTTGTGGATGCTAATATTTGTCATATAGCTTCCAGTGTGGAGTAAAATTCAGTGATCAGGAAGCCAGCCTGCACATCTAGCTTCACTTATGTGCAAGACAGATGTCCTGCATGGTCCTAAGAAATGGCATGCCAGTTTTTCCAATGAAGTCAAAAGACTGTGTTCCAGGTCCTATGGCAAAAGGCATTTCTACTGTTAAGACAGACCTTGGTTAAGATACCATGGAAAGGAAGGCTCACCATCAACCCCTCAGTTAGCAAGTGACTTTTCTGGTCCACTGCAGTTTTGTTGGTTTTTTTTTTTCCAAATCGTCCGTGACACTCTCTCTAGGTAAAGCTACATCACAGCCATTCCTGTGATCAACACTTGGCAGATAGAGGTGACCTCCTAAGCAGACAGTAGCCAGCTCACATACGGTCCCAGCAGGATGGAGCTCAGCAAACACCAGACACCCATGTCCTCAGGCAAGCAATTTGCTAAGACTGGACTCAGTGCTGTCATGGCTACAATGCTCACACCACATGAGGAATTAAAAGTTTGTGTGGCTTAAAATACTCATGGTAGTTCAAGCAGTCCCTCAGGTGGACAGTCTCATTCTCAGCAGCAGCCATCAGTCAGAAATCCAAAAAAAAAATGACAACAACTGAAGCTCAGAGTCTCTCATGTGTTTTCTTTACCAAATGCCTTGCAGACTGAATTTGTTAAAAGTTTTATTCGTACTTCAAACAGAGGAAGTCTCTCCTCCTTCCATCCTCTCACTTCTAGATGTCACAGCCTATTTGAAGACTATTCCCATTCTAGTTGTTGGTACCTGGCATTTCCAAATGGTTGTGTGAATAACACTAATAGAACACGCACACAACATCCTCAACATACCTTTCAAGAAATTAATAGACACATATAAATTTTCAGTAGTTTTATTGAAAAATGCCTCTTTCATTTCAGAAATAAATAATATAAGGCAGTGAAATTCACAATTTGCAGTTAAAATATAAAAGCAGCAATTCTATATCCATAGTCTTGCAAACAATTTCCAACTGCTTTTGATAACTAAGGAACATTGTATTCTGAAAAAAATTCCATACTAAATATACAACATACACATGCAATTCCACCTCTGCAGGATTGACTGCAATTTGGCATAAATGTTATTGTGTCTAAAAACAAGGAGATTTTAGGCATTATTAAACTGTATCCAGTTGATACAATGATTTCAGCTACTTAATGTTTGTGGTGTTTAAAGGAGATGTATAAGAGCAGTATATGCTCTGCAAAGTGTAACTAAGAAAAGAAGAAAATGACAATGATACTGGAAGGAGAGGGAAATTTTTGCTTCCTTTTTAACTAGATTATGTAGACCTGTGATCTGGCTGACCTGCAAACATGCATTTGAGAAAGAAGAAAAATTTAGAGCTAAAGCAGACAGTCCTTAGAAAATTTGCAGCAGCTCTATGGTTATTTTTGGTTTGGTTTTTTGATTTTCCTTTTTTTTAATTTGTTTGCTTTTACGGTATTTTAACGAAAAGGCAGCACTGAGATAACTGAATGCATGTATTAACCTGTATGCAGCTGCTACAAGCAATAGTATTTTACAAGCATTTCCAGAGCAATATGGATTCTCTACGTACACATGTTGCTATCCCCACACAAGCAAGATACAACACAGGGGTGCATCTGATATGAAAAGACCAGAAAACTACACTGCAAAAGAACTGATGCACTCTCCCTGTACGTATCTGCAAGTACAAGTATAGCAAAAACCAAAACCACCAACCAAAAAAACCCAAACAAGACACAGATCTTTAATGGATTTGTTTATGCTTTTCTTGACAGCGACCTTTTCCAGCGCATGTGCTCAGGGTATTCTGGTGAATGCATTTCAACGCCATAGTCCTCATACTCGTCCTCTCTCCTTTCTGACTCCATAGGTACTACAAAGGGTTCACCTTCAGGTTGATAGGGTCCGCTTTCAGGCACGTATGGTTCTGGTTGAAAATAGTTGTCCGATTGAACATAATAGTTATCGCATGTCTTTGAATCCACAAATACAACGAAAGTTAGTTTGTCTACATAATGTTAGTCCAATCTTATTTTCATATAATAAATATATAAATTAATAGTTCATGGGAAGGGTAGTTTTCAGTTTCATCCACGAATAATTTTTGGCAGTAAAATAATAGACTAAAATTCATTTTGAAAGGCTTTGTATTTATCATACGCAAAACAATGAAGAAAGAGTCTTAAATTAGGCAAGGGGACCCATTATTTTAAAAGAGAGAAAAACATGAAAGCAAATCAAATAAAAATATTATTTTACAGCTACTTCAGTAAATCGAAGCTCTGGACTTTATTTTAGATTGTGTAATTAATAGAAGGTATGGAACAGGTATAGTACACAGGTGGGTTTGGCATATACTAATTTTCTCTGAGAATGGGAAAGTAAGTGTAGACATAACTGTCACCAGCGGCACTATACAGTACATGTCATTTTCTCATGCTGTTCCTCGTAACAAACCGAGTTACAGCTGGTGCTTCAGGAACACCAAAAACTACAGCAAAACAGAAGAAAAATAATTATAAAACTTTGGTATTTATAACTGCAGTTACAGAATCCAACAAGATTACATATAAAAAAAGACACATGCCCCAATTCAGACATGTTGGGAACAAGCAACAGACAGGTAGGTTTCATAGGTTGTCAAAGATGTTATTCCGGCATACAGCAAGCAGCAGCAGGCTTTTATGCAAAAGCATCATGAAGAGTTGTTAACAGATTTTAGCAGATACGGTCCCATACAAATCATTTACAAGCCACAATTAGTTTACTATTTACATAAGTCACTTGTCATTTACCAGGTTAAATCTGTCTCTTCTAATGGTATTACCTTTGCTGGTTAGTAGTTTTATAAGCCTCCTTCACCACTGAGGCTTTTGATGGTCTGGATCTTTTTTTAAAAAAGAAAGACTATCTATTTTATCATTGAATTGCAACAGGCTTAAGGAATTGTCATCACTGTCCTTTATCTCATTCATGAGTTGTGTTAGTAAAAAGAATCTCCCCATTCTAGGAGGCCAACATGGTTCGAAAACCATAATCCGTGGTGAAATATCCATACGGACTCATTTTCTAATAAGCACGTGCGCAAACATCTCAGAAACAGGATTTTCAGGTATTCAAACTGTAAGCAGCACTGGCGACTTAGAAAATGTGTTAGCCGAAACCTGAAACAGGTCAAAGATGATGTTAGTCTTTTAAAAAGTCCATCTGATGTGCAAAAACATACTTTCATTCAACTAAATACATAACAGTTAAGTCATAGGCATATATTTATATATGTATACATAGCTGCTTACTAGAAAGGAGAACACTGCTGAATCACAGGCACAATTTTCTTTCTTTTTCATTTAAGTAAGAATTTTGTGAGAGATCTACATAACGATCTGGCTCTTCAACCAAGAACACTGAGTCTGCAGGTGTGTACATATATATATATATAAAATATCTTTTTTTTTTCTTTTCATGGGTACATGCACAATATGCTATCAGCAAATCATATCCAATAGTAGTATCACATACACTAATTTTGAGATGTTGCAATGCATACATATTAATTTGTTAACAATACTGTGGTCCTGCAGGATCCCCATGTTAAAATATATTGGAATCTTTCCAGCTAGAAATTGGTGGCTGCTGTAACCCTTTATTTTGATTCCAGAAGCAGCCTACTGTTTTGAGCTACAGAGTGGAAAGCTGATATGACCAAGGGCTAATAAGAGACTCCGTGGTGTTTAACTCTGCAGAATTTGTCTGACACTGGTGTTTTTCAGTTGTCTGCACTATATCATCAAATGGATTTCCCTTGTGGAAAAATTTTATTTCAAGTATCAATTTTGTAGAAATAACCCTGAAATTGCTCAAAAAGAGACACACGAAGTTGCCAACCACAGCGTTCTTTTTATTTTTCGAGAGAAACATGGAGAATTCAACCTTGTTCTGAAGACAGTTGGAAGGGGTGGGGATGGAGGGGAAAAAAGAAGAAGAAAATCATCACTTAGATCCTATAAGCAACATTATCAACTAAGACAAATATTTGGTCACTACTTCCTATTTAAAGTGAATCACACATAACATCAAGTATATCTGCATCAAAGTCCAAAAGACTGCTCATATACCTTCACATTAGAAGGCAGCCCTGTTAATTGCAACCATTTCCTCCTGATTCAGTACGTCCAGGCTAGCAGGACTGTCTCAAGCAAAGCAGCTTAACATGAACAGCCATATCTGTGAAGGCCATTTAAGGCAAGTTTTGTTCACAACCTACCTGGGAATCCTTGACCGTTGTAAGGGATGCTTGCACACTGGGATGAATCACAATATCCTGGTGGTCCTGGGGGACCTCGAATACCCGCATTTCCAGGACGACCGGGTGGCCCTGGTGGTCCTCGGGATCCTGTGGAGCCTGGTGGGCCGGTTCTAGATTCTCCTTGTGGACCTAATTTTAGAATTGAAAGGTTGGGGGGTTGGTTTTTTTAAGAGTTATCTTGATAAAAGAGATAACGTTACTACTGTCTAGACTGCACAGACCAGGCTATGTGTTTGGTGAGAAAATACTTGCACTTTGTTGCTATATGGAGGTCAACAGGAAGAAAAACAGAAGAAAACTAGAAATGTGACTCATCATCAGTTGCTTCCCTGTGTGTGGCTTGTTTAAGGATTTATTCACAGAAACTGATTTAGTAGAGGTTGAGCCAAGTAAGAAAGATCAATGAATTCTCTGGTTTACTTCCCCTTCGTGTAAGATACAAAGATCTCAAGGGAAACTACTAGATTAGACAAGCACACTGGATTTCAATTAAAATATAGGAGCACATTAATTCTGCTACCCTGTAGCCCCAGGATAGATGAGGTAATGTTTTTTTTGGAACCAGTCTTATTACAGTTAGCAGAAAAGCAAAGCTTCAAGTAATTTGAGCTACAACTTGCTGCAAGCATCTTATGGGTCTTGTAATGAAAACCCTTTTTCAGCCTAGTGAGCTACAAGTAGAAACAAATGATGCAGCTGATTTCTGCCAAGGCATCAGTGAACAAAACTGCATGATACAAAGAGTAAAACCAATAGTCAAATCATCTGACTCTGTCATTTGGTTACTCTGCATGTAGGTGTATTTTGTAGTCTGGGGACAATTTGTAGTTCTGTAACCACAATTTAAAAATTGAACGAGATACAGCAAAACAATTATCTGATAGCATTTATGAAAATATCTGCCAAATATTTGGACAATGTATTTTCATTAAATGCATTTTCACACCAGGAAGAATGCCGGATGAGTAAATTACAAGATAAAGGTAAATATCTATTAGTCACATACAAAAATCTTTCTAAATTCCAACTTTTTTTTGGAGGGGTTTCCAGTAACTTCTAATACATATCAGAAACATGAACTGGATAAGGTAAAGCATGTTCATTCACCATATGTATTCTGGTTCCCTGTGAAGAAATGTTGTCTTTTTCTCTACTTTTCTCTTATCTGATAAAACAAGAAATATTTACCAGGTGGTCCTGGCAAACCTCGTGGTCCTTGAGATCCAGTTCCTCTTTCGCCTTTCTCTCCAGGCATTCCTACAGAAATAACAACAACAATAATAATAATAATAATAATAATAATAATAATAATAATAATAATAATAATAATAATAATAATGTAATAAAAACCAAAGGAAGGAAACCACATCAACAAATACTTCTTAATGCTTTCTCATAGATATTAATATTTAGTTCCCATTATTAATGTAGCAAGGCTGGTTCAAATCTTATTTTGTACAGATGTCCAAATGTGCATTTGGGAAAATAATTTGGGTGTAAATATACTAACCTAAAAATAAAATAGGATGCAGAGGTAATTTAGTGTGAATAAACTTTCTCAAAGAAAAAAAAGTCTTTGAGATACTTAAAACACCATATAACCTTATTATTTTAAACTATAAACAGGAAGGTATATTCAAGGTTGTATACTTCTGCTATAAATGATGCTTTACACTTTCTTAGAAACAGTTATGAAATAAGTTTAGGAAAGAGCAGGATGCAGAAATTCATTTTTCCTTGATTATTTCTAGTCTTTTTTAAAGATTATACTAAAAAATATGCTAGAAAACACAGCACTGGGTCTATGCAACAGTAGAGTAGCAGGAATAAGCAAAGGCCACAGCACCATAGAGTAAAAACACTCCATGTCATTGCAGTGATCCAAAGTAGCCACAGAATAGGTTTATCCATATGCCCAAATTCAGTTCAGAGCTGCTTCCCTCTCAGAGTACTGCAAAGAGCCAAGGATGTGGACCTAATTCTTTCAGTTCATACTTTTTGTTCTTAGTAATGGCTCATTTTCTTTCTTAGTCATAGCTCTGTTCTGCAAAGAGCTGTGTTACTCCAAACAGCCTTTCAAGATGTAGCTGTTTAGTGCCAGAAGATTTCTGAGAACATTCACTTTCCTGGGATATCCTGTGGGAGCCTGAAACAGCAGTGAAAACGTTACACCAACTTATGTTTCATGAAACATGAGCGATGAGGAAAGCAGAGGAAATCACTGGTTTGATGAACCTTGTCCTCCAGAACATTAGTGTCCCTCATGTAATCCAACTGACCTACCAGGCTACTGCTAGGTGTGGGCTTCCTAGTCTGATATGGTCAAGGGATCAGACTGCTCCTCTGGCAGCCTCTGCACTATGTCCACTGTGGAATATACAGCTGCCTTGGAATTTACTCACCTCTTTCACCAGGTGGTCCTTGGACCCCAGGAGGTCCTGGGAATCCTGGTCTTCCTCCAGGTCCGGGCTCTCCTCTTGACCCAGCAGCTCCTGGGGGACCAGGTGGTCCTGGTGGCCCTGGCTGGTTACGATTTGAGTAATAATCATTCGGGATTTGATTCAACATTTGATTGAACCGACTCATTTGACCTTCAACAGGAAAGAAAATGGCTCAATAAATCATGTGAAATAAGTGAAAGTCTCTTGTCAGAGTGGGAAGGAAAAAAAAATTATTTCTCCCATTCAATAAATTAGTGGTGAACAAGTACAGATGAATTAGGAAGACTTAAGATGAATGTCTGATAAAAAAGCTGAACGTGAATGGAGGAGGGAGAGAAGAAAAGTGAGGGGGATTCTGGAAGCCAATAGCATTAACACAAAATAATTTACAAGAAATTTAAATCACAAAATAAGCATTTGTTTAAAATACTCTTGCTCTCAGAATTCTGATTCAAGGTTGTTTCTACTCTGAGTAACAGAAAGGACTTGTTAGACTTCTAATGGTGGAGTATCATATTTCTGCATACCTTCAGAGCTCTGAAGTTACCACAAACACAGTATAAATTATTCATGTGGAGAGCTAGCAGGACACAGCCTACGAAGTCACTTTCTTAAGCCTGTAGGATGCACAGGCTTATACCTATATACCTTCTGCATATAGGCAAATTTTATTTCCAAAGAAAGATGCCTGAATAAAAGCATCAGCATTGCGAAACTATGCAGAAAGGAGCCCTTAACAAGGGACCTGCTCTTGCCCTATCTGATTAATATGCTGTGCCAGTCTTAGTATAAGCCTGAAGAGATGAGGTGAACACAATAAAAATAAGGCCAGGATGTTCAAAAAAGAGATGCTAAAAGATCTCAGATAACACATCCTTATTCATAAACCTAATAAATTAATGAATGTACTTTCCTTCCTCTGTGACGGATCACTAATAAAAGTGTTTTTAATATCAGCCATCACAGACATTTTAAAGGACATGCTGTCCTCCTCCCTGTACACAAGTGTTCTTAAGGTCCAAAAGGTATATTTGTGTATTTCAGTCAGCACTTCCTCTTGTTACAGAAACAACATTAAGAACAATTTATGGGCATATTTGTCTCTGTCCTCCTCAGCTGGTCTACTGATCACAAAAGCACTACCTCAGGATCAGAGAGAAAGTTTCTCTAGAGAACACTTTCACAGGCTGCAGGGCTGCACTGTGTGGCAGTAGAGGACTGATTCTCAATTTGCAGTCCTTATCTACATAAATATTATTTTTACTTGCATAGCACAGCTGATTCTGTGCACAATATTTACCCAACAATCCTCTGTCTTTCCCCGCAAGTAAAGTGCCTGCAGTGAGTATTATTTTTCTCACTGATTCCCTCCTTTTGAAGACATCTTTAATGAGAAAATGTATACTGATTCTACGACAAAGAAAAAGTAATTTTGGACCAGACTGTAAAAGGAAACTCACCTTCCTTGTACTTGCATTTAGTATTAGACTTGCATGTGTATTTCCAAAGGTCACAGATTAGTTCATGATCAAACTAGCCATTTGTATCTGGCCAAAACTTAGTGCTATATTTTTTCCACCAAATAATTGGCATTGGACAGCTATCAGATCACTCAAGCTCTTGCTATGCTCTGTGGCCAATATCCCTCACCTTAAACCATTGTTTTAATAAGGAAAGTAGTAAATTGCTAGTGTGAGAAACAAAGCAAGCAACATTCTTTACCATTTATCAGTTGTTCACAAACTTGTCTTGCAACTGCTCGCATCATGTTCTGAGAAGCAATGTCACCCTAAATAATCAAAACCAAAACAAGTGTTTTATTAGCAAGTGTCTGTGCTTTTAAAGACATAGTGTTTACTTTAAAAAAATCTGAGAAAAACTGACTTTAAAGTAGACTTACTCTGTCACCTTTCTCTCCCTTCATTCCAGGTGCACCCTAAAATAAATATAGTAAAAATAAAATAACTGAACAATTATGTTATTCCACCTCACCTATAGGTTTGGGACATGCAATTTTACAAAACATTCATTCAAGAAGAGAGAACTGGTCCCCCTTGAACTTTACATTTCAGACATACTAAAGCAGGTGCTAGAAAAGACTGGACGAGCAATGACCTTTTGTGTGTGATCAAATACACTGACAGATGCAGAAGAAAAAGATCTGAAGGAAAAATTCAAACTAGGGCCAAAGGAACTGACGTATTTTGACACTGGGACCACATTGGCAATTGGAAAGATGACTTTCTAGGATCACATTTCTGTAAATAGCGAATCGTCTTGTATGAGTTGTATATGAGTGTTTAATTTTAAGTCTTAAGTCAACTCATCATTAAAGAAGGCAAGCTAGGAAGAATAACACATCTAGGAAGGGCAGCTGTCTCCTTGGACCCACAAGAAACAGACCCTGTGTTAAACAAAAAAACACTATGCAGGGATGACATACAAGATGGAGAGAGATGCCATTAAGTGCTTGTTCTATTTATAATGACAGCTTCCCTGCTCATTCTCAACCATTTCCAGTCTTATAATAGTCTCATAGAAGTCTTAGCTTGAGCTGCTTTATAATTATTGACATTTGTAAGAGCTAATTTTTGTCTAACAGCAATTTCCATTTACCTTTGAAAACTCCAGTCTTGAATACTCACTGTGACAAATGCCACATGTGCCAAATTCCAGGGCAGTACATTCAAAACTTTGCCCTAAACTATGGTTCCTGGTGTGGCCAATGTGAGTTTTACAGGTGACTTCAGTGAGTCCTTTTAAAAACCTATTGTAAATTCCATTTCCAGAATGTGTCAGAAGAGCACAGGAGCTTTGTTAGTCAAGCACAAAGGGTATGAGTTCAAATAGATTTTCACTTCTGTCCTAAATTACTATCTGAGCATAAGACATATTTCAAAGGTGAAAGATCAGTTTGGTCATCTGCTGCTCTGCAAGGCTCTCCATGTAGTTACACATATATCTCAAGTATTACTGCTTTTTACATCGTAGTATTTCTTTAAGGAGTTTGTTTATCACCATTATCAAAGCAAAGGCTAAGTGTGGGCCGCAGCTGTTTCTCATAACATTCCTACAGTACCCACAATCAATTTCAAGAACACAAGACAACAAATCATTCCACTGAGGTCACAGCAGATGCAATTCAAATGCGGTGGCACTGTTTCATTATCTTCCATCGAGGTTTGGTGCAAACAAATTCCCTTGGAGTATGTCAGGGTGTGAAGTCAGAATGCTGTTTGAGCTTCTCTGCAGCAGTGTTGCATACTCCTACCCCATGACATGCCACATAAAATGAGGCAGCTCATCCATCAGTGAGTTAAGTAGTTGGCATACAGCACATTTGCACCATGCATAACAGATTGTTCATGCAAAATTAATTGTACAGACTCAAATGAAAGATTTAGACTAGTGACACCATAAATGTGCCACTGGAACAAATTATGCCACCAATGACACAGTTACTAATATGTACACAATGTACCCATCAAACTGACGAGCCTTTCACTCTTTCACTCTGTCTTTCACTCTTTCATTTGTATCTTTTCTTATTCTGTGAAGTCCACAAGGAAAAGATTTGCCTTTGAGTTTTAGCTTAGCACAGACACATGCTGAAACAGACCACAGGCTTGTAAATGCCATAATAAGATAAATAAACTACCAACTTAAACCACCAGGAAAATATGACATATCGATCTGTCATTCTCTAATAATTAACATTGTGGTAAATGCTGATGTACTGAAGTCCTAAAAAAGATGTAATTTTACTCTTTATTCAACAGTCATTAACATCTCAGTCAAAAACTATCACACATATCTGAAATAGCCGTTGAACAGAACTACAGTTGTTTCACTGTTCTAGCCTATAACATGAAAATCTGGGGGGTAAAAAGAATTAACAGACTATATGGTGCTTCTGTTTCTGTTTGAAACTTGGTATCTTTTTCCTATTTTCTAAAAATCTATCAATTTGAAGTTACCTGCTGAGGACATATTTATAACACCTGCTCATTTTAATTCACATTCTTTTTATGGCTGTCATGGTACAACCTTGTACTATTTTGACCAGGAGCAAATCATGCAGTATGTCTTCTCACTTTTTCACTATGTAAGTGCAAGCATCAGAAGTCAGATTTCTGGTCTACGGTATCAGCAATATTCTATTAATTACTTAAAATGCCTGGTTCCAATGAATTCGCTCACTGGTGCATACACACACCAGAACTATAAACAGAAGAGAAGAAAAATAAACCAAACTTAACATGTCCAAATGTTATTTCTGGAAATACTTTTTCTGACCAGTCAAGAAAAGTTCTTCATGCTGTCTGCAGCCATAAGCCATGATGGTAAGACAGGAAGGTGTTCTGGTAACAAAAGCACAACATTGCTCCAAAGTATTGCCAGTGAAGGCTCCCCAGCTAGAAAAATGCTAAGGCTATTCCTTAAATATAAGTGATACATAGTCAACTTTACAATTCATTGCAATCAAATGAGCCTCATTCTTCAACTTGTGACTTTGCAAAAGATACAGCAATTAAGCCTTATGATTGGAAATCTGTAGACTTTTCTTAACTAATTTTAAAATGTAAAGACTAGAGGCTGACTGGCTCTGTTAAAAACATTTTCCATCTGGATATTTTAGAAATATGTTTTCCAAACAATAATTGCAATTGCAATTGCTGAGTTGATATTTACATCTTCCTCCCACTTGGTAATATTCTTCTCAAATTTCATTTCATTTTCTTTTAATAGAGAAAAACCTGCAATTTAGTCAACTGCTTGCCATCATTGTAAGAGGCAGCAGCTGCTGCAGACATTCTGTTTTGTTGACATCCTGCAATGAGGGAGTTACTTGGGGTCAGTGTGAGGAAAAGCTAGTTTATGCTGTATGTGGGATTTTTCTGAGCTGTGGGATGAAGGCCGACACTGCAAAGTTCTATGGCTGAAGGAGGAAAAAACAAATGAAGTTTTGCTATTTTTACTTTAAAAGATAATGAGCTCTATTGTTTTCCCCAAAAGAATGTTTGCTCCTCACAAGAACCACCAGTTAGCTGTTCCCAAAGCAGTTTCTTTTTGAGACCTCATCTGGGATGTCTTCATAGATGGACACAAGATCAGTGAATACATGGCAGCAGAGCATGGAAAATACACAGAAACTGTATTTAACTCAGAACAAACATCTGCCTTATGTGCTTGGAATTATCCTTTAAAGGTTTTCACAGGCTGTTTGGTCCTAGAGGCATCAGTCTAACAGTACCTTATATATAAAACATAAATGTCTTGCATTGTTTCCTGGGGTCATTCTAGATCAACAAAGTCAGATTCCATTGTGAGAGTCCATTTTATAAACAAGACAGCTCCACCTTAAAATGGTTTTGTCTGCCTATCCATCTGTTGCCATTTTCATTCTCACACCTATAAAACAACAATACCGGAACCTCTCTGATAGTCCAAGATCTTCTATTTCCCATTACATTTATTTAAAAAAATATTTACCCATTTCTTCTTGAGCCAATATTCTCTTTTAGCTCAATGGCTCTTTCTTACCCTTGCTGGCTGTTACCCTATGATGTATGTACCAATTTGTCACCCTCTGTTTGACCAGAAGACAGATATATTAGCTTCCTCTAAGACAGTCAATGTTTAGTTCTCAAGAGATTTACTGACTCATTTGTGTTCTTACTGCTCCTTTCTTGGTCACTTTGTCATTACACTGAAAAAAATACATAAGTTTCTCTGGGAAGTACTTATAAGCAGATTTATAAAGCCAAATTTCCTATTTCCACGACAATTCAGTTAGTGCTTCAAGTATCATCTTGTTCTAGTATAAGTACACATTGAGGTAGAGAAATGTTTACAGCTACATTTGTGGTGTGGTCCACCTCAGCTTTTAGCACATTAGTTGTATTTAACACATCAGGAAAGAGATCCAATTCACCGCATTCACTGGAAATGTCTTCACAACATCAAGGCTCCTAATAATTTGCATGTAACTGGTCCTTGCTTTGTAGGGGTCTACCACCTGATTGGCACTGCATAGTATCAACAATATTGATTGTTCAGGTAGAAGAAAAAAAGGCAGATGTAGTAAAAAATTATTTACTTCTTGTATTTACCAGAGGCAACATGAAACCTCATGATCTTTCTCCAGGACAGGAAGTTACAAATTCAGGCGGGCCTGAACTGTAACTCAGGACACTGCAAGTTGTGTTTGGCTGTTAAGTAGCACCTTTGGCAATTCTAATACTGAACACAAAGAAAAGCATTTAAATTCTGTCAGCCAGGAGTTTGATAAAACATCTGCGCAAAGTGCAAGCCAGAATGCCTGCTGGGATCTGTTCTAGAAACATAAGAAATGGCCAATATGATGCACAGTGTCACATTACAGGAAAGTGCAAGAACTGGGGAAAAAAAATTATTTCTCGCTGAAAGGAACTCTTAAGATTAGAGTGTAGAACTTACACGTGGTGCTTGGACAGGAGTTGACTGCCTTGCTTTGCAAAAGCACTGAAACAGGGCTTCTAGCCAAATTTCCTTCTATGCAAGTTATTTACCTGCAGAAGATTTTTGCTGCTGAACTGGGTCAGCTATCCAGTGTCCCAGGTGAAGGAAAATTTGGATATAGCTAGTAGTGTGAAGCTCTTGTCTGAACAAATTGCAGCACCTTGTGCCCCAGCTATATCTATCAAGTATCTGACCTGGCAGGAATATCACATTAGCAATGTATGTCTAAAGGCAGGAAAACTTCAGTGCTCTCCTAAGACACTCAGTGTCCTCTACTGCAAGAAGAAATGGAATTTATAGTCTGGCAAACACAGACTGAATTCAACATTTGTATGAGAAAATGACCCATCTTCCAGGAGCTCCTGGGAACTTGCATATCATAACCATCAAGCTTCCCAGCCTACTACGTGTTCTTCCAAATTATCCGGCTGTCATATACACAATGATATTGAAGTGGGATGTAAAATCCTGACTGATTGCCAGTCATTAAGTACAAATCATTAATGACTTCCTATTTCAATTGCTGTCTCCACTCCTGACTCAAAAACAGTTTCTCAGAGATCCTATAAATGAATCAATTCCAATTTCTCCTGAAACTGCTTGTGGGAGGCAGCATCTCTTGCCCTTTGTCTCTGTTCAGGATACACTTGAAAGTTTTGAATAGAGCCTGCAGAAACCACCACAAAATAATCATAGAGTCGTTGGTTTGGGTTGGAAGGGACCTTACAGATCATATAGTTCCAATGGATCCTACCATGGGCAGGGACACTTTCCATTAGACCAGGTTCTCAAAGCCCCATCCAGCCTTACTTTGAACACTGCCAGGGATAGGGCACCCACAACTTCTCTGGGAAGCCCATTCCAGTGCCTTACCACTGTCTTGGTGAAAAATTTCCTCTTTAAATCTAATCTAAATCTACCCTCTTTCAGTTTAAAACCATTACCCCTTGTCCTATCACTACATGCCCTTGTAAAAAGTCCCTCTCCAGTGTTCTTCTAGGTCCCCTTTAGGTACTGGAAGGCTGCTATAAGGTCTTCCCAGAGCCTTCTCTTCTCCAGGTTGAACAACCCAAACTCCCTCAGCTTGTCCCCATAGGTGAGGTGCTCCAGCCCTCTGATCATCTTTGTGGCTCTCCTCTGTGCTCTCTCCAACAGGTCTATGTCCTTCTTACTTTGAGTGCCCCAGAGCTGGACACAATACCCCAGGTGGGGTCTCACAAGAGTAGAGTAGAGGGGGAGAATCACCTTCCTCTATATGCAGGTCACACATCTTTTAATGTAGCTCAGTACGTGGTTGGCTTTCTGGGCTACAAGTGCACATTGCTGGCTCATGTTGAGCTTCTCATCAATGAACACCTCCAAGTCTTTCTGAATCAATTCTCCACCCAACCTGTATTTGTGCTTGGAATTGTGTCCACCCATATGCAGGACCTTGCACTTGGCCTTCTTGAAGTTCATGAGGTTCACACAGCTTCAGGTCTCAAGCCTGTCAAGGTCCCTCTGGATGGCATTCCTCCCCTCCAGCGTGTCAACCACAACACACAGTCTGGTGCTATTGGAAGACTCGCTGAGGCTGTATTTGGTCCCACTGTCCATGTTGCAAACGAAGATGTTAAACAGTGCTGGTCCCAATACTGGTCCCTGAGGAACATCACTTGTCACTTGGACATCAAGTCATTGACTGCAACTCTTTTGAGTGCGACCATCCAGCCAATTCCTTATCCACTGAGTGGTCCATCCATCAAATCCATGTCTCTCCAATTTAGACACAAGAATGCCATCCAGGACAGTGTCAAATGCTTTACACAACTCCAGGTAGAAAAATAATTTTGAAATCACATTGTAAAAAACACAAAAAGTTTTCATAACAGAAGTGATTATGTAATATTATCAAAGATTGTCCACCTTCAGCAGTGTACCACTTTTTCATTAAACACACACATACACAAATACAAAGACTTTCAAGTCATTTTGCTGACCTAGTTCTTCATGCTTCTGCAGTGTAGAAATGTATGTCTTGGCGCATAATAACCTACAATCTTTTTAGTGGAAACCAAAGACCACAATTTCCAGCCCCAAATATTAAACTCAGCAAAATGGTATACCGTAAAAACAAAATTTTTCAAAAAAAGACTTGTGGTCTTCGGTCAGCTCCACTGTATTCGCCATTGTTATAAGTGTAAGACAAGTGTTTAAAGCAAGGAGAAGTCTCACATTCTTCAACAGACTGTAATTTTAAATTTGATACTGTAAGTGTATAATTATCTTACTGGTGTCCCACGATCTCCTGGCTTCCCCGGCTTTCCACTTGGACCAGCAACTCCTGGAACTCCTGGGGCACCCTAAAGTAGAAGACAAGTAAAGTGAATTGTGGAAATCTGCAACAGCCTAAGCACTCAAAAGAAATGTGTTATTGTATTGAGTACAAAGCAATACTGAAAATGGCTCCTATCACGTTTTTGGTTTTGTTTTCGTTTTCTGTTAGGTACATATCAGGCTTGAAAACTTTCCTCTGGAAAAAAAGAGTTTGTTTCTTCATGGGAATGTGTCCTTTAACATAACACCACAGTTTAAAGGGCATTTCTGAATCTAACGATGCAGAGTGCCTATATGTTTTTGGTATCACTCTTAATGACAGATTCTTAAAAGAGTACAAGACAGTTTGATGTTCTAACTTCATCTAGCACGTCTGCGATCCATGCAAAAGTCCACAAGTCCGTAAAAATCATTCTAGTGATACTAGATAAGTATGAACAAATGAAAGACCAGTGTTAGATTATGTGACAAAAGCTCATCTGCTCACGCACAAAACAACATCAGAAAGACAATCATGAGGGAGAGGGGGCAGCCCAGATAATACCCTGCCCTAGAGACTCCTGTCTATATAAATATATATGATGTAAATGTGTGCTCTGTGTATGTGTGCCTACTGGGAATACATCTTCCACTTTACTACTGGTTGGACATGATAACATGAAGCTGCAGCAACTTGCTTATCTTGGGCTCTCTGATCCAGCATAATATGTTTTTCTCTAACAACCAGTACGTTTTCTAACACGGTCCCACAAAACACAATGAAGGAGCTTTTCAAGCAAAAACTAATCCTCAAATACTCTTGTCAAGAAAAACTTGTATTAATGTCGTGGGTTTTTTTCACTAGACTATGAGTAATAAGCTGATTGGTTTCAGTAGACATAGCTATGCATTCAAAGATCATGGCTAAAGAACCAGGCAAATTCATTGCTCCCTTATTTACACTGGCAGATACCATTTTCAAAACCACTCTATGATTGTTTGTGAATACATGCTTTCCACAGCTGTCTGATCACCTTGTACTGAGTGTTTCCCAGATCCATTTCAGAAACTGAAAATGTCAATGTGGCATTCTCTTGGCTCAGTTCTCTTACTTCATAGTATACCAAAGACAAAATTATATTTACCGCTGGTCCTGGTGGGCCTCTGGGACCTGTGGGACCATCTTTTCCTGTGAAACCCTATTCAAAAACAAAAGCATAATTAGAGATTAACTTAATATTGTAGCCTGATTAAAATGGCCTTTAAGATTATGTAATTGCAGTACTTCTGATTACTACTAGAATGTATTTTGAAACCTATCCACAATGTAAGTTAAAAAATAGCTATCATAACTAATGCTGGAGAAGGCTATGGAACAATGAGCTTCAGCCAATTTAGATGATGTTCAGCTGCTGTTGATTAACTGAAAATGAAATCTGTCTCTCTCAATATTTTTAAGAAAAGGAATCTTTCTGTCCCAGAGGAGCTAGATCTTTCTTTTTGCTCTTCTCTTACTCACAGATTAGCTGGAAAATCTGAGGTTTCTAAATGAAGAACAACCTCCCTCTTGGATACTTCCCCTGAAAGAAGAGATGCTGAGAAATCCCATTTCAATAATCTAGCCTAGCATTCACAAACACTGATTGTCCATGGCCCACTAATGACCAATCAATCCAATGGGTTGTTCTTTGGCAAGTATCTATCACATGGTGGTCTGTTTTCATTTCCAGCTATCAACTCTCACTCAAGGATAGGTGTAAATGCATGTATCAGCTATTAATTTTGACTGTAAAGGTAAGTCATGGCTTCAGTTATCTCAAAGGCAAAAGAGATTTGCTTAGTTGATCCCAAATTAGAAGAAAGGGATTGCAACAACTCCACAATGAAATACGTGTGTGCATGCCCTTCATTATGATGACATTTCAGAATCCCCGAACTAAATCAAAGATCTTAGCTCCAGGCAGTCGGAGATTAAGGAGTAAACTTGACCTTCACAGTAAGAATGGCACAGACAGATTCTTTACAGATACAATGTCTCCCAGACATTGGGACAAGCAGAGTTTCAAAGGGATCGCCTGCAGCAACAACAGTGTGTGGAAGACAGCAGGGCTCAGTGGACATGCTGCTGTATGGGTGCAGGCATATGAGAACCTAGTCAGGAGAGTGAGCAGTGCAATTTCTACAGAAGCTATTTGGTTATCCTGTGGCTAACTAGGGTGGTTTTCACCTCCATTTTTTTCCAGTCCTTCCACTATAACCTCTTCAGTTTGGATACTGATAAAATTACTCCTTTTGAAAGGTATTTGAAAACAGAAAAACATGATAAAGAAGTAAGAAAAAATTACTTGGTCTTTTCAGAAGATAAACTGAGGAAACCTTACCCTTTCTCCTGGAGGTCCCATTGGGCCTGGTGGACCAGGTAAACCTGGGGTTCCCTAGAGGGAAGAAGAAGAACAAACTGTGATCATGACAGAACAAACATCACTGCTATGTTAATCATCCCAGTATACATGCACGCATTTAAATATTTAACTGTCTTCAATGTTGCTTTTTGACAATTGCAAAAATAAAACAAAACTTTAGGAGAAACCATTTATTTTATACACATGGCACAAGAGTCTTCACCCTCACCCTACCTTTTACATCCATTTCCTTACCAGCCCATAATTCACCTTTGAAAGTAATTTTCAGTACTGTTCCCATAAAACAGATATATCTAGTTTACTGCCTTTACAAGCATGTCTTAAGATGTCAGTTAATCCTTTAACATCTGGTACTAAAGCTTAGCTGCAGTCATCTAATCAGAGTGTATCTAAAGAAATAGGAATTTGACTCCTTTATTATTCTTTTCCCTGTACTGTATTGTTGTTTAACACTCTGCTGCTTTGTTGTGGACATTCTAAATTATGTTTCTGTTCCTTGTAGGTTCTGGGTAGGGAATAAACTCTAAAATTAAACTGGCAGGCTATACTAGAGGACACTCAGGAATAATTTCATTCAACACTCTGTAGGATTGGTACCACTATTGTAGGAACTGGATATTTAACAGCCTTTTCTCATGTTGGCATGTTCTTCCTCCTTTTCTGTCTAATCTCACCGTACACTGAAATGTAGCATTGCTTTCTACAGGGCATTACTCCTCCCTAAATGTAGGTTACTCAGGCTTATAAAGACTAATAAAACCGGTAAAGAATACAAGGCCCTTGATCCATGACTGACCTTATCTGATATATGAAATTAAATCCACACCACCATTTAATCATCTCCTATATAGTCTTTATATCCCCAGTGAAATCAAGGATAATACAGTAACCAACCACATATGTAGATCAATGACCTTAGATTATCCAAATCTGGCTGTTTATCAAAAAAACCCTAATTCTACTTTACAATATAGAAACCTGCAAGTAAGTGAAATGCAATATTGATTTCTTCTTTCAGAAAGCATACAATTAATGTCTCAAGACCATTTGACTTCCAAAAATAGAAAGCAATTAGACAACATTGCTGCAGAGGGGTTCAGCAAAGGTTCTGCAACCTTTATTTTAGGAAGACATTTAACTGCAGGTGGTCAGAAGTTGAGGGACCTTCCTGAGGAGTTATCAGTTTACTTTTTCTAATCCAATGATCTGTCTCTGTGCATTCACAATTGTCCAGATGGACATTTGGCTTAACTCAGTACAGCTGTTCCTTCACTCTTGCTGTTTTGAATGGTTTACTATTTCTACATTCCAAACTCCTAAGTGTAAGATAATTATGTTTCCAAAACTATTGCTTAGGAAGGTATGAGAGGAGCCCATGACTCCTAATGATGTCAAAGACAGCTGTCCAGCAGCCAGCCTGCACCAGGAATAGTGCAAAATGACACTGTCTTGTCTCAGCATCAACCTACCGATCGCCCTGGTAGTCCAGGCTGGCCAGCATCACCTTTCATTCCTTGACGACCCTATAATTTACATAAATTATTATTAGAGATTCTGAATTACAGAACAGATCGGCAAAATCACAGAATCATTTGTGTAAATTGACAATTTTTTTCCTGCAAAACATTTAAATTAAGGAATGCATAAGGCAACTATGCATTATGGAATAAATAAAGATGCACATACCTCAACTGAAGCAATACTGATCATCTCAGAATTGTTGGCAAATGCAAGATGACTGGTTGGCATTGTATTAAAAACATAGGAAAGCAGACATTTGAAGGGGGCACATGTTTTCAGAAGGAAGTGACATGGACTTTTCAGTAACAGAGACTGATACTGATGTCTTCCCAAGCAGGAAAGCAGGGAAGGGTTGCATGCTTTTTCCCAACTGCTCTTATCTTTCTCAACTGATAAATGGAGCTGTCTACACTCATGAAAGGTAAAAGCTCTGTCTTTTAAAATTATCACTATTTTTCTCTAACCCATGATCTAAAAGGTATTACACACTTCTAGGACAAAAGGTGTAGGAGCACATGAACAAGCGATGTATTGCCTTTCTCAACTAGCTCACATTTCTCATACACTACAGCAGTAGTATAAATGAACAGTCTAAACCCACATGAGCTAAATTTGACAACACAGTATTTATTTTCCACAGTGTTTTGCATGATGCTCCAGCATTAATAACCATTGATGACATGCAAATAATCAAACAATTTGAAAACGTAGCCTGCCAATGTGAATTGCAATTGATATGAAAAATGAAATTACATGATGCAAAAGTGGCGCTCTAACTTATTAACTAACAAGAAGTTCCATCGATGTTGATGTTTTTGTTCTTCAGATGTTTTCAAACTGAATGTGACAAGTGTATGTATTTATTATATTCTAAATAGAAAAGGAATGTGTTTGGCCTTTCTTGCTGTTCGGCACCTCTACATCATCTTGATGAAGTTTTTCCTCCCAGTATATAACAAAAAATTGAAAAGCACCTACGCTGGTTAACAAGACCTTTCTGTTTTGTCCTTACAAAAGAGAAGGTGTACCTAACTTCTATCTTAAAACAAATTTGTTTTCCGTTTCCCAAATTATATTACAGACTGAGAGGATAACCTGGTTTCGAATCCAAAATGAGACAGCATGCAGACACCAATTCTATTTTTTAAAAAACTTTATATTTTAATTAGAGACTTAATACAAAAAGGTCCTGATTATTTTAAAATTCAACCTAATCCTAAACAGGAAATGTCCAAACTATGTTTTGGGTGATTACTTATTACTGCTTTTGGGTGATTACTTATTAAAATATGGCAAAAGCAGACTTAATACATTCAGAATGTAGACAAAGGGTTACCTATGCTGTATGCTATGCTGTCTGGTGAGACTTCATCAGTGTTAATAGATACTCTGGCTTTCAAGGCATGTACATGAAATCAGAAATAGCCTTTTCCTAAAATACACATGCCGTTGCCAAGAAAGCCCTCTAGGAATGAAGGGCTGGTTTGTATACCTAGATCTAGGTAGCTATTGTCTCTCTGAACTTTCAGCTACTGGATTAAGTTCAGAAAATAGAAGTTGGAGATGTAAATCTGTGAGAAAGTCTTCAGAGTAATATTACATGCTTAATTTCCCTGCAGCACAGCTTGTTAGCTTTGATTCCTAGAACTTGAAGGCCTTAGCAACTCTACAGAAAAGCTATAAGATTAGAAACATAGTAGCACAATGTTACAATGTTACAATACTTAGACTCTGTCCATTCATAGGCATCCCATAAGCACATGTAACATTCAGGATAGAAGGTGTTATTGTATTGAAATAAACTACTTCAGAAAGAGACTTGTATCATAATACTACTGTGTTGCAGAGAAAAATGAACGTTAAGGCAAAGCTGTCACCCTCCTCCCAAGACCATCATCCCCATGGACAGCTTTGACTCCATACACATTTCCACCCATACTCAGAATGGCCACTCACCGGTTCACCTGGGATTGACAGCCCATTGGGGCCCTGTGGACCTGGGGGACCTTGAGGGCCAGGAGGACCTGTCTCACCACGAGGACCAGGTGGCCCCTTAAAGCAGAAAATTAAAACAAGATTATAAATGACAACACCTTCTTGGGTGTGTAACTGCAAAATTATTTGGGTTAGACACTTAAGGTAAGTCAGAAGCCTGGAGACACATTTAATACTTCAGAACAACTGTGGAAATAGTTATCCAAGCAGCATATCCTTTCATAAGCTATTCTCTGATTCATGTTGGTGGTCTTAGGTCAATACACACCTTCTGCTGGTGTTAATTAGGAATATACCTGTCTTCTCTGTGCAGAAGAAAAGACCAATGCTGCAAAGTGTGTATTAACATCCTGATACATGTACTCGGGTTTCTTAATGTGCAGTCAATACCTCTGAGGCTAGATACATACATAGGTTGTGTATATATAGTCTCACATAGATAGGCTGTACATAAATAACAATTAGGTATGTTTCCAAGTAAATTGTTACTCTCCATTCTTAGCTCAGCAAAGAACTAAGTATACAAATTATCATACAGGTAAGCCTGTAGCAACATTATAGGTGCATTCCAGAAAGAAACTTACAGATGATCCAGTCAAACCTCTTTCACCTCTGGGACCTTTAGCGCCTGGACCACCCTAAAGTGAATATTTGAAAACAAAATTTATTTCACATAGAGAAAGCAAGGGTACATCATACTGGTGTGCATTATGAATCTTCTTTATTGAACTCTTCTGTGAAAACCCAAAGTTCTGAAGTGTATAGATCACACAGCTAAAAAGAGTATTAGAATAACAGATGCATCAGAAAATCAGGTAAATCCTTGCTGGTTCAGCATATGAAAAATTATTGTCTTTTTTGTCTATGCAGATATAAACTTCTTCAATTTATATTCATCAAAATCTCTGAATACCTCTCTAGTGGACTGTCAGAAAACTCAACTGGGTTTCAATTCCTCATGCAGCGTTTTTTATAGCCTCAAAGTAGAAGGACTACTGGGTTATGTGTAACTCCCTTATATTCACAGCATTTGGTAGGAGCATAACCATTCCATAAATTACTATCTCTCCACATTAAAAAAAAAAAAAAAAAAAAAAAAAAAAAGGAGAAAAAAAAATTAATTTATTTCCCTGACAGAGTTAGGAATCCTTCCTTGGAGTGAAATCCGGACTCTGTATTTAGGAAAAATATTTGCACAGTCCATTAAAAATATCTTGTACATGAAGTGCAAGGCAGCTGAGATTTGGCCAGATTCTTTCAACCTGTCAGACAATGAGGAGCTATTCACAATGATCGCATTGGAAATATGGGAAAAGGATTTTTATATAACAAGTAGAGCTGGTAGGATCCGCCCAGCTGTGTTTTAAACTAAGATGAAAGGAGAATTGATTACCATGATGTTATGGACATGTTGACAGAAAGATCTGTCAGCCCCTCTGACTGATCTTTGTTTCACAAAACCACAGATCAACACAAACCTACTTCCATAAATTTAAAAATCAGAGAATCTGACTATTGTCAATAGTTCCTTACAGCTGGTCCGGGGGGTCCTGGAGGTCCCACACTGTCTTGAGTACAGGTACAAGCATTTGGAAGAGCTGGACATTTTGCTTCATCCCTCTGAAAATTCAATCACAACTATTATTGCCCTCTTAAAGAAAAGTACTTGATGGCAACATGTTTTTCCAAAACAATAAAAGCAAGA